>NC_091977.1:29198937-29844408 GCF_044704955.1 Pristiophorus japonicus
ACTAACAAGCGTGATATGATTCGAACCCAGGAGGGATCTCAATATTGAGTCCCACATCCCATCGTGGAGGGGCAATCATTTCCTCGATTTCCTCCCTTACTTTTCCGTTCTTTTGGTGTAACGTGTAATAATGTTTGTGGGACAGCTCGATGTTCTTTAATAGTTCAGTCAAATGTTCGGGTAATGGCGCGATATCATATCCAAAATGTGATATGTTTCCCTGGTACATTATCTTATCGGTTTGTACGCTTCCCCCTGACTTTCATCCTCATAATTCTTCTGATAGAATTGCTTAAACATTTCTCTTAATAATCGCTCATATAACTTTTCCATTCCTGGCGGGCACCACTGGGGTAATTGTAACTCTGTTAAATTCAGAATAACCGATGCTACTTCGCAATACACAGTATGATACAACATTTTCCCTATTGGGATTAACACCAGCCCATTCTTAGGCCTGGGTGTTAGAACAGGACATGGAATTTCTTGGTTTGGAATCTCCAGCATTTTAGGGAGAGGTTTTAATTTGCTCGCGATCAGCTCGGTTGCATTGACTACCTTTTGGAGGATTCACGGTCACACAAGAATCAAAACTCTGCGTCCAATTCATTCCAGACCTGGAATCCTACCATTGTCATTTAAAAACAATCGCCACAGCTCCCCTGCATTGTGGCTTTATCCAACCACACAGACATAAATCCTTTGTTTCTCCTTCCACCATTTCTCCCAACACAATTTATTCCCTTCTTTTGTTCCTGTGGTCCGCCTGTTTGAACTATTACCCAATTTCTCCCATTCTATAGATGCATTAATTTTCCTCTTGTCTGTTTTCCATAACCACCACCACCCTCCCATGGGGGTACTTCCTTTACATTCCAGACAAACCCGTCTACCCTCTTTCACCTGTACCCTTCTGGTCATGATGTGTTTATCCTTGGCCAGGACACTGATCCTTCCCCAAGTTTACCGTCGGTTTGTCTGGAGTACTTGGTTGAATTTGACCCTAACCACCCTGGCCAACTCTGTATTGCTCCCCTTTGAGTTACGGTGGGGCCGGTTCCTCCCATACACCCGTATGTAAGGAATGTCTCGTGTCTCCCCGATCTCCCCATCCTGCTATAATCAGGGCCATCCACATGCTCATCCACAATGTCCACCTCATCTCGTAATCTTGGCTCGATTCACTTCTATAAAGATAAAATGAAAGAAATAACCCTTCTCTGTGAGGGCTCTCCCCCTCAGAAGTCCTCCTTCAGTTATACACATATGTACATTTACATGATTTAGATCACTGCTTCCCTCTTCTTTTATCCCAATGCTTGGGCTTTCGGAGACTCGGGGGTGGAGATCGAGGAGGCGTCCAGGGCACCCTAGGTCGCGGCACCTGACCGCTCTGCCTTAATGCCCTGTTCCTTACGTCTCCATCATCATCACCCCACAGCATGGGTGGAAGGCTTACATTAATCAAACTCTTCACAGTTCCTTGGGCCTTGGCCCGCTTTTTACTTTTCTCTCCGGGGTTGTACAGCTTACATTGGTTTATGTGAAAGCACTTTATTCGTTTTGTCAGCTGGATCGCACAGACCAAAGGACTTGCCTTGTCTACTATGTTATATGGTCCTTTGTACAATGGTTCAAATGCCCCTACTCTGGCATAATTCCTGACCACTACCTGATCCCCTACCCTCTATTTCTGTGTAACCCGGGGTTCCAGCAGCAGTTTATTTTGCTGGTGCTGCCTGCCCATATTGTTAGCTGCTTCCCAAAGCAGCCCCTTCAGAGTATCATACAGATCTCTGACAAACCTGTCCTATGTGACCTCTTTAACCTGCGTTTCGGTCAGGACTGGTGCTAATATATGGGTCAGAGTCCACATTAGTCTCCCTGTCATCAGCGCATGTGCGGAGTGGCCCGTACTTTTAAAGAGACTGACTCAGTGATTCATCAGTACTAGGAGTAGGATCTCATCCCAATTCTTCGCGGTATCTCCTATCTCTTTCCTAAACCTCTTTTTAAAAGTCCTGTTTGTCCTTTCTACTGGACCTGACAATTGGGGGTTATACGCCAGATGCCATTTTCCCAATATTGCTAACAGCTTTAGGGTGGCCTGCATTGCCACTCCGGTGAAATGACTCCCTTGATCTGATTCCACTATCAGGGGCAGTCCCCATCGAGAAAATACTTCTCGCACTAGAATCTTTGCTGTGACTACTGGGGTGGCCGCCCTACAAGGGAGAGCTTCGTGAAAAGAACTACTAACACCAGGCAATATTTATTGCCTCTGCCTGAGGTGGGCAGTGGCCCAATGAAATATATCTGGATAGTCTTCCATGGCCCCTCTACCCTCCTCGTGTGTCCCAATGGAGCCTTTCTCCACTGGGGGTCTGGATTGCTTGCGGCACATATTAGACAATTCGGACAATAATCCTTTACATCATTTCTAAGCCCGGGCCACCATCCCATGGCCTTCACTTTATTCCATGTTGTTTCTGGCCCTGAATGTCCAGCCCCTGGACCCTTATGAGCTAGCTGCAAGAATTCTTCCCTGCACTGCCCAGGCACTATCCAACTGTCTCCTTTAAATAGCATTCCCTGTCTTACTGCTATGTCTGCAGCTCCGAAAGCTCCCGCTACAGACTTCCCATCTACCTTGTCTCTAATCACTACTCTAAGGTCTGCATCTCGTTGCTGAGGCAATGGTACTTCTTTGGGCCCCTCTCTGCCTGTTACAGCCATGATCTGTCCACAGTGATATGGGTCCCAAGGTGTCCCTTCTCCTGCCCCTGTTTTGGCCAGTGTTTCAGCTTTCTCATTCCCTTCCCACTTGGGCTCTGTCTTAGAGTGTACTTTGACCTTTTCGATGTAGTATACCTTCTGGTCCCTACCTGTGATGTCCAGAATGACTTTTAACAAAGGAGCCATCACCAACAGCTTCCCGTCTGAGGACGTAAACCCTCGCCTAGCCCATATTGCTAAATACTCTGTACAGGAGTTACAAGTGAACATGGAGTCCGAACATATTGTATAGTGGGTTTGGGAATTCACTGAGGTGTGTGATCACATACGCTACGGCTGCCAGTTCGGCCTGCTGTGCACTTAAAGTGTTGGGAAGCTTTAGGGCCTTTTCTATCCCTGTCTCTGGATCGTAAATCCCATAGCCTTTTTCTCTCTCTCTCCGTTCGTCACTGAACTAGACCCATTTACATAAATATCTCTGCCTGTCAGATGTTCCCCTGCTTGTAATCCCACATCTACATCCCACACTTCTTCTACTGAACACATGTGAGCTTCCTCCAGATAAACCAGGTTCGGGGCTAGCTTTGGTTCTCCTAGCCTTTCTACCTTCAGGTCTAACTGAGTAAGCAACAATGTCCAGCAGGCAATCGTGTTACTGCTCACTGTCCCATCTTTCATCCTACTGCCCAGTAACATTTGTGTCGGGGTGTGACAGATCACCGTAGCTAACCCTGTGAGCGACCAAAAATGTTTTACGCCCAAAAAGTTACTAACAGATGTCGCTCGCAATTCAAAAAGCTCCTTTCTATTTCTGTGAGAACTATGGAGGTATAGGCCACCGGTCTCGGCTTGCTGTGTCGCTCCTGGAGTAACACTGAATTCAAACCGTCCCCAGTAGCTGCTACCTCCAGACTAAAGTCCTGGTCCCCATTTAATTGCTCCCAACGCTGGTGCTGTCTGTAACACCTCCTTTAAACGAATGAAAGTTTCCTGACAACTCTCACTCCATTCCCACGCTATTCCTTTCCTAAGAAACCTCAACAAAGGAGCTGCCACGGCTGCATATCCTTCAATAAATTCCCTGCAGTAAGCAGTTATTCCCAGGAAAGACCTTACCCCAGACACGTCCTTAGGAAGGGATAGCTCCTGGACTGCCTTTCTCTTAGCTCCATCTATAGCTCTCTCTCCTGCTCTAATGGTCAATCCTAGAAACGGAACCTCCTCTTGGCTGACTTGAGCTTTCTTTGGCTAGACTTTAAAACTTGCTTCTTTTAACAAATGTAACAATTCACTCAATAATGGCCCATGGTCCTCCGCACTTTCAGCGAATAACAACAGGTCGTTCACATATTGGACCAACCGATTCGACTGACGAAAACCTTTTAGTGCCTCGGTCATACTCTGGTGAAAGATCGAGGGACTGTTGTGAAACCCAGTACATGTACTGCTGACCCTTAAAGGTAAAGGCAAATTTATACTGGTCCTTCTATCTCAGGGGAATGAACCAAAACCCGTTTGAAATGATCAGCACGGTAAAAGTTGTTGTGGCCGCAGGGATACTCCCTATCAAATCGGCTACCACTGCTACTGTGGGTGCACAGGCTGGAATATTTTTATTCAGGACTCAGTAATCTACCGTGGCCCTCCATGAGTTATCGGGCTTCTTTACTGGCCATAGGGGTGAATTTACGTGTGTGGCTATGGTTCTTAACACACCTTGATCCACCGGGGAATTTAAAGCAGTTTCCAAATCCTTTTCTGCTTCCCAGGGAAAATAATACTCTTTCTGGGGCCGTGTCATCGGGTCCTCGTCTATCTTCACCTCTACCCCAGTTACTCTCCCGCAATCATGCTTGTGCATTGCAACTGCATCTATATTCTCCCGTACATGCCCTTGATACCAACTAATCAACTAATCTTTCTAAGTCATAACTTCCTTTCGGCTTCATCGTGCAAGTGCTGCCTTTATCTGTACTGTCCCTGGGAATCACTACAATCTCCCCTATCCTATCTGCATCAGCTACTCCCCATAGACAATTGTTCTTCATATCCATTATGGCGTGGTGTGCCCACATGTCGTCGGCCCTGAGAACTCCCGAACCGGGCTGTTCCCACTTCATTAAAATGCATTCCCACTTTGTTGTGTTAGGTCCTAATTCTATGGTTAAGAGTTTTGACTGTCTCAGCCTGTTCATTACCCGTAAAGCCTGCCAGTATAAATGGGACTCCGCTCAACCACGGGGAAGTGGTCAGATTTGGTGAGTGGACAACCATACTAGAGGCTCCTGTATCTAGCAGATACCTTCCCTTAATGGCTTCCACCTTTACATCTACACATGGCCTGCCCCACTCATCGTAGATGAGCGGACACAGGTACTCTGGCTGGGCGCAACGTCAAAGTAGGGGTGCCGATGCATTGGGTTCCTTTTCACCCACTGCAGCGTCCAGCTTTCCCTCCTCCCTTGCCCATAACCTGCTGTAATGCAGCCACTAAAACTTGTACTGGGCCGTCGGCTATCTTCATGTGGCCCTTTTCTGCCTCAGCACCCTCGTAACCTGGCTTGCCTCCTCTCGAGAGCCTACAATCCTTGCTCCAGTGTCCCAACTTCCCACAGTTAGAACACCCTCTGGATCAACCCACATTACCTCCCTCTTGTCTCTATTATCTTTTTGCCCGAACATCTCCTTTTACTTCATGCACTTTTCCTTTTTGTTTCTCTTATTCCCTTTAAATCTGAACTTAAATGCTAGAGTCAATCTTCTTAATACCCCTACTTCTGTATTCTGGAGATCGTCTGGGTCAAACCATGCTTCGACCTTTGCCCTGAGCCGTGGCAAACTGTTAGCCATTATGGCTCTCAGCTAATGGTTTCTGGGTTCCCCTATTAAGTCTGCCTGTATCAGATTTCCTCCAGTGGCCCTTAAATAAATAGGTCACAGTCTATCTGCAAACGTATCGGGTGATTTGTTTACTTGCTGCCTAGTCTGTTCTACCTGCCAGAACGGACTATCCTGTCTGTACCCTAACGCTGCCAAGATTTCCTCCTTTAAGCCTTGTGGGTTTCCTGCCCCTAACTTGGTGGCCGTTGACAAACTCTCATATAGCTTCCCTTCCAGGGAGAGCAGTGTTCACTTCACTATCTCCTCCTCGCTGCAGTTATTGATAGCCCCTATTTGCTCTATGTTGGCAAAATAAACTAAGGCATCCCTTCCTTGCTTTAATTTTGCCATATCCATCAGCTTTTCCTGCATGTATGGGATCACATAGTCGCTCTGTAATTGAGCTGGACCACCATTTGGTGGGGGTGGGCCGAATTTCTGCTGTCTCAAGGGACACATCGGTTTCGGGGGTCCTGGTGCCTCTGGAGCTGACTGATGCTCACTATACTCAGATCCATCTCTGACTCCTTCCCCTCTGGATCCTAACCTTCCTCGCCTTCCCCTGGTGCCATGAGACAAACCATCCCTTTGGCCCTGTCTAACTCTGCCGTTAACTAGCGGATCTTTTCTTTACAAGATCCATGATCTGCCCTCTCGTAACCCTGTTTCTGCATTACCTGATATACTATTTTTATCTTTCTTAGCTGTTCTTCTGCTTCGTTGGTTCTCTCTAAGTGCCTCTCATTCTGCTCGATGAATGCCTGCTGCTGCTTTTTGCACTCGGTCACTTGACACTGCAAATATTCTCGGTGATTACGCACCATTTCTTCTTTAATACTTTGGTCCTGCTTTTCTCTATTCAAATTGCTTATCTCACCTTTTAATTCCCGACTCTCATCCTCCAGCTATCCTACCTCTTCCCTTTATAGGTGATTATGCTTCTGCAGGCAAATGAGCCAAATCACCTTCTCTTTTGACCCTTTGTGGTTACTACTAACTGTCCACTCTGCTGCTTTTTCCTGTGGATCCCCAGAGTGTAGCATTACTCATGTCCATGGCTCCGAAATGTGCAGTTTGTTGCACATATATGCAGCTAGCCTCCATGGAGTTTCTACAACTATTCTTAGCCGCTGGCTCTACCATGTTTTGCTGCGGTGAGTCCATTTCCAGTGCCTCTGGCTGAGAAATTATCCCTGACTACCTTGGTCTCCCCTGAGACCACCTCACAGTAACCTGTAGTTACTGTTACTCTGGCTTCTCTCTGTGGCGACCCTAGTCGACCCGAGATCATTCCAGCCTATCCGAGACTGTTTCTCTCCTCCGGTTGCCCTAGCCACTCTTGAGATTACCTCACCCTGCTCTGTGACCACCTCAGTCAACCCGACATTACTCCAGCCTATCCGAGACTGTTTCTCTCCTCCGGTTGCTCTAGTCATCTGTGAGATTACTTCTGGCCTCCCTGAGACTCCTTCGCAGACTACCTGCGATTACTTTTCTCGACTACCCTGGTCAGCCTGCGCTCTTCGGCTGTGCTAGTGGCCCTTGAGATTACTTTGGTCTCCCTTCACAGACTAACTGTGATTACTTTGATACCCGAGACTTAACCCAGACTTCCCAGGGTTTCTTTCCCTTGATTTGTGTCCATGATCTATTCAAACTCCGAGGTCCTGCCACTGTCGCCATTTTATGTAAGGTGTTCGTTTTCCACTCTACCTTGATTCATAGACCTCAGGAATTACAGGAAGGACTCCACGTAATGCAAAGCTTAGCCTTAAACCCAACTGTTAGTTTATTACACAAAAAACAACTAAAAATTACAGAACAAGACTTCATAGAGATTGATCGAAGACATACAATCACCCATCCAGCCAGTTGCTGCTGTTGTCAATTGTAGGCTCGTGGAGCTCGGGAAGGTGTTGGGTCTCACCTGCTTGCTTCATGGTCGTTGTTCCTTTGACCTGCTGTACTGAGGTGTTTCTTCAAGCTGTTGTTCATCTCTGATGTTCCTCTTCTCATTCTGAGCTGTTGCTCTTACATATATATCCATTTGATTATACATATCTCTTGTTGGGCTGCTTTCAATTAAGGCATCTGGATGAGTCTTGATGGCTGTGATGATGGGTCCGGATCTGTTTGGATGGCCACAATTTGAACACGAAATCGACAGTTCAAAAGATAACTCCTTATCTTTTGTGCCCTGTTATCCAAAAATGCACGCCTTGAGGGATCCTTTGTTGTCCTGGGTTTTTGCAGACTTGTAGTCTCCATAGGGAATTGTTTTTTCCCCTCCAGCCAATTAATCCATGGGCTCCTCTACTTGATTGTATCAAAACCCTTTGTCTCGATGTTTAATCGGGTCTCGCTCCTGACCGCAGAAATTGCATGAATCAGTTATGAGTCACCACCTGCCTCACGCTGGTGCTCTTTTCTCCCACCCAACAGCCCCAAAGCTTTTCTTTAAACCATTTTAGTCTGTGGCCTCTTGCTGTTCCTCGATCGTGAAATGTGTAAAACCTTACTTATGGAATGCTAAGAGAGCATGAAAAAATGCTTGGCAAATAAAATCAAAGAAAACTCAAAGATGTTCTATAAATATATTAAGAGCAAGAGGATAACTAAAGAAAGTGCAGGGCCTATTAGAGACCATGAGACTAATCTGTGCGTGGAGGCGGAAGACGAGGGTATGGTGCTTAATGAATTCTTTGCCTCTGTTTTCTCAAAGGAAAGGGGCAATGCAGATACTGCTAGCGAGGAGGATTACAAAATTCTGGATGAAATAAACATAGTGAGAGTGGAGTTTTAAGGGGTTTAGCAGCTTTGAAAGTGGATAAGTCCTCAGGCCCAGATGAAATGCATCCAAGGCTTGAGTGAAGCAAAAGAGGAAATAGCAGAAGCCTTGACCATTATTTTCCAGTCCTCTTTGGATTCAGGCAGGGTGCTAGAGGACTGACGGACTGCTAATGTGGTATCCTTGTTTAAGAAGGGAGAAAGGGATAGACCGAGGAATTACAGGTGGGAAAATGATTGTAAAAAATCCTGAAGGACAGGATATATCTACATTTAGAAAGGCAAGGATTAATCAGGGACAGTCAGCATGGATTTCTTAAGGGAAGATTGTGTTTGACTAACCTGATTGAATTTTTCGAGGAGGTAACCAGGAGGGTCGATGAGGGTAGTGCATACAATGGAGTGTATATGGACTTTAGCAAAGCTTTTGATTAGGTCCCACATGACAGACTGGTCATGAAGGTAAAATTCCATGGTATCCAGGGAAAAGTGGCAAGTTGGATCCAAAATTGGCTTAGAGGTAGGAAGCAAAGGGTCATGGTTGATGGGTGTTTTTGTAACTGGAAGGATGTTTCCAGTGGGGTTCCACAAGGCTCATTGCTGGGTCCCTTACTTTTTGCAGTATATATCAATGATCCAGATTTGATTATAAGGGGTATGATTAAGTAGTTTTAAAGATGACACTAATTTTGGCTGTGAGGTTGATAATGAAGAGGAAAGTCATGGACTTCAGGAGGATATCAATCTATCAAGTGGGCAGAACAGTGGCAAATGGAATTTAAGTCAGGGAAGTGTGAGATAATGTACTTGGGAGGGCTAATAAGGAAAGGGTATACACATTAAATGGTAGGCCACTTAGAAGTGTAGATGAACAAAGGGACCTTGGAGTGCTTGTCCACAGATCCCTGAAAGTAGCAGGCCAGGTGGATGCTTGCCTTTATTAGCTGAGGCATGGAATATAAGAGCAGGGAGGTTATGCTTAAATTGTACAATACTCTGGTTAGACCACGGCTGGAATACTGCGTGCAGTTCTGGTCACTGTATTATAGGAAGGACGTGATTGCACTGGAGAGGGTGCAGAGGAGATTTACGAGGATGCTGCCTGGAATGGAGAATCTTAGCTATGAATACAGATTGGATTGGCTTGGTTTGTTCTCCTTGGAACAGAAGAGGCTGAGGGGAGACCTTATTGAAGTTTATAAAATTTTGAATGGCCTGGATATAGTGGATAGCAAGGGCCTATTTCCCTTGGTGGCGAGGTCAATTATGAGCGGGCATAGGTTTAAGGTGATTGGTGGAAGGTTTACAGGGGATTTGAGGGGAAGCTTCTTCACACAGAAGGTTGTGGGGATCTGGAACTCACTGCCTGGCAAGGTGGTCGAGGCAGAAACCCTCACTACATTTAAAAGGTACTTGGATGTGCACTTGAAGTGCCGTAATCTGCAGGGTTATGGATCTGGAGCTGGTAAGTGGGATTAGACTCGATAACATCTTGTTGGCTGGCGCAGATACAATGGTAGTACATCATGGAATCTAATATGGTGAGAGTGATCTCCTGGAGTAGTTTTAATCGCCTGGATGGATCAGAGAGGAAGTTACCCAGATTTTTTTTTCCCCAATTAGCCTAGGTTTTTATTTGTTTTTTTTGCCTCTCCCAGAAGATCATGTTGGGGTGGACAGTCGTGATTTGGGTGAAATAGAACCCAACAAGGTTATTTCAGTGCCCTCATGAAAAAATTATACATTTGTTTTTTACATTGTCTCACTCCAAAAACTTGGAAATTACTTTCCGAGTTATTTTCAGAGTAACCTGTCAAAGAAAATCCATGCATTTATTTTGTCTTCTTTTGCCTGGCCCCAATGTCCTTTTGTGCACCACGCCGATTTCCTTAAATTCACAGGTGGGGTTTTTTTCGGGGCTTTTTGGCAGTGTGCACCGCGCTGAAAAAAACTGTGGATTGCCGAAATTGCCTAACTGCAGAAAAACAGCGCCCGAGCTTGTTTTCATTCGTGTCTGTGTCAAAAAAAATTTCAAGTGGTCGACGCCGGGGTACAAACGTTGGCGAAAGTTGGAAGCGGAGGATTTCACGCCAAAAACATTTGGACGGCAGAAAACGGTGAACAATTGTGGTGAAAATAGGGGCCTTGATGCTTTAAAGGGACATAATGCAAAGTAGCCCCTTACCCAAGATGGCAAATAGCGTGGAATTCTGAAGAACAATAAAGAGGACATTTACGAGCAACTAACAGTCTTCATGGTCGAGTTATCCGGTACTATTGAGGACTGGAAGCAAGTAAATATAGTACCTACACGTAAAAATGGAAATACATCTGACCCAAGCCTAAGATGAACAATAGGTAACTACTGGAAACTGTTCTAAAGGGTAGCATGGGTCCAGGTATCTTAGGCACAAGATCATATGAAGGTAGAACATAAGAACTTAAGAACTTAAGAAATAGGAGCAGGAGTAGGCCATACGGCCCCTCGAGCCTGCTCCGCCATTCAATAAGATCATGGCTGATCTGATCATGGACTCAGCTCTACTTCCCCGCCCGCTCCCCATACCCCGTATCCCCTTATCGTTTAAGAAACTGTCTATTTCTGTCTTAAATGTATTCAATGTCCCAGCTTCTACAACTCTCTGAGGCAGCGAATTCCACAGATTTACAATCCTCTAAGAGAAGAAATTTCTCCTCATCTCAGTTTTAAATGGGCGGCCCCTTTTTCTAAGATTGTGCCCTCTAGTTCTAATCTCTAGTCTCCCCTATCAGTGGAAACATCCTCTCTGTATCCACCTTGTCAAGCCCCCTCATAATCTTACATGTTTCGATAAGATCACCTCTCATAGGAATGAGCAAAAGCTACTGAATCCACCCAGATTCCCTTGTCATTTAATTACATGAACAGAACCTGAACAAATCTTTTCCATCTCCCTGCTACCTTGATGTTAACCTTATACCCCTTTACCCTCCACTGAATCAGAAATTTGTCTGAATTACAATTGAATGTTTCAGTCAAAACCACTACGCTAAGTGCCAGCCAGTTCCATACATTGAAAGCACTAAGTGCAGGGTAGTTGCTCCTTAGCTTGTCAACATGCTGCCTGCTACTCTTCTGTGTCATCATGTAGAAATTCTCTAGATGTAACTCACTGGGGAAAATTTTCATCTTGACGACTTGGCAGTACACCAATGGCGTACGGTAGCATGGTGCTTATGTTATTGGACTGGTGAATCCAGGGGCCTAATAATCAAGAGGTGTGAGTTCAAATCCCAGTACGGCAGCTGGAGAATTTAAATTGAACCAATTAAGTAAATCTGTAATGTAAAGCTAGTATCAGTAATGGTGACCATGAAACGACCAGTTTGTCGTAAAAACCCATCTGGTTCACTAATGTCCTTTAGAAAAGGAAATCTGCCGTCCTTTCCCGATCTGGCCTACATGTGACTCCAGACCCACAGCCATGTGGTTAACTGCATGGTGGGAGTACCCTCACCTCACAACTGTGGCGGTTCACCACCACCTTCTCGAGGGCAATTAGGGATGGACAACAAATGCTGGCCTTGCCAGTAACGCCCACACCCCGTGAACAAATGAATTAAAAACATGGGTCAAATCGCTGGTCAGATAGAACCAGGCTGCGTTCCCCAGCCTTTTCCATTATGAGGACAGATTTAATTTTCTTCTACCCCAAGTTCACCAACAGACATTTGAACATGAGAAAAGAAGGCTAGGTTAAGACCTAAGATCCATCAAGTTTGTTCCATTTAGACATGGTGAAATGATCCACACCAGTGACTCATTCCATTGCTTGAAGGGACAATGAGAAAAAAATCTGCAGTCAATTGAGGATAAACTCTGGGAAGTTCCTCTCCAACTCTCCAAGGGAATCAACCAAAGGTAAAGGAGACCCTCTTAACTTCTAACACTCATAATTCCAGCTAACTTGTAATCTATTCCCTACATGGACAAAGACCACTCATCCATATTAGGTCAACCATCCGGAAAGACCCCAAAGTTCCCACCTTTGCAGCATCGAAATGGTTCTTAAAGGAACCACGGGTATTTTTGCCTCCACTACTCTATCTGAGAGTCCATTCCATGAGTTGATTATTATGTGGGAAGGAAAACTTCCTGATATTAGTGCGAAATTTGCTTTTTACTATTTTGAACCTTGGGGCATTTTGTCCTTTTTTCACAAATATAACTCAAAGTAATTTTCCAGATTTTCCTTTTCCATACCTTTATAAGATCATCTTTTAGACGCCCCGAAAAGCTTAAGTTTCTCCAATCTTTCCTCATTAACTAAGACCTCTAAGATTGGGGACCAGTATTGTAGCTCTTCACATCACTGCCTCCAATGCTTCACTATCTCCCTTGTGATTAGAACTGGACACAGTACTTGAGCTGTGGTCTGAAACAGAGAACCATGATTTCCTAAAATTGAATTCTACTGTTTTGGCTATGTAATTTAGGTGTACTTCTCCAATCTTCCTACAGGTGAACAGTGGTCAGACACCAATCATTGATCAGCATTATTTCACTGGCCTAGCCTTCATTGAGCTATTGAATATATGAACTGGTTTCTCTCATATGGGGAGTTGGAATAAATGGAATCATGTCCTAGAACATTTCTGCAATTTATAAAAATTCATTCATGGGATGTCGCCGGCAAGGCCATCTACTGAGAGGCACGCGAGGCCATTTCAGAGGGCAGTTTAGAGTCAACCACATTGCTGTGGATCTGGAGTCTATAGGCCAGACCGAGTAAGGATGGCAGCTTTCCTTCTCTAAAGGACATTAGTTTTTACAAAAATCCAGTAGTTTCATGCTCTCCATTACTGATACTAGATTTTTTATTCCAGACTTTTATTTAATTATTGAATTTAAATTCCCCAGCAGCCGTGGTGGGATTTTAACTTGTCTCCGGATTACTAGTCCAGCAACATAATCACTATGCTACCATACCCCAGTTACTTCTATTGAAGCAATTTTAGTTTCACATCTCTCCAGTGCTACTTAGATCATATCATCATCTTCAGCATTGAAGATTGATGCAAAGTATGTATTTAACTCATTAATTGTAACTTTATCCTCATTTCTAGCCTGCTTAGCTCCATCTCTCAAAGGATCAAGCCAGTCTGTAGTTTTATGCTGATTTCTAACATAACTGAAGGAAGCTTTGACAGTACAATTGTCCACTATCCTTTTTAATAATGCCCTTTTAGTATTATTAGTACAAACTTTATTCATCCTCAATCATTTTTAATACTTGTCCCCACTCCCTGACAATTGTTCCTTGTATGCCCGGTAGAATGTGTTCTTGTTTAGGTTTACAGTGCTGTCTTTCCACGTGACCTCGCAATATGATCAAACAGACATGCAGGATCTATCCCGACAATGGAGAAAATCCATTGCCACAGTTGGGCACAACTGTGCAATTGTGCCAGCAATGGTGCAAGTCTTAGGATCTGACCCATAGTATGGCCACGATTTTGCCACCCATGGCGAGTTGGGTGCAGCCGGCATTGGTGGCGTGTGGGTTAACCGCAGCTGATTCTATCCCGCCCTCTGTGCCCAGTCTTCTGATGATTGGGCTTGTTAATCCCACCCTGTGTGTTTCCTGGCCAATTAACAAGAAGCCAGTCTGACGATGTCATCTGCTGTCACGTCATCAGCCAGTTTCCTCAAAAGGACCAGGCCCATATTGATTTTGACACTTCTCCTGTCAGTGTTCTACAGTATTCAGGTACTGCAAACACTGACAAGCACTGCACAGAGGTGCACGGCTGTATCCAGGCTCTTCCATGACTCCCTCCAGATGCTTCTGAGGGAGTCACAGCATGCAGCGAGGTCCTCTTCTAATGGGCGGAAGAGACCTCCCCAGGACACCAACGCAGCCTGGTTGCACATTGCACAGGAGGGCACTCATCACATTCCAATCACTCTGCCTTCCCTACTCTCCCCTTGCACATCCTTATTCACACCAACTTACCTTGCACCTCCACCTATCCCTCTCTTTCTACAATATCACTTCCCTATCTCAATAGTCACCCATCACCCTCATCCTTGTGCAATCTTCCCAACTAACAACACACAAGGGTAGGCACTTTGGTCCTTTAGCCAATGTCCTATCAACAAAAGCAGGCATTGACGACGAGATCCAGCACCGCCGCCAGTGCACCAGTGCAGCCTTCGGCCGCCTGAGGAAAAGAGTGTTTGAAGACCAGGCCCTTAAAACTGCCACCAAGCTCATGGTCAACAGGGCTGTAGTAATACCCGCCCTCCTGTATGGCTCAGGGACATGGACCATGTACGGTAGACACCTCAAGTCGCTGGAGAAATACCACTAACGGTGTCTCCGCAAGATCCTACAAATCCTCTGGGAGGACAGACGCACCAACATTCGCGTCCTCGACCAGGCCAACATCACCAGCATCGAAGCACTAACCACACTTGATCATTTCCACTGAGCAGGCCACATAGTTTGCATGCCAGACACGAGACTCCCAAAGCAAGAGCTCTACTTGGAACTCCTTCACGGCAAACGAGCCAAAGGTGGACAGCGGAAACATTACAAGGACACCCTCAAAGCTTCCCTGATAAAGTGCAACATCCCCACTGACACCTGGGAGTCCCTGACCAAAGACCGCCCTAAGTGGAGGAAGTGCATCCGGGAGGGCGCTGAGCTCCTCAAGTATCGTCGCCGAGAGCATGCAGAAACCAAGCGCAGGCAGTGGAAGGAGCGTGCGGCAAACCAGTCCCACCCACCCCTTCCCTCAACGACTATCTGCTCCACCTGTGACAGAGACTGTGGTTCTCATATTGAACTGTTCAGTCACCTAAGAACTCATGTTAAGAGTGGAAGCAAGTCTTCCTCGATTCTGATGACGATGAAGCCAGTCTGATGATGTCATCTGATGTCACGTCATCAGCCAGTTTCCTCAAAAGGACCAGGCTCACATTGATTTTGAAACTTCTCCTGTCAGTGTTCTACAGCCTTCAGGTGCTGCAAGCACTGCACAGAGGTGCATGGCTGCATCCAGGCTTTTCCATGACTCCCTCCAGATGCTTCTGGAGGGAGTTACATCATGCAGGGAGGTCCTCTTCTAATGGGCGGAAGAGACCTCCCCAGGACATCAACGCAGCCTGGTTGCACATTGCACAGGAGGGCACTCATCACATCCCCATCACTCTGCCTTCCCTACTCTCCCCTTGCACATCCTTACTCACATCAACTTACCTTGCACCTCTACCTATCCCTCTCTTTCTACAATATCACTTCCCCATCTCAGTAGCCACCCCTCACCCTCATCATTGTCCAATCTTCCTAACTAACAATGCACAAGAGTAGGCACTTGGGTCCTTTAGTCAATGTTCACATAAAGCTTATGCTGATGTGTTGTCAAACATTGAAATCTTTATTTTCAGCACTTTACGTTCTTGAACAGATTTGTGGGCACCTTTGGAAGTGGCTTAGTGAGTTGTAGTGAATGGTGTGACATAAGAGTGCCCCCCCGCAATGGTGATGAGTGTGAAAGGAATGGTTTAGGCATTGCAGGGCTGCTTTATGGAGCTGGTGTGGGATGGTGCCAATCTGGCATATCATGTGGTAGCCAGGGTGTCCAGCATCAACTGAAGTAAATGTGGCCATGGTGAGGCCATCCCTGGCCTCCTAGGCAGCCATGTGATCAGGTGCTGATGCCCTGTGTCCTGTGCAGCATCAGTTGATTGCGGAGAAGGTTGTTGTTGGTGATGCTGGTGTGTTTAGTGATATTGGTGTTGGGGCTGATCGTGGTGGGATTCTGAGGACCACGGTGAGATTTGTTCTAGGGCACCGATGCTGGTGGAATAGATGACAGGTGAGGTTGAGATGACAGCAGCGATCTGTCAATGGTGAGAAAGGTTGCTCCAAGGAGGTGACAGTAAATGGACAGTTCACTGCACATACTTCCAAACTGCATACTGGTCAAAGTCTCTTCCAAATCATGAAGGCTTCAGCTTCTGACATTGGAAACTGAACAGCTGTTAAATGGTAACTGTTATAACGCTTCTGCAGCTGTCAGATGGATGGCAAACACATCAAAAGATTGGTAAAATTGTAAGTGCCTGCTTTTAATCCTCTTAAGTAGCATTAAACTACATGTCAACTATCTTAATTAACTGGCCTGGTGCTTGCTGTTGGGTCTGTGATCCGCACGCAGTCCTGACAGGTCAGAAACTCACACGGAGGCAGGTTCAGAGCGGGATCCTGACCCTACTTATGGCTATAAGTAGTATGACAATATCAATGGTGTATAAGCCTTTCTTAATTCATAGCATCTAATACCAAAATCTTCCTATTCTTTGGCACCTTTCAATTTCCTCTGTGACTTTGAATTCTAACATTTGCAAGAAATAGGAGAGTGGTAGTAACTATTTTTCGAGGGGCTCGAGGGGGTCATTCAGCCCGACTGCCTGCCTCTCTTCCATCGTTACGTTCACGCCAGGGTGTCCCTGGGGTGTCCACCAGTTCGCTCGCGGCCTTCCGCAAGAGGTGGGCGCCAGAGGGACTGGAGTGCATCATTTCAATAAGGAACACAATTTTAAGTTAATTTGATTCGTCAAGGTTCCCTTTAATGTTTGCAAGTTAATTTAGTTAATTTGTGATTTTTGTGCCCTTACTAAAGGCAGCACTTGAATTAACGTTCTACCAAAATAGTTGTAGAGCTGTTGCATTGTGGGTGGCTTAGCCAGTCACATGATGTTCACAAGACTGAATAAAACCCCAGTCAGTTGGTTCTAGGTCATCCACGATGAGGTATGCAGTTGTGAGCTTAGTGGATGAACTGGTAATGTGTAGTGTGATTGTTAAACCTCTGTTAATAAATCAACTAGTTCTTGATAGAAATCTGCTGCTTTAAATTCTTAAGCAAAGAACACATGAAGCAAATACATTACAATTACCACAAATGCTACATTCCTCTCAACATCTTCTCTCACCCCCGAGACTCTACAAAGGTACAAACAAATATCAGAACCAAGCGCTCTGTACCAGCAACAACAGTACACCGTCCATCACATCATTTAGACCTGACAAAGAAAAAAAGTGGCTTCTTGCTTAAAATAACATGTGCCAAATTCTTAAATCATCCCCAAAAGCATTCTTGAGCCTAGTGTTTGCTCTCGCAGGGCTAGAATTTCACCAGATTGTTAATGTTTGACAAATAACGGCATTTTAGTGAAAAAATAATTAGAAAAATTTCACCATTTTTTAATGGGGTAGGTTTAACCAAAAAATACCCCCGTATGTTAAAAAACAACCTTGCTGGAGGAATCGCGTTGGAAATCGCCGTCCTCTCCAACTTTACTGCGAGGCCGATATCGCGCGAAATACAGGGGAAAAACACCCCCCCAAAATGTTCAAAAATAAAAACAATTTAAATTGACAAAACATTTACAAAAGCATCAACAGAAAATCGCTTAAAAAAAAATTTAAAAGAAATTCAACTTATCTTTTTTGTAGGTCTTACTTACCGACATTTTTGAAGCTGCAATGTCAGGTTTTTCAAAGCGGTATTTTGCGAAGCGAGTACGGCAGTGCCAAACGGCCAAACTTCGGCGGAACATTTTTATGGTATGGCGTTACTGAAAATGGTGATCTTTTGACAATGCCATTCTTAAGGTTTGTATAATTTTAAGCAGTTTATTTTTAGGACACGCAAGGCGAATGTATAGCCCACAGTGTTTTATTTTCCTTTCTGAGGGTGTGTGTTGTACTGTACTAACTAATCTAATGCTTCTTCTTAGAAGTCTGTCCCTGTCCCATGGGAGGAACCGACGAGGTGACTGTTGGCAGAGTGTCACTAAGGGGCTCCCGAGATGGAGGTGGCTCAGAAACTCTCTCAGCATGGATCCCGGAGGGTCCAGCTTAAGACATCTGCAGGGGCGGATTAACCATAGGGCAGATGGGGCTGCAGCCCCAGGCCCACCAAAGAACACAGGTCCACCAAATAAATGTAGGAAAAAAAATATAAGACCTCCCAAATAGGCTGATTGGAATAGACAATGAGAGGAAAAACAAGACCGAGGGAAATAGATTCATTTGTTTATACCTATATACAGAAGTACCTATATACAGGCTTTCATTGTTCTATGTTTTCATACTCAGAATCAGAATAATATATGTAATGTAATGAACATGAACAAACATAACTATAGGCCCACTTGGATCAGTTTACCCCAGGCTCATTCGGCCTTTAATCTGGCCCTGGACATCTGCCTATGTCTTTGTGCAGGGGCAGCCTGGGTCCTCACCTTTTCAGGCTCCTGTGAAGTCACTGGGATGGCAGGCAGGGGCTTGAGTGGGATTGAAGCGAATGTGTTGCCACCTGGAGAGAGACTGCAACCTCATTCATCGGAAGGATCGCTGCCAGTCTACATGTCAATGTGCCTGGTGATCGGTGAGTGAGCAGAGGCCAGTCACAGGAGTGACATTACTCATGAACAATGAAAGCCTATATTCTGTATCACGTAGGTATATATTCTGGTTCTGGTAACATTGCAATACTAGTTTTCACACATATATGCAAATTTCTCACAATAACATGTAAAATAAAACAGGCTAGTACATATTCTGTTCTGTATATCGGTGTATATAGGTACTTCTGTATATAGGTATAAACAAATGAATCTATTTCCCTCGGTCTTATTAATTACTTTTGTCGTGCAATGATTGTAATGTTGCCAACACAGCAGGCATTCTGTGACAGCAGTGTCCACAAACAACACTAAGATGACTGGTCACTTATTTTCTGGGTGGTATTGATTGACGGAGGAATGTAGACCAATGGAGAGATCTTCCTGCTTTTCTTCAAATAGTGACTTAAGATCTTGATTTAAGGGACATTGACTTAACATCTTGTCCAAATATATAACATTTTCTAAAAATACAGTACCCCCTTAATGTCACCATCATAGGCAGTCCCTTGGATTTAAGGACGACTTGCTTCCACACTACAGGTGAGTTCTCAGGTGACTGAAGATTCCAATGCGAGACCTACAGTCTCTGTCACAGGTGGGGCAAATGGTGGTTATAGGAACGAGTGGATAGGGTGCCCGTGTTGCCGTGCGCTCCCTCCGCTGTTGACGATTGGCTTCAGCTTGCTCTCGGCGAAGAGACTCGAGATGTTCAGCGCCTTCCCGGATGCTTTGCCTCCACTTTGGGCAGTCTTGGGCCAGGGATTTCCAGGTGCCGGTGGGGATATGTTACATTTTTTCAAGGAGGCTTTGAGGATGTCCTTGAAATGTTTTCTCTGCCCACCTAGGGCTCGCTTGCAGTGTCGGAGCTCTGAGGAGAGCGCTTGTTTTGGGAGTCCCGTGTCAGACATGCAGTCGATGTGGCCCATCCATCGGGAGCTGATCGAGTGTGGTCAGTGCTTCGATGCTGGGGATGTTGGCCTGAGCGAGGACACTGACGTTGGTGCGTCTCTCCTGCCAATGGATTTGCAGGATCTTGCGGAGGCAGCATTGGTGGTACCGTACGAAAGACTAGTATTTGAGATTCATAAATATATATTCAATTTGTAGTCATTGACCAAATTAATCTTACGCATGATTCTCTGTGGGCATGGGAATGTTAAAAGCTTCTTGAATGTATGCGGAACTCAGTTTTGACGAGGTTCAAATAACAAACTAAAACGAGCTGCAAGCCAAGGTCATATTATAATAATAACAAAGTAGAAATTGGAGTCGGTCTAATCAAACCCAACCGTTAGAACACAGGAGCATAAATAAGACAGGTTCCAAGGAGATGAAGGAATTTATAAACAAGATAACATGGACAAGCAGGCATTGATGGAAAATTACTGGAGACAGGAGTGACCACGTGCTAACTCTGGTTTTGCGTGACAATGGCATTTTAACCATTAGAACCAAGGTGATTTTGTTGAAGACCATATATGGACACTGGCCAAATAAACTTTTGATAAGACATTCGTTAAAACATCGATACTCAAAGCAAAGAATGCTTTAGCACAACGACGGCTGGAGTAGCAACGTACAGATTTAGAACAACATCGACCTGTGCTTAACTGTCGCTTTTTGTTAAGTATACTATTGCTGCAAGCTTAATAAATCTAATCCATTGCACAAACCATACTGACTGCTGCCTAATTGGTATGTCTGGTTATGCAACCTTAAATGTTCTACAGACTGGCACCCCAGATGGGAAACTAGACAAGCAGTCAGTATTGTCTAGTCGGTTAGACTTTGAGAGTGGCCTCGTGATGAAGTTGCCACACTTAAAGCAGGATTAACCCAAGGGGAAGTGGGGAATGCTCGCGAATGCCTGACGATAGTTTTTGATGTTAGAGATCTGTAAAGAAAATTGCCGATAAGAGTTTGGTTAACGTGTATAAGAGTAAATTAGACAAAGGTGCCTGTGAGGATGAAGTACAGGCACTATTAATGGAATGTTTAACCAAAGGAGACCGAGTCCCTGTTGGAAGAGGTGATAAGCTTTATTCAGAAATGTGTAAATTTAAAAAAGTTAAAGATGATAAAGCTATGATTATGAGGTTACATGCCGATGCGGCAATTTTGTGCTCAGAGAGATGATTACTGTAAGAAACAAAGTAAAGAGATAGAAGAGCTGAAAAAGAAACATAGTCAGTGTTCAGTCTCAAATAAAGCAATGTGACTGAGTAATGAAGAATTGAGTGAGTGGAATCTTAGTCTCTTTATTCTGACTCCAGAGTGCTGGCACAGCATTGGAGGCCTCCTTATATGCAGTGCTCCCAAGGGATGCTGGGATCCCTTGGGACTCCAACAGATGCGCCCTCTGGTGGCGCTAGAATGCTGGTGACAAGATGTTGCATACGTAACATCACTCTCCCCCCCCACCGCCACCAATGTCAATAGTACACTTATTTACAGGGTGAGACGATCTGGGGATTTCCGCTCACTAGTCGATCGTCTGGGTACAAACACAGGTGCAGGTGAGTTGGTTGGGCCTTCGCTGGGCTACTGCACAGCTGGCCTTGCTGGGCTACTCGGGATGATGAGTTCAGCTTCGTGGTCGACCGTGATGTCAGTTACCACTTGTGTGTGTGTCGGAGGGTCGAAGTTGGTGGTGTCCTCTTCAGGTTGCTCGTGGCTGTCTGTGAATTGCAGTTTGGTTTGGTCCACATGCTTTCTGCAAGTTAGTCCATTTGCAAGTTTGACCTCAAACACCCTACTCCCTTCTTTACCTACGACAGTGCCAGCAGGCTATTTGGGACCATGTCCATAGTTGAGTACAAATACAGGGTCATTGACTTCAATATCGCGTGACAAATTTGCGCGATCATGGTACATGCTTTGTTGATACCGCCTTCCCTCGACATGATCATGGAGATCAGGGTGGACTAGAGAGAGCCTTGTTTTGAGTGCCCTTTTCATGAGCAGTTCGGCAGGGGATCCCCGGTGAGTGAGTGGGTCTTGTATGGTAGCTGAGCAGGACTCGGGACAGGCGGGTCTGCAGGGAGCCTTCCGACATGTGTTTCAAGCTTTGCTTGATGGTTTGGACTGTCTGTTCTGCCTGCCCATTAGATGCGGGCTTGAACGGGGCAGATATGATGTGCTTGATCCCATTGTGGGTCATGAATTCCTTGAATTCAGCACTGGTAAAGCACGGCCTATTGCCGCTGACAAGGACATCAGGCAGGCCGTGTGTGGCAAACATGGCTCGTAGGCTTTCGATGGTGGCAGTGGACGTGCTTACGGACATCATTACACACTCAATCCATTTTGAATAAGCATCCACAACAACCAAAAACATTTTGCCTAGAAACGGGCCCGCAAAGTCAACGTGGATCCTAGACCACGGTTTGGAGGGCCATGACCACAAACTTAGCGGTGCCTCCCTGGGTGCATTGCTCAGTTAAGAGCAAGTGTTGCATTGGCGCACGCAAGACTCCAAATCTGAGTCGATGCCGGGCCACCACACATGGGATCTGGCTATAGCTTTCCTCATTACTATGCCTGGGTGTGTACTGTGTAGGTTGCATATGAACGTATTCCTGCTTTTCTTCGGCAGAACCACGTGATTACCCCACAAAAGACAGTCCGCATGTATGGACATGTCGTCTTTGCGCCGCTGGTACGACTTGATCTTTTCATGCATCTCCGCTGCAACGCTGGACTAGCTTCCATGGAGGAAACAGTTTTTTACAAGGGACAGTAAAGGATCCTGGCTGGTCCAGGTCCTGATCTGGCAGGCCATAACGGGTGACTTTTCATTTTCAAATGCATCCATCGCAAAGAGCATGTCTGCAGGCTGTGCCATTTCCACCCCGGTGATGGGCAATGGTAGCCGACTGAGAGCATCAGCGCAGTTCTCTGTGCCTGGCCTGTGGCGAATTACATAGTTATATGCAGACAGCGTGAGCGCCCATCTTTGGATGCGAGCAGAGGCATTGGTATTAACACCTTTGCTCTCTGAGAATAGCGATATGAGCGGCTTATGGTCAGTTTCTAACTCGAACTTAAGCTCAAACAGATACTGGTGCATTTTTTTCACCCCGTAAACGTGTGCCAGAGCTTCTTTTTCAATCATGCTGTTGGCCCTTTCAGCCTTGGACAAACTCCTGGACGCATAAGCGACCGGTTGTAATGTTCCCGATTCATTTTCTTGTAACCCACACCCGACCCCGTACGAAGATGCATCGCAAGCTAGCATTAAACGTTTACATGGGTCATACAGAACAAGCAGTTTGTTGGAACATAACAGATTTCTGGCTTTCTCAAAAGCAGTCTCTTGTAATTCCCCCCATACCCAGTCATCTCCCTTGCGCAGCAACACATGTAGAGGTTCTAGCAAGGTGCTTAACCCAGGTAGGAAATTACCAAAATAATTGAGGAGTCCCAGGAACGACTGCAGTGCCATCTCATTCTGTGATTTCGGCGCATCCTTGATGGCCTCCGTCTTGACATCCATGGTCTGCTGCTGTCTGCCACGATTTTTCTCCCGAAGAACTCAACCTCTGGTGTCAGGAAAACACACTTCGAGCGTTTCAACCTGAGTCCCACACGATCTAGCGGACTTAGAAGTGTTTGCAAGTGTTTGATGGTGTCCCGACCTGTGAACAATATGTCGTCCTGGAAAACCACGGTGCACGGAACCGACTTTAGCAGACTCTCCATGTTCCTTTGAAAAATAGCCGCAGTCGATCGAATCCCAAATGAGCATCTATTGTAGATGAACAGAACTTTGTGGGTGTTGATGCAGGTGAGGCCTTTTGAAGATTCCACCAGCTCCTGCATCTTGTAGGCCAAGGTCAGATCAAACATGGTGAACGTCTTCCCTCCTGCCAGCGTCGCAAATAGGTCGTTTGCCTTGGGTAGCGGGTACTGGTCCTGACCGTGACATCACCCTTGAGAACTGGAACAATCAGACTGGCCCACTCGTTGAACTCAACTGATGCGATGATGCCCTCTCTTTGCAGCCTGTCCAGCTCGATCTCCACATTCTCTCGCATCATGTATGGTACCGCATGTGCCTTGTAGTGGTTGGGTCGTGTACCGGGAACCAGGTGGATATTCACCATTGCCCCAGAGAAATTTCCGATGCCTGGCTCAAACAACGACGGGAACTTGCTCAAAACCTGGGCACATGAGGCGTCGTCGACAGACGAAAGCGCTCGGATGTCGTCCCAATTCCAGCCGATTTTTCCCAGCCAGCTTCTGCCGAACAGTGTGGGGACATCTCCTGGTACAATCTATAGTGGTAGTTTGTGCACCGCTCCATCATAGGAAACTTTTACTGCTGCACTGCCAATTACAGGGATCAGCTCTTTGGTGTAAGTTCTCAGCTTGGTATGAATAGGGCTCAGCTTGGGCCTTTGTGCCTTGTTGCACCATAGCCTCTCGAAGGTCTTTTTGCTAATGGTAGACTGACTCGCATCCGTGTCCAATTCCAAGGATACTGGAATTCAGTTCAACTTTTAACATGATCGGTGGAAATTTCGTGGTCAAGGTGTGTATCCCATCTCTAGTTCTCGAGTTCAGTTTGATCCGCCATGGATTGGTCTTCCTCTGCAACGTGGTGGTTTGCAGGGTTTGTAATTCGTCTGCACATTCGCTGGAGGTGTCCCATTGTTCCACAGCCTTTGCATTCATAGTGTTTGAAGCGGCATTGATGGGCTCGATGATCACCTCTGCAGCGCCAACAAGGTGTTAACTGCCTAGCATTCACTCTTGATGGCTGACTCTGAGTCATCTGAGTTCGCTCATCTGAGACAGGCTAATGTCTGCTGAAACCACTGTCATTCTGCAGAAGGCCATCAACATCAGCCAGGCGTTCATGACCTCAAGCTGCAGTTCCAAGCAGATGATGACTCACTCTTAGGACTCAAACCCGGCAATTACTGGAAATAGAATGGCGCCTTTCACAAGCAGAACTGTTGAACGATTTAAAATGTATTTTAATTAGAATATTATTTGTATTTTCCTTTTTTTCCAATTGCCTTTTAAATATTCTCTTCCTCCACTGCCTTATCTCTCCTCCTTCTCTAATTTCCTTTTAAGTATTCTCTCCTGTTTTTTTACATCACTCACTCTCTTTCACAGAAACATAGAAACATAGAAAATAGGTGCTGGAGTAGGCCATTTGGCCCTTCGAGTCTGCACCGCCATTCAATGAGTTCATGGCTGAACTTGCAACTTCAGTACCCTATTCCTGCTTTCTCGCCATAACCCTTGATCCCCCTAGTAGTAAGGACTACATCTAACTCCTTTTTAAATAAAGTTGGTGAATTGGCCTCAAAAACTTCCTGTGGTAGAGAATTCCACAGGTTCACCACTCTCTGGTGAAGAAGTTTCTCCTCATCTCGGTCCTAAATGGCTTACCCCTTAACATTAGATTGTGACCCCTGGTTCTGGACTTCCCCAACATTGGGAACATTCTTCCTGCATCTAACCTGTCCAAACCCGTCAGAATTTTAAAAGTTTCTATGAGATCCTCTCTCATTCTTCTCAACTCCAGTGAATACAAGCCCAGTTGATCCAATCTTTCTTGATATGTCAGTCCCGCCATCCCGGGAATCAGTCTGGTGAACCTTCGCTGCACTCCCTCAATAGCAAGAATGTCCTTCCTCAAGTTCGGAGACAAAAACTGTACACAATACTCCAGGTGTGGCCTCACTAAGGCCCTGTACAACTGTAGTAACACATCCCTGCCCCTGTACTCAAATCCCCTCACTATGAAGGCCAACATGCCATTTGCTTTCTTAACCGCCTGCTGTACCTGCATGCCAACCTTAAATGACTGATGTACCATGACACCCAGATCTCGTTGCACCTCCCCTTTTCCTAATCTGTCACCATTCAGATAACAGTCTGCTCTCTGCTTTTACCACCAAAGTGGATGACCTCACATTTATCCACATTACACTTCATCTGCCATGCATTTGCCCACTCACCTAACCTATCCAAGTCACTCTGCAGCCTCAAAGCATCCTCCTCGCAGCTCACAATGCCACCCAACTTAGTGTCATCCGAAAATTTGGAGATACTACATTTAATCCCCTCGTTTAAATCATTAATGTACAATGTAAACAGCTGGGGCCCCAGCAGAGAACCTTGCGGTACCCCACTAGTCACTGCCTGCCATTCTGAAAAGTACCCATTTACTCCTACTCTTTGCTTCCTGTCTGCCAACCAGTTCTCAATCCACGTCAGCACACTACCCCGCAATCCCATGTGCTTTAACTTTGCACATCAATCTCTTGTGTGGGACCTTGTCAAAAGCCTTCTGAAAATCCAAATACACACAATCAACTGGTTCTCCCTTGTCCATTCAACTGGAAACATCCTCCAAAAATTCCAGAAGATTTGTCAAGCATGATTTCCCTTTTACAAATCCATGCTGACTTGGACCTATCATGTCACCTCTTTCCAAATGCGCTGCTATGACATCCTTAATAATTGATTCCATCATTTTACCCACTACCGATGTCAGGCTGACCGGTCTATAATTCCCTGTTTTCTCTCTCCCTCCTTTTTTAAAAAGTGGGGTTACATTGGCTAGCCTCCACTCGCTAGGAACTGATCCATCGTCTATGGAATGTTGGAAAATAACTGTCAATGCATCCACTATTTCCAAGGCCACTTCCTTAAGTACTCTGGGATGCAGTCCATCAGGCCCTGGTGATTTATCGGCCTTCAATCCCATCAATTTCCCCAACACAATTTCCCGACTAATAAAGATTTCCCTCAGTTCCTCCTCCTTACTAGACCCTCTGACCCCTTTTATATCCGGAAGGTTGTTTGTGTCCTCCTTAGTGAATACCGAACCAAAGTACTTGTTCAATTGGTCTGCCATTTCTTTGTTTCCCGTTATGACTTCCCCTGTTTCTGACTGCAGGGGACATACGTTTGTCTTTACTAACCTTTTTCTCTTTACATATCTATAGAAGCTTTCCTCCACTGCTTTCTCTCTCCTCCTTCTCTCTCTCCCTCTCCCCCCC
Source organism: Pristiophorus japonicus (assembly GCF_044704955.1). Lineage (NCBI taxonomy): Eukaryota > Metazoa > Chordata > Chondrichthyes > Pristiophoridae > Pristiophorus > Pristiophorus japonicus. The sequence continues at coordinate 29,225,827 of NC_091977.1, forward strand.
CACAAACGGCCTTCTGCACATGTGTGGATGACCTCTGACCTCCCGAAACGCAGGAAAACCTGTCCACCGGAAAAAAAATTTACATGCACAGAAGGCCGTTGCTGGGGAAGCTTTTGCCTTTTACATCGCTGGTCTATCACTGAGCCCACGTAACATCGCTGGCCTATCGCTTCACCCATTTGACATGGCTGGGCTATCACTGAGGTGAAAATCGCGGACCAAAAAATGGGCAATGTGCCAGTGATCAGTAAGGCTGACACATCACCAAGGCTGGAACATCGCCCATTTTTTGGCGACAGACAGCAAAGTGGAAAGTCTAGCCCATAGAATCTGTGTGGGAAAATGACGAGGTAATAAGACAACAGCTGAAAGGCCTTCTATCTGACATGAATAAGGGAGATTCAGACACCATACAGGAGCTAGAGAATGTTCTGATAACCACACGAAACGAAACTGAAATATACAAACAAATCCAAGAGCATTTTAACAATGTGATATTGGGGATAAATAAAACAGAACAAGATATATGATTTCCATTGCAATCTTACCTATCCAAATGATATTCACCTTTATTATACTGATTATGATATGCTATCTGCGTAGTGTAGTCCGTAAGGTTTCTAAGCATGCTTCAACTATGCTTAACTTAGATTTACAGCAATGCTTGGCAGAAAATAGATTACGTCATGTTTAAATGTTTAAAATATTTCATACTCGAGGTGGGGCTTGTACGAAAGACTAGTATTCGAGATTCATAAATATATATTCAATTTGTAGTCATTGACCCAATTAATCTTACCCATGATTCTCTGCGGGCATGGAAATATTAGAAGCTTCATGAATGTACGCAGAACTCAGTTTTGACGAGGTTCAAATAACAAACTAAAACAAGCTGCGAGCCAAGGTCACATTATTATAATAACAAAGTAAAAATTGGAGTCAGTCTAATCAAACCTAACAGTTAGAACACAAGAGCATAAGTAACACATTTCAAGGAGATGAAGGAATTTATAAACAAGATAACATGGACAAACAGGCATTGGTGGAAAATTACTGGAGACAGGAGTGGCCACGTGCTAGCTCTGGTTTTGCATGACAATGGCATTTTAACCATTAGGACCAATTAAACAAGGTAATTTTGTTGAAGACCATAGGGCTAGAACCTACACTTTTTTGCATGCTTAACGCCCATTTTACCGCTGAAATGACGTATAACGCCCATATATCGGCCATTTAGCCACAAAATTGAAACTGACACCCATTTTTAGGAAATTTATCGACAAGTATTACTTTCACCATGTGCTTAATGCCGGGAAAAAATAATACCGCCCGCCCACTTTTTTGGGGCGGAATCATCAGAATGGGTGAAATCAACACCCATAATATTGCCCAGCGTTAATTTCTGCCTGCAATTAACACCAAGATTCAATATTAATGCCCGTCTACTTTTTTCTGTCGTGAAGAGCTTATTTACCAAATCTAATGCCCAGCAGATCGCCCAGCGTCAATTTCACCACCTCACACACATGTCACCCACAATCTCGCTCGCCCATAAAAAGTGGAACTGTTCTGAATGAAGGCCAGCGGTGTGGTTGGCATTTTTAAAATCCCATTCTTATGTGAGGAGCTGATATCTGAACGATTTGCTTGAAAGAACGTTGATGTGAGTGACATCGCTGACACACTGCTGTGTGTGTGCAGCTCAGACATCAATGGTGCCCATCACCTTGGTGCCAGTTAAAGTTTACTTTGATTGATAAGTTGTATTTAACCCTTTCATGTTAAGGAATCACCAGTGTGTAAAGGTGCAGCGATCTGAGACAATGCGCGACAAGGTTATGTTCAATAACAAAAGTTTAATACCAACATTGGTCTGAAATCATAAATTTCACAGCCAATAACCTTCAAACCCCCGTCCACACCCCACTTTTTCCACCATTGACATAAATCACATGTTCAACATGTCCAGCAACACAGAATACAAAGGCAAAGCAGGAGTGTGGTCCCCAGCCCCGATACATTGCAACAAATTGCATACATCCAGATTGAGATCTAACACAGCATCACCTGCGCACATGCACCTCACTTTCCTTCCCCTCTCTCCTTCTTCGCCCCACCTTTACCCCTTCCCCTCCTCGCTCCAAGGTGCCAGGCCAAGAAGCTCCTCAGGCGGTGTCTCATTGGGGTGCTGAAGGCAGATGCGGTCGTTGCATGGGTACGGGAGTGGGGGTTGCCGAGGGGGCAACATTCTCTGATGCAGAAGCAGGATCTCGGTCCTTGCTCTCATCTGTCGTTCTCAGTGGTGGTGGGGAACCTAGGGGTGGAGTGCCGAGCTCTGGGACCACTGGGGGCCCTGTGGCAGCAGTGTTCCTGGATATCACATCCAGGGACTCCGCCATCAGTGGAATGTACTCGGTCATGGTGCCGGAGATGCTGGCCAGCTGTCTACAGTCTTCCACCTGTCTACATGCCCCGCAATGCTTTGATGAGCTTGTCAGCAATGTCTACAGTCCTCCTGGACAACGTTCCCATCTCTCCGCTGTCATGTGGCGCTCGTGGAACAGACCTGCCATGTACAAGGGACCTCCATGGGGTTGGCTCAGTTCTGGGGACAAATGGGGTGCCCTGTGGTGAGGTGCTTGGGGCCGGTACCTCCATTAATGACCAGAGGACCACTAGATGGCCTTGGGGTGGAATGGCTTCTGGAGCGTGGCGATGCAGGTTCCTCAAAGTCCGCACTCTCATCCATGGAGAACAGACCCAGCGGATTGACGCATGACAATCGGAGCTCCTCAGCACCAGACGTAGTAGGATCATCTGCCGACTCCTGCCCCACGCCCCCACCTTCTGGCCTCTGTGGTCCTGCCTGGGGCTGCGCTGCTGGCTGAGCTGCAAAATACAAATCAGGTTATTAGAGGAGAAGGGGGTGCTAGAGTGACAAGCGCCACAGACAGCATATGCATGACAAAAGCACCACCACTATCAAAATCATCACAGACATCACATTTCATGACCATCAACACATTTGCATTCCAATGATTTTCATTCGGCCATCATTATTTATATGACAATTTTAGAAATCATCTATCATATATGATTGTTCAGATATGAGTGGGCCTGGAATCTATTGACTTTACATCACGCAATGGTATAATTTTTACTCACGTGGCTTCACTTCAGGCTCTGCAGATGCATCCGTGGCTGTCCGTGGGTGCTTCCACATGAGTGCGAGCACCCGCTCCTCCATCTCAGTGATGTCGCTGGGGACTGGTGGCCCCCCACCCGTTCGCCTCTGCACGGACCTCATCGTCGATAGCTTCTTCTGCAAAAAGTGACAGGACGACATGGCATGAGATCATTGCATATCATTGCTAGGTACTGTCACAGAGACTGATACAACACATAACCGACAGATGTAATCATGGTTATTATGATAATTATCATTCTTTACCTAAAGACGTACACCGTGACTGCAGGCTTTGAGTAAAACATGCCCGGTAAAATTGAAAGACCTCACATCTGATGATAGTCACTCATGACTGTTAGAAATCAAATTATATAAATACATAAGTACATGTAAATAAATGTAATACTTACTCTTGCGGATCCCACAAGATCGTTCCATTGTTTGCGGCATTGGTTGCCCTCATGCACCTTATTGGTCGCCGACGAGACCATCTCTGCTATCTTGGCCCATATCTTCTGGTATGCCTTTGGGGTGGGCTTCCCATGCCCTCCCTGTGTCAAATCACCCCAGCATAACTCAACCTCCTGCAGGAGGGAGGCATTTGCCTCGTCCGAGAACCTCCATGCTCTTTTGCGCCCTCCAATGTGCTCCTCTACCACCTCACTGCTCTCTCCAGCGTCAGTCTCCACAGTGTGATGGCCTCCTCTTCTCTCTCCATTATCGGCCAAATTCAGGAAAATATCTAGCTGGTAATAGCTACTTTTTTTTGCCTACTTGCTGTGAAGCTCTAAAGTCTCCCTCCTTCCTTCCAAAGCAGCCACACCACATCCAGACACGCCTTCGGTTCCTCTGAGCTCTCTCTCTGTCTCCTTTTCTGCGCATGTCATGATGACCCTTGACCTCCAGAATCGAGGGAATCGAGCATTGCCATGTCGTTGCTAAAGACGGCCACACTTTATGGCAGAAGGTCAAAAAAATTGAACGCTACTACCCATTTTATATTGCTCACGGTAACTCCCATTTACAAAAGTGGAAACTAGGTGCTTTAAAAAAGGGCGAGAAGCCGGCGATCTGAAAACCCTTTTTTAACGCCCATGCCGGAAATATTGCCCAAAAATATGGAGGTTCTAGCCCTCTAGATTTTCCATTATTTTTGCACGCATAATGCTCTTTTGACATCCATTTTACCTCTGAAATGAGGTGTAACGCCCAGATAGTGCCCGCTTAGCCACAAAATGGAAACTGACGCCCATTTTTCGGACACTTACCGCCGAGCGTTACTTTCGGCATGTATGTTATGCTGGGAAAAAATAATACCGCCCCGCTCACTTTTTTGGGGCGGAATCATTAGAATGGGCAAAACCAACGGCCATAATATTGCCTAGCGTTACTTTCCTCACGTAATTAACGCCGAGATTCAATAATACCGACTGCCCACTTTTTTTTGTCGTAAAGATCAAATTTGCCAAAACTAACGCCCAGTATATCGCCCAGCGTCACTTTCACCTTCTCGCACACATCTCGGCCAAAACCGCTGTGAAATGTGGAATTGTTCTGAACTAATCACAGCGGTGTGATCGCAGGTCACTTCATTGAAAAGGCTGCTTGAACTTCAGGGGAGTTTGGATTAGAAACATAGAAACATAGAAAGTAGGTGCAGGAATAGGCCATTCGGCCCTTCGAACCTGCACCGCCATTCAATGAGTTCATGACTGAACATGCAACTTCAGTACCCCATTCCTGCTTTCTCGCCATACCCCTTGATTTCCTTAGTAGTAAGGGCCACATCTAACTCCGTTTGCATATATTTAGTGAATTGGCCTCAACAATTTTCTGTGGTAGAAAATTCCACAGGTTCACCACTCTCTGGGTGAAGAAGTTTCTCCTCATGGTCCTAAATGGCTTACCCCTTATCCTTAGACTGTGACCCCTGGTTCTGGACTTCCCCAACATTGGGAACATTCTTCCTGCATCTAAGCTGTCTAAACCCGTCACAATTTTAAACGTTTCTATGAGGTCCCCTCTCATTCGTCTGAACTCTGGTGAATACAAGCCCAGTTGATCCAGTCTTTCTTGATATGTCAGTCCTACCATCCCAGGAATCAGTCTGGTGAACCTTCGCTGTACTCCCTCAATAGCAAGAATGTCCTTCCTCAAGTTAGGAGACCAAAACTGTACACAATACTCCAGGTGTGGCCTTACCAAGGCCCTGGACAACTGTAATAACATCTCCCTGCCCCTGTACTCAAATCGCCTCGCCTTCTGCACCTGCATGCCAACCTTCAATGACTGATGTACCATGACACCCAGGTCTCGTTGCACTTCCCCTTTTCCTAATCTGTCACCATTCAGATAATAGTCTGTCTCTCTGTTTTTACCACCAAAGTGGATAACCTCACATTTATCCACATTATACTTCATCTGCCATGCATTTGCCCACTCACCTAACCTATCCAAGTCACTCTGCAGCCTCACAGCATCCTCCTTGCAGCTCACACTGCCATCCAACTTAGTGTCATCCAAAAATTTGGAGATACTACATTTAATCCCCTCGTCTAAATCATTAATGTACAATGTAAACAGCTGGGGCCCCAGCAGAGAACCTTGCGGTACCCCACTAGTCACTGCCTGCCATTCTGAAAAGTATTCATTTACTTCTATTCTTTGCTTCCTGTCTGCCAACCAGTTCTCAATCCACGTCAGCACACTACCCCACAATCCCATGTGCTTTAACTTTGCACATTAATCTCTTGTGTGGGATCTTGTCGAAAGCCTTCAGAAAGTCCAAATACACACAATCAACTGGTTCTCCCTTGTCCATTCAATTGGAAATAGCCTCAAAAAATTCCAGAAGATTTGTCAAGCATGATTTCCCTTTTACAAATCCACGATGACTTGGACCTATCATGCCACCTCTTTCCAAATGTGCTACTATGACATCCTTAATAATTGATTCCATCATTTTACCCACTACTGATGTCAGGCTGACCGGTCTATAATTCCCTGTTTTCTCTCTCCCTCCTTTTTTAAAAAGTGGGGTTACATTGGCTCCACTCCACTCCATAGGAACTGATCCAGAGTCAATGGAATGTTGGAAAATGACTGTCACTATTTCCAAGGCCACCTCCTTAAGTAGTCTGGGATGCAGCCCATCAGGCCCTGGGGATTTATCGGCCTTCAATCCCATCAATTTCCCCAACACAATTTCCCGACTAATAAGGATTTCCCTCAGTTTCTCCTTCTTATGAGACCCTCTGACCCCTTTTATATCCGAAAGGTTGTTTGTGTTCTCCTTAGTGAATACCGAACCAAAGTACTTGTTCAATTGGTCTGCCATTTCTTTGTTCCCCGTTATGACTTCCCCTGATTCTGACTGCAGGGGACCTACGTTTGTCTTTACTAATCTTTTTCTCTTGACATATCTATAGAAGGTTTTGCAGTCCATTTTAATGTTCCCTGCAAGCTTCCTCTTGTACTCTATTTTCCCTGCCCGAATCAAACCCTTTGTCCTCCTCTGCTGAGTTTTAAATTTCTCCCAGTCCCCGGGTTCACTGCTATTTCTTAACAATTTTAATACTATCCCTGATTTCCCTTGATAGCCACAGTTGAGCCACCTTCCCTTTTTTATTTTTACGCCAGACAGGGATGTACAATTGTTGTAGTTCATCCATGTGGTCTCCAAATGTCTGCCATTGCCCATCCACTGTCAACCCCTTAAGTACCAACGATACAGGTAAAAAAAGGGATGAGGTCCTACGAGACGAATTTAAGGAGCTAGGAGCTAAATTAAAACGTAGGACCTCAAAAATTAGTAATCTCGGGAATGCTACCAGTGCCACGTGCTAGTCAGAGTAGGAATTGCAGGATAGCTCAGATGAATACGTGGCTTGAGCAGTGGGTCAGTAGGGAGGGATTCAAATTCCTGAGGCATTGGAACCGGTTCTAGGGGAGGTGGGATCAGTACAAACCGGACGGTCTGCACCTGGGCAGGACCGGAACCAATGTCCTAGGGGGAGTGTTTGCTGGTGCTGTTGGGGAGGAGTTAAACTAATATGACAGGGGGATGGGAACCAATGCAGGGAGACAGAGGGAAACAAAATGGAGACAAAAGCAAAAGACAGAAAGGAGATGAGTAAAAGTGGAGGGCAGAGAAACCCAAGGCAAAAAACAAAAAGGGCCACAGTACAGCAAAATTCTAAAGGGTCAAAGTGTAATAAAAAGGCAAGCATGAAAGCTTGGTGCCTCAATGCAAGGAGTATTCGGAACCCAGGAGAGGGCTCTGAGCTAGTTAGAGTGGGTGAGAGCTCAGATGAACAGGACCCCAAGAAAGAATGCAAAAGGCAGGAGGCAACAGAGCAGAGTAGCACTGGGGTAAGTGTAAACCACAAGGTGATAGAAAGGGACAATATGTATGAATATAAAGGGGCTGCAGGAGGGGTCAAAACTAAAAATCATGGTTTAAAAACTAGTATTAAAACACTCTACCTAAACGCACGCAGCATTCGAAATAAAGTAAATGAGTTGACGGCACAAATCATTACAAATGGGTATGATTTGGTGGCCATTACAGAAACGTGGTTGCAGGGTGGCCAAGACTGGGAATTAAACATACAGGGGTATCTGACAATTCGGAAAGATAGACAAGAAGGGAAAGGAGGTGGGGTAGCTCTGTTAATAAAGGATGATATCAGGGCAGTTGTGAGAGACGATATTGGCTCTAATGAACAAAATGTTGAATCATTGTGGGTGGAGATTAGAGATAGTAAGGGGAAAAAGTCACTGGTGGGCGTACTTTATAGGCCCCCAAATAATAACTTTACGGTGGGGCGGGCAATAATCAAGGGAATAATGGAGGCATGTGAAAAAGGAATGGCAGTAATCATGGGGGATTTTAACCTACATATCGATTGGTCAAATCAAATCGCATGGGGTAGCCTTGAGGAGAAATTCATAGAATGCATATGGGATTGTTTCTTAGAACAGTATGTTACAGAACCTACAAGGGAGCAAGCTATCTTAGATCTGATTCTGTGTAATGAGACAGGAATAATAAGCGATCTCCAAGTAAAAGATCCTCTCGGAATGAGTGATCACAGTATGGTTGAATTTTTAATACAGCTTGAGGGTGAGGAAATAGTGTCTTAAAGGAGCGTACTATGCTTAAACAAAGGGGACTACAGTGTGATGAGGGCAGAGTTGGCTAAAGTAGACTGGAAACACAGACTAAACGGTGGCACAATTGAGGAACAGTGGAGGACTTCTAAGGAGCTCTTTCATAGTGCTCAACAAAAATATATTCCAGTGAAAAAGAAGGGCGATAAGAGAAGGGATAACCAGCCGTGGATAACCAAGGAAATAAAGGAAAGCATCAAATTAAAAACCAATGCGTATAAGGTGGCTAAGGTTAGTGGGAAACTAGCAGATTGGGAAAATTTTAAACGACAGCAAAGAATGACTAAGAAAGCAATAAAGAAAGGAAAGATAGATTACGAAAGTAAACTTGCGCAAAACATAAAAACAGATAGTAAAAGCTTTTACCGATATATAAAACGGAAAAGAGTGACTAAAGTAAATGTTGGTTCCTTAGAAGACGAGAAGGGGGATTTAATAATGGGAAATGTGGAAAAGGCTGAGACCTTAAACAATTATTTTGCTTTGGTCTTCACAGTGGAAGAAAAAAAAATGCCAAAAATTGCTGGTCACGGGAATGTGGGAAGGAAGGACCTTGAGATAATCATTATCACTAGCGGGTAGTGCTGGACAGGCTAATGGGACTCAAGGTAGACAAGTCCCCTAATCCTGATGAAATGCATCCTAGGGTATTAAAAGAGATGGCGGAAGTTATAGCAGATGCATTCGTTATAATCTACCAAAATTCTCTGGACTCTGGGGAGGTACCAGCGGATTGGAAAGCAGCTAATGTAACGCCTCTGTTTAAAAAAGGGGGCAGACAGAAGGCAGGTAACTATAGGCCGGTTAGTTTACCATCTGTAGTGGGGAAAATGCTTGAAGCTATTATTAAGGAAGAAATAGCGGGACATCTCAATCGGAATAGTGCAATCAAGCCGACGCAACATGGATTCATGAAGGGGAAATCATGTTTAACTAATTTACTGGAATTCTTTGAGGATATAATGAGCATGGTGGATAGAGGTGTACTGATGGATGTGGTGTATTTAGATTTCCAAAAGGCATTCGATAAGGTGCCACACAAAAGGTTACTGCAGAAGATAAAGGTACGCGGAGTCAGAGGAAATGTATTAGCATGGATAGAGAATTGGCTAGCTAACAGAAAGCAGACAGTCGGGATAAATGGGTCCTTTTCGGAAATTGGTGGTTAGTGGTGTGCCACAGGGATCGGTGCTGGGTCCAGAACTATTTACAATATACATAGATGACCTGGAAGAGGGGACAGAGTGTAGTGTAACAAAATTTGCAGATGACACAAAGATTAGTGGGAAAGCGGGTTGTGTAGTGGACACAGAGGGGCTGCAAAGAGATTTAGATAGGTTAAGCGAATGGGCTAAGGTTTGGCAGATGGAATACAATGTCGGAAAATGTGAGGTCATACACCTTGGAAAAAAAAACGGTAAAAGGGAATTTTAATTGAATAGGGAGAAATTACAACATGCTGCGGTGCAGAGGGACCTGGGGGTCCTTGTGCATGAATCCCAAAAGGTTAGTTTGCAGGTTCATCAGGTAATCAGGAAGGCGAATGGAATGTTGGCCTTCATTGCGAGAGGGATGGAGTACAAAAGCAAGGAGGTCCTGCTGCAACTGTATAGGGTATTGGTGAGACCGCACCTGAAGTACTGCGTGCTGTTTTGGTCACCTTTCTTAAGGAAGGATATACTTGCTTTGGAGGGGGCACAGAGATGATTCACTCGGCTGATTCCGGAGATGACGGGGTTACGTTATGATGATAGATTGAGTAGACTGGGTCTTTACTCGTTGGAGTTCAGAAGGATGAGGGGTGATCTTATAGAAAAATTTAAAATAATGAAAGGGATAGGCAAGATAGAGGCAGAGAGGTTGTTTCCACTGGTCGGTGAGACTAGAACGAGGGGGCCAATTTAAAACTGAGTTGAAAAGGAATTTCTTCTCCCAGAGGGTTGTGAATCTGTGGAATTCTCTACCCAAGGAAGCAGTTGAGGCTAGCTCATTGAATGTATTCAAATCACAGATAGATAGATTTTTAACCAATAAGGGAATTAAGGGTTACGGGGAGCGGGCGGGTAAGTGGAGCTGAGTCCACGGCCAGATCAGCCATGATCTTGTTGAATGGCAGAGCAGGCTCGAGGGGCTAGATGGCCTACTCCTGTTCCTAATTCTTATGTTCTTATGTTCTTTTGTTCTTATGATTCGCCAATCTATCCTAGCCAATTCACGCCTCATACCTTCAAAGTTACCCTTCTTTAAGTTCTGGACCATGGTCTCTGAATTAACTGTTTCATTCTCCATCCTAATGTAGAATTCCACCATATTATGGTCACTCTTCCCCAAGGTGCCTTGCACAACAAGATTGCTAATTAATCCTCTCTTATTACACAACACCCAGTCTAAGATGGTCTCTCCCCTAGTTGGTTCCTCGACATATTGGTCTCGAAAACCATCCCTTATGCACTCCAGGAAATCCTCCTCCACTGTATTGTTTCCAGTTTGGTTAGCCCAATCTATATGCACATTAAAGTCACCCATGATAACTGCTGCACCTTTATTGCATGCACCGCTAATTTCCTGTTTGATGCGCTCCCCAACATCACTACTCTGGAGTTCTTTTCAGGTGATGTGACCATCTGAACAGACATCTTTTCAGACTGTGGATGATTGAGTTTTACTGTAGGTGTCTTTTAGTGTTGAAATTATTGCTTCTGATCAATCGGTATTGTACGTTTATTGGAATGGGGCCAGCCATTTCTCAGCCTGCATCGATTACTCCGCAGATGCTGCAGAGTGCAAATGGCCCAACGTTTAATGCACATCATTATGTGCCCAATCTAAGACGTGCCAGACTAAGATGGAGGTCAAGACCATGCACACCCCGCACGTACGGGGAAACGAGGTCTTACCTCGACGTGTCCGAGAACACCTGCCTTCGGAGACTGCACTTCCACAAAGTGGTGATCACTGAAATATGCCAGTTCATTAGGGCAGATTTGCAGCCTGCCAGCACCTTCAGGACATCACTGTCCGTCGAGGTCGAGGTCACCGCCACCGCCACCGCCACACTGTCGTTCTATGCGTCCGGTTCCTTTCAGGCCTCCGCGGTCGAGATTTCCCCTCTGTCTCACCATGCCACCCATCGCTGCATTAGACAGGTCACGGAGGCCCTGTGCGCGAGAAGGATGGATTTTTTCACCTTCCCCATGACCACGGAGGCTCAGACTGACAGGGCTAGCGCATTTTATCGCATTTCTAAGTTCCCCAGGGTGCAGGGAGCAATACAGTGTACTCACATCGCCATGCCCGCACCTTTTCAGGACCCTGAGCTTTTTCGCAACAGAAAACGCTTTCACTCGCTGAAGGTCCAATTAGTTGTCGACCACAACCAGATAATAATGCCAAATGTCCGGGCAGCTTCGATGAGGCTCACATCCTGCGTGAGAGCGCTGTCTCTGACATGTTTAAGAGTCAGCCACAATGACAATGCTGGATGCTTGGTGATAACCGAAATGCCCTAGCCACCTGGCTGATGACCCCCTTGCGTGGCACCCACACCGAGTCCGAGAAGCGATACAACCAGAACCACAGAGACACATACAATGTGGTCCAGCAAACAATAACTGCTTAAGCAGCGCTTCAGATGTCTAGACCACTCAGGAGGGGAGTTAAAATACAACCCTGATCAAGTAGCTTAATTCGTGGTGGTGTGCTCCATGCTGCACAACCTGGCTATCAAGAGGGGACAAGAATTTCCAGAAGGGACTGATGGTACACCTCAGGAGAGAGAGGAAGAGGAGGACGAGGAGCTGGAGGCTGACCTCGGGCCAGACAATCAGACTGGATATGCAACCATGCCCACACCCCCCTCCAGACCGCAGGAAAGGACCCATAGTGGCTATTTAGCTGCAAGACTCTTACATCAAGTGCTCATAAATGAGCGATTTGCTTGAAAGAACGTTGCTGTAATTGACAAAGCTGACACACTGCTGTGTGTGTGCAGCTCAGACATCAATGGTGGGCATCACCTTGGTGCCAGTTAAAGTTTAAGTTGATTCAAGTTAAGTTTCATTCTACACTTTTATGTTAAGGAATCACCAGTGTGTAACAGTCCAGCTATCTGAGACAATGCGCAACAAGGTTATGTTGAATAAAAAACATTTAATACGATCATTGGTGCAAAATCATAAGTATCACAGGCAAAATCACCCCACGCACACCCCACTTTTTCGACCATTGACATCAATCAAATGGTCAACATGTCCAGCAACACAGAACACAAATGCAAAACAGGAAGTTGGCCCCTCCCCCCATACATTACAACAAATTGCATACACCAAGATGGAGATATAACACAGCCATCACCTGCGGAAATGCACCTCACTTTCCTTCTCCCCTCCCCTTCTTCTCCCCACCTCCACCCCTTCCGCTCCTCTGGCTGAGGAGCTCCTCAGGTGATGCCTCATTTGGGGGGATGAAGGCAGAGGCGGTGGTTGCACGGGTACGGGAATGGGGGGTGCCGAGGTGGGAACATTATCGGATCCAGAAGCAGGATCTTGGTGCTGCCTCTCATCTGTCGTTGGCAGTGGTGGTGCGGAACCTAGAGCTGAAGTGCCGCGCTCTATTACCACTGGGAGGGCTGTGCCAGCAGTGTTCCTGCTATCGCATCCGGGGCCTCCGCCATCCACAGAACATACTCAGTCATGGTTCCGGAGATGCTGGCCAGCTGTCGGGCTATGCCCAACAATGCATTGAGGATCTGGTCACCTATGTCTACAGTTCTCCTGGACAACGTTACCATCTCTCCACTCTCATCTGGCGCTCGTGGACCAGACCTGTCGCGTCCACGAAACCTCCGCGGGGTCAGCGCCTTCCTGGGGACAAATGGGGTGCCCTGTAGCTTGGGCCCGGTACCTCCAGAGTAGAGTCGGGAATGGCCGGAAGAGCACTAGATGACCTTGGGGTGGTATGCCTTCTGGAGCCTGGCGATGCAGATTCCTCAAAATCGGCGCTCTCATCTGTAGAGAACAGACCCAGTGGATTGACAGGTGAGAATCGGAGCTCCTCAGCAGCAGATGTAAGATCGTCCGCCAAGTCCGGCCCTGCGCCCCCACCTTCTGGTCTCTGTGGTCTTGCCTTGGGCTGCAAAACACAAATGAGGTTATTGGAGGAGAAGGGGGTGCTAGGTTCACAAGGTGGGTCCAGCGCTACACACTGCATATGCACGACAAATGCACCACCGCTTTCAAAATCATCACAGACATCACATTTCATGACCATCAACACATTGTGCATTGCAATGATTTTCATTAGACCAGCATTATTTAATGAACAATTTTAGAAACCATCTATCATATATTATTGTTTGGATATGAGTGGGTGCGGCATCAATTGATGTTAAATCATGTAATGGTGTAAGCTTTACTCACGTGGCATCACTTCAGGGTCTGCAGATGCTTGTGTGGCTGTCCGGTGTTGCCTCTCCACGAGTGTGAGCACCCGGTCCTTCATCTCAGTGATGTCGCTGTTGACTGGTGGCCCCGCACGTTCGCCTTTGCTCGGACTTAATCGTCAATAGCTTCTTCTGTAAAAGGTAACAGGATGACATGGCAGGAGATCATTGCATTACATCATTGTTAGGTACTGTCACAGAGACTGATACAACACATAACCAACAGATGTAATCATGATTATTATGATAATTATCATTCTTTATCTAAAGACGTACACCGTGACCGCAGGCTTTGAGTACAACATTCACGGTAAAAGTGAAACACCTCACATCTGATTATAGTCACTCATGACACTTACAAATCAAATTATATAAATATATAAGTACATGTAAATAAATGTAATACTTACTCTTGTGGATCCCACAAGGTCGTTCCATCGTTTGCGGCATTGGTTGCCCTCACACACCTCGTTGGTCACCGACGAGACCACTTCTGCTATCTCTGCCCATATCATCTGGTAGGCCTTTGGGATGGGCTTCCCATGCCTTCCCTGTGTCAAATCATCCCCGTATGACATGACCTCCTGTAGGAGGGAGGCATTTTCCTCGTCTGAGAACCTCCTTGCTCTTTTGCACCCTCAAATGCGCTCCTCTCCTAGCTCACTGCTCTCCCCAACGCCAGTCTCCACAGCGTGCTGTGTCACCTCCTCCTCTCCCTCCAGTATAGGCACCAAATTCGGGAAAATATCTGGCTGGTAACAGCTAATTTTTTTCCCCAATTTGCTATAAAGCTCAAAACTCTCCCTCCTTCCTCCCAAAGCAACCACACCACACCCACACACGCCTTCACTCCCTCTCAGCTCCCTCTCTCTTTGTCTCCTCATATGTGCATGTCATGATGACCCTTGACCTCCTGAACAGTGGGAATCGAGCGTTGCCATGCCGTTGCTAAGGACGGCGACACTTTACGGCAGAAGGTCAAAGAGATTTAACGCTAATGCCCATTTCATATCGCTCGTGGTAACGCCCAATTTCAAAAATGGAGACTAGGGGCTTTGAGAATGGGCTTAAAGCTGCCGATCTGAAAATCCATTTTTACCGCCCAAACCGGAAAAAACACCCATTTTTGGGCGATCTGCACAAAAGTGTAAAATCTAGCCCCATATATGGAAACTGATCAAATGAACTTTTGACAAAAAATTGGTTAAAACATCGATACTCAAAGAATGTCTTAGCACAGAGATGGCTGGAGTAACAACAGACAGATTTAGGACAACATCGATCTGCGTACGAGAGGTTCAGAGACCTGGGCCTGCGAGCTTTCGTCAACTGTCTGCTTTTGTTAAGTGTACTACTGCTGTATGCTTAATAAATCTAATCCATTGCACAAATCATACTGACTGCTGCCTAATTGGTATGTCTAGTTATGGAACCTTAAAAGGTTCTACAGTACTTCTCCAGTGTTTTGAGGTGCCTGCTGTACAGAGTCCATGTCTCTGAGCCATATATGAGGGCGGGCATCACCACTGCTCTGTCAACCACAGACTTGGTGCCGGCTTTGAGGTCCTGGTCCTCAAACACTCCCTTCTTCAGGTGAGCGAAGGCTGTACTGGCACACTGAATGCAGTGTTGGACCTTGTCATCGATGTCTATCCTTGTTGACAGTGGGCTCCAGAGGTATGGAATATGATCCACTTTGTCTAAGGCCTCACCGTGGATTTTGATAATCAGGGAGCAGTGCTATGTGGCGGGGGTAGTTTGGTCGTGGATCTTTGTCTTATGGATGTTTCGTGTAAGGCCCATGCTCTTGTACACCTCGGTGAAGGTGTTGACGATGGCTTGGAGTTTAGCCTCCGAGTGTGCGCAGACGCAGGCATCGTCTGTGTACTGTCGTTCAATGACGGAGGATAGGACAATCTTGGATGTGGCCTGGAGGCGGCGCAGGTTGAACAGATTCCCGTTTGTCCTGTAAATTAGTTCCACTCCAGCGGGGAGATTCTTGAGGGTGAAATGGCACATTGCAGCAATGAAGATCGAGAAGAGCGTTGGCACATGACACAGCCTTGCTTGACCATAGTCCAAATGTGGAATGGGTCTATAGTGGATCTGTTGGTCAGGATCATGGCTTGTGGAGGATGGTAGCAAACTTTTGAGGGCATCCAAATCTGAGGAGGATGCTCCATAATCCCTCACGGTTGACAGTGTCGAAGGCTTTGGTGTGATCAAAGAAGGTCATTGGTGCTGTTCCCTGCATTTCTCTTGTATCTGCCGCGCAGTGAAGATCATGTCCATTGTGCCCCTTTGTGGGCGGAATCCGCATTGTGACTCTGGGAGGAGCTCTTCAGCCACAGGGACAGAGCGATTGAGGAGGATTCTTGCGATGACTTTCCTGGTAGTCGACAGCATGGAGATTCCTCTGTAGTTACCAGTCAGACTTGTCACCTTTCCTGATTACAGTGTCTCTGAGATCTCCTGGCATGATCTCCTCCTTCAAGATAAGAGAGATGAGGTCATGGATCCGCGCCAGTAGTGTTTCTCCGCCAGGTTTTAGTGCTTCGGTGGGGATTCCATCTGCTCCTGATGACTTGTTGTTCTTCAGTTGTCAGAAGGCCTTTTCAAACTCGTGCCAATCTGGGGTTGTGCTGAGATGGTGGTGGGTAGCATGCTGTGGGATGGAGTCGAAGACACTCACGTCGAAGACAGAGTCTCGGTTGAGTAGATCCTCGAAGTGCTCCTTCCAGCGGGCACTGACTGCGTCTCTGTCCTTGATGAGCACCTCTGCATTCTTGGCCAGTAGTGGGGTAGGGCTTTGGGTCTTGGACCGTGGGTCGTCTTGACTGCGCTGAAAAATCCTCGCACGTCATGGTTGTCGGCTAGCTGCTGGATTTCTTGAGCTTTCTCCACCCACCATTTGTTCTTTAGATCGCAAGTGACCTGCGAGGCCAATGCTTCGATGGTGGGGATGTTGGCCTGAGCGAGAACACGGATGTTGGTGCGCCGATCCTGCCAATGGATTTGCAGGATCTTGCGGAGGCAGCGATGGTGGTACTTCTCCAGTGCTTCGAGGTGCCTGCTGTACATAGTCCATGTCTCTGAAGCATATAGGAGGGCGGGTATCACTACTGCTCTGTAGACCATGTTCAAACACGCCCTTTCTCAGGTGGCCGAAGGTTGCACTGGCACAGTGAAGGAGGTGTTGGACCTCGTCGTCGACATCTGCCTTTGTTGACAGTATGCTCGCACGGAAAATAGTCCACGTTGTCCAAGGCTTCGTCATGGATTTTGATAAACGGGGGTCAGTGCTGTGTGGCGGGGGCAGGTTGTTAGAGGATCTTTGTCTTACAAATGTTTAGTGTAAGGCCCATGCTCTCGTACACTTCAGTGAAGGTGTTGACGATGGCTTGGAGTTCGGCCTCCGAGTGTGCGCAGACGGTGTGCGAAGATTCAGCTTATTTCGCTCATTACAGGACAAGACATCACATAATAGAAGGGAGAAAATGTGCATGAGAGGATGTCCCAGTTAGCCTTAAGTATATCAGAAAAAGCTAGTCTGCAAATCCTAAGAAAGGACATCATAGATAAAGTTAGGTCATTTTGATAGAGTGTGTACAGAGAGAGTGTTTCCACTTGTGGGGAAGAGCATAACTAGAAGCCATCAATATAACATAGTCACCAGAAAATCCAATAGGGAATTCAGAAGAAACTTCTTTATTCAAAGAGTCTCGTTGCCGAGCGCATGCAGAAAACAAGCGCAGGCAGCGGAAGGAGCGTGCGGCAAACCAGACTCCCCACCCACCCTTAGAAACATAGAAACATAGAAAAATAGGTGCAGGAGTAGGCCATTCGGCCCTTCAAGCCTGCACCACCATTCAATAAGCTCATGGCTGATCATTCCCTCAGTACCCCTTTCCTGCTTTCTCTCCATACCCCTTGGTCCCCTTAGCCGTAAGGGCCATATCTAACTTCCTCTTGAATATATCCAATGAACTGGCATCAACAACTCTCTGTGGCAGGGAATTCCACAGGTTGACAACTCTCTGAGTGAAGAAGTTTCTCCTCATCTCAGTCCTAAATGGCCCACCCCTTATCCTAAGACTGTGTCCTCTGGTTCTGGACTTCCCCAACATCGGGAACATTCTTCCCAATCTAACCTGTCCAGTCCCGTCAAAATCTTATATGTTTCTATAAGATCCCCTCTCATCCTTCTAAACTCCAGTGAATAGAGGCCCAGTCGATCCAATCTCTCCTCATATATCAGTCCAACCATCCCCGGAATCAGTCTGGTGAACCTTCGCTGCCCTTTCCTCCAGCGACTGTCTGTTCCACCTGTGACAGAGACTATGAGCTCAAGTTTCGGACTACCGCTAGAACAGCGCACATCGGAGAGGTCCGCCTAATTTGTAGAATAAAAATTGCGCCGAATACTTACCTTGCGATTCTCTGATAGCTGTAGGCCTGTTTCTAGCTCGGCGCGGCGCGGCAGGAGCTGCTGGGGGCGGAGCTGCAGCCCTGCACCAAAAACAGTGCCGGCAGCTGCGCGTGTGCGCAGTAGCTCCCGGCCCTCCCAGCACGTTCCATCTCCCAGGCGACGACCCTATCCCAGGCCGAAGGGACGTCGCTCCTATCCCGGGCCGAGTGGCCTGACGCATCTTACCTCGTCGGCGGGGCCCGCCCGCCCGCCCGGCATCTCGCTGGGGCCGGGCCCCGCCCGAAGAGTCGTCGGTGTCTTCTGTGTGCAGGCTCTGCTTGAAGTCCTTGGCTGGGCCCGGCTTCATCTTCTTATGCACCCTCCATCCGTTCTTCTTCTCTTCCCCTCCCCACCCGTTCTTCTTCTCTCCCCACCACCCACCCGTTCTTCTTCTCTCCCCCCCCAATCGTTCTTCTTCTCTCCCCACCCGTTCTTCTTCTCTCCCCACCCGTTCTTCTTCTCTCCCCCCCCAACCGTTCTTCTTCTCTCCCCACCCGTTCTTCTTCTCTCCCCCCCACCCTTTCTTCTTCTCTCCCCACCCGTTCTTCTTCTCTCCCCACCGCCCACCCGTTCTTCTTCTCTCCCCCCCAACCGTTCTTCTTCTCTTCCCACCCCCCACCCGTTCTTCTTCTCTCCCCCCCCGTTCTTCTTCTCTCCCCACCGCCCACCCGTTCTTCTTCTCTCCCCCCCCCAACCGTTCTTCTTCTCTCCCCACCCCCCACCCGTTCTTCTTCTCTCCCCCCCCACCCGTTCTTCTTCTCTCCCCACCCGTTCTTCTTCTCCCCCCCCGTTCTTCTTCTCTCCCCACCCGTTCTTCTTCTCCCCCCCGTTCTTTTTCTCTCCCCCCCCCCAACCGTTCTTCTTCTCTCCCCACCCGTTCTTCTTCTCTTCCCACCCCACCCGTTCTTCTTCTCTCCCCACTGCCCACCCGTTCTTCTTCTCTCCCCAACACCCACCCGTTCTTCTTCTCTCCCCTCCCCAACCGTTCTTCTTCTCTCCCCACCCGTTCTTCTTCTCTCCCCCACCCCACCCGTTCTTCTTCTCTCCCCACCCGTTCTTCTTCTCCCCCCGTTCTTCTTCTCTCCCCCCCCACCCGTTCTTCTTCTCTCCCCCCTGTTCTTCTTCTCTCCCCCCGTTCTTCTTCTCCCCCCCGTTCTTCTTCTCTCCCCCCGTTCTTCTTCTCTCCCCACGTTCTTCTTCTCTCCCTCCATTCTTCTTCTCTCCCCCCATTCTTCTTCTTCTCTCTCCCCGTTCTTCTTCTTCTCTCCCCACATTCTTCTTCTTCTCTCCCCCCCATTCTTCTTCTCCCCCCCCGTTCTTCTTCTTCTCTCCCCCCGTTATTCTTCTCTCCCATCGTTCTTCTTCTCCCCCCTCTCTCCTCTCCCCTCCCCTCTTCTCCTCCCCTCTCTCTCTCTCTTCTCCCCCCCGCCTCTCTTCTCCCAGTGCTGCAGTAGGTGAGTAGAAATAATTTTTTATTTATTGAGTGATTTTTTTATTATTTTTTTTATTTTTAAATTTTTTTTGATTGATTTATTGGTTTATTTATTGATTTATTTAACATTTATTATTGATGATGGCTCTTTATTTGTAAAAGTGAAGTGTTTAATGTTTGTAAACTTCCCATTCCCACCCCCCCCCCCCCCCCGCCACCCCACCCCCCATCTCTCGTTCCCTACGCCTGATTTCTAAGTGTAGGCAAGGTTTTTCTGAGCGTACACTTACTCCATTCTAAGTTAGTTTGGAATAAATTTTCACTGCCTAAACTTGTAAAACAGGCATAAGTGGCTGGACACACCTCCTTTTGAAAAAAAAATCTGTTCTAAAATGAAACTGTTCTAACTCACTAGGACTAGAACAAACTAAATGCTGAGAATTGCAATTTCTCAGACACTCCATTCTAAACTAGTTGCTCCAAAAAAATAGGAGCAACTCAGGCCGAAACTTGACCCCTATAATTCCCGTATTGGACTGTTCAGTCACCTCAGAACTCGCTTTTGGAGTGGAAGCAAGCCTTCCTCGATTTCGAGGGACTGCCTATGATGATGATGGTGAGAATGTGGAACTCGCTACCACAGGGAGTGATTGAAGCGAATAGTATTGATGCATTTAAGGGAGAAGGGAATAGAGGGTTATGTGGATAGATTTAGATGAGGAAAGATGGGAGGAGGCTCGAGTTGAACATAAATTGTCGGCATGGACTGGTTGGGCTGAATGGCCTGTTTCTGTGCCGTATATCCTGTGTAATCCGATGTAATTCAGCTCCTCGATCCTGTTCTGCCATTCAGTCCAACCAAGGCTGATCTGTACCTCAATTCCATTTACCTGCCTTCGTTCCAGATCTCTTGCTATGGTTACCTAAAATAAATCTGTCAACGTCAGTCTTGAAAATTTCAATTGACCCTGCATTCACAGCCTTTTGAGGGGAGAGACTTTGGATTTGCACTACAGTTTTTATGAAAAAATGCTTCATGATTTTACTCCTGAATGGCTTAACTCGAATTTTAAGATGATGCCACCTTGTTCTGGATTCCCCACCTGAGGCAATAGTTTTCTGTGTCTATCGAATCCCTTTATAATTTTAAACACTTCACTTAGATTACCTGTTCAACCTTCGAAACTTAAGTTAATGCAACCTGGTCTCATAATTTAACGCTTTAAGTCCTGATATCATTCTGGTGAAACTGTCCTGCACATCCTCCAAGGCCAATATATCCTTCCAGAATTCATTCTGGATATTTCCTTCCTTTGATACTTGGGTCATTTGGCTTTTCCCAGACTATGTGAAAATTAACATTTCCCATTACAACAACACAGTTTTTACTACAAGCTCCCCTGATCTCTGCATTGACACATCCCTCCACTGCAATACTACTATCAGGTCTACAGCCAACCCACGCTAGCGTTGTCCATCCTTTGCTGTTCCTTAGTTCTACCTATAGCTTTTCCACTGCCCGATCACCCCTACTGAAATTCTTTCTTTTTAATTAATTCACAGGATGTTGATGTCGCCGGCAAGGTCTGCATTTATTGCCCATCCCGAATTGCCCTCGAGAAGCTGGCGATGAGCCGCCTTACATAAGAACACAAGAAATTGGAGCAGGAGATTGCCATTTGGCCCCTTGACCCTGCTCCGCCATTCAATATGATCATGGCTGATCTGATCATGGACTCAGTTCCACTTCCCTGCCCGTTCCCTATAACCCTTTATTCCCCTATAACTCAAAAATCTGTCTATCGCCACCTTAAATATATTCAATGACCCACCTTCCACAGCCTTCTGGGGCAGAGAATTCCATAGATTTACAACCCTCTGAGTGAAGAAACTCCTCGTCATCTCAGTTTTAAATGGGCGGCCCCTTATTCTGAGATCATGGGCTCAAAATTGGCCCCTGCAGATTTTTGGCGTACTCACCGGAGTTGCGCCGCTTTTGTACGATGAAAAGAGCGCCGAAAAAATGTCCCCCCGATTTTGGCCGCTGTTTTGCCTCTTCCAGTGCTTGGCGCAGCATGGCCAGTGGTTGCTGAAAACAGTGCCGGGACGTCTGCACATGCGCGTTAGAATGTGCGCACATGCGCAGTGGTTCCTCGCGACCAGCGCGTCCCGCAGCTTGTATGGGAGGGACCCGATGCTCGCCGTCCCTATCCCTGGCCGAATGGTCTCACACACTGGCCGGGCCTGCTGTGGAATGCATTGTAAATGTTAAGAATTGTAAGTAAGTGCTGTTCAGAGGGCATTGTCAGGCTCGAGGGGCTAGATGGTCTACTCCTGTTCCTAATTCTTATGTTCTTATGTAGGTGCAGCTCATCTCCGCTTCCTTTTATTTTTTATTTGTTATTGAATGCTTATTTTTGTGCTTTGTTTAGAGTTTTGATATGAAGGTAGGATTTAGTTTTATTTTTTATGTCTTCTTGAATGCTTACTACTTGTTGTGCTTTGTTTAGTGCTCTGCAAGGTCCTCTGTGCTTCCCTTCCCACTCCTATCTCTGGCCAAATGGTCTCTGATATACCTACCTGCGCTGATTTCTTAACTCTCCGCAAGGTTTTTCACAAGCCGCCACAAGTGGCCACATACCCTGGCCTAAGCTAGTTTGGAGTAACTATTAGATGTCTAAAGTGGCCTAAATGGCCAAAATGGGCGTAGGTGGCCGGTAACACCAGCCTTTTGAAAAAATAATTAAAATACAAAAGTCCTGACTATCTCACTTGCACTGGCGCAAATTGAATGTGCAAAATGGGGATTTTTTTAAGATAATCCAGAAAACTCAAGTTGCTCCAAAAAAACTGGAGCAACGCCTGGCCAATTTTGAGCCCAATGTCCCCTAGTTTTAGTTTCTCCTATGAGTAGAAATATCCACTCTGCGTCCACCTTGTCGAGCCCCCTCATTATCTTATATGTTTAGAAATATAGAAAATAGGTGCAGGAGTGGGCCATTCGGCCCTTCAAGCCTGCACCATCATTCAATGAGTTCATGGCTGAACATGCAACTTCAGTACCCCTTTCCTGCTTTCTCGCCATACCCCTTGATCCCCCTAGTAGTAAGGACTACATCTAACTCCTTTTTGAATATATTTAGTGAATTGGCCTCAACAATTTTCTGTGGTAGAGAATTCCACAGGTTCACCACTCTCTGGGTGAAGAAGTTTCTCCTCATCTTAGTCCTAACTGGCTTACCCCTTATCCTTAGGCTGTGACCCCTGGTTCTGGACATCCCCAACATTGGGAACATTCTTCCTGCATCTAACCTATCAAACCCCGTCAGAATTTTAAACGTTTCTATGAGGTCCCCTCTCATTCTTCTGAACTCCAGTGAATACAAGCCAAGTTGATCCAGTCTTTCTTGATATGTCAGTCCCACCATCCCGGGAATCAGTCTGGTGAATCTTCGCTGTACTCCCTCAATAGCAAGAACGTCTTTCCTCAAGTTAGGAGACCAAAACTGTACACAATACTCCAGGTGTGGCCTCACCAAGGCCCTGTACAACTGTAGTAACACCTCCCTGCCCCTGTACTCAAATCCCTTCGCTATGAAGGCCAACATGCCATTTGCTTTTTTAACCGCCTGCTGCACCTGCATGCCAACCTTCAATGACTGATGTACCATGACACCCAGGTCTCGTTGCACCTCCCCTTTTCCTAATCTGTCACCATTCAGATAATAGTCTGTCTCTCTGTTTTTACCACCAAAGTGGATAACCTCACATTTATCCACATTATACTTCATCTGCCATGCATTTGTCCACTCACCTAACCTATCCAAGTCACTCTGGAGCCTCATAGCATCCTCCTCACAGCTCACACTGGCACCCAACTTCGTGTCATCCGCAAATTTGGAGATACTACATTTAATCCCCTCGTCTAAATCATTAATGTACAATGTAAACAGCTAGGGCCCCAGCACAGAACCTTGCGGTACCCCACTATTCACTGCCTGCCATTCTGAAAAGTACCCATTTACTCCTACTCTTTGCTTCCTGTCTGCCAACCAGTTCTCAATCCACGTCAGCACACTACCCCACAATCCCATGTGCTTTAACTTTGCACATTAATCTCTTGTGTGGGATCTTGTCGAAAGCCTTCTGGAAGTCCAAATACACCACATCAACTGGTTCCCCCTTGTTCACTCGACTGGAAACATCCTCAAAAAATTCCAGAAGATTTGTCAAGCATGGTTTCCCTTTCACAAATCCATGCTGACTTGGACCTATCATGTCACCTCTTTCCAAATGCGCTGTTATGACATCCTTAATAATTGATTCCACCATTTTACTCACTACCGATGTCAGGCTGACCGGTCTATAATTCCCTGTTTTCTCTCTCCCTCCTTTTTTTAAAAATTTGGGTTACATTGGCTACCCTCCACTCCATAGGAACTGATCCAGAGTCTATGGAATGTTGGAAAATAACTGTCAATGCATCCGCTATTTCCAAGGCCACCTCCTTAAGTACTCTGGGATGCAGCCCATCAGGCCCTGGGGATTTATCGGCCTTCAAGGCCATCAATTTCATCAGTTTATAAAGAACTGATTTCCCTCAGTTCCTCCTTCTCACTCGACCCTCTGACCCCTTTTATAACCAGAAGGTTGTTTGTGTGCTCCTTAGTGAATACCAAACCAAAGTACTTGTTCAATTGGTCTGCCATTTTTTTGTTCCCAGTTATGACTTTCCCTGATTCTGACTGCAGGGGACCTATGTTTGTCTAACCTTTTTCTTCTTTACCTATCTATAGAAGCTTTTGCAGTCCATTTTAATGTTCCTTGCAAGCTTCCTCTCATACTCTATTTTCCCTGCCTTAATCAAACCCTTTGTCCTCTCTTTGCTGAGTTCTAAATGTCTCCCAGTCCCCAGGTT
Source organism: Pristiophorus japonicus (assembly GCF_044704955.1). Classification (NCBI taxonomy): domain Eukaryota; kingdom Metazoa; phylum Chordata; class Chondrichthyes; family Pristiophoridae; genus Pristiophorus; species Pristiophorus japonicus. The sequence continues at coordinate 29,250,444 of NC_091977.1, forward strand.
CACTGCTATTTCTGGCCAATTTATATGCTACTTCCTTGGCTTTAATACAACTGAATGGCTTGCAAGGCCATTCTAGAGGGTAGTTAAGAATCAACCACATTGCTGTGGGTCTGAAGTCTGAATTCCCTATAGGGCATTAGTGAACCAATGGGTTTTACAACAATCCAGTCATCATTACTGATACCAGTATTTAATTCTAGATTTATTTTTAATTGAATTTAAACTCCACAGCTGCTAGGGCAGGATTTGAACCCATGGGATCATTGAGTCTGCAGCTTATTAGTCCAGGAACAATACCACTATGCTACCGTTCTTTCTACTGCTGCATCTGTGTCCTTTATTGATATTGCTCCCCCTTTCCCTGTCATTTATAAAGATCTTCTCGACTGGAATATTTAGCTCCCAGTCATGCCAATTTTGTAGCCAAGTCTCTGTAATGGTTATAACATCACATCCTTTAAGCTGATTTTGTGCCTCTAACTCACTTGTTTTATTTCTTATCTTTCGTGCATTCCTGTACAGAACTCGCATTTGGGTAACTAGCTGCATCCTGCCCATGAGCCCTGATGCTGTATTTCTCTCACTTTCTGACTTTTTCCTACTTTTGTTGCTGATGCTCTGTGCGTTGTTATACAGACAGTATGTTTGTATTTTTCACTGTTTTATTTTTAATGGGTACTTTGATTATTCCAGGGAACGGCAGCATAGTGGTAATATTACTGGACTAGTAATCCAGTAGGCCAGGAGTTATAATCTGAGAGAAGAGAATTCATAATCCCAGCAGAGCAGCTGAAGGATTTAGATTCAATGAATTAAACAAATCTGGGATAAAAATATAAGCTAGTATCAGTAATTGTGACCATGGAATGTTATAACAACCCATCCGGTTCACTAATGTCCTTTAGGGAAGGAAATCTGCTGCCCTTTCCAGACCCACAGCACTTGGTGACTCTTAACTAGCCTTTGAAATAGTGGCGCACCACAGCCTTCTCAGGGACAATTAGGGATGGGCAATGCCCACGTCCCCTGAACAAATACATTTTAAAATTATAACATTAGAATCATAGAATAGTACAGCATTGAAGGAGGCCACTCGCCCCGTCGAGCAGGCTCTTTTGAAGAGCAATTCAGTTAGTCCCATGCCCCCACTCTTTCCCCAATTTGCTGCAACCTTTTCCTTCAAGTATTTATCCAGTTCCCATTTGTTATGAAAAATATTTTCCATTTTTTATAAGGAAAGAAAAACTAGCATTTATATAGTGCATTTCACAACCTCAGGACATCCCAAAGTGCTTTACAGAAAATGAAGTACTTTTTGAAGTCATTGTTGTAATGTAGAAAATGCAGCATCCAATTTGCACACAGAAATGCAATGTGAGAATAATCTGTTTTTTTAGTGATATTGATTGATGAATAAACATTGGCTAGGACACCAGGGAGAACTCCCATGCTTTTCTTCAAAATTGTGCCATGGGATCTTTTACATCCACCTGCAAGGGCAGTCAGAGCATCAGTTTAACATTTCATCAGAAAGACGGCACCTCCAACAGTGCAACACTCCCTCAATACTGCACTAGAGTGTCAGCCTATATTTCTGTGCTCATGTCTCTGGAGTGGGACTTGAACCCATGACCTTCAAAGATTAGAGTGCTAACAACTGAGCCACAGCTGACACTAAGAAATAAAGAACGTTGCATTGGCTGGGAATCAAACCTGGATCTCCTACATGGCAGGCGAGAATTCTACCCCTGAACCGCCAATACTCACACTTTGACCTTTGACCTGTGCTCTGCTCTCTTCTTTTTCTTGTCTTTAGCTTACTTTTATTTCCATTTGGACCCTTCCTCTCCAACAGCATACATGAAATATTCTTTAAGACAATCGTTGACATGTTGCATTTTATGGTATTTTTAAAATTTTATTTCAGTGATCTTCTTAGGATTATGAATGAAAGAAATACATGCTAGCTCGTGGTTTGTGTTTACAAAAGCTAATTAAATGCAGGACTGCAATTCAATTGATATGTACAGTGAGTAATCAGTCTTTCCCGCAGCTATTTTTTTTATTACAAATTGAATAATCAATTGTACAATACAGGCAGACTACAAAATCATGCCATTGTGTCCTTCATTGGAAGGAAAGAGAACACATTAACCTTTAAACGTGTGCAGTTTGCAAAATGTTGTGAAAAAAAATTGCCTTTTATTTTCTCTTTGAAATGCTACCTCGCGGTAAGTGAGAATTGTCAGAAAGCACTTCTCACAAAGTATAGAGGAAATCTCGAACTCTCTTCACCTCTCAAAAATCTATTGAGGCTGGGGGTCAATTAAAAATTTCAAAACTGAAATTGATAAATTTTTGTTAGGCAAGGGTATTAAGGGAGGCAGAAGCAAGGTGTGTAAATGGAGGTAAGATCAGCCATGATCCAATTGAATGGCGGAACAAGCTCGAGGGGCTGAATGGCCATCTCCTATTCCTATGTTTATAATTAAATTCCCATAGGTAAAGGCTTGCAACCATCAAGATGGCAAAATTAGCTTCTTAGAGCTGACAATGAACTTTTATTGTTAATTTTAACAAATCAGTAAAAATGTTGCTAGAGCGTGAACATAAGAATTAGGAGCAGGATTGGGCCATACGGCCCCTCGAGCCTGCTCCGCCATTCAATAAGATCGTGGCTGATCTTCTACCTCAACTCCACTTTGCCGCCCGATCTCCATGGCCCTTGATTCCTCCTGAGTCCAAAAATCTATCTATCTCAGTCTTGAATATAGACGTTTGGAGTAAAGAATTCCAATGACGATATTTAAAGATGGCATCTACTATAATGTTTATAAAGCCGCTGACTATATTTAGGTTTTACTTATGTGGCTAGGGTAAAGGCCCTAAAGGCAGGAAGTTGTTGGTAAATATCAGCATTCATGCCGATGAGATGGTGTGGCACTTTCTGAGAAACTGCAGCTTATCTTACTGTTAGTAATGCCCGATCATCACTTCATAGAATCATCGAATGGTTACAACACAGAAGGAGGCTATTCAGCCCGTCGATCTCATGCCGGCTCTCTGCACGAGCACTTCAGCTAGTCCCACTCCCCCCGTCCTTTTCCCGTAGCCCGACAATTTTTTTTCGTTCAGGTACTTTTCCAATTCCCTTTTGAAAGCCACAATCGAATCTGCCTCATCCACCCTTTTAGACAGTGCATTCAAAAAGTTTTTCCTCATGTCATCTTTAGTTCTTATAAGAACATAAGAATTAGGAACAGGAGTAGGCCATCTAGCCCCTCGAGCCTGCTTCGCCATTCAACAAGATCATGGCTGATCTGGCCGTGGACTCAGCTCCACTTACCCGCCCGCTCCCCGTAACCCTTAATTCCCTTATTGGTTAAAAATCTATCTATCTGTGATTTGAATACATTCAATGAGCTAGCCTCAACTGCTTCCTTGGGCAGAGAATTCCACAGATTCACAACCCTCTGGCAGAAGAAATTCCTTCTCAACTCGGTTTTAAATTGGCTCCCCCGTATTTTGAGGCTGTGCCCCCTAGTTCTAGTCTTCCATACCAGTGGAAACAACCTCTCTGCCTCTATCTTGTCTATCCCTTTCATTATTTTAAATGTTTCTATAAGATCACCCCTCATCCTTCTGAACTCCAATGAGTAAAGACCCAGTCTACTCAATCTATCATCATAAGGTAACCCCCTCATCTCCGGAGACAGCCGAGTGAATCGTCTCTGTACCCCCTCCAAAGCTAGTATATCCTTCCTTCAGTAAGGTGACCAAAACTGCACGCAGTACTCCAGGTGCGGCCTCATCAATATCCTATACAGTTGCAACAGGACCTCCCCGCTTTTGTACTCCATCCCTCTCACAATGAAGGCCAACATTCCATTCGCCTTCCTGATTACCTGCTGCACCTGCAAACTAACTTTTTGGGATTCATGCACAAGAACCCCCAGGTCCCTCTGCACCGCAGCATGTTGTAATTTCTCCCCATTCAAATAATATTCCCCTCTCTGTTTTTTTTCCCAAGGTGGATGACCTCACATTTTCCGATATTGTATTCCATCTGCCAAATCTTAGCCCATTCGCTTAACCTATCTAAATCTCTTTGCAGCCTCTCTGTGTCCTCTACACAACCCGCTTTCCCACTAATCTTTGTGTCATCTGCAAATTTTGTTACACTACACTCTGTCCCCTCGTCCAGGTCATCTTCTGCCAATCACCTTAAATCTGTGTCCTCTGGTTCTTGACACTTCCGCCAATTGGAACAGTTTCTCTCGATCTACTCTGTCTAGACCCATCATGATGTTGAACACCTCTATCAAATCTCCTCCCAACTTTCTCTGCTCTAAGGAGACCAACCCCAGCTTTTCTAGTCTATCCATTTAGCTGAAGTCCCTCAGCCCTAGAACCATTCTTGTAATTCTTTTCTGCACCCTATCCAAGTGCAATAATTACTGATTCAGCAAGCAGGAGGTGACCCTCTTGACTCCCAAATGACACAGAATTCTGATGTGCTGGTTGCAATATTTCAAATGAGTGACACAGGAAACCAGGAAGGCCATGTTTGGCAGCCCTCCTCTCCCCTCGCCTCCAAATCCACAATCCTGGAAAGGGGCTGAGGACAATAACAAGACAGCTAATGGCCATCTAGACTGGGAGAAGGAGGTGGCAGGATGTCCTAAAAATGGTGTGTAAAGGGTTATCATCATCATAGGCAGTCCCTCGGAATCGAGGAAGACTTGCTTCCACTTCTGAAGTGAGTTCTTTGGTGGCTGAACAGTCCAAAACTGTTGGCGAGAGCCACAGACTCTGTCACAGGTGGGACAGATAGTCGTTGAGGGTAGGGGTGGGTGGGATTGGTTTGCCGCACGCTCTTTCCGCTGTCTGCGCTCGATTTCTGCATGCTCTCAGCGTTGAGACTCGAGGTGCTCAGCGCCCTCCCGGATGCACTTCCTCCACTTCGGGCGGTCTTGGGCCAGGGACTCCCAGGTGTCAGTGGGTATGTCGCACTTTATCAGGGAGGCTTTGAGGGTGTCCTTGTAGAGTTTCCGTTGCCCACCTTTGGCTCATTTGCCGTGAAGGAGCTCCGAGTAGAGCACTTGCTTTGGGAGTCTCGTGTCTGGCATGCAGACTATGTGGCCTGCCCAGTGGAGCTGATCGAGTGTGGTCAGTGCTTCAATGCTGGGGATGTTAGCCTGAATGAGGACGCTGATGTTGGTGCGCCTGTCCTCCCAAGGGATTTGTAAGATCTTGCGGAGACATCGTTGGTGATATTTCTCCAGCAACTTGAGGTGTCTACTGTACATGGTCCATGCCTCTGAGCTATACAGGAGGGCAGGTATTACTACAGCCCTGTAGACCATGAGCTTGGTGGCAGTTTTGAGGGTCTGGTCTTCAAATACTCTTTTCCTCAGACGGCCGAAGGCTGCACTGGCGCACTGGAAGCGGTGTTGGATCTCGTCATCGATGCCTGCTCCTGTTGATAGGAGGCTCCCGAGATATGGGAAGTGGTCCACGGTGTCCAGAGCTGCGCCGGGGATCTTGATGACTGGGGGGCAGTGCTGTGTGGTGAGGACAGGCTGGTGGAGGACCTTTGTCTTACGGATGTTTAGCGTAAGGCCCATGCTTTCGGAAGCCTCAGTAAATACGTCGACTATGTCCTGGAGTGCAACCTCTGTATGTGCGCAGACGCAGGTGTCGTCCGTGTACTGTAGCTCAACGACAGAGGTTGGGGTGGTCTTGGATTTGGCCTGGAGACAGCGAAGGTTGAACAGGTTCCCACTGGTTCTGTAGTTTAGTTCCACTCCAGCGGAGAGGTTGTTGACTGTGAGGTGGAGCATGGCAGCGAGAAAGATTGAGAAGAGGGTTGGGGCGATGACGCAGCCCTGTTTGACCTCGGTCTGGACGTGTATTGGGTCCGTGATAGATCTGTTGGTAAGGATCACAGCCTGCATGTCGTCGTGGAGCAGGCGGAGAATGGTGACAAACTTTTGGGGGCATCTGAAACGGAAGAGGACGCTCCATAGACCCTCGCGGTTGACAGTGTCAAAGCCTTTGTAAGGTCGAAGAAGGCCGTGTATAACTCCTAAAGCGTTAATAGCTTCATTGAAGCAATGATCACAAAGTCCAGTCTTGTTAAGGGCTTTATTTCCTCGACTATTATAAATATGCTGATTGGTTAATGCTTTCTGTCTGTCGGACACAGACACGATCACCAAGGTCAGTCTTGTTAATGGCCTTATGGAGTCGACAATTGTAATTGTGTTCACTCATCAATGCTTTCCATCTGAGAGACACGGTCACAAAGGCCAGAGGAGATGGGACCAGATCATGAGATTGCAACACGACAATTCAATCACTAACTGAACAAGGTGAAGCTCCAGACAGCCATCAATAAGGAATGTGACGATTGCATATTGAAGGTATCAGAACTTTAACTTTGAGACCTCTAACCACACGGCGAAGACGACTTCGAGGAAGACAGAAGAGGGTGACCAGCCGAGCAGGCCCAGCATCCCACAGCAGCGCACTCCGTCATCCTTGGTTGTATGGGAAGTAAAGTCTGTGTCCCAACCAAATTTGTATAATGCATGCTGTGTGTGTTTAATAGACTGTTGTGCTTTACTAAAGCGAGTGCCCTTGTCGTCATGATTTATGCCAGTCGAGTCTAAGTAAATAAGAGCATTTAAAACTGCTTACAGGTGTACTCTCGGAATTTGAGCACATCATCTGTGTTGATACTTCAGTGCAGGACAGCGGGGGTGCTGCCTCGTTGCAGGTGATGGCTTTTGGATGAGGTGTTAAACCAAAGCCTTGTCTGCCTGTTCCAGTGCTTCCAGCGAACATTAACGATCCAACGGCACTAATTAAAGAAGAGCGGAGAGTTCTCCTCGCGTCCTGGCCAACGATCCTCCTCACAACCAACACTGTCAAAAAACAAATTAATCGGTTGTTGATCTCAGTTACCATTTGCGGGACCTGGCTGTGCACAAACCTGCCGACAAAGCTTCGAACGGGGCATCTCACGGCTTGTCCGGTTCGTTGGAATTGTTCGTGCATCCTTCATGCTCAAAAATGTTTTGCCCTGTAAGTTGCTGGAAGTGTGTTCTGATAATGGTGCAGCAAGGGCATCTGGGACCTTGGTGAACAACTGGACCAACAGTCTATCTCCTACCCAATGAGTTTAAAGAATTAATAAATAAACAGAGGAGGGACTAAGAAGGAGGGTGAATTAGAGTGGGGGAATGCTAAATGCCAAATCAGGTATAGAAAGAGAGGAAAAGACAGATTGGATTGAGAAGGAATGAGAAAAAAAGAGACAGAAAGGAAAAGTAAGAAAATAAAGTAAAAAAAATAAAATGTTAATTAAAATAATCTCTCAATGATTTACTACCTGCAAGAATGAGATTACACTGTTTCTATTGTTTCCTTTCTGGGCTGGAGAGGTTGAGTGGCATTGCAGGAACATAAGTCTCATCATTGAATGGGTCCTTACGCTGTTAAGTACCAGCCCTAATGTTTTGCAGCGAGTTTAATTGCGCAATTAATGTGCAAATTCAGCAATTTCTTGATTCGCATGGGGAGGTTGAGGGCGAGCTGCCATTTCCATGAGGCTACTGACAGACTGGTGCAAATTCCTCAACAATTCGCAGCGATTTTCAAATCGAGGGTATCTCTTCCTCGCCACAAATTTCTGGACAATTTACCCACTAAAAGTCGCTAGAAAATTCTGGCCCATTGCTAGTTGCAGTTCTTATGGGCTTCGCATATCAAATCATTATTAAACAAACATTATCATTTGCTGATATCCAGGAAGAGCTTCAGGTCAGGGTCCCACCATCCATCAGTTAGAGTAAAAGTGATAGCACTGGCTCAGTGGCAGCACTTTTGTCAGAAGATTGTGGTTCAAGCCCCACTCCAGGGTCCTGAGCACAAAATCTAGGCCGAGACTCCAGGACAGCACTGAGGGAGCGCCGCGTTGATGGAGGTGCCGCCTTTCAGATGAGACGTTAAACCGAGGCTGCATCTGCTCTCTCAGGTGGACGTAAAAGATCCCATTGCACTATTTCAAAGAAGAGTAGGGGAGTTATTCCCGGTGTCTTGGCCAATATTTATCCCTCAATCGACATCACCAGAACTCATTATCACATTGCTGTTTGTGGGAGCTTGCTGTGCGCAATTGGCTGCTGCATTTCCTACATTACAGCAGTGATTACACTCCAAAAGTACTTCATTGGCTGTAAAGGGCTTCGAGATGTCCGGTGGTCATGAAAGGCGCTATATAAATCCAAGTCTTCCTTTCATAAGCTTGTGCCGGTGAAAGTAAAATGGTCTTAATCATAACAAAAGCAAAGAGTTCCCCCGGTGTCCTGGCCAACATTCTGCCTTCGGCCAACATCATCAATGACATGGAGGGAGAAATTGGGTGCATTTGCACCCCCGCGGGGGTGGGTGGATGCGGAGGCAGGTGAGTGTTCCCGCCCCCAAATGATGTGACACCGAATTTCCAGACCAGATTATCTGCTTGATCAGTCATTCACTGTTTGTAGAACCTTGATATGCAAAATTTGACTACCCCGTTGGTCCATAGAACACAACAGCAAAAGCACTTGCAAATGTTATCAGGCATGATATAAATGTAAGTTCCTTGTTCCTTTATGTAAAATCTCCTTCTTAAACTTAAGCTCATCCAAAACTCTGCTGCCCGTATCATAACTCGCAACAAGTCCCGTTCACTCATTACCCCTGTGCTCGCTGATCTGCATTGGCTCCCGGTCTGGCAACGTCTTTATATTATACTTCTCATCCTTGTTTTCAAATCTCTCCATGGCCTCAGCCCCTCCCTAGCTCTGTAACCTCCTCCAGCCCTACAACCCTCTGAGATCTCTGCGGCCCTCCAATTCTGGCCTCTCCCCAATTGTCATCACTCCTCCATTGGTGGCCGCGCTTTCAGCTGCCTTGGTTCTAACCTCTGGAATTCCCTCCCTAAACCTCTCTGCCTCGCTACCTCTCATTTCTCCTTTAAGCCGCTCCTGATATCCCATCTCTTCCCTGTCCCAATATTTCCTTATGATAATGCTCCTGTGAAGTGCCTTGAGACCGTTTTAATATGTTAAAGGCTCCATATAAATGCAAGTTGTGTTTGTAAAGCCTGGCAGAAACAGAGCACGTTACATCCGAGATGGAACGCAGTGGTTCAGATTATGGTGGGGAATTTGGTCAACCCTTACATATCTTTGATACTCCTTTGGAGAGATAATGGCCCCGAACTTGGTGGAAGCTAAGTTCCGCCCAAGTGCCACCTGGCGGCAAAAGAAACGACTTACGCCATGGATCTGGGCGGCAACGGGCGGGAGCTCCCATTCTCGGCAGCAAATGCAATCCTCGGCAAAGTGCCGCTGAGGATTGAGTCGGGCCCAGGGAGCGGGGGGGAAACAGATAACATTAAAAATGTCCCAAAAATAAAAAACAAAAGACTAGAAAACCTTCAGGGGACCCCATCCATCTGAATCGCTGGAAAAAAAATTAAGAAAAGAAGTTACTAACCTTTTTTTTTGCAGGTCTTCATACTTGCCGTTGAGGTTAGACCTGCCTCCATGTGGCGGTCTTTTCCCCTGCTGCAGCGGACTCCCGCCCGGACCAAACTGTCAGCTTGGCGGGCGGGAGGACACTTATGCGCGCTGCACACCAGCGGACGTCAGCGGGCGGCCCACAGCGGTCTTCCCTCCCTGCCAGTGGGGGGCCTCCACCAAACTCGCACGGAGGCGAGACCACCCAGAAAACCCGGCTGCAGTGGACGGTAAGTCCACCAAGTTCAGCCCCATAGAATGTTTAATGGCTGTAAAATGCAAGTTGAGCAATGTAGACATGCAATATTAATATGAATGACAAGCACTGAAATTTCAAATTAGGTAAAAATAAAAAGCTTCATCTTATGTTTTGAGACGTCAGTGCCTTCAGATGAGGAAAGCAGAGGGGGAATTTCGAGCAATGAAATCAACAAGGCAGTTTATAAAATGAAACGTGTCTAGTGCATTAGCACGATAATGTTCTATGTGAAAATAAATGAAGGCATTATTGAAATCTTCTTAAGATGCCAGTGCTGAACAACAGCTACCAACGCAGCCATTGGAGTAAAACGCGAATGAACGAAGATCATTCATCTACTGTACAGAAAATCCTTAATGAATAATGCACTAGAATTTCAGTTGTGGCATTAGGCAGATCCTGTGCTTGGCCCGGGGCTTGTTCGCTAATTAAAAATGACGTTCTGGTTGCCTCATCTTTTTCTCGCATTAACCGTGTGCCAGCTGACCAGCGACGGCACAGAGAACACAGCTTGCATCGGGCGCTATTACTCGAAGTCATTGATTTTTCATTTCTCATCTGTTTGTGTTTCGCTTTTTTGGTTTGGGTTGTCCCCCTAATTCGCCTGCTGACAAAACTGCTTTGAAGTCTGCCGGGTTACCAGCTTGAGCGCAGCTTGTCTGCTTCTGAAGGCGTACTGGTGAGAAGTCGGCCATGTAAGCGGGGAAAAGAAAGGACACAGCGGCTTCAACGACAGCAATCTCCCGCCACCCACCTCATCCTGCTATGGATTGTGAGGCCTCTTCTTCCCACTCATTACAGAATGGTTGATCTTTGACTGCAATGAATTGATTTCTCTCACAGTGCTCCGGTTTACAATGAGCATCGCAGTTGAGAATGGGGGCGTAGTGGCTGTAGCAAAGCTGACAATTAGCCACACAATGAAACATAAAAATTCCATTACAAGAGCAGCCTGTTCGATTTTTTTTTTTCCTTCTTTATCGATTTTTTTTGTTGACTTCCAGCTCGAGCAGGAAAGCAGATAAAGATTAGGTATAAAGTCAAATCATCGCATTGACCGAGGCCCCATCTGCTCTCTCAGGTGGAATGCAAAAGACCCCACGGCACTATTTCGAAGAAGAGCAGGGGAGTTGTCCCCAGTGTCCTGGCCAATATTTATCCCTCAAGCAACATCACTAAAAAAAACAGATTATCTGGTCATTATTACGTTGCAGTTGGTGGGAGCTTGCTGTGCGCACATTGGCTGCCACATTTCCCACATTACAACAGAGACTACACTTGAAAAGTAATTCATTGGCTGTAAAGCGTTTGAGACGTCCGGTGGTTGTGAAAGGCGCCATATACCTGCGAGTTCATTTCTTCCTATTTATTTGGGGGAAAAAAGACTTGCTTTTGTATCAACTTATCATGGTTAGGAACAATCTCAAAGCATTTTACAAGCAAGGGAATTACTTTGAAATGCAGCAACGTTCATTCGGTAAGGAAAGACGACAGCCATTTTTCATGCAATACTCCATGAGGTCATCTTAATTATTATAATTGAATCCAAGTTCTCAGCCCATTTTGGGTCTGATGTTGGGAGGAGCGTAGTAATCCTTTCAAATAATCCATATTGTGCAAAGGATGATGGGAACATTTAAAGGGTTGCAGCTGCTAATGTTCCTTTTAGGGAATACCAATTTTATCAACCTTTAAATAGACTAGATATTTGGGGGATTTAAAGTGGTTGGAAATAGGCTGGAAATAGTACAGTTCTGGTCGCCATATTATAGAAAGGATATAGAGGCACTGGAGAGGGCACAGAGAAGATTGACAAGGATGATACCAGAAATGTGAGGGTATACCTATCAGGAAAGGATGGACAGGCTGGGTCTCTTCTCTTGAAAAAAGGCTGAGGGGTGACCTAATAGAGGTCTTTAAAATTATGAAAGGTTTTGATAGAGTGGATACAGAGAGAGTGTTTCCACTTGTGGGGAAGAGCATAACTAGAGGCCATCAATAGAAGATAGTCACCAAGAAATCAAATAGAGAATTCAGAAGAAACGTTTTTACCCAGAGAGTGGTGAGAAGGTAGATCTCGCTACGACAGGAAGTGGTTGAAGTGAATATTATAGATGCATTTAAGAGGAAGCTAGACAAGCATATGAGGGAGAAGGGAATAGAGCGCTCTGCTGATAGATTTAGATGAGGAAAGACGGGAGGCAGCTCGAGTGGTGTCTAAATATTGGCATGGACTGGTTGGGCTAAATGGCCTGTTTCTGTGCCATTTATCGTATGTAATCATATGCAGTCAGTGACAGGCACAATACATGTGGAGACAGGAATTGAAGTCTACAGGCTACTGATGGGAACGGTGCAGCGATCAAACTCCCTCTTTCATAAGTGGTGAAATGGAGAGCTTGATGTCTGAGGTGGGTTTGATGAGGATTGACCCTCCGGGACACCATTGCCATCGGGCAGCAGGGCAGCGTGTCTGGCAGGAGATGGTGCCAGGCACAGATCCGTGTGCACCAGCTGCAAGACCTGGGCACAGAAGGAGATGGCAAGTCAAGGTGAGGCAGCAGATCCACTTGCGAAACACATAACCCATTTATGTCATAAGGCAGTGCTAGGCAACCTAATGCACATTTATTGATTACGGTTAGCTGCACTGTCGGTGCTTCATTGTACTTCATTGACTGCAAAGTGCATCAGGACGTCCTGAGGTTGTGAAAAGCTCCAGAAACATAGAAACATAGAAAATAGGTGCAGGAGTATGTCATTCGGCCCTTCGAGCCTGCACCACCATTCAATAAGATCATAGCTGATCATGGAACTTCATACCCCATTCCTGCTTTCTCTCCATACCGCTTGATCCCATTAGCCGTAAGGGCAATATCAAACTCCCTCTTGAATATATCTAACTTTCTGAAGTAGAGAATTTCACAAGTTCACAATTATCTGAGTGAAGAAGTTTCTCCTCATCTTAGTCCTAAATGGCTTACCCCTTACCCTTAGACTGTGGCCCCTGGTTCTGGACTTCCCCAACATCGGGAACATTCTTCCTGCATCTAACCTGTCCAGTCCCATCAGAATTTTATATGTTTCTATGAGATCCCCTCTCATTCTTCTAAACTCCAGTGAATACAGGCCCAGTCGATTCAGTCTCTCCTCATATGTCAGTCCTGCCATCCCAGGAATCAGTCTGGTGAACCTTCGCTGTACTCCCTCAATAGCAAGAATGTCCTTCCTTAGATTAGGAGACCAAAACTGAACATAATATTCCAGATGAGGGCTCACCAAGGCCCTGTACAACTGCAATAAGACCTCCCTGCTCCTGTACTCAAATCCCCTAGATATGAAGGCCAACATGCCATTTGCGTTCTTCACCACTTGCTGTACCTGCATGCCAATTTTCAATGACTGATGAACCATGACACCCAGGTCTCGTTGCACCTTCCCTTTTCCTAATCTGCCACCATTCAGACAACATCCTGCCTTCCTGTTTTTGCCCCCAAAGTGGATAACCTCATATTTATCCACATTATACTGCATCTGGCATGCATTTGCCAACTCACCGAACCTGTCCAAGTCACCCTGCAGCCTCTTAGCATCCTCCTCACAGCTCAAACTGCCACCCAATTTAGTGTCATCTGCAAACTTGGAGATACTACACTCAATTCATTCATCTAAAGCATTGATCTATATTGTAAATAGCAGGGATCCCAGCACTGAGCCCTGCAGCACCCACTCGTCACTGCCTGCCATTCTGAAAAGGACCCACTCGTCACTGTCTGCCAACCAGTTCTCTATCCACATCAATACATTACCCACAATACCATGTGCTTTAATTTTGCACACCAATCTCTTGTGTGGGACCTTGTCAAAAGCCTTTTGAAAGTCCAAATACACCACATCCACTGGTTCTCCCTTGTCCACTCTACTAGTTACATCCTCATTATTGTATTCCGAACACAGATCAGACTGCACACAGGGAGGTTGAAGTAACAGTGACCTCAGTCTTTATTAAAACACTCCAGAGTGAGGAACAGGCCTTAGGGGCCGGCTTATATAGAGTGCTCCCAAGGGATGCTGGGATCCCTTGGGACTTCAGGGAATGCGCTCCCTGGTGGTGGAACATGGGAGTGCATGCTTTACAGATACACAACATCACTCCCCCGCCAAAGTCAAAGTGAAAAATATTTACAAGGTGAGGCGGTTGGGAGCCTTTCTTTCCCTGGTGGACCGCCTCGGTATAAATATCTGTTCTGGTGTGTTGGCTGTGCCCTCGCTGGGCTGGCGATTTGTTGGCCCGGCAGGGCTGCTGGGTGAGCCTGGCCTTGCTGGGCTGTTTGCGTGATGGGTTCAATTTCCTGGTCCGGGGTGGTGGTGTTGATGCTTTGGGTGTGTGTTGTGGGCTCAAAAAAGGTGGTGTTGCTGTGGGTTGTTCAGGGCAGTCTGTGAACTGCAGCCTCGTTTGGTCCAGGTGCTTTCTGCAAATTTGTCCATTGTCCAGTTTGATTATAAACACCCTACTCCCTTCTTTAGCTATCACCGTGCCCGTGATCCACTTGGGACCATGTCCATAGTTTAGCACATACACAGGGTCATTCAGATCAATTTTCCGTGACACAGTGGCGCGAACATCGTTTACATTTTGTTGCTGTCGCCTGCTCTCTACCTGATCATGCAGGTTGGAATGAACCAGCGAGAGTCTGGTTTTAAGTGTCTTTTTCATGAATAGCTCAGCCGGGGGCACCCCTGTGAGCAAGTGGGGTCTCGTGCGGTAGCTGTGCAGTACTCGGGACAGGCGGGTTTGGAGTGAGCCTTCTGTGACTCGTTTAAGGCTCTGTTTGATTGTTTGTACTGCCCGCTCTGCCTGCCCATTGGAGGCTGGTTTAAACGGTGATATATTTGATCCCATTGCGGGTCATGAATTCTTTAAATTTGGCACTGGTGAAACATGGCCCGTTGTCACTGACCAGTATGTGAAGCAGGCCGTGGATGGCAAACATGGCCCTCAGGATTTCAATAGTGGCGATGGCGGTGCTTCCCGACATTATTTCACATTCAATCCATTTTGAAAAAGCATCCACCACTACGAGGAACATTTTGCCAAGAAACGGGCCCGCATAGTCGACATGGATCCTCGACCATGGTCTGGAGGGCCCGGACCATAAACTTAGTGATGCCTCTCTGGGCGCGTTGCTCAACTGAGCACACACGCTGCATTGCCGTACACAGGACTCTAAGTCAGAGTCGATACCAGGCCACTACAGATGGGATCTGGCTATCGCTTTCATCATTACTATACCCGCGTGTGTGCTGTGGAAATCCGAGATGAACGTCTCCCTGCCCTTTTTTGGTAGCACTACACGGTTACCCCACAACAAGCAGTCTGCCTGAACGGACAGCACGTCCTTTCACCGCTGGAACAGCTTGATTAGCTCTTGCATTTCAACGGGGATGCTGGTCCAGCTCCCATGCAGTACACAGTGTTTCACGAGCGACAGCAGAGGATCTTGGCTGGTCCAAGTCCTAATCTGGTGGGCCGTGACATTTATCATTTTCAAACGCTTCCATGACTATCAACAAGTCTGCGGGCTGCACCACCATCAACAAGTCTGCAGGCTGCGCCACCATCAACAAGTTTGCAGGCTGTGCCATTTCCACCCCCGTGGTGGGCAATGGTAGCCGACTGAGAGCATCCGCACAGTTCTCGGTGCCTGGCCTGTGGCGGATGGTATAGTTATACGCTGATAGCGTGAGTGCCCACCTTTGTATGCGGGCTGAGGCATTAGTATTTATCCCCTTGTTTTCAGCGAACAGGGATATGAGGGGCTTGTGATCGGTTTCCAGCTCAAATTTGAGGCCAAATAGATACTTTACCCCGAACACACACGCTAATGCCTCTTTCTCAGTCATGCTGTAGGCCCTCTCGGCCTTAAACAAGCTCCTGGAGGCATAGGCGACTGGTTGCAACTTCCTCTCAACGTTAGCTTGTTGTAATACACACCCGACTCCGTACGATGATGCATCACATGCTAGCACAAGTCTTTTACACGGGTTATACAATACAAGCAGCTTGTTGGAGCATAAAATGTTTCTGGCTTTCTCAAAAGCAATTACTTGTTTTTTTTTCCCAGACCCAGTTCTCACCTTTACGCAATAACACATGTAGGGGCTCTAAGAGGATGCTTAAACCAGGTAGGAAGTTACCAAAATAGTTGAGGAGTCCCAGGAATGACCGCAGCTCCGTGACATTCTGTGGCCTGGGTGCGTTCCTGATAGCCTCTGTCTTGGCGTCTGTGGGCCGAATGCCATCTGCCGCGATCTTTCTCCCCAAAAACTTCACTTCTGTTGCCATGAAGTCGCATTTCGACCTCTTCAGCCGCAGCCCTACGCGATCTAGTCGCTGGAGGACCTCCTCCAGGTATTGTAGGTGCTCGACGGTGTCCCGACCCGTGATCAATATGTCATCCTGAAAAACCACCGTGCGTCGTATTGACTTGAGTAGGCTTTCCATGTTTCTCTGGAAGATCGCTGCAGCTGACCGAATTCCAAATAGGCATTTGTTGGAGATGAACAGTCCCTTGTGCGTGTTGATGCAGGTGAGGCCCTTCAAAGACTCCTCCGGCTCTTGCGTCATGTAGGCCGAAGTCAGGTCGCGCTTGGTGAACGTCTTGCCTCCTGCCAGCGTCGCAAATAGGTCGTCTGCCTTAGGTAGCGGGTATTGGTCCTGTAGCGAGAAATGATTAATCGTTACTTTATAATTGCCGCAAATCCTGACTGTGCCATCGCTTTTAAGTACTGGAACAATCGGGCTGGCCCACTCGCTAAATTCCACTGGGGAGATGATGCCCTCACGTTACATCCTGCCCAGCTCGATTTCCACTCTCCCCCTCATCATGTGAGGTACCGCTCGCGCCTTGTGGTAAATGGGTCGTGCCTCTGGGACCAAGTGAATCCACACCTTCACCCCGGAAAAGTTTCCAATGCCTGGCTCAAAAACGGAAGGAAATTTGTTGAGAACCTGGGTACATGAGGCCTTATTGACATGTGATAATGCTCGGATGTCATCCCAGTTCCAGCGTATTTTGCCCAGCCAGCTCCTTCCAAGCGGTGTGGGGCCATCGCCCGGGACAATCCAGAGTGGCAGTTCATGCACCATGCCCTCGTAGGTGATCTTTACCATGGTGCTGCCCAGGACAGTGATGAGCTCTTTGGTGTACGTTCTCAGTTTCGTGTGGATGGGGCTCAGGGCTGGTCTGAGTGCCTTGTTGCACCACAATCTCTCAAACATCTTTTTACTCATGATGGATTGGCTAGCACCAGTGTCCAGTTCCATGGCTCTGGGTAGGCCATTCAATTTTACATTTAGCATTATAGGTGGACGTTTTATCGAAAATGTATGTACCCCGTGTACTTCAGCATCTGCCTCCTCTCTCTGAGGCTCGAAATTGCTTTGATCCACCATGGACAAATCTTCCTTTGCCACGTGGTGCTTAGCAGGTTTTGCAGAGCTTGCAGCTCTTTTGCAAGCTCGTTGGAGGTGCCCCATTGTTCCAAAGCTCTTGCAAACATACCTTTTGAAGCGGCATGAATAGGCTGAATGAATGCCTCCACAACGCCAACAAGGTGTGAATTGCCTAGCATTCATCCTTTGTTGCGGATTCTGAGTCATCTGGGTCACCTGAGGCCTGCTGGCAATTGCAGACTCATGGTTTCTGCCCTGTACATTTCTGCTCACAAACACAGTTCCAGTTAATTTATGAACATTGCTAGCACTTGTGTGCTGAGAGATTTGTTTGGTGTTATCACTGGTGGACATAAACGCCTGTGCTATCGCAATGGCCTTACTGAGGGTCGGTGTCTCTAAAGTCAAAAGTTTTCGTAGGATGGTCTCCTGGCCAATGCCCAGTACAAAAAAGTCTCTGAGCATCTGCTCCATGTAGCCATCAAACTCACATTGTCCTGCAAGTCGCCTTAGCTCAGCAACGTAGCTCGCCACTTCCTGACCTTCAGATCGCTGGCACGTGTAGAACCAATACCTCGCCATCAGCATGCTCTCCCTCGGGTTAAGATGCTCCTGAACCAGTGTACACAGCTCCTCATACGACTTATCTGTGGGTTTCACCGGAGCCAGAAGATTCTTCATGAGGCTTTTGGTCGGTGCCCCGCAGACCGTGAGGAGAACCGCTCTCCTTTTTGCAGCGCTTCCTTCTCTGTCCAGCTCGTTGGCTACAAAGTACTGGTCTAGCCGTTTGACATAGGCTACCCAGTCCTCACCCTCCGAGAACTTCTCCAGGATGCCCACAGTCTGCTGCATCTTTGCGTTGGATTTGTATTCTCGTCACCAGTTATTGTGTTCCGAACACAGATGAAACTGCACATAGGGAGTTTAAAGTAACAGTGACCTCAGTCTTTATTAAGACACTCCAGAGTGAGGAACAGGCCTTAGGGGCCGGCTTATATGCAGTGCTCCCAAGGGATGCTGGGATCCCTTGGGACTTCAGGGGATGCGCTCACTGGTGGCGGAACATGGGAGTGAAAGCTTTACAGATACCCAACATTCATAAAATTCTAGAAGATTTGTCAAGCATGATTTCCCTTTCATAAATCCATGCTGCCTTGGACCGATCCTGTCACTGCTTTCCAAATACGCATCCATTTCATCTTTAATAATTGATTCCAACATTTTCCCCACTACTGATGTCAGGCTACCTGGTCTATAATTCCCCATTTTCTCTTTGCCTCCTTTTTTAACAAGTGGTGTTACATTAGCTACCCTCCAGTCCATAGGAACTGATCCAGAGTCGATAGACTGTTGGAAAATGATCACCAATGCATCCACTATTTCTGTGGCCACTTCCTTAAGTACTCTGGGATGCAGACTATCAGGCTCTGGGGATTTATCGGCCTTCAATCCCATCAATTTCCCTGTCACCATTTCCTGACTAATAAGGATTTCCTTCAGTTCCTCCTTCTCGCAAGACCCTCGGACCCCTAGTATTTCCGGAAGGTTATTTGTATCTTTGTTCGTGAAGACAGAACCAAAGTATTTGTTGAATTGGTCTGCCATTTCTTTGATCCCCATCATAAATTCACCTGATTCTGCCTGCAAGGGACCTACGTTTGTCTCCACTAATCTTTTTCTCTTCACATATCTTTTGAAGCTTTTGCAGTCAGTTTTTATGTTCCCAGCAAGTTTCCTCTCATACTCTATTTCCCCCGTGCTAATTAAATCCTTTGTCATCCTCTGCTGAATTCTAAATTTTTCCCAGTCCTCAGGTTTGCTGCTTTTTCTGGTCAATTCATCTATGTAAATGCAAGTCTTTCTTTTGCCGCACATCCACGAGAAAGCCTCACACACCACTTTGCATACTCATAGGACACTTGTAACATCTGTAAATTACAATCTTGGCATACTCACATCTTCAAAGAACTTCACACATGGATTGTAACACAATCTAGCTGGGTGCCACATACTTAACACAAATGATGCCTGTCATTGTGCATGTGCGAATTCAACTTGCAATATGTCAAGGCTGCACGGCAAGATGACGTCTAAGGCAAAGGAATAGACTCAAACAGTAGGAGAGTTGAGAAATGAGAAGCCATTTGGAGTGGGCACCTTGACAATAGTTCCTATAAAAGCATGGAACAGGTAAAGAGATGCAGCTGCAGATCTCCCTCATGGGATGAAATAGTATCCTCCGGAGCTTATACCTTGCCTCCCTTCTCAATCCCACAATGGCACACATACAACCACGGGGCCAAAATTGACCCTTTCCTGAAGGCTTGTTGACGCCGGAAACTGGCAGCCATGCTGCGGAGTGCAATGGCCGCCCATTTTTTGTGGAATGGCCGCCATTTTGAAAATTCCACTCCTGCTGCATCCCGGTGGTGACCCGCTCCCCCCACTACCGCTGTGCTGCTGCCAATCCATCCTGAGTGCGTCATCAGTGCGCGCGATGTACCCCACCCCCGATGGCAAAATTCTGTGGAGAATTTTGCTGCTATGCTGATGATTGACAGCGGCAGACAGTCCGCCCGCCCCCAATTTCCGCCCCTCTAGTGTACGCACTTCCGCTCACCACTGCGCATCCACCCCCATTATGACAGACTTCTGGTCCGTTGATTAAAAAAAGCCAAAGAGCGGAATTTCACTCAAGAGGGCATTGCATCCACGACGCCGGTAAAAACAACTGAAACACGGTAGGTCCGCTTTCCGGCGGTGGGCAATTTCGGCACCCACATCTTATAATGCAAGTTTTGCTGGAAGACATTCCTTGGAGACAGAATTGTAACAATAGTCACTCTTCTGTTACTATAGACTTGCAATAACCATCCATCAGCACCGAACAGTTCCCCGAGTCCCTCGGACCAACCTTTGCAAGTTGCAACACATTAAGAACATAAGAACATAAGAAATAGGAACAGGAGTAGGCCGTACGGCCCCTCAAGCCTGCTCCACCATTTAATAAGATCATGGCTGATCTGATCATGGACTCAGCTCCACTTCCCCACCCGCTCCCCATAACCCCTTATCCCCTTATCTTTTAAGAAACTGTCTATTTCTGTCTTAAATTTATTCAATATCCCTGCTTTCACAGCTCTCTGATGTAGCAAATTCCACAGATTTACAAGCCTCTGAGACAAGAAATTTCTCCTCGTTTCGGTTTTAAATGGGCGGCCCCTTATTCTAAGATCATGCTCTCTAGTTCTAGTCTCCCCCATCAGTGGAAACATCCTCTCTACATCCACCTTGTCAAGCCCCCTCATAATCTTATACATTTCAATAAGATCACCTCTCATTCTTCTGAATTCCAATGAGTAGAGGTTCAACCTAATCAACCTTTCCTCATATCAACCCCCTCATCCCCGGAATCAACCTAGTGAACCTTCTCTGAACTGCCTCCAAAGCAAGTATATCCTTTCGTAAATATGGAAACCAAAACTGCACGCAGTATGCCAGGTGTGACTTCACCAATTCCTTATATAGCTGTAGCAAGACATCCCTGCTTTTATACTCCATCTCCTTTGCAATAAAGGCCAAGATACCATTGGCCTTCCTGATCACTTGCTGTACCTGCATACTATCCTTTTGCGTTTCATGAATAAGTATCCCCAGGTCCCGCTGTACTGCGCCACTTTGCGATCTTTCTCCACTGAAATAATAACTTGCTCTTTGTTTTATTTCTGCCAAAGTGTATGACCTCACACTTTCCAACATTATTATCCATCTGACAAATTTTTGCCCAGTCACTTAGCCTGTCTATATCCTTTTCTGATTTTTTGTGTCCTCACACATTGCTTTTCCTCCCATCTTTGTATTGTCAGCAAACTTGGCTACGTTCCACTCAGTCCCTTCTTCCAAGTCGTTAATACAGATTGTAAATAGTTGGGGTCCCAGCGCTGATCCCTGCGGCACCCCACTAGTTACTGGTTGCCAACCAGAGAATGAACCATTTATCCCTACTCTCTATTTTCTGTTAGTTAGTCAATCCTCTATCCGTGCTATTATATTACCCCCAACCCCATGAACGTTTATCTTCTCAGTAACCTTTTATGTGGCACCTTGTCAAATGCCTTCTGCAAGTCCAAATACACCACATCCAGTGGTTACCCTTTATCCACCCTGTTCGTTACATCCTCAAAGAACTCCAGCAAATTTGTCAAACATGAATTCCCTTTCATAAATCCATGTTGCCTCTGCCTGACCGAATTTTGTTTTACAAATGTCCTGCTACTGCTTCTTTAATAATGGACTCCAACATTTTCTCAACCACAGATGTTAGGCCTGCACGTGGTCCTGCAAGTCGCCTTAGCTCGGCGACGTAGCTCGCCACTTCCTGACCTTCAGATCGCTGGCACATGTAGAACCCATACCTTGTCATCAGCACACTCTCCCTCGGTTTAAGATGCTCCCGAACCAGTGTACACAGTTCCTCATACGACCTATCTGTAGGTTTCACTGGAGCCAGAATATTCTTCATGAGGCTGTAGGTCGGTGCCCCGCAGACTGTGAGGAGGACCGCTCTCCTTTTTGCAGCGCTTCCTTCTCCGTCCAGCTCGTTGGCTACAAAGTACTGGTCTAGGCATTCGACATAGGCTACCCAGTCCTCACCCTCCGAGAGCTTCTCCAGGATGCCCACAGTTTGCTGCATCTTTGTGTTGGATTCGTATTCTCGTCGCCAGTTATTGTGTTCCTAACACAGATGAGACTGCACACAGGGAGGTTAAAGTAACAGTGATCTCAGTTTATTAAGAGACTCCAGAGTGAGGAACAGGCCTTAGGGGCC
The DNA here is from genome assembly GCF_044704955.1 of Pristiophorus japonicus. Taxonomy (NCBI): domain Eukaryota; kingdom Metazoa; phylum Chordata; class Chondrichthyes; family Pristiophoridae; genus Pristiophorus; species Pristiophorus japonicus. The sequence goes on from NC_091977.1 coordinate 29,272,559, forward strand.
GGCTTATATACAGTGCTCCCAAGGGATGCTGGGATCCCTTGGGACTTCAGGGGATGCGCTCCCTGGTGGCGGAATATGGGTGTGCATGCTTTACAGATACACAACAAATACCATGTCCTTAGTGATTGTGATTGTGTTTAGTTCCTCCCCGCCATAGCCCCTTGGCTATCCACTGTTGGAATATTGTTAGTGACCTCTACCGTAAAGACTGATACAAAATATTTGTTCAGAGTTTCTGCCATCTCCATGTTCCCCATTACTAATTCCCCGGTCTCCTCCTCTAAGGGACCAACATTTACTTTAGCCACTCTTTTCCTTTTTATATACTTATAGAAACTCTTGCTATCTGTTTTTATATTTTGTGCCAGTTTACTTTCAAAGCCTATCTTCCCTTAATCATTGTTTTAGTTGTTCTTTGCTGGCTTTTAAAAGCTTTCCAGTCTTCTGTCCTCCCACTAGTTTTGGCCACTGTGTATGCCCTTATTTTTAATTGGATATCGTCCTTAATTTCCTTAGTTACTCACGGATGGCTATCTTTTCTCTTACACCCTTTCCTCTTCCTTTTTCTTGAGAGTTGTGAAATATATCCTGAAATGTACACCACTGTTCATCAACCATCCTACTCTTTAATCTACTTTCCCAGTCCACTTTTCCCAACTCTGCCCTCATACATTCATAGCCCCCTTTATTTAAGCTTATTCCAGAGTCAGCGAGCCCGAAAGACAGTGCAATCGCAGTGTAGAGGTGGTGGCGGAGGAGCAGTAAGAACCTGCTGGTCATCATCTCCAGGACCCCGGCACTTTGGGAAATGCAATGGAGTGTGGTGATGTGGGGAAAGTTGTGTCAGACTGCTGGTGCCACTCAATCGAAAGGAGATGAAATAGCTCACGGCACTTTTGTTGCAAACATCTCTGGGCACAATGCTGGCACATGGTGCAGATGGCGCTTCTGCTAAATTGGAGGGCCAGAGTCTGAGTGTATTGGTTGCCTTGCTTGGCACTGACAGTGCGAGCCCTGTGCTAGCGTTTGGCTGCAGAAGATGGCACCGTTTGCCAGCCAGCTCCCTGCTGACCTGTAGTTTTCTCAACAAATTTCAGCAAGGTTTGAAAAGCCCTGCAGATACAGTCGGTGACATAAGGCTGTGGTGCCTTCTGATCACCCTGTCTTGCCTTATTTTTTCTTGTGCCACTTAAGGTAAGAAGTACGAGGAGCAATAAGGTTACAATGGGAGTTATTCTAACCTAACTCGCCGGGTGGGAAGTCCACCGGATCGGGTGAAATGCCGGTTTTACACCCCACCCAACATTAGAACCATAGAATCATAGAAATTTACAGCATGGAAGGAGACCATTTCGGCCCATCGTGTCTGCGCCAGCTGACCAAGAGCTATCCAGCCTAATCCCACTTTCCAGCTCTAGGTCCATTGCCCTGTAGGTTACGGCACTTCAAGTGCACAACCAAGTATTTTTTTAATGTGGTGAGGGTTTCTGCCTCTACCACCCTTTCAAGCAGTGAGTTCCAGAACCCCACAACTCTGCGTGAAGAAATTTCCCTTCTTATCTCCTCTATACCTCTCCCCAATTACTTTAAATCTGTGCCTCCTAGTTGCTGACCCCTCTGCCAAGGGAACCAAATCCTTTCTATCCACTCTATCCAGGCCTCTCATAATTTTATACACCTCAATCAGGTCTCCCCTGAGCCTCCTTTGTTCCAAAGAAAACAGACCCAGCATCTCCAATCTTTCCTCATAGCCAAAATTCTTCAGTCCAGATGAAATGTATCCCAGGCTGTTAAAAGAAACAAAAGAGGAAATAGCAGAGGCTTTGACCATCGATCACCTCAGAACTGGTCACGGTAGGTGGAAGATTAAAGCGTCCCCATCATGCGTGTGACTGTGGAGCTCCAAATCAGACCCTGGAGCACATCATTGAGCATTGCCCTCAGATATCCACGCTGTTACACTGAAGGCTTTGGCCTGGACATCCGACTTAGATATTGACATTTGATTCACTTTGGTACTACCATACGAAAGAAGATGGCCATACGTCTTTATTCCCCAGCAAGTTGCCCGCCCAGAAGGCCGCCTGATTGGCAGGCTTGGCTCCCTGTCGGACAGGGGAATGCACCAGAGGAGGCCACGGGCCAGGATCAGGTAGGTAGCCTGATGCTGGGATAGTGTTAGTGTGGAGGACGGAGGGCGGGGGTGGAATCTTGGGGTGGGGAGTTCCAATCCTGGGGAGGGAGGGTCCAATCTATTGGGGGAGGGGATGCGATCTTGGAGGGAGGAAGCAGATCAGTTTGGCGGGCCGGGGGGAAGCTTCTCCCAGTCCACAAGCAGTGCCGGGAAAGCACTTACCTTTTCCACACAGCAGGCCTTGTCTCCCTTAATTTGTCAGGTTTCCCCGAGTCCCCGGAAATCCGGCCAGTCAGGGTTAAACCTGGAAGACAGATAAAATCTGTGGAACACAGCCTCATTAATATATTTAAATGTGCAACCCGCCTCCTGCAAGCTGGTTGGCTGCCCACCTCCCCTTCCCGCCTCTGGTAAAACCGGAAGTGGGTGGTTTTGAGACGGGTTGGGGTCGGGTTTGATATTTTCAAAATTTTATATCCCATCTGACCCAAACCCACCAGTTTTTGGAGGCTAAGATTCACTCCATTGTTTCTGTGGCATTGGTGACAATCTTTTAGCTGCTGCTTTCATTGCATAAACAATTTCTCCTTCGTCTGATCCTTAAAGCACAAGATTAAACATTAAACAAGTGAAAAACCAAGAAAGAACATTAATTCATCGATAACAGCTTGCACTCATTTAGCACTTTTAGCCACAATAAATGTCCCACGGTGCTTCTCAAGCAAGCTTAAACAAATCAATGCTGAGCCAAGCAGGAAAAGGTCAGAGCTGACCAAATGCCTGCTTAATGGAATCTTACAATAGCAAAATACTGTGGATGCTGGAATCCGATACAAATACAAAAAATGCTGGGAACACTCAGCAGGTCAGGCAGCATCCGTGGAGAGAGAAACAGAGTTAACGTTCCCAAGGGATCCCAGCATCCCTTGGGAGCACGATATTTTAGCAGGCCACCCACGAGGTACCTTCACCCTGGAGTCTTATTAAAGGAGCTAAGGTCACACTTGCTCATTGTACACAGTACTCAGTTTCATCCTTTGTAATGAACGCATCAAAGATCATGGCTAACCTGATCATGGACTCCGCTCCATCATCATCATCATTATCATAGGCAGTCCCTCGGAATCGAGGAAGACTTGCTTCCACTCCTGAAGTGAGTTCTTTAGTGGCTGAACAGTCCAATAAGAGAGCCACAGACTCTGTCACAGGTAGGACAGACAGTCATTGAGGGAAGGGGTCGGTGGGACTGGTTTGCCACATGCTCCTTCCGCTGCCTGCACTTGACCTCTGCACGCCCTCGGCGTTGAGACTTGAAGTGCTCAACGCCCTCCTGGATGCACTTCCTCCACTTAGGGCGGTTTTCGGCCAGGGATTCCCAGGTGCCAGTGGTGATGTCGCATTTTATCAGGGAAGCTTTGAGGGTGTCCTTGTAACATTTCTGCTGCCTACCTTTGGCTCATTTATCTTGAAGGAGCACCGCATAGGGCACTTGCTTAGGGAGTCTCGTGTCTTGCATGCAAACTATGTGGCCTGCCCAGCGAAGCTGATCGAGTGTGGTCAGCGCTTCAATGCTGGGGATGTTAGCCTGGACGAAGACACTGATGTCCGTCAGCCTGTCCTCCCAGGGGATTTGCAGGACTTTGCGCAGACATCGTTGCTGATATATCTCCAGTGACTTGAGGTGTCTTCTGTACATGGTCCATGTCTCTGAGCCATACAGGAGGGCGGGTATTACTACAGCCCTGTAGACCATGAGCTTGTTGGTAGATTTGAGGGCATGGTCTTCGAACACTCTTTTCCTTTGACGGCCGAAGGCTGCACTAGCGCACTGGAGGCGGTGTTGAATCTCTGCATTAATGTCTGCTTTTGTTGACAAGAGGCTCCCAAGGTATGGGAAATGGTCCACGTTGTCAAGGGCCACGCTGTGGATCTTGATGACTGGGAGGCAGTGCTGTGCGACGAGGACAGGCTGGTGGAGGACCTTTGTCTTATGGATGTTTCGCATAAGGCCCATGCTTTCATATGCCTCAGTAAATACATTGACTATATCCCGGAGTTCAGCCTCAGAATGTGCACAGATGCAGGCGTCGTCTGTGTACTGTAGCTGATCATGCACTCCGCTCCACTTCCCTGCCCGCTCCCCGTAACCCTTTCTTCCCGTATCGCTCAAAAATCTGTCTATCACTGCCTTAAATATGTTCAATGACCCAACCTCCACATCTCTCTGGGACAGAGAATTCCATAGATTTACAACCCTCTGAGAGAAGAAATTTCTCCTCATCTCAGTATTAAATGGGCGGCCCCTTATTCTGAGACTATGTCACCTAGTTTTAGTTTCCTCTATGAGTGAAAATATCCTCTCTGCATCCACCTTGTCGAGCCCCCTCATTATCTTATATGTTTCAATAAGATCACCTCTCATTCTTCTGAACTCCAATGAGTATAGGCCCAACCTACTCAACCTATCTTCATAAGTCAACCCCCTCATCTCCGGAATCAAGCTAGTGAACCTTCTGAACAGCCTTCAATGCAAGTATATCCTTCCTTAATTACAGAGACCAAAACTGTACATAATACTCCAGGTGTGGCCTCACCAATACCCCGTACAGTTGTAGCAGGACTTTTCTGCTTTGATATTCTATCCCCTTGCAATAAAGGCCAACATTCCATTTGACTTCCTAATTACTTGCTGTACCTGCATACTAATGTTTTGTGTTTCATGCACAAGGATGCCCAGGTCCCTCTGTACTGCAGCACTTTACAATTTTTCTCCATTTAAATTATAATTTGCTTTTCTATTTTTTCTGCCAAAGTGGATAATCTCACATTTTCCCACATTATGCTCCATCTGCCAAATTTTTGCCAACTCACTTAGCCTGTCTATATCTCTTTGCAGCTTTTTTGTGTCCTCCTCACAATTTGCTTTCCCACCCATCTTTGTATCATCAGCAAACTCAGTCCCTTCATCCAAGTCATTAATATAGATTGTAAATAGTTGAAGACCCAGCACCGATCCCTGCTAGTCACAGTTTGTCAACTGGAAAATGACCCATTTATTCCAACTCTCTGTTCTCTGTTAGTTAGCCAATCCTCTATCCATGCTAATATATTACCCCCAACCCCGTGAGCTTTTATCTTGTGCAGTAACCTTTTATGTGGCACCTTATCGAATGTCTTCTGGAAATCCAAATACACCACATCCACTGGTTCCTCTTTATCCATCCTACTCGTTACATCCTCAAAGAACTCCAGCAAATTTGTCAAACATGATTTCCCTTTCATAAAACCATGCTGGCTATGCTTGATTGAATTATGCTTTTGCTAGTGTCCCGATACTGCTTCTTTAATAATGGACTCCAGCATTTTCCCATCGAACAATATTAGGCTAACTGGTTTATAGTACACAATACTCCAGGTGTGATCTCACCAAGGCCCTATATAATTGTGCTAAGAATTTCTGGCCCACTCGGAGTTGCTCCTAGACCTCTGACTATCACCCTGCAGTGACGTTTTTACACCTTCCCCTTTGCAAAGCTAACTTGTGGCAGGTTTGAGAAGGACCCATTTCTCAACACTCCGGTGCAGCATTGAGGAAGTGCTGCATTGTTGGATGAAATGTTAACCCGAGGTCTCATCTGCTCTCTCAGGTGGACGTAAAGGATCTCATGGCACTATGTTGAAGAAGAGCAGGGGTGTTCTCCCCAGTGTCCTGGTCAATATTTATTCCTCAATCGACATAACAAAAACAGATTTTCCGGTCATTATCACATTGCTGTTTGTGGGAGCTTGCTGTGCGCAAATTGGCTGCCGCGTTTCCCACAGTACAATAGAGATGTCCGCTGGTCATGAAAGGTGCTATATTATGCAAGTCTTTCTTTTTGTTTTGAACTCTGCATCTGTAGAATGATCCATGTTTTCGTTAATATTGAGCTGACAAAAAAACCCAGATTGTTTTTGCTCCGAATATTCACTGAATGGAGAGGTAAAAGTGGTTCTAAATATCGACAAATAATCCAGTAGCACTTTCTGCCTCGCATAGCTTTTTAATTCTTGCTTACTCTGTCGCAAAATGGCAGGACTTGCATCCCCTTGAATGAGTTGAAAAGTCAGGAGTACGGGCAAGGAGTAATTCTCCTGCCTTGCACTGCTGGTGGGCACCTGCATGGAGTGTGAATCAGAACTTCATGCACGCACAACATACACCTGAATTTCTCGTTTGCACTCCCAGTGGGCGAGGCTCCTTGCCGGCAGTGAGATTGGAATATTACCTCTGGGATGGTGGGGCATTTAGCCATTTTATTTTTCCCTCTCCAGATAAAAATGCCATGGGTCCTTAAGCCAGCAGTAACTAGACAGATCCTAATTGTAGGGGAAGAAATTCGGCTGTTTAGCACCTCCTGTTAGCGGTGGGGGGTGCTAACGAGGTGCAAAGGGGTTAGCGGGCGTGGTGAATGCAGCGATGCCTGCGAACTTCAGTGCAGGATTAGCGGTGGCGCTAACTCTTACCGTCTGGGCCTCTAGCGCCTCGCAGATTGTGACGTCATAAAGTGCAGAGCACCCCGTTACCGCCCCGGATGTGAAATTGCCTCCCGCTCCCCTGCTGCATTGCCGGGCATCAGTAACGGCAGGAAGAGGGGGCATTGTCAACTTGGCTGATTGCTTGGGGAGCGCTAATTGAAGGTAATGATTTTCAGGTTGGCCAACCTTTATTATTTGCACCAGCCTGGTGCCTGCTGAAAGTTTTTGATGTTTCATTGCTGCAGGATGTCCAAGCCCTCCACTTTGTGAGAGAGTTTGGGGCTGTAATGGCAGTCGCGCAGGCCCCCTGGCCACACAGAACTGCCAGCTACTAGCTTGTGCAGCATCATTGGCCATTCTCTGATAACGAGGGAAGTAGCCTCTGATACCATTAGCAATGCGCTGCAAATTTTTTCAGCGCTCTGCTGCTACCACCCCACTCTCGGACTTTAGCGCCCTCAGAGATGTGCTTAGCGCTTGATTCAGTGCTCCACTTTCCTCTTGAAGCGCTGAAGCTGAATTTAGCAGCAGGAGAGAATCACTACATAGAAACATAGAAAATAGGTGCAGGAGTAGGTCATTCGGCCCTTCGAGCCTGCACCACCATTCAATATGATCATGGCTGATCATGCAACTTCAGTACCCCATTCCTGCTTTCTCTCCATCCCCCTTGATCCCTTTAGCCGTGAGGGCCACATCTAACTCCCTTTTGAATATATCCAATGAACTGGCCTCCACAACTTTCTGTAGTAGAGAATTCCACGTGGTCACAACTCTCTGAGTGAAGAAATTTCTCCTCATCTCGGTCCTAAATGGCTTAACCATTATCCTTAGACTGTGACCCTTGGTTCTGGACTTCCCCAACATCGTTTGGTGTTACCTTTTCTACTTGGGGCAGGGGGCAGCGGCGACAGAATTTCTAACCACTGGTCTACATTGAACAAGTGGATGCAGAAAACATCCTGGATTTCTGCGACAAGAGGTTGGTTTAAATGGCAATGATATAAAATGATGAAAAAAATTGATCAACGAGCCTCGGGTGGACCTGCTCAGAGACGGACGTCCATGAAAAGTTAAGTTCTCTGCCTTGGAAGGTAGCACTAGGCGAAGCAGTCCATAGCAAGCCCGCTGACTGCCAAGCACAGTGCTGTGAACTGTGGTCTTGTCTGGCCATCATTCACTCGAAGGACACCTGGGAAAATTGCCTGCAGAGTCTGATGTGTTTTATGTAAATAGATTGTTTAATTCTCAATGCAACACTCCTCACTGCCTCGTGACCTAAGGAAAGATTTATTCCGAACATGGAAAGTTAATGCCTAAAGGAGAATAAAACCCAGCTACTAGCCACATGTTGCAAGTACATGATTTTTCTTTGAACAAGGCGATCAATATTTCTTTTAATAGCGCTTCGAAGGGCAGCATTGTAATATTGTTGCAAGAGAAAGAATTGTTTTCACTTAAAATACATTTTTTTCTCGGATTAAATTGTGAATAATTTCTTGATGAAGCCAATGTAATTATTGTCCCGTTCACTAATCCATTTGTTGAACGGTATCGCTCATCAAGAAAGGAAGAATAAAAAAAGAGCACGGGGAATAGACAGGGAAATGAGGTTACCGCAGGTAATATTAATACAGGCAACTCTCGATTATCCGGACACAGATCCAACGGGAACCGTTGTAACGGAATTTAAAATTATTTTGCTAACAAGTGAAAAGACAGCTCCAAATAATTTGGAAAAATCGCCTTCCAAACACTGTGCTCATTTGTACTTGTTCATTCTCTCTCACACACTCCGTCTCTCTCACTCACTGTAGAAATCACCCTCCTCTGCCCTTGCTTTGCTGGTGTGTGTGTGTGTGTATGTGTGCCGCTGTAGCTGCTGTTTCTCGCGGCAGCCGCTGAGGTTGGGAACGGGGACAGTGCCGGCATTGTGCCTGTCCATGCATGCTGGTAATGTCCATCTTTTGTTATTTTTTTGTTTGTAGCTGATTGTATTGATTCATTAAAGTTTTAACTTATAAATGTTAACTCGCCCTGACGATGGTATTTATCCATTAAAGTTTTTGTCATGTTTGTAACCTTCACATAACTGTAACCAATGTGTAACAACACTGTACACTGTATACAACTGTGAAATACACACCTTGACCACAGGGGGTGAACTTGTGGGAGACACTCCTTACCTGGTCAGCCAGGTACTTAAATGGAGGTTCCACGCAGGCTCAGCACTCCTTGGTCCGGGGAATAAAGGTGCAGGTCATGAGTGACCTTGTCTGCAGTATATGTCTCATGTGAACATATTCTCGAGCTGAGAATTCTACATCTGGCGACGAGAAATGGGAATCACTGAACCACAAGGATGGCCACCGGTAGCACAGAGGAACGTTACTGTGTGGGTGAGGACTGGGACGATTTTGTGGAGTGACTCCAGCAGACCTTTGTCACAAAGGACTGGCTGAGAGTGGAAGCGGCTGACAAGCGGTGGGCGCATCTACTGACAAGCTGCGGGACAAAAATGTACGCGCTGATGAAAGACCTGCTTGCACCTCTCAAGCCGGCCAACAAGTCCTTCGAAGAGCTCAGCCAGCTGATCAGCGAACATCTGAAACCGGCGAGCAGCATACACATGGCCCGGCACCAGTTCTACACACACCGACGTCGGGAAGGGCAAAACATCTCGGACTTTGTTGCAGACCTGAGGCGCTTGGCCAGCTTCTGTAAGTTCACAAACGCCTGCAGGGGGGAGATGTTAAGGGATCTTTTCATTGAGGGCATTAGTCATGCCGGGATTTTCAGGAAGCTTATTAAGGACAAGGACTTGACTTTGGAAAGGGCAGCTTTGATAGCTCAGACATTCTTGGCGGGGAAAGAGGAGACTAAGATAATTTTAATGTTGCGATGAACCAGGGAGTTAATGTTGTAAAAGTGATACAGAAGCAGGCAGGCAAGGGCAATTCGACACCGCCTAGGCAGGCAGGCAAGGGCAATTCGACACCGCCCAGGCAGCAACAGGCTCTAGGGTGGGACAGCAACAGAGACAATGGCAGGAGGATCCGCAGTTCACGCCATTAAGAGGAACAATGCGTCCCGTGATGGTACAATTGACACCCACCACCAGAGTGCTTAGAAACAACCAAGGGTATAATCAGAGAGGAATGCCTGGTAACAGTCCCTTTGTGAGCAACAATCTCAGCCAATGCTGGAAGTGCGGGGGTAGACGTACTACTAAAAGCTGCAAGTTTGATCAGTTCACCTGCAAGAATTGTAATGCCAGAGGACATTTGGCTAGAATATGCAAAAAGGCTGCAGCGAGGCTAATCTATGAAACAGAGGAATCAGTCAAGGGGTCTGCAATGCAGGATGATGCCTGGGGCCAAGCCATGGATGCTGAGGTTCAGAGGGTTCATGTGGCTGACGTCCGCAGCTCATACACTAAAACGCCACCAAGATGATGAAAGTTTTATTGAATTGCATCCCGGTGCACATGGAGCTGGATATGGGAGCCAGCCAGTCCCTTATGAGCGTCCAACAATTTGAGAGACTATGGCCAAACAGAGCTAGCAGGCCCAAACTGGAACGCATTGACACGCAGCTATGCACGTACACTAAAGAAATCATCCCAGTGCTGGGCAGTGCAAACCTGGTGGTAGCACACAATGGATCACAGAACCGCCTGCCATTCTGGATTGTTCCGGGAAATGGCCCCGCGCTTTTGGGAAGGAGCTGGCTAGCCGAGATTAACTGGAAATGGGGAGATGTGCACGCCATTTCGTCTGTGGAGCGAAGTTCATGCTCGCAGTTCCTACAAAAATTCGGGTCACTGTTTCAACCTAATGTCAGAACGTTCAAGGGCACCAAAGTAGTGATACACATCACCCCGGATGCCAGACCAGTGCATCACAAAGCCAGAGCGGTGCCGTATGTGATGCGTGAGAAAATTGAGAGTGAATTGAACAGGCTGCTCAGAGAGGGCATAATTTCGCCCGTTGAATTTAGTGACTGGGCAAGTCCCATTGTTCCTGTCCTTAAAGCGGGTGGCTCAGTCAGGATCTGCGGCGACTACAAAGCCACCATCAACCGAATGTCGCTGCAGGACCAATACCCGCTCCCGAAAGCGGAGGACCTTTTTGCCACGTTGGCAGGTGGCAAGCTGTTCACTAAGTTGGACCTCACTTCGGCCTACATGACTCAGGAACTGGCTGAAGAATCCAAACTTCTGACCACCACCACGATGCACAAGGGACTATTCATCTACAACAGGTGTCCGTTTGGCATTCGTTCAGCGGCCGCAATCTTCCAGAGGAACATGGAAAGCTTGCTCAAATCCATTTCCGGCACAATCGTATTCCAAGATGACATCCTAATAACGGGTCGAGACACCGAGGAACACCTCCACAACCTGGAGGAGGTGCTACGCTGACTGGACCGGGTAGGCCTGCGACTGATAAAGGCCAAGTGTGTGTTTTTGGCCCCAGAGGTCAAGTTTTTGGGCAGGAGGGTTGCCGCAGACAGGATCCGGCCTACCGAATCCAAAACGTAAGCGATCCGTCGTGCGCCCTGGCCCGGCAACACATCAGACTTGCGATCGTTTCTTGGATGTTTGAACTATTTCGGGAACTTGCTGCCTAACTTAAGCACATTGTTGGAGCCGTTACATGTGCTCCTGCGTAAGGGTTGTGACTGGTTCTGGGGGACTGTCAGGAACAGGCTTTCAACAGGGCGTGGAACCTGCTTTGTTCTAATAAACTGTTGACTTTGTATGACCCCCGTAAAAAAACTAATTTTAACATGCGATGCATCATCATACGGGGTTGGGTGTGTGTTGCAGCAGGGTAATGACGACGGCCGACTACCACCGGTGGCTTATGCCTCCAGGTCGCTCTCCCAGGCAGAGCGTGGGTACGGCATGGTCGAAAAGGACGCACTCGCTTGCGTTTATGGTGTGAAAAAGATGCACCAGTATCTTTTCGGCAGACCGTTCGAGTTAGAAATGGATCACAAGCCGTTAACATCCCTGTTGTCTGACAGCAAGGCTGTCAATGCCAATGCATCAGCTCGCATACAGCGATGGGCTCCCACACTGGCTGTGTATGACGACACCATACGGCACCGGCCAGCCACTGAAAATTGTGCTGATGCACTCAGCAGACTTCCGCTGGCCACCACCGAGGGGGCAGCGGAGCAAAGCGCTGAGATGATCATGGCCGTTGAGGTTTTTGACACCGCAGGCTCCCCCATCACAGCCCGCCAGATCAACCTCTGGACTAACAGGGACCCCCTCCTATCCATGATAAAGAAATGTGTCCTGACTGGGGATTGGGCACCCGCACACGGGGCGTGCCCTGAGGAGGTCAGACCATTTCAGAGACGGATGGCTGAGCTCTCCATCCAAGCCGACTGCCTACTATGGGGCAGCCGGGTAGTCATGTCCCAGAAAGGAAGAGAAGCATTCATCAGGGAATTCCACAGTGAGCACCCTGGAATTGTGCTAATGAAGGCCATTTCCCGGTCACATGTATGGTGGCCAAGGATTGACTCAGACCTGGAACACTGTGTTTGCAGGTGCACGACGTGTGCCCAGCTGGGCAATGCCCCCAGGGAGGCCCCGCTCAGCCCGTGGCCCTGGCCCACCAGACCATGGTCACGCATCCACGTGGACTATGCGGGGCCGTTCATTGGAAAAATGTTCTTGCTTGTAGTCGATGCATAATCGAAATGGATCGAGTGCATCATATTAAACTGGTGCATGACTTCCAACACCGTGGAGAGCCTGCGCACGGTTTTCACGACCCACGGCTTGCTGGGCATTCTGGTCAGCGACAATGGCCCATGTTTCACCAGCCATGAATTCCAGGAGTTTATGTCGGGTAATGGCATTAAACACGTCCGGATGGCACCGTTCAAGCTGGCTTCCAATGGCCAGGCAGAACATGTGGTCCAAGTCATAAAACAGGGCATGCTCCATATCCAGGGACCCTCTCTTCAGTACCGCCTATCGCACCTCCTGCTGGCCTATAGGTCCCGCCCGCATTCGCTCACGGGACTCCCGCCAGCGGAACTCCTCATGAAACGCATGCTCAAAATGCGGCTGTCCCTCATTCACCCAAGCCTGGCAGACATTGTTGAGGGCAAGCGGCAGTCCCAAACCGAGTGCCATGATCGAAACTCAAGGGGGAGGTGTATAGAAATGGATGACCCGGTATTTATGCTTAACCATGCACTAGAACCCAAGTGGCTTGAGGGCACCGTAATTGGTGAAGAGGGAAATAGGGTCATAGTAGTCAGACTAAACAATGGACAGATATGCCGCAAACATCTGGACCAGGTAAAGAAAAGGTTCAGCATGGACACTGAGGAACCTGAAATAGACCATGGGACGTCAACCACACCACTGCCAGTGAACGAGCAACAAGGACAGTCAACAGAATGCACAGTCCCTGCGGCCAGCCCGGACAGGCCGGAACCAACTCAGGCGACAGAGACGCATACCACGGCTCAACCACCAGAGCCACAACTGCGGCGCTCCACGAGAGAGGGTCGACCGCCTGAAAGACTCAATCTTTAACCCAAAGATATGAGGGGGGAGGTGATGTCATGTTTGTAACCTTCACATAAATGTAACCAATGTGTAACAACACTGTATACTGTATACAACTGTGAAATACACACCTTGACCACAGGGGGTGAACTTGTGGGAGACACTCCTTACCTGGTCAGCCAGGTACTTAAAGGGAGGTTCCACGCAGGTCCAGGGAATAAAGGTGCAGGTCATGAGTGACCTTGTCTGCAGTATATGCCTCATGTGAATATGTTCTAGAGTTGAGAACTCTACAGTTTTAACTTTAAAATGTAGACTCACCCTAACGGAAAAATCGTTTACCCGGAATAGATAGCCCAATCCCCGAGGGACCCGGATAATCAAGAGTTGCCTGTACTGGCACAATGGGTGAATGGCCTCCTGCCTGCCAATCAATGATTTTCTGATTCAAATGCATTCATAGATGCATTTACGGGGAAGCTAGATAAATCATGGTTTTTTCTTAGATCCACAGGCCAGGTTGAAGCTCACTGTAACACTACTGCATTTCCTTGAGTATAGGAGATTAAGAGATGGTCTAATTGAGGTGTTTAAGATGATTGAAGGATAGGGTAGATAGAGAGAAACTATTTCCTCTGGTGGGGGAGAATAGAACAAGGGGCATAACCTTAAAATAAGAGCCAGACCATTCAGGGATGATGTCAGGAAGCACTTCTTCACACAAAGGGCAATGGAAATCTGGAACTCGCTCCCTCAAAAACCTGTTGAGGCTGGGGGTCAATTGAAAATTTCAAAACTGAACTTGATAGGTTTTTGTTAGATAAGGGTAATAAGGGATATGGAACAAAGGCGGGTAAATGGAATTAACATCTAATTAAATGGTGGAAAAGGCTCGAGGGGCTGAATGGGCTACTCCTGTTCCTATGTTACTATTCCTATCAGGCAGTTTCAAATGGCTGCAGGAGACAAAAAGTGTGGAGAGTTTAGAAGTTCACATTGATTCCTTCTGATGGTGAGAGTTTGTATTCCCAAGGTCAGTGTGCCATAATAGTGTGACTGAGTATCATTTTAGGACTGTTGGCTTTTCTTGTGTTATTGATAGAGTTCACCTCTCATGGTAGCTAATATAAGGGAATACAAACTCTCACCATCAGAAGGAATCAATGTGAACTTCTAAACTCTCCACGCTTTTTGTCTCCTGTAGCCATTTGAAACTACCTGATAGGAATAGTAACATAGGAACAGGAGTAGCCCATTCAGCCCCTCGAGCCTTTTCCACCATTTAATTAGATGTTAATTCCATTTACCCGCCTTTGTTCCATATCCTTTATTATCCTTATCTAACAAAAACCTATCATGTTCAGTTTTGAAATTTTCAGCCATGACCTGAATTGGATACCTGTGTCTTCCACGAATACTTGGCAAGAATTGTTAGGCTACTTTATTTCACAGTAAGTTGAACGCACACAACAGTCATTAAGATTGGACCAATTTCATTCAGTCTGTACAAATTGCCTTTCTGCAGAAAATGCCGTTCTGGCCCATCACCGAACAGGGAAGGCATGGCTCAAGTATTCATGGGTTGAATCTTCACTCATACCTCAGAGTGAGAATCGGTCTCTCGTTTTGCACACTACCTGGTTGTCATTTTGATCAACTTCATGAAACCGAAAATCAGGTGTAAGATGCGGGGGGTCTGTTCTGCTACTGCTACTGCCTGAGTTCCTGAAAGTCACAATTCCCCCTCGCCTTGAGCTGCATTGTTGGGTTGTGTGATAGGTTGTGACCTCAGAATAAGAATAAGCATCGAGAATAATGGTGGAAAAGAAAGGGGAAAGATATTGCATTTATATTGCACCCAATCACATCCTCAAGTCGTCCCAACGCACTTCACAATCAAGGGATTGCTTTTGAAATACTGTCACTGTTGTTGGGTAGTCAAGTGCAAAGGACAATTTGAACACAGCAAGATCCCACGAATTAATGAATCGCCAGACAATCTGTTTCAGTGGTGTTGGTTGAGGGAAGAATATTGGCTCTGCTGACTTTGCCACTCACAGATTTCCACTCAGTCAGAACAGTATTAGTGTCCACTAATGTTATCAATGTCCAATCTGTGTCCAATAATTATTAAAGTTACTAATGTACCCCCAGTCTGACAAGCGATGCTTTCCACCAGAAAAATTAAAAAGAAACATTGTGGCACACTGTGCTCAGCCACTTACTGGCACCAATGGACTTCAAAGGGGAACTGACTAAAGCAGTGAGTATTAGATTCCGAGAGAGATCCTTGACCGAGCTCCTGCAAAATCTGTTTGCACCAGAATTTCTGTGATTCTGCACAAGGCTAAGTGTAAATACTAGTCTGGAGTCAGCCCGATACTAGATCAAAGTAAAGTGATACTCCCCGGAGGAGGGAACCTAACTCCACCTCCCTCTGGGGTCAAGGCGGACCTTGATGCTGGATTTATACGACATCCCTTTAATGTTAGTGAGAAGCTGAAACTACTTTGCATTGACTGTAAATTTGCAGTAAACACACCCTTAATGTCCACAGGGAATCTTTAAATCAGCGAGACTACATGAATCAACATGCCAAATGCAGAAATTCACACAATTATAAGATCAAAAGAATAAAAAACAGATAGATATGGATGAGGATGGCCATCCAGCCTATCTAAGTTCTTCATACACAAAGAATCTACAATTCCTCTATTTCAATATCCAACTGTTTCTTAAAGATCCCAGGGGGGTGAAATTTCCCCGCGTCCCGATTGGGAGCAGTAACCTCCGGGACGTTTAGCAACCACCGCTCAATTGAGCTTACCGCGCGGAGCACTACTAGTGTGAAATGTTAAAGGGGAGGGCTGCTGTGCACTCCACATGTCCTCCGATGGCCTTCGTTGGGCCACCAGGGCAACGTGTGACCAGGACTGCAGCCAAGATAGCATCGTCGAGTCGACCCAAGAGTTGGCTGACAAAAAAGATGGCGGGCCCGGGTTACAGGCGTCCTCCCCTTTAATCACCGCCCTGAGAGCGGATGTCAGTAGCTTCGCGACCCATGAAGCTGGCGTTGATATCAGCTCGTGGCAGCCTCGCTGGGGGCAATTTTCCCCATGGGGGCATGAAGGGGTCGGAGTGAGGTGGTGAGGGGTCGCCGCGCACGGCGATGATGTAATCGATGGTTGCACGGCGGCCCAGGGCATTAATTGCAGGCCACGGTGCACTTCCCGGAAGTCCCCTGGGCAGAAACTGCCTTGCACTCCGGGGGGCACAAGGAGCTATAAAAACAGACAATTTCGCCCCAGTGTTTACTCCTCACTGCAACTGAGGCAGCAGCCAGATGATCTGCTGCAGGACTTTTGTGATGACTACTTCCATCTGTTGAAGAAACTTCTTGGGGGGGAAATCCGTTGCCGCCACGAGAGCTGCCGGTGTCACCATTATCTCGGGCTAACGGCGGCTGAAAATGGACAAAGTGCTACCGGAGAAAGATTCGCGCTGGGGGCTAAATTTTAGCTCAGCGCTAACTTACTGTGTAACGCCCTCCTGGTGGCATTAGTGCGGGCATGGGAGACAAAGTTCCTGTCCTGAAGTTCCCGTTTCTAACAGCCTCTGGGAGCGAGGTTGTGGAGTTTGCAAGGAATTGTGTGCAATTAAAAAGGCTATGAATGAATGGAGCAATACGTTCAGAACAAATAAAAATAAAAATGGAAATATGCAGATTTCAGTCCTTATTGTCTTTTAAAAAAAAATTGACAATAAAGAGAAGTCCCAAATGGGAGTCTTCAGCACTTAAAGCTGAATTTCCATCCAAACTCATAAAATGGGAAAAGTGCTTCAGGACCAACACAAATGGCTCAGCAAGCCAGGGAAGGGGCACCCAGGGTCTCGCATGCAGCACTCGAGCTTTGTGCAGGGGGTCAACACTGCAAGAGAGGTCCTCTACGCAAAGTGGCCAGTAGGCCCTCCAGAAAGAAGGATCACTGAGGTCATCACTGCCAGCAGTGTTGACCCCATCACCTGGGTCAAGCGCCCAAAAAAGCGTCATGACCTCAGACCACTGGTCAAGGTCAGTGAATGCATCTTCAAAGGCCCCGTCTCCGACCAACTACAACAACAACTTGTATTTATATAGCTCCTTTACCATAGTAAAACGTCCCAAGGTGCTTCACAGGAATGTTATAAGACAAAAAATTTGAGACCAAGCCACATAAAGAGAAAATTAGGACAGGCAACCAAAAACTTTGTTGACGTGCTAGGTTTTAAGGATATCTTGATGGAAGAAAGAGAGGTAGAGAGGTGGAGAGGTTTAGGCAGGGAGTTCCAGAGCTTGGGGCCGAGGCAACAGAAGGCACTGCCACCAATGGTGCAGCAGAATTAGAGGGGTGCAGACATCTTGGGGGGGGTTGTAGGGCTGGAGGAGATTGCAGAGATATGGAGAGAGCGAGGCCATGGAGGGATTTGAAAACAAGGATGAGAATTTTGAAATTGAGGTGTTACTTAAGTGCACCAATAGCCTCACATACTGCTCAATGCACGACTCTTCCTGCAATCACTCACCAGCAAAAAGCTGTACCAATCACAAGGCACAACTCCCATTCTGTTAGAAATAGGCCCAGTTTAAGGCTATCTCGATTCAATTTAATAATCAGGATCGACTGTAAAACCAATCTGGTGGATATATTGGGCTCAATTTTGGCCAGGAGTTGCTCCGTTTTTTTTGGAGTAGGCTGCTTTTTCTGGCATAGCTTAAAAATCCCCAGTTTCCCCAATCAATTTGCACCAACTCACTTAGTTAAGTTTTTTTTAGGTTAGTTTTTTTCTCAAAAGGGATAGTTACCAGCCACCTACGCAAGTTCTGCCCATTTAGGCAACTTTAGCCAGCTAATAGTTACTCCAAATCTACTTAGGCCAGCGTATGTAGCCACTTGAGAAAACCCTTGCGGGGAGTTAAAGAAATCGGTGCAAGTAGGTACATTGGGGACCATTCGGCCTGGGCTAGGGACGGGAAGCAGGGAGGATGTGGACCCGAACCAACCAAGCCTTACCCTTAGCAACGTCTGCAAACAAAAACTATTAATAATTCTAAAAGAAATAAAAAATTAAAGTCCTACCTCCATCTTAAAACTGCAATTCACCTTTCTGCACTCGGCCTGGGAAGGCAGCGGACCAGTGCGGGAGGCCACTCGGCCTGGGCTAGGGGTGGGCAGGGTAATTGATAGAAATCACCGGCAGGCAGGAGCACGATCAGTTACCCTGCCCTCCTCGAGCCGAGGCCGAGTGGCCCCCTGGTGCGATCGATCTCTTAGTGCTCCTGCCTGCCGGTGATTGCTAAGAGATCAATCGCACCGGGAGGCCACTCGGCCTGGGCTAGGGGCAGGCAGGAGAACTGATAGAAATCACCGGCAGGCAGGAGCACTATCAGTTCTCCCGCCCGCCCCTAGCCCAAAAAAAGAGGCAGAATTTATGAGATAGAGAATTTTACCTAAAGGAGCCCAGCAACACAGATTTGAAGAGAGGGAATGATGTAAATTCAACACCAATGCGATGGCAAAATAGCGGCAGCGTGAGGAGAAACAGCACAAGGCTGACGAGAGGGAGGGAGAACATCGCCACGCTCTCAAACTGACAGAGAGGCCTACATCAGTATGTTGACAAATTGGGACTGTTGTTGCAGACTCGCAGCGCTACTGCGCATGCGTGGACATCACGAATCACCACTGCGCATGTGCAGACGTGCCGACACATTTTCCAGCGCAGAACGACCGGCCACGCAGTGCGACTGCAGTGAAGAGGCAGACAGCGGCCAAAGTTCCAACATTTTTTTTCCGGCGCATCTGGGAACATACATAAGCGGCGTAACTCCGGTAAGTGCTCCGAAAAACGGGTTCGGCCAAAATTGAGCCCATTGTTTTTAATAAGAGTTTAAGAAAAAATATAACACATTATAACACATATAGCAAAAGCATACAATCGTCACAGATAGTTGATACTGATTCCGATTGGACAAACGGCTGGCACACATAAGCAGTTCTCTGGCTTGCGGTCTCTTTCTCTGTCAAGAGCTTCCTTCAGTAAAGCATGGGATCGCTCGAAAAGTGTTCAACCAGCTAAACTTCTGTTTCGCTCTCCCTTCACACCGTCCATGCGAGCAATCTTGTATTGAGTTAGGAGACGAAAACTATACACAATACTCCAAGGTCCTGTATAACTGTAGTAACACCTCCCTGCCCCTGTACTCAAATCCCCTCGCTATGAAGACCAACATGCCATTTGCTTTCTTAACCGCCTGCTGTACCTGCATGCCAACCTTCAATGACTGATGTACCTTGACACCCAGGTCTCGTTGCACCTCCCCTTTTCCTAATCTGTCACCATTCAGATAATAGTCTGTCTCTCTGTTTTTACCACCAAAGTGGATAACCTCACATTTATCCAGATTATACTTCATCTGCCATGCATTTGCCCACTCACCTAACCTATCCAAGTCACTCTGCAGCCTCATAGCATCCTCCTCGCAGCTCACACTGCCACCCAACTTAGTGTCATCCGCAAATTTGGAGATACTACATTTAATCCCCTCGTCTAAATCATTAATGTACAATGTAAACAGTTGGGGCCCCAGCACAGAACCTTGCAGTACCCCACTAATCACTGCCTGCCATTCTGAAAAGTACCCATTTACTCCTACTCTTTGCTTCCTGTCTGCCAACCAGTTCTCAATCCACGTCAGCACACTACCCCGCAATCCCATGTGCTTTAACTTTGCACATTAATCTCTTGTGTGGGACCTTGTCGAAAGCCTTCTGAAAGTCCAAATACACCACATCAATTGGTTCTCCCTTGTCCACTCGACTGGAAACATCCTCAAAAAATTCCAGAAGATTTGTCAAGCATGATTTCCCTTTCACAAATCCATGCTGACTTGGACCTATCATGTCACCTCTTTCCAAATGCGCTGCTATGACATCCTTAATAATTGATTCCATCATTTTACCCACTACCGATGTCAGGCTGACCGGTCTATAATTCCCTGTTTTCTCTCTCCCTCCTTTTTAAAAAAAGTGGGGTTACATTGGCTACCCTCCACTCCATAGGAACTGATCCAGAGTCTATGGAAATTGGAAATGACTGTCAATGCATCCGCTATTTCCAAGGCCACCTCCTTAAGTACTCTGGGATGCAGCCCATCAGGCTCTGGGGATTTATCGCCCTTCAATCCCATCAATTTCCCCAACACAATTTCCCGACTAATAAGGATTTCCCTCAGTTCCTCCTTCTTACTAGATCCTCTGACCCCTTTTATATCCGGAAGGTTGTTTGTGTACTCCTTCATGAATACCGAACCAAAGTACTTGTTCAATTGGTCTGCCATTTCTTTGTT
Source organism: Pristiophorus japonicus (assembly GCF_044704955.1). Lineage (NCBI taxonomy): Eukaryota > Metazoa > Chordata > Chondrichthyes > Pristiophoridae > Pristiophorus > Pristiophorus japonicus. Next base: position 29,293,139 of record NC_091977.1, read on the forward strand.
CCCCGTTATGACTTCCACTGATTCTGACTGCAGGGGACCTACGTTTGTCTTTACTAACCTTTTTCTCTTTACATATCTATAGAAACTTTTGCAATCCGTCTTAATGTTCCCTGCAAGCTTCCTCTCGTACTCTATTTTCCCTGCCCTAATCAAACCCTTTGTCCTCCTCTGCTGAGTTCTAAATCCCTCCCAGTCCCCAGGTTCGCTGCTATTTTTGTCTAATTTGTATGCCACTTCCTTGGCTTTAATACTATCCCTGATTTCCCTTGATAGTCACGGTTGAGCCATGTTCCCTTTTTTATTTTTACGTCAGGCAGGGATGTACAATTGTTGTAGTTTATCGATGCGGTCTCGAAATGTCTGCCATCGCCCATCCACAATCAACCCCTTGAGTGTCATTCACCAATCTATCCTAGCCAATTCATGCCTCATACCTTCAAAGTTACCTTTCTTTAAGTTCTGGACCATGGTCTCTGAATTAACTGTTTCATTCTCCATCCTAAAATAGAATTCCACCATATTATGGTCACTCTTCCCCAAGGGGCTTCGCACAACGAGATTGCTAATTAATCCTCTCTCATTACACAACACCCAGTCTAAGATGGCCTCCCTCAGTTGGTTTCTCGACCTTTTGGTCCAGAAAACCATCCCTTATGCACGCCAGGAAATCCTCCTCCACTGTATTGCTTCCAGTTTGGTTAGCCCAATCCATATGCATATTAATGTCACCCATGATAACTGCTGTACCTTTATTGCATGCACCCCTAATTTCCTGTTTGATGCCCTCCCCAACATCACTACTACTGTTTGGAGGTCTGTACACAACTCCCATTAATGTTTTTTGCCTTTTGGTGTTCTGCAGCTCTACCCATATAGATTCCACATCATCCAAGCTAACGTCCTTCCTAACTATTGCATTAATCTCCTCTTTAACCTGCAATGCTACCCCACCTCCTTTTCCTTTTATTCTATCCTTCTTGAATGTTGAATAACCTTGGATGTTGAGTTCCCAGCCCTGATCATCCTGGAGCCATGTCTCTGTAATCCCAATCACATCATATCTGTTAACATCTATTTGCACAGTTAATTCATCCACCTTATTATGGATACTCCTTGCATTAAGACACAAAGCCTTCAGGCTTGTTTTTTTAACAAACCTTTGTCCTTTTAGAATTATGATGTAGTGTGGCCCTTTTTGTTTCTTGCCTTTGTTTACTCAGCCTTCCACTATTGCTTTTTACCTTTCTACCATCTGTTTCTGACTCCATATTACTTCGCCCTATCTCGCTGCATAGGTTCCCATCCCCCTGCCATATTAGTTTAAACACTCCCAAACTGCATTAGCAAATGTTACCCCCAGGACATCAGTTCCAGTCCTGCCCAAGTGCAGACCGTCCCTTTTGTACAGGTCCCACTTCCCCCAGAACTGGTTCCAATGTCCCAGGAATTTGAATCCCTCCCTCTTGCACCACTGCTCAAGCCATGTATTTATTCTAACTATCCTGCTCCCTCTACTCTGATTAGCACGTGGCACTGGTAGCAATCCAGTGATTACTACCTTTGAGGTCCTACTTTTTAATTTAACTCCTAGCTCCCTAAATTCAGCTTGTAGGACCTCTTCCCACTTCTTACCTATATCGTTGGTACCTACATGTACCACGACAACTGGCTGTTCACCCTCCCTCTCCAGAATGCTCTGCAGCCGCTCTGAGACATCCTTGACCCTTGCACCAGGGAGGCAAGATACCATCCTGGAGTCTCGGTTGCGGCCGCAGAAACTCCTATCTATTCCCCTTACAATAGAATCCCCTATCACTATAGCTCTCCCACTCTATTTCCCTCCCTTCTGTGCAGCAGAGCCACCCATGGTGCCATGAACCTGGCTGCTGGTGCCTTCCCCTGGTAAGTCATCTCCCCCAATGGTATATCTGTTTTGGAGGGAGATGACCGTAGGGGACTCCTGCACTAACTTCCTGCTCTTGCCTTGCCTCTTGGTCACCCATTCACTATCTCTCCTAACCCTTACCTGCAGTGTGACCAACTCACTAACTGTGCTATCCACAACATTCTCAGCATCGCGCATGCTCCAGAGTGAGTCCCTCTGCAGCTCCAGTGCCGACATGCGGTCTGTCAGGAGCTGCAGCTGGACACACTTCCCGCACACATAGTAGTCAGGGACACTGACTAACAATTTGTAATTTATTTGCTTCATTGGTTCGTGCTTAAGAATTCATAGCAACACATTGCTATTAAGAACTAGTTGATTTATTAACAAAGGTTTAACAATCACACTGCACATTACTACGTCATCGACTCGGCTCACAACTGCATGCCCCATCATGGATGACCTAGACCCAACTGACTGGGGTTTTATTGGCCTGGAAATTCCAGTCGGAGCTTCCCGCAGGCAATTGCCTCCGACCGGAGAATTTTTCCGAATCTACCTAGTGGTCTCGGAGCCACCCTGGATTCTGTTGGTGGAGGCCTTCTATTCCCACGCTGCGAAGCACACTCCTGTCCGGAGGGTTTCCACGCAGAAGGTGTAGTCACATGTGACTGCTCAGCCAATCAGCCACTGTATTCCACAGCTTTCACATTCATAGCAATGACAACTCCGTATCAACGAGTTTACGAGTTCTCATTGCTATTAATGGGGAAAAAAAAACACACACTAATAAAATATAAAAAACAGACCTCACATAATTAAAACTAATTGAAATTAAAGTTAATAAATGCTTTAGCAAAAACAATAATTTTACTGATTTTTTTTAAAATTTTGAAATTCGAGTTAAAAATAAACTTACCTTAGTGGACAGAGTTTTTAAACAATAAAATGTGTTTATTTAATTTAATTTTATTATGTTTATATATGTTTTTAAACACTTGCACCTGTAAAAGTAAGCTATGCCCTGCGTTTTCAGGCACAAGAAATTTGAGGATATTTTCTGGGCAAGATATGCGTAAATCCTGCGATCCTGCCCAAGCAAATGTCCTCGCTCCCGATCTGCGGATCATCTGTCAGGCTCTAGCTTGACAGATCGGAAAAGCTGGCTTTCAGCGCATGCGCATTGTGCGCTGAAAACCGGCTTTTCCAATGTCTCCCTGGATCCGTAGAAACTTCGTACGTACCCGGGGAGGTTGCGATTTCCAGGCCATTGAGTCTTGTGAACATCACGTGACTGGCTAAGCCACTCACAATGCAACAGCTCTGTTGTGTATGCATGCCTGTTTACTCTGTGATGTCTGTAACACTGTATGCAACATTGAATGTACCCTTGTACTGTACACACCTTACCGGTACACTAGAGGGTGCTGTTGCTGGAGACCCAGGGGTTGCCTGCACACGGCAGGTAACCTAGTATAAAAAGGAACACACAGTTGGCACTCAGGAGTTGCTAATAAAGGACTGCAAATCTGCAGAGTTTAAGCACCATACCCTGCCTCGTGGAGTAATTACTAAAGGTGCCTACATACACTACAACTGGCGACGGGAATACGGGATCATGAACTACACGCTCAACATGTCTAACCTCAGCAACTTTCAGCAATTTACAGAGGGGGAGGATTGGGACGCTTTTGTGGAAAGTTTGGAACACTTCTTCATTGCCAACGAACTGGACGGGGACACACCGGCCACACTACTGAATAAACACAGGACCATCCTGCTTAGCAGTTGTAGGCCCACCATCTACGGTCTCGTCAGGGACTTACTAGCCCCAGAGAAGACAACCACCAAGAGCTATGAGGAACTTGTAACAATCATACAGGAACTACTAAAACCGAAAGAAAGCATCCTCACAGCCAGGCACCGGTTTTACACTTATCGGCGACCTGAGGGCCAAGAAATTGCCAAGTATGCTGCACACTTAAGAAGACTAACTGCACCGTGTGAGTTTGGCGACCACCTTAATGAAGCACCAAGGGACATATTTGTCATCGGAATCGGCCACAAAGGCCTCCTACACAAATTTCTCTCGGCTGACATTACCATTACGGTCATTCTGCAGAAAGCAATTCAAGTGAGCCAGGCCTACATGGTTTCGGCCAGCGACTCCAGGCGAATACTGACCCAGGACTTTAAACCGGCGAGCGCAGTGCACTGCATGGACACTTCTAAAGGCAGAAATGCTGCCCCGTGTCCCGCAACCCTGAGTCCGCCACATGGGGCAAACCGGATGGACCCGTGCTTGCGCTGTGGAGGAAACCACAGGGCCCACCACTGCCGCTACAAAGACTATGCATGCAAAGGCTGCAAAGAGAAAGGGCACCTTCAGAGATTGTGCAGAAAAAGCTGCACTCACTGTGTCTCTGATGAGTTGGATAATCACCGGGGCTCTGACACAGATGAAGATGTAGCTGCTCTAACCCTGGGAGAGGAGTATGGAATCTTTGCCTGCTCCACTGGAAGTTCTCCATGGATGATGGAAGTGGACATCGACAGGGTCCCAGTCTCCATGGAGATTGACACAGGGGTAAGCCAGTCTGTGATGAGCCAAAAGATCTTTGAAAAAATTTGGAGGAATCCTGCCATTCGACAAAACTGTCTCCTGTCCAGGCAAAGCTGCTCACCTACACCAAAGGTAAAATCCAAACCGTTGGCAGTGTAGACATCCAGGTCTCCCAGGGCGGCGTGTTGCACAAGCTCCCCCTGTGGATTATAGCTGGCGACAGTCCCACACTGCTGGGCAGGAATTGGATGAACCAGGTCCACATCAGGCGAAGTGGTGCTGAGGAAGAAAAGACCACCACAGCCTGCCTGCAGCAAGACCACAGAATGACTGTAGCACCACAAGCATGTGGAAGAAAAGACCACCACAGCCTGCCTACAATAAGATTACAAAATGGCTGCAGCACCACAAGAACGTGGAAGAAAGGAGCACCACAAAATGGCTGCTGCTTGGTGAGCAGCAGACCTGCATTCAAAATGCGAGTCAACATGGAGGAGCATCATGTGACATCGAGTGGCCAATCGGATTTGAAAGCTCCCTTAAAGGAGACCGGTAACAAAAAAAATTTGAAGGGGAAGTTCCAACTATTTGAGTACACGGACTTTAAAGCTAAAGATGCAATTAAAGGGTGCAAGTGTGAAAATGTATGCAATGTAACCATGAATTGTGATGCTGGTTTAACTAATCTGACTAATGAGATGAATGCAGGTGTCAGTAAGGTTAAGAACAAATTTATTATGCTTAACAATAATGATAGAGATCGTGAAATGCCTAATGTAACCATGTCTGTTGAAACCAAGACATCCAAAAGTGATGCAAGTGTGAGAATGTATAATGGAGGCTCGACTATGTGTGATCAGAGCCAAGGTGTCATGTATACTGGTAGGACACTGCCAAAGGACATTGGGTCCTACAGGGACCATGCTAATGACAATGGAATCCCCCTGTGGGAGACCTCCAGGTCCAGCAGGCTACCTGACCATGTAGCCTGGACCTTTGGAACGAATGTGATGCCCCTTGCAGGACACACACACAGGCAGTGGGAGCAGACCCGCTACAGGGACAGTGGTCAATGGGCAGCCCAGCCACCACCAATGGCAACCGGCACCAGACCAGCCCTACAGCCCCTGGACACCAGTGCCAACACCAGGAGCATGAGGCAAATACCCTCCAGTTTCCCTGGCAAACCCTGGGATGATCTGACCCTCATCCCCATTGGTGTACAAGGAGCCCACCCAGTCTTGTGGCCCTGCCCATCACCCCACAACTACCCACATCACAGTGTATACATACCACCTACTGCTGCCGTGGCTACCTCCCCGAGGGATTCCACAACAGTGACACCCACATGGTTTATGTGTGAGGGGGGGAAACGTACTGGGCCAGCCTCAAGCACAGGGGTCACACCTGGCAACCACACAACCCTCACCACAACCTCCCATAGCCCACCCCTGATCACCTCCCCTGGTCATGACAACTAGGATATGAAAAATGCTCAGGGGGGAGTATTGTTGTGTATGTATGCCTGTTTACTGTGTGATGTCTGTAACACTGTATGCAACATTGAATGTACCCTTGTACTGTACACACCTTACTGGTACACTAGAGGGTGCTGTTGCTGGAGACCCAGGGGTTGCCTGCACACAGCAGGTAACCCAGTATAAAAAGGAACACACAGCTTGTTGTTGGCACTCAGGAGTTGCTAATAAAGGACTGCAAGTCTGCAGAGTTTAAGCACCATACCCTGCCTCGTGGAGTCATTACTAAAGGTGCCTACATACACTACAAGCTCTACAACTATTTTTAACTGTGTCAGTCATCGAGTGCCCCCTGAGTAAAGGGGCGGGGGAGAGGGGGCGGGGATACTCCAACAACTTTTCAACTGCTCCTCTTTTTTAATTTTTTTTCTTGAGGGCACTAAAACACAAATTATACAAGTGCCCCCTGGCTAAAAAGTAGGGAGGGGGGCACTAAAACCGTCAATTTAAACAAATTAAACTTTAGACATTAAAATCAAATCAAAATTTGGTTTCCGGGGGTGATGATGCGCTCCAGTCCCTCCGGCGCCCACCTCCCGCGGAAGGCCGCGAGCGTACCAATGGACACCGCGTACTCCATCTCCAGGGACACCTGGCTCAGACGTAACCGCTAAAGAGAGGCAGGCAGTTGGGCTGAACGACCCCCTCGACCGCCCGCTGCCTGGACCGGCTGATGGCACCCATGGCCGTGCCCAGGAGCAGTCCTACGAGGAGGCCCTCGGACCTACCCGCTCCCCTCCGCACAGGGTGCCCAAAGATCAGGAGTGTGGGACTGAAGTGCATCCAGAAATTGAGGAGCAGTCCCTTTAGATATTGGGAGAGGGCAATAGCTCTACAACTCTTTTATTTGAAAAACAAAATAAACAGTTAGATCAAGTGCCCCCCAATCTGGGGACACTCCAAACATTTTTCCAGGCCCTTTTTTATTTATTTATTTTTTTTTTTTTTTTGTGTTTTTTTGTTTTTTTGGGGGTCCTAAAGCCGTAAATTTACAAGTGCCCCCTATAAAAGGGGAGGGGGACGCTAAAACCCGGCAATTAAAACAAATTAAACTTTAAAACATATAAAATCAAATTAAAATTTGGTTGCCGGGGGTGATGATGCACTCCAGTCCCTCCGGCGCCCACCACTCGTGGAAGGCCGCAAGCGTACCGGTGGACACCGCGTGCTCCATCTCCAGGGCCACCCTGGCCCGGATGTAGGCACGGAAGAGAGGCAGGCAGTCAGGTTGAACGACCACCTCGACCGCCCACTGCCTGAACCGGCTGATGGCACCCTTGGCCGTGCCCAGAAGCAGTCCTACGAGGAGGCCCTCAGACCTACCCGCTCCCCTCCGCACAGGGTGCCCAAAGATCAGGAGTGTGGGACTGAAGTGCAGCCAGAATTTCAGGAACAGCCCCTTCAGATATTGGAAGAGGGCAACAGCTCTACAACTCTTTTAGGGAGTACAAAATAAACATTGGATCGAGAGCCCCCCTGATCTGTGGGACACTCTAGACACTTATAACTGCCCGTTTTTTTTTCTTTTGTGATTTTTTTTTGGGCATTAAAATCATATAATTTACAAGTGCCCCCTATAAAAGGGGAGGGGGACAGTAAACAATCTGGCAATTAAAACAAATTAAACTTTAAAACATATAAAATCAAATTAAAATTTGGTTGCCAGGGGTGATGATGCACTCCAGTCCCTCCAGCGCCCACCTCTCGCAGAAGGCCGCGAGCGTACCGGTGGACACCGCGTGCTCCATCTCCAAGGACACCCTGGGCCGGATGTAGGCGCGGAAGAGAGGCGGGCAGTCTGGCTGAACGACCCCCTCGACCGCCCGCTGCCTGGACAGGCTGATGACACCCTTGGCCATGCCCAGGAGCAGTCCTACGAGGAGGCCCTCGGACCTACCCGCTCCCCTCCGCATGGGGTCAACAGCTCTACAAACCTGTGAACATCTTCACAGGTGCATATATTATTTTGTCAAAAAACTGCTTTGTATATAAGGTTGGCAACTCTGGTCAGATGTACTCCTGAATGATTCATCACATGATCTCCCGTCTCCAACCACCCCACCCAGTCAAACAGCGTTTTTTTTTTTCCCCTATCTTCAATATTTTTGAAACTAATAAACACAAGTGTTCAAGGAATTGTGTTTTGAAAAACCAGGCAATTCCTTTTTTAAAGCCTTTTTCTCCTGGGTTGCTGGCAGCAGTGTCCGGGAGATTAATCTTCAATTCCTGGTGGGTTGGCAATTGTATTTGCATGACTACTAAATATCATCCAGATGTTGCTCAATGAACCATGGATTTCTTGGGCAGTCGCTGGTTGCCCGTAACACTAGGAGTCATTTTTGGAATTGAGCAGCGTACTTTGCCAACAGGGTTGTGCATTTTCTCAATTGAGCACTATCGAAGCAGAAAGCACGTCTGTGCCTTCCGAAAACACTTTGCTTCACTTCATGAATCTTCGCTAAACGTTGGGGCTCCTCTTTGCAGTGCCCTCACATAAATGTAGTGCAGTCAAGCAGCAATGAGGACTGTAAAAACACAACTGCTGACTTTCTGACTTCCTTTTCCAGATAGCAATGCCTTTCTTTAATGCCCTTAAGGATTTGACGCTATGCTCCCAACCGCTCAAAAGGCTGTGTTCTCTGGAGCAAATGGGAAACTGCCCAGGTCTGTCCTGTCCACCAAAAGCTGGACAAATCCAATCCGGCCAATTACCGCCCCATCAGTCTACTCTCACTCATCAGCAAAGTGATGGAAGGTGTCATCGACAGTGCTGTCCAGAGGCACTTACCGATAACCGGCTCACCGATGCTCAGTTTGGGTTCCGCCAGGACCACTCGGCTCCAGACCTCATTACAGCCTTGGTCCAAACATGGACAAAAGAGCTGAATTCCAGAGGTGAGTTGCGGTGAGAATAAGAACATAAGAACATAAGAAATAGGAACAGGAGTTGGCAATAAAGCACCTCGAGCCTGCTCTGCCATTCAATAAGATCATGGCTGATCTGATCATGGACTCAGCTCCACTGCCCTGTCCACTCCCCATAATCCCTTTATCCCCTTATCATTTAAGAAACTGTCTATTTATGTCTTACATTTATTCAATGTCCCAGCTTCCATAGCTCTCTAAGGCAGCGAATTCCACTGATTTAGAACCCTCTGAGAGAAGAAATTTCTCCTCATCTTAATTTTAAATAGGCAGCCTCTTATTCTAAGATCATGCCCTCTAGTTCTAGTCTCCCCCATCAGTGGAAACATCCTCTCTGCATCCACCTTGTCGAGCCCCCTCATAATCTTATACGTTTCGATAAGATCACCTCTCATTCTTCTGAATTCCAATGAGTAGAGGCCCAACATACTCAACCTTTCCTCATAAGGAAATGACTTAATGTTCTGCCCTGAGTGCTGACCTTCACATAGTGGGAGTGCTTATCAGTAAGTCAGGCCCTCACCCTTTTCAAAGGCCCATGATTTTCCATCATTTCCTCATAAAGAATGACGAACCTTGACGTCAAGGCAGCATTTGGCCGAGTGTGGCATAAAGGAACCCTAGAAGGACAAGGGCAGCAGGCACTTGGGAGCACCATCTCCATCACTAGCAGCACTGTGGGAGAACCTTCACCACACGGACTTCAGCGATTCAAGAAGGCAGCTCAGCACCACCTTTTCAAGGGCAATTAGGGATGGGCAATAAATGCCGGCCTTGTCAGTGAAGCCCGGAATGAATAAAATAGAAAAAAAAATTGGAGCTTTCAAGACTGAGATCGCTAGATTTTTGTCACGTATTCAGGAACATGGAGCAAAGGTGGGAAAATGGAGATCGCCAATATCTAATTGGATGGTGGAGCAGGCTTGAGGGTCTGAAAGGAGTACTCCTGTTTCTACGTTCGTCACAGCGTATATTGGGGATAAATGTTCTGCGCTGAGTGTCCCCGGTGCTGATCTTCACATAGTGGGTGTGCTTATCAGTAAGTCAGGCCCTCACCCTTTTCAAAGGCCCATGAATTACCGTCCTTTAAAATGAACGGTCAGAAGCTTATGGGCCTGGAGGTAGGTACACGCCCAAATTCCCACAGTATTATTCCAGCGCAGTGAGATCTGCTCCGGAAATGCTAGTTCCCCAAATCTAGCCAGTAACCACTACTTCCTGGCTTACCTCAGCCTTTCCACCGCGGGGTTGTGCTCCGGGACCCATCTAGAAATTTGTGCAGGCACTGTGTGTTCCACCCCTCCCAGAATTCCTTCCCCTGACTGACTTTGGCCACTGAGTCTCCGCGGAGGGGCCACCATTTTTGAAATTGCCCTGCCTCAGGTAGGGGACCGCTCCGCCCGTTTTCCCGCCTACCCAAATTGCCCCTCGGGAAATTGCCCCTTTCCCGGACTTGCTCCGCGGGGAGTGGTGCCGCCGCCAGTCGGTACCCCCGACAGCTTTTGCTGTCGGTACACTCTCTGTGGCTTAGCCGCCCTTAAAGGGGAGGTGGCACTGCCGGCAACACCATGTTATTTTTTTTTGTCGGCCGACTACCAGGTCAGCCCGACAATTATGGCCAAGGGTTCGGCCGGACCACTAACTGGCAGCCTGGCACGCCCTTTTGGGTGCCAGGCTGCTGGCCCAGCCAAAAACTTCCCTGGTGGCCCAGTGTTTGCCGCTAAAGTGGCTGAAGAGTTGCAGTGGCCCTCCCCTTTAACTGATGGGGAGGGATGTTGTGACATGCTAAAGCGATGACATCACCAGCGCGGCGCTGATGCCTTGCAGCGTCGGTCATTCCGCCCCGCCCCCATTTCCGCCCCGCTAGTGACGGACACTCCCCCCCCCCCCCCACCCCCGCTTCTGCCCCCATGATGAGGCCACTTTTGCCCCGCTCCAAAAAAACCCACAAAGTTCTGAATTTCTCCTGAACACATGGCAAACGGTAGGTGCGACTTGTTTCTGGCGGTGGGCAACTTCGGCTCCCTGATCTCTTCCTTTCAGATCGATCTCTTCGACCAAGCTTGTGGTCACCTGTCCTAATTTCTCCCTATCAAATTTCAATATCATAACGCTTTTGTGAAACGCCTTAGGATGTCTTACTATGTTAAAGGTGCTATATAAGTGCAGGTTGTTGTTGTTGATGATAAACTTACAATATAAATACACTCTGAAAGGCTTTCTCTTTTGGGGCTTGGAGATTCATTTTATCATTTTCAATTTTTGTAATCATTTAACTTTCAATCCACCTCGGCTCATCTTCATCAGGGATTCATTCTTTAGTTTTCTGATATCCTTCAAATCTGTTTAAGTGGTTGGTAAATTTAATAGTGACAAAGATTCCTTCAATTTTTTTTAGTCTTTGCCAATCATTAGATTTAATTCTTGTTGTTAAGTCTTAATACTTTTCTTGCCCCTTCTACCTTTTTTAATTGAAGAAAACTCTTAGTAAGTCTTTGAGGCGATGTGCAAATTTAGCTGGCAACATAAACGTTTGCTAATTTTGCACGTAGATTTTATACCACTGCCCTACTTTCCAAAATGTCCGATTATTCTGTAATGTCCCATTGATCTAGGTTACGCTGCTGTCGGCGATATGGTACTAGACTAGCAACTCAGGGACCCTGAGATCAAATCCAACTGGGACAAGTTGTGACACTGCATTCCATGAAGCTGGTAATTTGTGGGCTGTCACTAGAAAAAACAATGAACATGTAAACCATCCAGGTTGTTATAGCAACCCCAGTGGCTCACTAATTCCCTTCAGAGAGTAGAACGTGCCATCGCTATTTGGTCTGGCCTACATTCATATGTAGGCCAAACTACCTGGTTGACTCTTAGGGGCCAAAATTCCCCTGTTTTCCGCCTCCCGCAAGCGCCTCTAGGGAGGCGATTTCGCTCGGGAGGGGTGCGCGGGAGTTAGCAGACCGTGAAGCCATTAGCGACGCGCCCCCCTGGTAGCGCCCTGGGCCAGTGACGGTGATGTCATCGCCGTGCACGCCGACCCATTTCACCCTGCGGCAGCCCCATTCTCCCCCGAGGTGGAAATTGGCCAGCACCCCATGAGGCCACAGCGGACGATGCCCGCGCCAGCCTCGCGGGTCGTGAACCGGGTCGCGCACCCATCACGGGGCGAAAGCTAAAGGGGAGGTGCGCTGCGCCGCGTGCCACCATTTCACTTTTCTTCCCGACTTACCGGTCGGGCCGCTGTGTAACATTATCGTGGGGTCCGGGCTGCAATCGTGCAGCCCGGCCCTCCGTTTCGGGTCCAGGCTGTCACCACGGCAACCCCTAGCCCTGGTGGCCCAGTGGAGGCCACCAAAGGGCCTGCAGAGCTCGGAGCGTCGCTCCCCTTTAACGGAAGGGGATGGGGGTTTGAAACGCGTCAGTGCTATGCGGAGAGGCCGCGCAGCGGTTCACATTGCGTGCGCATAGCGCCCCCGTGCCTGCCTCGAAAGGAGGCAAAATGTGTAACATTGCGCTCCAATTTCTGTGAGGGGCAGTAGCCTGCATTTCGCTTCCGGGACGGGACTTCTGCGCCGGGCACAGAATGTCCGGCCCCAGAGAGGTTACTGTCTCCAACCGGGGCGATCGGGAATTTCAACTCCTTGATACCTTCTACGGTGGCCTAGTCATCTATTCAGCTGTCAGGGCAACTAGCGATGGACAACAATTGCAGCCTTGCCAGTGTCACCAATATCTCAAGAACAAATAAAAAGAATCCTCAGACATTCTTGTAGCTAGCTGGATGACTAGCTCAAGTGCAACTGTTCTAGTGAGAGAGATACCTCTACATTAAACATATGTTTATGTGATTGTAAACACTATACATATTCTGTTTGCACAAACAGCAATGCAGCAGGGAGATTTTAGGATTGTGATCTCTATTAGTGCCGGCATATAAATTAATGATTCACTAATTAACTAATAATGCAATAATTAGATTGAATACAGCATGAAGTAAAAACTTGATAAAGAAATCTTCTGCTGCCAAAAAAATCTTTTAAAAACCATAGCACTGTCAAAACGCATCTCAAACTTAAATTTGCAGCTCATAAGGCATCCCGGCTTCCCACCATATTTCTTCAGGCTGCATAGCCATCAGTGGATGCCAAGCAGGGAAGAATTTCCTCAGGGGCTCTCCCGAACTCCGACTTCAGTGGCAGAAATCTCGGAGAAATTACGTAAACGCCATCAGAACACATCTCATCGCCATTGTCTTCTCTTCCCTGTGACACAGTCTTACTTTTTTCTCGCGCCCCCCACCCCCACCGTCGACTTTCAAATAAAGATACCCATCCCTCAGCATGGTGACAAATGTCTGTGCCAATGATCATCACCCAATTGAACAAGTCAACACTAAATAAGTGCACCTGATTCTGTATGACTTCAAACTCCATGAATAATAAAGTGCAATAACTGTGCACATTCTATTTTATTATAATAAATTCGAAAGTAAACACAAGGAAGCCTACTCTTTCGCTTCATCAAGTCCCACTCACCCATCATCCCTTTTCTCGCTGATCTACATTGGTTCCCCATCCAGCAATGCCTCAATTTTAAAATTCTCATCCATCTTTCCAAATCCCTCCATCTCCATGGTCTCGCCCCTCCCTATCTCGGTAATGGCCTCCAGCCCTACAACACTCCGAGATCTCTGCGCTCCTCCCATTCTGGCCTCGGTTTTGAAGCTCTACCATTAGTGGCCGTGCTTTCAGCTCCGTGAAATTCTGGCTGCTACCCTGCCTGCTCTCTGAAGGTCCTTATGATGGCTGAAACACTTGAGTCAGTTCAATTTTCTATTCGTTCCTGGGATGTGGACTTCGCTGACAAGGCTAGCATATATTGCCCATCCCTAGTTCCCTTGAGAAGGTGGTGGTGAGCTGCCTTCTTGAAATGCTGCGGTCCGTGTGGTGAAGGTGCTCCCACACAGTTAGGGAGAGAGTTCCAGGATTTTGACCCAGGGACGATGAAGGAACTACGATATAATTCTTAGTCAGGATAGTGTGTGGCTTGTGGGGGAACTTGGAGGTGGTGGAACTTGTCCGATGTGCCTTCTGCCCTTGTCCTTCTAGATTGCAGAGGTCACGGGTTTGGGATTTGTTGTTGAAGAAGCCTTGGCGAGTTGCTGCAGTGCATCTTGTAGATGGTGCACACTGCAGCCACGGTGCGCCGGTGTTGGAGGAAGTGAATGTTTAAGGTGGTGGATGGGGTGCCAATCAAGCGGGCTGCTTTGTCTTGGATGGTGTCAAGCTTTTTGAGTGTTGTTGGAGCTGCACTCATCCAGGCAAGTGGAGCTTATTCCATCACACTCCTGACTTGTGCCTTGTAGATGGTAATTAGCCCAGATTTGGATTTGAATCTGAACTGGGTTTAGCACCCAAACCAATGGCATTTCCTGTCTAATAGAGACGAAGCTTCATTGGTAATTTTTCTCTGTTTCTTGCTCGCAAATCACAGCACATCTAATAAGAACATAAGAACATAAAAACATAAGAAATAGGAACAGGAGTAGGCCATATGACCCCTCGAGCCTGCTCCACCATTCAATAAGATCATGGCTGATCTGATCATGGACTCAGCTCCACTTCCCCGCCCACTCCCCATAACCCTTATTCACTTAAGAATCTGTCTATTTCTGTCTTAAATTTATTCAATGCCCCAGCCTCCACAGCTCCATGAGGCAGCAAATAACACAGATTTACAATCCTCTGAGAGAAGAAATTTCTCCTCATCTCTGTTTTAAATGGGCGGCCCCTTATTCTAAGATCGTTCCCTCTAGTTCTAGTCTCCCCCATCAGTGGAAACATCCTCTCTGCATCCACCTTGTCAAACCCTCTCATAATCTTATACGCTTTGATAAGATCACCTCTCATTCTTCTGAATTCCAATGAGTAGAGGCCCAACCTACTCAACATTTCCTCATAAGTCAACCCCCTCAACCTAGTGAACCTTCTCTGAACTGCCTCCAAAGCAAGTGTATCCTTTCGTAAATATGGAAACCAAAACTGCAAGCAATATTCCGGGTGTGGCCTCACCAATATCGCTGTAGTAAGACTTCCCTGCTTTTATACTCCATCCCCTTTGCAATAAAGGCTAAGATACCATTGGCCATCCTGATCACTTGCTGTATCTGCATACTATCCTTTTGTGTTTCATGCACAAGTACCCCCAGGTCCCGCTGTACTGCAGCACTTTGCAATCTTTCTCCATTTAAATAATAACTTGCTCTTTGATTTTTTTCTGCCAAAGTGCATGACCTCACACTTTCTGACATTATACTCCATCTGCCAAATTTTTGCCCACTCACTTAGCCTGTCTATATCCTTTTGCAGATTTTTTGTGTCCTCCTCACACATTGCTTTTCCTCCCATCTTTGTATCGTCAGAAAACTTGGCTACGTTACACTCAGTCCCTTCTTCCAAGTCGTTAATATAGATTGTAAATAGTTGGGGTCCCAGCACTGATCCCTGTGGCACCCCACTAGTTATTGGTTGCCAACCCAAGAATGAACCATTTATCCCGACTCTCTGTTTTCTGTTAGTTAGCCAATCCTCTATCCATGCTAATGTATTACCCCCAACCCCATGAACTTTTATCTTGTGCAGTAACATTTTATGTGGCACCTTGCCAAATGCCTTCTGCAAGTCCAAATACATCACATCCAGTGGTTACCCTTTATCCACCCTGTTCGTTACATCCTCAAAGAACTTCAGCAATTTTGTCAAACATGACTTCCTCTTCATAAATCCATGCTGACTCTGCCTGACCGAATTTTGCTTTTACAAATGTCCCGCTACTGCTTCTTTAATAATGGACTCCAACATTTTCCCAACCACAGATGTTAGGCTAACTGGTCTATGGTTTCCTGCTTCTTGTCTGTCTCCTTTTTTAAATAGGGGCGTTACATTTGCAGTTTTCCAATGTAATGGGTTTCAATGAAAAATGCATTAGTTGTTAATGTTGTTTTTTTACTTTAAATGTGGCTCAAGGTCTGGATGTAATAATTCTATGATAGCTATCATTATATTAAATATGGTCATTTTTCTTTGTGTTATGTAAGTGCACTCAGAGTGAAAAGCAATTTGTCCTTTGAGCTACAATTTTTCATGAGCCGTACCCATCAATTCTCCCTGAAAAGCAATCACATAAATATTTACCAAAACGTCAGTATATTCTACTTAACCTAAGCCTTATTTCCAAGCTTCATTTCCTACTTATCAAATCTCAATTTCAGACACGGACTGTTTGCCCAAATTGGCAGCGCAGTTCTTATCTGTGCCAATAATTCATACATTATTTTCTGTTGCTACTTAGCGATGGATTTACAACCTTGTTGCAACTTAGCATTCACGACAAAGAAAAGAACCCTGTGCAATCAACTCATTCTTTTTTTGGAACATAGTTGAAACGCCCACGCAGCACTCAGTTTTGCTGCCAAGTACAAGAATGATATTTTGTTGAAGTGTGGCATTAGCCTGCGAAAGTCTGATTATTTACTGATTATGTTACGGGAGACAAATTAAACTTCAGGTTTTGATGTTAATATCTGTTAGAGGAACTGCTGTGCAGAGTGGCGGAAAGGATTTGTGTGATACAATGGAATAATCACGATGTTGCAAATGCTTTTAATGTTGAATGAATTATATATTTTTGAAAAAGTGGGTAAGCACACTCGCCTCTGAGTCAGAAGGTTGTGGGGTCAAGTCCCACTCCAGGGACTTGTAGCACATAAATCTAAGTTGGCATTCCAGTGCAGTGTTGAGGGAGTGCTGCACTATCGGAAGTGCTGTCTTTCAGATGAGACTTTAAACTGAGGCAGCGTCTGCTCTCTCAAGTAGATTTAAAAGATCCCACGGCACTATTTTGAAGAAGAGGGAGTTCTCCTCGGTGTCCTGGCCAATATTTATCCCTCAATCAACATTACAACAAAACAGATTTGAAAGGTGCTATATAAATGCAAGTCTTTGTTTCTTTTTAGGACATCAGTTTAGCTGCCTGTTAGATGTCAGGAGGCGGTTTTTTTCCCAGAGAATCGTGGACCTGTGGAACAGGCTGCCGTCTCGTGCAGTGGATGCTGATTCGCTGAATTCCTTCAAGCGAGAGCTGGACCTGTTTCTGGCTGGGGCGGAGATCACCTCTTACAGAAGGTAGGTACTGCAGGGAATTCAGGGTCAGAGTGATCTCCTGGACTAGTTTTGATCGCCGAGGTGGGTTGGAGAAGAATTCCCCAGATTTTTCCCCCCAAATAGACCTTGGCTTTTATCTGGCCTTTCGCCTATCCCAGGAGATCACATGGATTCGGGAAGGGTGGGGTTTATATATTGTGATATACAAGGTATCGCACTTGTGTGGGGCAGGCTGGATGGACCAGTCTATCATTGTTCGTATACATTATGGGAGCACTTTTACCAGTCTCAGTTCCTGGTGAGGAGCTTTGCTTGACAGAAGCGCATATGTAAAAGAAAGAAAGACTTGCATTTATAAAGTACCTTTCATGACCACCAGATGTCTCAAAGTGCTTTACAGCCCATTAAGTTTGGAGTGTAGTCACTGTTGTAATGTGGGAAACACAGCAGCCAATTTACACACAGCAAACTCCCACAAACAACAATGTGATGATGACCAGATAATCTACTTTTGTTATGTTGATTGAGGGATAAATATTGGCCAGGACACCAGGGATAACACTTCTGCGTTTCTTCGAAATAGTGCCATGGGATCATTTACGTCCACCTGAGAGGGCAGACGGGGCTCGGTTTAACATCTCATCTGAAAGATGGCACCTCCGACAGTGCAGTGCTCCCTCAGCACTACACTGGAGTGTCAGCCAAGATTTTTGTGTTCAAGACGCTAAGAGTGGGGCTTGAACCCACAAACTTCTGACTCAGAGGCGAGTGTACTACCTGTTGTGTATCTGTAAGGCATGCACTCCCATGTTCCGCCACCAGGGAGCTCACCCCCTGAAGTCCCAAGGGATCCCAGCATCCCTTGGGAGCACTGTACATAAGCCGGCCCCTAAGGCCTGTTCCTCACTCTGGAGTGTCTTATTAAAGAGTGAGGTCACTGTTACTTTAACCTCCCTGTGTGCAGCCTCACCGCTGTTAGGAACACAATAACTGGTGACGAGAATACAAATCCAATGCAAAGATGCAGCAAACTGTGGGCATCCTGGAGAAGTTCTCGGAGGGTGAGGACTGGGAAGCCTATGTCGAATGGCTAGACCAGTACTTTGTAGCCAACGAGCTGGACAGAGAAGGAAGCGCTGCAAAAAGGAGCGTGGTCCTCCTCACGGTCTGCGGGGCACCGACCTACAGCCTCATGAAGAATCTTCTGGCTCCAGTGAAATCCACAGATAAGTCATATGAGGAGCTGCTCGGGAGCATCTTAACCCGAGGGAGAGCGTGCTGATGGCGAGGTATCGGTTCTACACGTGCCAGCGATCTGAAGGTCAGGAAGTGGCAAGCTACATCGCCGAGCTAAGGCGAATTGCTGGGCAATGTGAATTTGATGGCTACCTGGAGCAAATGCTCAGAGACTTTTTTGTGCTGGGCATTGGCCACAAGACCATCCTACGAAAACTTTTGACTGTAGAGACACCGACCCTCAGTAAGGCCATTGCGATAGCACAGACGTTTATGTCCACCAGTGATAACACCAAACAAATCTCCCAGCAGACAAGTGCTAGCAATGTTCATAAGTTAACTGGAACCGTGTTTGCGAGCAGAAATGTACAGGACAGAACCCTCGAGTCTGCAACTGCCAGCAGGCCTCAGGTGACCCAGATGACTCAGAGTCCCCAACAAAGGATTAATGCAAGGCAATTCACACCTTGTTGGCGTTGTGGAGGCTTCCATTCAGCCTATTCATGTCGCATCAAAGGGTATGTTTGCAAGAGCTGTGGAACAATGGGGCACCTCCAACGAGCTTGCGGTCCATGGTGGATCAAAGCAATTTCGAGCCTCAGAGAGAGGAGGCAGATGCTGAAGTACATAGGCTGCACACATTTTGATGAAATGTCCACCTATAATGCTAAACATAAAATTGAATGGCTTACCCGTAGCCATGGTACTGGACACTGGCGCTAGCCAATCCATCATGAGTAAAAAGATGTTTGAGAGACTGTGGTGCAACAAGGCATTCAGACCAGCCCTGAGCCCCATCCACACGAAACTGAGAACGTACACCAAAGAGTTTATCACTGTCCTGGGCAGTGCCATGGTCAAGTTCACCTACGAGGGCACGGTGCATGAACTGCCACTCTGGATTGTCCCGGGCGATGGCCCCACACAGCTTGGAAGGAGCTGGCTGGGCAAAATCCGCTGGAACTGGGATGACATCCAAGCGCTATCACATGTCAATGAGGCCTCATGTACCCAGGTTCTTAACAAATTTCCTTCCCTTTTTGAGCCAGGCATTTGAAACTTTTCCGGGGCGAAGATGCAGATCCATTTGGTCACAGAGGCACGACCCATTCACCACAAGGAGTGAGCCTTGATGATGGAGAGAGTGGAAATCATGCTGGAGAGGCTGCAACACGAGGGCATCATCTCCCCAGTGGAATTCAGCAAGTGGGCCAACCCGATTGTTCCAGTACTCAAAAGTGATGGCACGGTCAGGATTTGCAGCGATTATAAAGTAACTATTAATCGTTTCTCGCTACAGGACCAATACCCGCTACCTAAGGCAGACGACCTATTTGCGACGCTGGCAGGAGGCAAGACGTTCACCAAGGTCGACCTGACTTCGGCCTACATGATGCAAGAGCTGGAAGAGTCTTCGAAGGACCTCACCTGCATCAACACACACAAGGGACTGTTTATCTAGAACAGATGCCTGTTTGGAATTCGGTCGGCTGCAGCGATCTTCCAGAGAAACATGGAGAGCCTACTCAAGTCGGTACCACACACGGTGGTCTTTCAGGATGACATATTGGTCATGGGTCGGGTCACCGCCGAAACCTACAAAACCTGGAGGAGGTCCTCGAGCGACTGGATCACGTAGGGCTGCGGCTGAAGAGGTCGAAATGCATCTTCATGGCAACAGAAGTGGAGTTTTTGGGGAGAAAGATCACGGCGGACAGCATTCGGCCCACAGATGCCAAGACAGAGGCTATCAGGAACGTGCCCAGGCTACAGAACGTCACGGAGCTGCGGTCGTTCCTGGGACTCCTCAAACTATTTTAGTAACTTCCTACTGGGGTTAAGCACCCTTTCAGAGCCCCTACATGTGTTATTGCGCAAAGGTGAGAACTGGGTATGGGGAAAAAAACAAGTGATTGCTTTTGAGGAAGCCAGAAACATTTTATGCTCCAACAAGCTGCTTGTATTGTATAACCCGTGTAAAAGATTTGTGCTAGCATGTGATGCGTCGTCGGACGGAGTCGGGTGTGTATTACAACAAGCTAACGTTGCGGACAAGTTGCAACCTGTCGCCTATGCCCCCAGGAGCTTGTCTAAGGTCGAGAGTGCCTACAACATGATTGAAAAAGGGGCATTAGCGTGTGTGTTCGGGCTAAAGAAAATGCATCAGTACCTGTTTGGCCTCAAATTTAAGCTGGAAACTGATCGCAAGCCCCTCACATCACTGTTCGCTGAAAAGAAGGGGATAAATACTAATGCCTCAGCCCGCATACAAAGATGGGCACTCGCGCTATCAGCGTATAACTATACCATCTGCCACAGGCCGTTCCAGCGGCGAAAGGACGAGCTGTCCATTCAGGCAGACTGCCTGTTGTGGGTTAATCACGTAGTGCTACCAAAAAAGGGCAGGGAGACGATCATCTCGGATCTCCACAGCACACACCCGGGCATAGTAATGATGAAAGCGATAGCCAGATCCCACGTATTGTGGCCCGGTATCGACTTTGACTTAGAGACCTGTGTACGGCAATGCAGCGTATGAGCTCAGTTGAGCAACGTGCCCAGTGAGGCACCACTATGTTTGTGGTCCTGGCCCTCCAGACCATGGTCGAGGATCCATGTCGACTATGCGGGCCCGTTTCTTGGTAAAATGTTCCTGGTGGTGATGGATGCTTTTTCAAAATGGATTGAATGTGAAATAATGTCGGGAAGCACCACCACTGCCACCATTGAAAGCCTGAGGGCCATGTTTGCCACCCACGGCCTGCCTAACATACTGGTCAGTGACAACGGGCCATGTTTCACCAGTGCCGAATTTAAAGAATTCATGACCCACAATGGGATCAAACATGTCACTTCGGCCCCGTTTAAACCAGCCTCCAATGGGCGGTCAGAGCGGGCAGTACAAACCAACAAACGAGTCTCAGAAGGCTCACTCCAAACCCGCCTGTCCCAAGTACTGCTCAGCTACCGCACGAGACCACAGTCGCTCACAGGGGTGCCCCCGGCTGAGCTACTCATGAAAAGGACACATAAAACCAGACTCTCGCTGGTTCACCCCAACCTGCATGATCAGGTAGAGAGCAGGCGGCAGCAACAAAATGGTCGCACCACTGTGTCACAGGAAATTGATCTGAATGACCCTATGTATGTGCTAATCTATGGACATGGTCCCAAGTGGATCGCGGGCACGGTGATAGCTAAAGAAGGAAATAGGGTGTTTGTAGTCAAACTAGACAATGGACAAATTTGCAGAAAGCACCTGGACCAAACGAGGCTGCGGTTCACAGACTGCCCTGAACAACCCACAACAGACACCACTATTTTCGAGCCCACAACACACACCCAAAGGATCAACGACACCACCCCGGACCAGGAAATTGAACCCATCATGCCCAACAGCCCAGCAAGGCCAGGCTCACCTAGCAGCCCTGCAGGGCCAACAACACGCCAGCTCAGCGAGGGCACAGCCAACAGACCAGAACAGACATTTGTACCGAGGCTGTCCACCAGGGAAAGAAAGGCTCCCGACCGCCTCACCTTGTAAATAGTTTTCACCTTGACTTTGGCAGGGGGAGTGATGTTGTGTATCTGTAAAGCATGTACTCCCATGTTCCGCCACCAGGGAGCTCACCCCCTGAAGTCCCAAGGGATCCCAGCATCCCTTGGGAGCACTGTCTGTAAGCCGGCCCCTACAGGTCCTCACTCTGGAGTGTCTTATTAAAGACTGAGGTCACTGTTACTTTAACCTCTCTGCGTGCAGCCTCATCTGTGTTAGGAACACAATCGTACCCACTGAGCCACAGCTGACACTAAGCATGCCAAGCGTGATGCAACGTGAGTGGTTAGGAAATCATGGACAGGGCGCACTTGAATTTCTGATATATGCTCGCAGGTGGTGAGGCACTCCACCCCAATTGCCAACTCGTAGAATTACCCACTATAAATCAAACTCCGAATAAGAAGCTGAAACAACAACTATCTGATTCAGAGGCATGAGAGCTGCCAACAGAGCCAAGCTGACACCTGTGCTTTAAGAGGGTGGCCCAGAAAATCCACGGGGCAGCACATGTCGGCATACGTTTTCTAGGCCTGGGGAGGTCCCGTGATTGACATCTTCGGGCACCCCTCCCTCTAAAGTGGGCAGGATCCCTGGCAGGAGAGGTGCGGGGTGTCCATTTGGAAGAAAAAGTTAAGTTTACCCAATAGAACCTTGCACAAACGGGGCAACTGCAAACTTGTAAAAGACAACTTGCATGGCTAAATCCTCAGGAGTCTGTGCCACAACCTTGGCCTGCACTGCCTGTTGGTGGGCCCCAGAGCTGCCAGTCAATTGGTTAATTCACTTGGTATGTCAGCTATCCAAGAAGGCCCAGGGTGGGGGAATTCCAATGTTTGGGGGCCCTGCACTACTGCCCTTTTCCCCCCCACCTCACATCAATGACCATGAAAGTGCGGGAGCAGCTCCATTCCCACATAGACCTTCGCGTCAAGCCGGTACCATGTCTAGGCCTAGTTTATGACCGCTCTGGTGGAGCCTCACCAAAGTTACAGATAGAGTCCGCCAGAATGGCCACAGATCTTCAGGGCCATGGACTCATTTCAACACTGCAGATTTTCATCGGTTACATCAGTATCGTATTTGCCAAATTCTACAATACATATTACGGCCTGGAATTTATGCCCAGTTACAATGGGTTTTTTTCGGTGAAATTCACCCGAAATCGGCGAGACCAGCGCAAAAGATCGCGGAATTTTAAGCGCACATTACCTTCAGCGCAACTCGCGATTCCGCAATCTTTTGTGCTAGTTTAAAAACATTCTACTAGAAGCCGGCCCTGCCCATAAAACTGGCCATGCCCCCAGATCGAATTAATCACCATGGAGAGTTCCCGCCTTCACTATGGCTCTAAAGATAACACCAATGAAACTACTAAATGGTTCTGAATTGTCTTTAAAAGTCATTTTCAGTTATTTCAATTTAAGTTACTCACAGGTGGTGGACCAGACACTGCGATAAACCCATTTTCAACTGTATTAATTCAACTGCACCAAGTTACCACTCGCAAATACAAGTTGAACCTCCCTTGTCCGGAACCCTCGGGGCCTGGCCTGTTCTGGATAAGGGATTTTTCCAAACAAGGGATAGTCACATTAAATTGGATGGTACCGTTACTGAGCAAGGGGATATCGGGGCTTTCTGGATTGGGACTGGGAGTGCGTCAGAGAGATCATGGCGTGGGGGGGGGGAGGGGGGGACGGTAGATCACGGGGTCAGGCCAGCAATTGCGGGAGTCGGCAGCGAGGCAGGACTTCAATTTGTTCATGTCGGAGTTCTGCGCATGCGCCACCTGGTGGCCGGGAATGGTTCTGGACGAGGGGCAATTCCGAATAAGGGAGTTCTGGATAAGGGAGGTTCACCCTGCATATCAAGAAATATTTTTTAAACCAAAAATTTTTTTTTTTTTAAATTAGCTTCTAAAATGCCCGATCGCATTGCGGCATGGCAGATTTTACGTTCGGTGATATGCAAATGAGTTTGAAAAGAAACTCAAGAAAAAAAACGCTTCTCAAAACTAGCCCAATTTTGGGTGCAATTTGTGCCTGAATCGCCGATTGTACCCACAGTAGAAACTCTACCCTCACTATTTTACATAGGATGCTTATGGGCATATTTAATTAAGGTGATAATATAGGTTCATGCTGTGCTTGGGTACCAAGGTTGCTTGGTTGCTATTTTGCTGCTGGGCAGAATTGAATGAGTTGGCCCACAAATGCATGCCCTGTTTGTAAATGGGCAACATCTTTACGGGAAAAGCATTAGAAAACCTTCTTTTGTGACTGAGGGAGGAAGCACAAACTATTATTTCCATCACTGTGACTTCCTAGCATGGGTTGCGTGATGCATTTGATTTATGCACCTGCTGCCCTTGTTTTTCTAGGTGATAGAGTTCACAGGTTTTGGAGATGCTGCTGAAGAAGCCCTTGCGAGTTGCTGCAGTGCAGCTTGGCGATGGTACACACGGCAGCCATAGTATGCCGGTGATGGAGGGAGTGACTGTTGAAGGAGGTGGATTGGATGACAATCAATTGGGCTGCTTTGTCCTGGATGGTGTCGAGCTTCTTGAGTGTTGTTGGAGCTGCACTCATCCAGGTAAGTGGAGAATATTGCATCACACTCCTGACTTGTGACTTGAAGATGGGGCAAAAGACTTTGGGGAGTCGGAAGGTGAGACAATCGCCGCAGAATACCCAACCTTGGACCTGCTCTTGTTGCCACAGTATTTATGACGCTGGTCCAGTTAAGTTTCTGGTCAATGGTGACCTCCAGGATGTTGATGATGGGGGATTTGGTGAAGATCATGCCGTTGAATATCAAGGAGAGGTGGTTAGGCTCTCGCTTGTTGGAGATGGTCATTGCCTGGCACTTTTGTTGCGTGAATGTTATTTGCCACTAATCAGCCCAAACCTGAATGTCGTCCAAGTCTTCCTGCATGTGGGCATGGACTGCTTCATTTACTGAGGAGTTGCGAATGGCATTGAACACTATGCAATCGTCAGCGAACATCCCCACTTCTGACCATATGAATGAGGAAAGGTTATTGATGAAGCAGTTGCAGCTGGTTGTGCCTGGGGTACTACCCCTGCAAAAAAAAGTTTGCTACTCTTTCATGAGGAAGACGCCTTTTGAAGTTGCCTAAGGGAAGATCATGTGACTCCCCCATGGCTTCATGGGTAAAGGCACTGCAGGGCACTGGTCCTGAATCAGACGCACTGGGACAGCCCTGTGTTTGATCCCTACTCTACGTGGAGTTATTCCAGCATGCCAGCCCCCTCAGTGGCACAGCCAGTTTATATAAGTCAGGGTAGACACAGGAGAGATACAATTGGTGACAGTGTCCCGAGGGTGACAAAGAGGAGAGGGGTGATAAAAAAAAAACATCAGTCAGTTAACCCGATTACCATTCAGCATCCTTGGCTGGATCTCAGTTGTGAATAGGATCAGGCTTGGCTGTGAGGCCTTCCAGAGTTGAGCAGCCTGCCAACAGCCGCCAGCTGGGTTAACCGAAAGCAACTGGCACCTACCTTGGCAGAGAGTCAGTGTCCTCAGGAGGCGAGAACATTGGCGAGGCTGCAATCCAATCTGTACCTAAAAGCAAAAGAGCTTGAGAGAGAGAGAGAGCGCGTCGCAATAGCTCGGCTGACAACAAATTACTGTTGTCAAACTGCAATAACAGCTGATTAGATCTGAGCAGCAACACACTCCTGGAGAGAGGGAATGAAACTCGATAAACTACTGCCAACAGTTAATCCGGATCACGTGAGGAGACCGAAGGTAAGTATTTTTGAATTCAGATTAATCTGCTTCACCTCTGCAGGCCAGGCTAGATCAGTAAGAACTGCGTGGGGGAAAAAAAAGACCGAACCTGCATCTGATAATCTGAAAATATACAAGAATTTTAACAGAATCAAGTTATTGTCATCAGCAGCTGTTGGGAGATACCGAAATGAAAGCATTTCTGAGTCCTGATCAATCACTTCTAAAAATGTGACTAAGGAACCAACTGCAGTCAGTACTTAACTTTACCAAGGCAAATCATTTGTTTATCATCCTTGCGCAATGGAACAATACCTGCTAGCTAATTCTTTCTCAACAGGAGAGTCTGACTCGCGAGGCTCCGCTTCCTGAGATCATCATCATCATAGGCAGTCCCACTAAATCGAGGAGAACTTGCTTCTACTCTAAAATGGAGCTCTCAGGTGACTGAACAGTCCAATACGGGAATTACAGTCTCTGTCACAGGTGGGACAGACAGTGGTTGAAGGAAAGGGTGGGTGGGGAGTCTGGTTTGCTGCACGCTCCTTCCGCTGCCTGGGCTTGCTTTCCGCAAGCTCTCGGCGACGAGACTCGAGGTGCTGAGCGCCCTCCTGACTGCTCTTCCTCCTTTGAGCAGTCTTGGACCAGGGATTCCCGGGTGCACTTTGTCAAGGAAGCTTTGAGGGTGTCCTTGAAATGTTTCCTCTGCCAACCTGGCACTCGCTTGCTGTGCAGGAGTTTCAGGTAGAGCGCTTGCTTTGGGAGTCTCATGTCGGGCATGTGGATGATGTGGCCCACCCAACGGAGCTGGTCGAGTGTGGTCAGAGCTTCTATGCTGGTGATGTTACCCTGATCGAGGACACTGACGGTGGTGTGTCTAGCCTCCCAATGGATTTTTAGGATCTTATGGAGTCAGCACTGGTGGTATTTCTCCAGCGCTTTGAAGTGTTTACTTTGGTCCACGTCTCTGAGCCATATATGAGGACAGGTATCACGACTGCCTTGTAGACCATAAGCTTGGTGCTAGATTTGAGGTCCTGGTCTTCAAACACTCTCTTCCTCAGGCGACTGAAGGCTGCCCTGGCACACAGGAGATGGTGTTGGACCTCATTGTCAATGTCTACCCTTGCTGATAGTAGGCTCCCAAGGTATGGAAAATGGTCCACGTTGTCCAAAGCCGCTCCGTGGATTTTGATGACCGGGGGGCAGTGTTGTGTCGTGGAGTCAGGTTGGTGGGGGACCTTTGTCTTAAGGATGTTTAGTGTAAGGACTATACTTTTGGACGCCTCGGCGAAGATGTTGATATGGCTTGGAGTTCGGCCTCTGAGTGTGCGCAGACGCAAGCGTCATCCACATACTGTAGTTCGATGACAGAGGATGGGATGACCTTGGATCTAGCCTGGAGGCGACGAAGGTTGAACAGGTTCCATTGGTTCTATAGTTTAGTTCCACTCCAGCAGGGAGCTTATAAGAGTGAGATGGAGCATTGCAGCAAGGAAGATGACGCAGCCCTGCTTGAGCCCGGGTCCGGATGTGGATTGGGTTTGTGGTGGGGTCAGGATCACGGCTTGCATGTTATCATGGAGCAGGCGGAGGATGGTGACAAACTTTTGGGGGCAGCCAAAATGGTGGAGAACGCTCCATAATCCCTCACAGTTGACAGTTTCAAAGCCCTTTGTGAGGTCAAAGAAGGCCATGTACAAGGGTTGGTGCTGTTCCCTGCATTTCTGTTATAGTTGTCGCGCGGTGAAGATCATGTCCGTTGTACCCCTTAGTGGACGGAATCCACAATGTGAATCTGGCAGGAGCTCTTCAGACACAGGGAGAAGACGGTTGAGGTGGATTCTGGCGATGACTTTCCCAGTGGCCGACAGAGATCACGCATCAGATAACTGAACGTTAAAAGGGAATGTTGAGCTCCAGACTTTCCAGTTATCGGGACAAATTACCAGAGGACCGGGAATGGTGCTCATTTAAAATGGAAATGCGGAGGAATTTCTTCTCTCAGAGGGTTGTGAATCTATGGAATTCTCTGCCCCAGAGAGCTGTGTCATTGATATATTTAAGGTAGAAATAGACAGATTTTTGAGCACTAAGAGAGAGAAGGGTTATGGGGAACGGGCAGGGAAGTGAAGCTGAGTCCATGATCAGATCAGCCATGATCTCATTGAATGGTGGAGCAGGCTCGAGGAAACAAATGGCCTACTCCTGCTCCTATTTCTTATGTTCTTATGTTTATGGAATGTCGCACGGGCTACACAATTACATTATGCACTGCCACCTGGGGTCACTTACCATGCATACATTGATGACACCCGGTTCGACCTCTCCATCACCTCTCCCCACCCCTTGACTCCCTCCGTGCTAGTCCGACATCCCGTCTTAGATGAGTCCCAGTTTCCTCTACCTCAGCATTAGGATGACCAAAGCCACTGCCACCATTTCCATTGATTTGCCACCAATTCTAACCTCCCTCTCCCCCAACTCACCTTGGTCAATCGGGGTATAGCTTGACTTTAGCGATAGGATGAAGACTCACTGTCACACGTTTTACGCTATCGCAGAAAGTTAAGGTCAAACCAATGGCTCAGGTTCAAACCAGACTGCTGACAGTCTTAGCATCCTGCTCAACCCTGAACTCAGTTTTGAATTACCTCTCCTCTCCATCACAAAACCACCCTCCTTCCATCTCTCGGATGAGATGTTAAACTGAGGCCCTGACTGCCCTCTCAGTTGGATGTAAAAGATCCCATGGCACTAGTTTGAAGAAGAGATGGAGAGTTCACTCCGGTGTCCTGGCCAATATATCTCCCTCAACCAACATCACAAAAATATATCATTTGGTCATTATCTCATTTGTTGTTTGTGAGAGCTTGCTGTGTGCAAATTGGCTGCTGTGTTTCCTACATTTCAGCAGTGACTACATTTCAAAAATACTTCATTGGCTGTGAAGCGCTTTGGGACAGCCTGAGATCATGAAAGAAGTTATATAAATGAAAGTCTTTCTTTCTCTCAGCAATTGTGACTGTCTCAGCCCCTACATTACAGCTCCTTTGCTGTTGAAATCATCATAAATGGAAGCTGAAGCCAGGAAGCCAGGAAGCAGCAGCTCTCAATTGTGTGTCCATGATATGATGGCAATAGGTGAAAATTGAAACTGCGTAGTAATGGCAGAACATACCAGAAATGTGAGGGTATACATATCAGGAAAGGATGAACAGGCTGGGTCTCTTTTCTCTTGAAAAAAAAGGCTGAGGGGTGACCTAATAAAGGTCTTTAAAATAATGAACGGTTTTGATAGAGTGGATACAGAGAGAATGTTTCCACTTGTGGGGAAGAGCATACCTTGAGGCCATCAATATAAGATAGTCACCAAGAAATCCAATCGGGAATTCAGAAGAAACTTCTTTACCCAAAGAGCGGTGAGAGTGTGGAACTCACTACCACAGGGAGTGGTTGAAGCGAATAGTATAGATGCATTTAAGGGGAGGCTAGATAAGCGTATGTGGGAGAAGGGAATAGTGAGTTATGCTGATAGATTTAGATGAGGAAAGACAGGAGGCTCGAGTGGAGCATAAACGCCGGCATGGACTGGTTGGGCCGAACGGCCCATTTCCGTGCCGCATATCCTATGTAATCTTATGTAAGATCTCTGGAAATGGGCAGCTGATGTGTCAGCGCCTGTGACAGAAAAGGCAGGCTATTTTTAAGGTTGCAGCATTTATCCCAGTCCCAGCACTTGGCTAAAATGTCCTACCTGAAACTTACAGTTGCTGAGATGACCTCCTGTGTATTTCTAGTCACTTTTGATGTGGGGGTGTGTGGTGATGGGGGAGGTGGTAGGAAGGGGGCTAAAGTTGAAGGTTGTTTGTTTTAAAATGTTTTGTTGAACTTGTAATATTTGAAAGCCCATTCCTTGTCCACGAAGAACCTATTACAGTCAGAGATCATTTTAAAAGAGAATAACATTAGAGAACTTATGGCTGTCCTTCATCTTGACAGTGTGGCAAAAATGGATCAATCACCCCTTTTTATTAAATGGTAACACAGATCAATATGTTTTGAATGATTTTTTTCCGGTGCCCCTGCATTGAATAATAAATGCTGTTCCATTGATTAATGGTCTGAATGGCAACTGGAGAGGAAGTCCTTTGAATTTTCAATACTTACAGCCAAAACTGTACAGTTTTATGCCAAATGTGCAGTTCACATATAACCATTTCTCTTCTGGGCTCCTTCACATAAAATTGATTAAAGTGCATTTATTTTAAATGTGTTAAGGCCTCTGTTAAATAGCACTTGAAGATCCTACGAATAAGTTAAGTATTTGTCTAATATCATCTGTCTTTGCTCATTTCCAAATGAGTGTTTCAAAACTATAAAAAAATGAATGACTTGCATTTATATAGCACCTTTCACAACCTCAGGACATCCCAAAGTGCTTTACAGCTAATTAAGTATTTTTGAAGTGTAGTCGCTTGTAATGTAGGAAATGCAGCAGCTATTTTGTGCACAGCAAGGTTCCACAAACAGCAACGAGATAATCTATTTAGATGAAGTTGGTTGAGGGATAAATATTGGCCAGGACACCAGGGACAAGTCTACTGCCCTTCTTTGAATCGTGTCTTGGGATTTTTTACATCTACCTGAGAGGGCAGACAGGGCCCAGTTTAACGTCTCATCTGAAAGACAGTGCAGCACTCCTTCAGTACTGCACTGGAGTGTCAGCCTGGATTTTATGCTCAAGTCTCTGAAGTGGGACTTGAAGTGACAACCTTCTGACTCAGAGGCAAGAGTGTTACTGACTGTACCACAGCTAACTCTGACTTATAGGATTAATGTGTTCTTTATACCTAAAGTGGCCTGCCTCCTCCTGTCCATGGCCAAGTAGGAATGTTTGCGCCATCCATTCTGTTGTTGTCCAAAGTAGTAAGCTGAAGGTTTCAGTTACAAACTTCATACTGGAAGATGAATTGTTCTGAGGTCATGCCTGAAAAGAAAGCCCTTGGCTTAAACTTTGTGGAGGTTACACTTTGTGATGCTCTGATGGGCGCCTGATGTGGCTGGACCTTAAACACAGCATGGGCTGCTACCGTTTACTGAGAAGATTTATGAGGCTGGATCAGGAGATTCAGTGGAAATATAAAGATACAGAGATAAGCTGAACAGCCAGTACACGCTCGAGGATTGGTGCTTTGGCTGGGACTGAGTGTATTCATACTTCATCCCAGAAGAGAATTTCATCTACTCCAAAGGGGGTTACACAAGATATACACCACAGAAGCAGGCCATTCGGCCCAACCAGTCCATGCTGGCGTTTAGAAACATAGAAAATAGGTACAGCACCACCATTCAATAAGATCATGGCTGATCATTCCTTCAGTACCCCTTTCCTACTTTCTCTCCATATCCCTTGATCCCTTAAGCCACAAGGGCCATATCTAACTCCCTCTTGAATATATCCAATGAACTGGCATCAACATCTCTCTGCGGTAGGGAATTCCACAGGTTAACAACTCTCTGAGTGAAGAAGTTCCTCCTCATCTCAGTCCTAAATGGCTTATCCCTTATCCTTGGACAGTGTCCCCTGGTTCTGGACTTCACCAACATCGGGAACATTCTTCCTGCATCTAACCTGTCCAGTCCCGTCAGAATTTTATATGTTTCGATGAGATCCCCTCTCATCCTTCTAAACTCCAGTGCATACAGGCCGAGTCGATCCAGTCTCTCCTCATATGTCCACTCAAGCCGCCTCCCATCTTTCCTCATCTAAATCTATCAGCATAACTCTCTCTTCCCTTCTCCCTCATATGCTCATCAAATCGCCCCTTAAATGCATCTATACTATTCGCTTCAACCACTCCCTGTGGTAGCGAGTTCCACATTCTCACCACTCTTTGGGTAAAGAAGTTTCTTCTGAATTCCCTATTGGATTTCTTGGTGACTATCCTATACTGATGACCTTTAGTTATGCTCTTCCTCACAAGTGGAAACATTCTCTCTGTATCCACTCTATCAAATCTTTCATAATTTTAAAGACCTCTATTAGGTCATCCCACAGCCTTCTCTTTTCAAGAGAAAAGAGACCCAGCCTGTTCATCCTTTCCTGATAGGTATAACATTGTGGCATTATCATTCCAGCTTTCATTTAAACATCAAAAATAAAGGACAAAGGTTAAACCTATCTTGCCATCGAAAATCTTAAGACTTACTTGATGCCAGCCACCTCCAAGTCACCATTACAGGTCTTCTTGGGTGAGGAATTCAAGAGTCAAATCGTAAAGAAGTTGCATCGGAGAGAGTCTGTCATCTTTGAGATGATGGTGGGGCGGTCTGCATGTCAACAAGCTGCCATAGCCTGGGGCTGGCCCAGTACATCACATGATAGTCTAAGCACTGAAGGACGATAAATCCTGAGAGCATTGGAAGACACCGTCATTGTCAGGTGCTCGTTATTATTCCTCGTGCTGATGGAGCACAATGCTAACGCTGTCAATATTTTCAATGGCATAAAGCAATCTTGTAGGTGAATGATTTCCTCAGTATCCTGAAGGTCCTTGCATGTTACAGAGAACCTTCTGCCAACTGGTCTATGCCCATGCTTATGCTCCACATGAGTCTCCTCCCACTCTACTTTGTCTAAGCCTATCGGTATGACCTTCTATTTCACTTTCCCTCGTGTGTTTATCTAGCTTCCCTTTAAAGGCATCTATGCTATTCACCTCAACTACTCCATGAGGTAGTGCATTCCACATTCTTACCTCTCTCTGGGTAAAGCAGTTTCTCCTGAATTCCTGGATCTATTGGTGACTATCTATTAATTGTGTGCTCTAGTGTTTGGAGTCTCCCACAAAACTCAGACACTTCTTTGTTTACATTGAGTTGCCGGTGTCCATTTTCAATCGTAAATGTTGAATCAGCAATTCTTTTAATCTGGCAAAAATTGTTAGAGCTGCCTCTTCACTGTGCCTCCCATTCCCTACAATCATGGGCTTCAGCCCCAGGATACTTTCACAGATCTACACTCTCCAGAAAACACTGCGGTAAACATACTCTAAGTGGGAAAACAAAATACTGCGATGCTGGAATCTGAAATAAAACCGGAAAATGCTGGAAATCTCAGCAGGTCAGGTAACATCTGTGGAGAGAAAGCAAACTTAATGTTTCAGGTCGATGACCCTTCATCAGAACTGGAGAGTGTTCAGAAAGAACAGATTCTTAACAAGCACTGAAAGGGAAGAAAGAATAAAAGGGAAGATCTGCGATAGGGTGGAAGGCAGGAGAGATGAGAGAGACAAAAGGGATGATGGGCCAAATAGAAAAACATTAGTCAAGATAGGGTGTGAATGGCGGGATAATGACCAACTGCCATTAGAGACAAGGAGAAAAAAAGAAAGAAAGAAACAGGCTCTGAGGGAGGTCGACAGGGGGAAAGGGAGCCAAAGATTGGCAGAGGTTACGCTCTGAAATTGAACTCGACGTTGAGTCCAGAAGGCTGTAAAGTGCCTAAATGAAAGATGAGTTGCTGTTCCTCAACTTGTGTTGAGTTTCATTGGAACAGTGTAGGAGACCAAGGACGGGGAGTTCAGAGTGGGAACGGAGTGGAAATTTAAAGTGACAGGCGACTGGAAGCTCAGGGTCACACTTGCGGACTGAACCGAGGTGCTCCGCAAAGCAATCACCCAATCTACGTTTGGTCTCTCCAATGTAGAGGAGACCACATCGTGAGCAGCGAATACAGTATACTAAATTGAAAGAAGTACAAGTAAATCACTGTTTCAACTGGAAGGATATTTGGGACCTTGGATAGTGGGAAGGGAGGAGGTAAAAGGGCAGGGGTTGCATCTCCTGTGCTTGCACGGGAAGGTGCCATGGGAAAGGGAGGGGGTGCTGGGGGTGACTTCAGAAAGGACAAGGGTTTCGCGGAGGGAGCGGTCCCTTCGAAATGCTGAGAGGGGAGGGGAGGGGAAGATGTGATTGGTGGTGGGATCATGCTGGAGGTGGCGGAAATGGTGGAGGATGATCCATTGAACGTGGAGGCTGTTGGGGTGAAAGGTGAGGACAAGGGGAAGCCTGTCATGGGTCTGAGAGGGAGGGGAAGGGGGTGAGAGCAGAGGTGCGGGAAATAGAACAGACACAGTCGAGTGCCATGTTAACCATGGCGGAGGGGAATCCTCTGTTGAGGAAAAGGGAAGACATATCAGAGGCACTAGTGTGAAAGCTGGCGTCATCAGAGCAGATGTGACGGAGACGGAACAACTGGGAGAATGGAATGGAGTCCTTGCAGGGTGCAGGGTGGGAAGAAGTGTAGTCCAGGTAGCTGTGTGAGTCAGTGGGCTTATAGTGGATGCTGGTTGAGAGCCTATCCTCAGAGATGGAGACGGAGAAGTCGAGGAAGGGAAGGGAAGAGTGGGAGATGGACCAAGTGAAGGTGAGGGAAAGGTGGAAATGGGATGCAAAGTGAATGAAATTTCCAAGTTCAGGGCGAGAGCAGGAAACAGCACTGATACAGTCATCAATGTACCGGAAAAAGAGGTGAGCAGAGAGGACTCGAGTAGGACTGGAACAAAGAATGTTCCACATATCCCCCGAAAAGTGGGCATGTCTTCAGTCTTCATTTTGACCGCGGAAAAGAGTCTCTAGCTGCCTCCTCAAACTGTGGACAGCATGGCTGCAGTTAATGTCAAGTCTGGACGTAACCAAAACAACATCGCAAACATACAGTTTGACTTCTCTTCCTCATGTTTCTAATTCCTTACAATGGCGAGAAGTTGCTCACTTGTCCCTTATGGTTTGTTCATGTCCTTATTTTGCCTGGCCTCTAGATATTTATCCATATATTTGACCATACTTTATAGAAAATCTTTTGTATCTCTCTTTATTAGTTGGCATTTACGTTAAACTGGCTACCTGCAGTAGTTTGTTTCTAAAAGTACTTCTAAGGGCCGATTTTATGGATGTCCAATACTGGCTGTGGGCCTCAGCTTGTGTTGCTCACCACGAGACAGCTCGTGGGTGCTACTCACGGTTACCTGAGGTGCACGACTGGCGCTGCCCCTTGCCACGAGAGGAAATTTGTGAAGTCAGGCCATCAGTATAAATGTGAAAGGGTGAAAGATGCATGGCTGTGAAATCTCACTGTGTGATAATGTACAAACACGTAACACATTCCGATGAAGGGGCCGAAATTCAGCTCCCCAATAAGGCCCGTTACCATTTGCGGCAGCCATGTGGCAGAGTCAAGTGGCTGCCGATTTCTGGTTGAATGGCCGCCGCAAGCTAAACTCAGCTCGGGGGGTTTTTCTGGCGGTTCCCCACTTCTGCCCCGCCATTGCCGACTGGCCGTGCGTGCGTCATCAGTGCATGCACAGGCCGGGAACCACACCTCCCGCGAAATTTAGCGAGCAAAATCTTGTTGCCGCCAAGCGGTGCACCTTGTCTGCTCTCTCTCTGTCCTGGCTGTGTGTCGGCCATTAAAGGCGAGGGCCTAATGCCACGGCCGCCATTTTATTTTTTTGGAAGTCGGCCGGATTATTGTGCCCCCGGTTCGGCCGGGTTGCCGACAGGCAGCCTGGCACCCTCTCTTCCGCCCCTCACCAGCACTTACCGCCACACTTCCACCCCCTTTGTGACCGACCTCCTGGCCGATTAAAAAAAAACCCACAAAGAGCCGAATTTCACACAAGAGGGGACTGCTTCCGAAACAGCGGTAAAAACTCTTTAAAAAAGCAGGAAAAAATTAGCCATTTTCAAAATTGTGGTGAAGTTGAAGAGAGCACATAGTGAATGAATGTTTCCTCTGATTAATGAACTGTCAACAAGGAGGTGTCACAAATTTAGGAGTAGTACTGGAAGCTTTGATGGTTCAAATAATTTTTTATTGCAAAGGGCTTTTTAGAAAATGTTATATATTACCACAAGAGGCTACTGAAACCAAACCAGTTACAGCATTAAGATCGAGTTAGATAAACACTTGAAGAAGAAAAACTAATATATGTGGAAAGAGCGGAGAAATACACTTGAAGTAGGTAAGTCTAATGTGAAGCCAGCAGTGCCACTGCCATGATGACTTGACTGGCCTAGCTATCGGTTATTCTCTTTAACAGAAGAGTTAGTTGGTTTAAAAGGTTAATTCGTTGTAGCACTGTATCCAAGGGTTATGATAATGGACTTGTAAGTAAGCATTAGGAAGATCAAATCACACTGGAATTTTTAAAACCCTTACTTAACTAAGCAAATCCTGTGGAAAGATCGTTTCCCATGCTGTACAATTTTTGTCCACAAATAGCAAGACATAGGAAATTCATAATGGGATAAAGTAGCTAGCTCATTGAACAGCAAGCACTGACACAGACATGATGTATTGAATGGCTTTCAACCATGCTGTAATTTCTATGATCCAATGATCCTTTAAAAGCATATTAGATGTTCATGCATCACATATTTTCAACATTCAAGTGATTGAAGCTTTCTATCGCTTGTTCTTCAAAGTGTTACTGGGTTACTTTGTTGTCATTTATTCCTGCAATTTTTAGAAACATGGAGAAACAAATCTGCTGCTGGAATTATCTCAAAAGATAACTTAACACTTTTAACACCTTCAGAGAAAGAAGAAAGAACTTGCATTTATACGGCTCCTTGCACAACCTCAGCACATCCCAAAGCACTTTTCAGGCGATGAACAACTTTTGAAATGTGTCAATGTTGCCATGTGTAAGAAATGCTGGAGCCAAATGATGCACAGCACTGCAGCAACTTGCCAAGGTTTCTTCGGCAGCACCTCCCAAACCCGCGACCTCTACCACTTAGAAGGGCAAGGGCAGCAGGCACTTGTGAACACCATCACCTCCATGTTCCCCTCCAAGTCACGCACCATCCTGACTGTGAAATATATCGCCGTTCCTTTATAGTCAGAATCTTGGAACTCCCTCCCTAACAGCACTGTGTGGGAGTATCCTCACCACAATGACTGCAGCAGTTCAAGAAGGCGGCTCACCACCTCTTTCTCCAGGGCAATTAGGGATGGGCAATAAATGCTGGCTTTGCCGGCGATGCCCACATCCCAGGAACGAATATAAAAAA
Source organism: Pristiophorus japonicus (assembly GCF_044704955.1). NCBI lineage: Eukaryota > Metazoa > Chordata > Chondrichthyes > Pristiophoridae > Pristiophorus > Pristiophorus japonicus. The sequence goes on from NC_091977.1 coordinate 29,329,851, forward strand.
AGAAGCTCCCATAAACAGCAGTCAATGATAATGACCAGAGGACAATCCTTTAGACAATGAAAGGAAATCACATCAAAGAGAAGCTTTTACATTGTGGGTCAAAAACCACAGTCGCTATAGACACATACGATGTGCGCACGTGCCCGTAGAGGCCCCGCAAGTGCCGGTTTTAGGCGCGCGATGCGCATGTACCTGAAACTGGCATTTCCGATCTGTCAAAATGTCGAAATGACAGTTCCAACGCATCCCCGGGAGAAGAGCCTTCACGTGTGGAGATTGATGCGATTTGCTATACACGGAAGCACCTGGAATACGTAGGCCTCTACGATGCACTGTGCAGCTAGGCCTCGGAGCGCAGGTCTATGTTCCTCCGGGACCACCAGGTACTTTCATAATTTTTTTTTCCGGTCGGAAGCATCCACCTGCGGGCAGCCTCCGACCACAACTGTTGGCCTAATTTGTTCAAAAAAACCTAATTGAAAAGAGGCAAAACATTTTGCACAATACTTCAAAGGCACAGGGCTGTTCGTGAAACTGTTTTGCTTGCTGCGTTGTGTGACACCACACAATGGGAGGAGACAGGTGTTATAGTGGACCACTTCCCATATCTTGGGAGCCTCCTATCACCAAGAGCAGGCATCGACGACAAGATCGAACACCGCCTCCAGTGCACCAGTGTAGCCTTCGGTCGCCTGAGGAAAAGGGTGTTTGAAGACCAGGCCCTCAAAACTGCCATCAAGCTCATGGTCTACAGGGCTATCGTAATATCTTCCCTCATGTATGGCTCAGAGACATGGAGCATGTACAGCAGGCACCTCAAGTTGCTGGAGAAATATTACCAACGATGTCTCTGCAAGATCCTACAAATCCCCTGGGAGGACAGACGCACCAACGTTAGCGTCCTCGACCAGGCCAACATCCCCAGCATTAGAGCACTGACCACACTCGATCAGCTCCACTGGGCAGGCCACATAGCTCCTTTGCCAGACATGAGACTCCCAAAGCAAGAGTTCTACTTGGAGCTCCTTCACGGCAGTGGAAACATTAAAAGGACACCCTCAAAGCCTCCCTGATAAAGTGCGACATTCCCATTAATACTTGGGAGTCCCTGGCCCAAGACCACCCTAAGTGGAGGAAGTGCATCCGAGAGGGCCCTGAGCACCTCGAGTCTCAACGCTGAGAGCATGCAGAAATCAAGCGCAGGCAGCGGAAAGGATGTGCGGCAAACCAGTCCCACCCACCCCTTCCCTCAACGACTATCTGTCCCACCTGTGACAGAGTCTGTGGCTCTCGTATTGGACTATTCAGCCACCAAGGAACTCACTTCAGGAGTGGAAGCAAGTCTTCCTCGATTCCAAGGGACTGCCTATGATGATGATGATGATGATGATGATGATGATGAGGAGGAGGTTCCTCGGGTAGACCAGGATGCTTCAAGGTAGACATTATCAATCCTTAATGCTGGCATCGGAAAGAGGGGTCAATGGTGGTAAAAATGTTTCAAATGGTGTATTAGTTAAACTAAAAACACGGCAGTGTCAAAAGTTGTTCTACTGCCTCCGGAGCTGATATAGCTCCCATTTCTCTTCAGCATGAAGTGCTGGCATTGTGGGGACGGAGGTGGGGGCACATTCATAGCAACTTGGTGACTTAGCGGCCCTGGTGAGACCGCACTGAGAGTATTGTGTACAGTTTTGGTCTCCTTACCTAAAGAAGGATATACTTGCCATTGAGGGAGTGCAATGAAGGTTCACCAGACTGATTCCTGGAATGGCGGGATTGTCCTATGAGGCGAGATTGAGTACACTAGGCCCATATTCTCTAGAGTTTAGAAGAATGAGAGGTGATCTCATTGAAACATACAAAATTCTGACAGGGCTTGACAGGGTACATGTTGGGAGGATGTTCCCCTGGCTGGGGAGTCTAGAACCACGGGCCACAGTCCCAGAATAAGAGGTCGGCCATTTATGACGGAGATGAGGAGAAACTTCTTCACTCGGATAGTGGTGAATCTTTGGAATTTTCTGCCCAAGAGGGCTGTGGAGGCTCAGTCGTTGAGTATATTCAAGACAGAGATCGATAGATTTTTGGATAAAAAGGGAATCAAGGGATATGAGGACAGTGCAGGAAAATGGAGTTAAGGTAGAAGATCAGCCATGATCTTATTGAATGGCGGAGCAGGCTCGAGGGGCCGAATGGCCAACTCCTACTCCCATTTCTTTTGTTCTTATGTTAACTTGGCGCTTGGGGGGACTCTCTGTCAGATCATCGCACCGGAAAGAGGGTCTGCAACTATGGTATTAAACTGCTTATAAGAACATAAGAACATAAGAATTAGGAGCAGGAGTAGGCCATTTGGCCCCTCGAGTCTGCTCTGCCATTCAATACGATTATGGCCTATCTGATCATGGACTCAGCTCCACTTCTGTGCCCGCTACACTTAACCCTTTATTTCCTTATCGCTCAAAAATCTGTCTATCTCCGCCGTAAATATATTCAATGACCCAGCCTGCACTGCTCGCTGTGGCAGAGAAATTCCTCCTCATCTCAGTTTTAAGTCTCTTCACCCAGGTGCCTGAGCCATTGGATCTGCCTGCTTTTTCATACTTCCCTTTCTACCTGCCTATCCCCTCAACTCTTTACAGAAAAAAAGAAAGAACTTACATTTATATAGCGCCTTTCATTATCTCAGGACCTCCCGAAGCGCTTTACAGTCCATGCACTGCGCAATGTAGTCACTGTTGTAATGGAGGCAAACATTTTATCTCTTGCCAAGCCCTCGGTATCTCGTATATGATTTTATTTATTTGATTTTTTTCATTCTGACCCCTATTGTCTCAAGCTAATATAAAGTCTACCATTGAACCATCTCCTGTTTTCCACTCAACCACTTTACAGGTGATTCTCTTTCTTTACCTGTGTGTATATGTGGTTTTCTCTCTCCCTTCTCTTTCATTCTGTTTCTTGTTAAGGTCAGCAATAACTTCCACTTCTAATACAGTCATCATCATCATCATCATAGGCAGTCCCTTGGAATCGAGGAAGACTTGCTTCCACTCCTGAAGTGAGTTCTTTGGTGGCTGAACAATCCAATACGAGAGCCACAGATTCTGTCACAGGTGGGACAGATAGTCGTTGAGGGAAGGGGTGGGTGGGACTGGTTTGCCGCACGCTCTTTCCGCTGCCTGTGCTTGATTTCTGCATGCTCTCGGCGATGAGACTCGAGGTACTCAGCATCCTCTAGGATGCACTTCCTCCACTTAGAGCAGCCTTAGGCTAAGGACTCCTAGATGTCAGTGGCGATGTCGCACTTTATCAGGGAGGCTTTGAGAGCGTCCTTGTAACGTTTCCGCTGCCCACCTTTGGCTCGTTTGCCGTGAAGGAGCTTCGATTAGAGCACTTGCTTTGGGAGTCTCGTGTCTGGCATGTGAACTATGAGGCCTGCCCAGCGGAGCTGATTGAGTGTGGTCAGTGCTTCAATGCTGGGGATGTTGACCTGGACGAGGACGCTGATGTTGGTGTGCCTGTCCTCCCAGGGGATTTGTAGGATCTTGCGGAGACATCATTGGTGATATTTCTCCAGCGACTTGAGGTGTCTATTGTACATGGTCCATGTCCATGTATTACTACAGCCCTGTAGACCATGAGCTTGGTGGCAGTTTTGAGGGCCTGGTCTTCAAACACTCTTTTCCTCAGGTGGCCGGAGGCTGCACTGGCGCACTGGAGGCGGTGTTGGATCTCATCGTCGATGCCTGCTCTTGTTGATAGGAAGCTCCCGAGGTATGGGAAGTGGTCCATGGTGTCCAGGGCCGTGCCGTGGATCTTGATGACTGGGGGACAGTGCTGTGCGGTGAGGACAGGCTGGTGGAGGACCTTGTCTTACAGATGTTTGGCATAAGGCCCAGTAAATACGTCGACTTTATCTTGGAGTTCAGCCTCTGTATGTGCGCAGATGCAGGCATCGTCTGCGTACTGTAGCTCGACGACAGAGGTTGGGGTAGTCTTGGACCTGGCCTGGAGACGGCGCAGTTGAACAGGTTCCCACTGGTTCTGTAGTTTAGTTCCACTCCAGCGGGGAGCTTGTTGACTGTGAGGTGGAGCATGGTGACGAGAAAAATTGAGAAGAGGGTTGGGGCGATAATGCAGCCCTGTTTGACCCCAGTCTGGATGTGGATTGGGTCTGTGATAGATCTGTTGGTAAGGATCACGGCTAGCATGTTGTCGTGGAGCAGGCAGAGGATGGTGATGAACTTTTGCGGATGTCCGAAACGGAGGAGGGCACTCCATAGACCCTCGCAATTTAAAGGCCTTTGCAAGGTCGAAGAAGGCCATGTATAAGGGATGGCGCTGTTCCCTTCATTTTTCCTGTAGCTACAGAAAAAAGGCAGGGAATAGCGCCAGCCCTTATACATGGCCTTCTACTACAGTGTCCAACTAATGTGTCACCAACTTGCTCGTTGCTTTCCACAGATGCTGCCTGATCTGCTGAGTGTTTCCAGAAATCTCTATTTTTGTTTAAGATTTTCATATACCTGCGTCTAAACTGAAAAATTTGCCTGATGTGATTTTGTAACAACAAAATGATAACTTAGAAATGATTGTCTTCTCTACTGGTGTAGGGAGGCCAAGAAAGTTTGTCATTCCTTTGATGCCTATTTTCTATTCGAAATAAACACGTTAACGTTTCCATTAAAATTGTGGACAAAATTATGCCGAACAAACATATTAAGTATTCGCACAGCGCGTTCGCATATTGTAAATACTAAGCTAATATAATTAAATGGCTGCACAAGGAGACAAAAGATACATCATCCATCTCAATTTTAATGCACAGGTATTATTCAGGAATGGGACTCTGCTTTGCCTGACTGGAGAGCAATTTGGATTAAGAAGTATAATGCAGTGCAGCCCGCTCCAAGTCGCTCGAAGTCGATATTAAGTCTAGCCAGCAGAATAGTCACAGGGAAGGAAATCCAGCTTAACTAAGTTCCCCGGCTCAATCTGATTTCAGAATCGTTCTGATTTCTGGTCTGGTTCATGGTCTCTGTTATTTACTTAAAGGATTTTATGGAACATTCAGCACTTTGACAGTCCCGGCACACACTGGAGTGAAAAATCTCCCTTTTAATTTTGTCTGTGTGCTATTTGTAGTCCACTAGTTAACAAATTCAGCTTAAATTGATCACTTTCCAACATGGAGTGTATATCGAAAACATGGACATCCCTGTTGATTTTGACATACAGCTAAGCAAATTATAGATACTGGCTTTCAAGACTGTCTTCAAGAGCTGGACCAGTTCCAGACTGCGGCAGAGACAGGGTCATGTAGAATGTTTAGTCTCTTTATAGAAAACAATTGGTCCATATGATCTTCTGGATTGGTTTTGATTGTCTGAGGGCATCGGAGAGGAATTTCCTCAAGTCGTTTTTGTCTTATTAGCCCTGTTTTCTGCTTCTCCCAGAAGATTATATGGCTAGGGAGATTGGGGTGGGTACAGATGCGGACAGTAGCGGGGGGGGGGGGTGTTAAGTGTTTAGTTATGATGCTCCAGCTATCATGGTGTGGGACAGGGTTGATGGAACTGGTATTTTCCTGTCCATCAATTGTACATGCTCGTATATTAACTTATTTGTAGGTTCCAAAAGGACTGGTATTAATGAATTCAAGCGTATAAGTTTTTGGTTACCTGTCGAACTGCAGTACGCGGACGACGCTTGCGTCTGCGCACATTCAGAGACTGAACTCCAAGTCATGGTCAACATACGAAAGCATGGGCCGTAAGACAAAGGTCACACCATGGAAAAGGCCCAGTCGACCCAACCAGTCTGTGGCACTGTTCCCCTCCACAGAAGCAAGTAGTCCTAATCACATTTACCTAACCTGCTCCCATGTTCTTTTATGCCCAAACGCTTGAAAGACACAAAAGAAAGAGGGAATTATGGAGTAAGTGGCTTACGCCATCACTCATAGCACTCTATAACTCTCCAAGATCGCTGTGCTCCTCCAACTCTTGCGCACCCCCAAATTTCATCACTTCATTTTTGGCTGCCATGCCTTCAGCAGGCTAGGCCCTAAGCTCTGGAATTCCTTCCTTAAATCTCTCTGCCTCTGTACTTCTTTCTCTCTCTTTAAGACGTTCCTTAAACCTACCTCTTTGACCAAGTTTTTGGTCACCTGTCGAACTGCAGTACGCGGACGATGTTTGCGTCTGCGCACATTCAGAGACTGAACTCTAAGTCATAGTCAATATCTTTACTGAGGCATACGAAAGCATGGGCCTTACACTAAACATCCATAAGACAAAGGTGCTCCATGAACCTGACCCTGCCACTCAGCACTGCTCCCCAGTCATCAAGATCCACAGCGTGGCCCTGGACAACGTGGACCACTTTCTATACCTCGGGAGCCGATTATCAGCGAGGGCAGACATAGACAACAAGGTTCAGCACTGTCTCCAGTGCACCAGCGCAGCCTTCGGTCACCTGAGGAAGAGAGTGTTCGAAGATCAGGCCCTCAAATCTGCCATCAAGCTCATGGTCTATAGGGCTGTAGTGATACCCGCCCTCCTGTATGGCTCAGAGATGTGGACCACATCCAGTAGACACCTCAAATCACTGAAGAAATACTTCCAACGATGTCTCTACAAGATCCTGCAAATCCCCTGGGAGGACAGATGCACCAAAGTTAGTATCCTTGATCAGGCCAACATCCCCAACATTGAAACACAGACCACACTCGACCAGCTCCGCTGGGCAGGCCATATTGTTTGCATGCCTGACACAAGACTCCCAAAGCAAGCGCTCTACTTGGAACTCCTACACAGAAAGTGAGCCCCAGGTGAGCAGAGGAAACGTTGCAAGGACACCCTCAAAGCCTCCTTGATAAAGTGCAACATCCCCACTGACCCTGCGAGTCCCTGGCCAAAGACTGCCCTATGTGGAGGCAGTGCATCCGGGAGGGCGCTGAGCACCTCGAGTCTCATCTTCAGGAGCATGTAGAAAACAAGCGCAAGCGGTGGAAAGAGCGTGCACCAAACCAGACTCCCCACCCACCCCTTCCCTCCAACGACTGTCTGTCCCACCTGTGACATAGACTGTAATTCTCATATTGGACTGTACAGTTACCTAAGAACTCACTTTTAGAGTGGAAGCAAGCCTTCCTCGATTTTGAGGGACTGCCTATGATGATGATGTAATATCTCCTTATGTGTCAAATTTTGTCTGATAACGCTCCTATCAAGCATTTGGCTCATTTTGCTACGCTAAAGGTGTTATACGAGTGCAAGTTGTTGTTATATTTTCCTGGGACATTTGCGTTAAAGAGTTGAAAGGTAAAGTTCTGTCCTCCCGCCATTAGAAATAACAGCGATTGTGATTTTGCTGGATTATCGGCAGTTTTTATGACGATGCCGCTTAGACTGAAAACTAATGATGCTGGTGGCCAGGCACCGGTGTGATTTTTTTTGCTTACAGAGAGTATCCTTTAAAAATTGCTTGCATGGTCATAACATGGGCTAGAAAACAAACCAAATGATGGGCACAAATTGGCTACTGCATTTCCCTACATTTCAACAGTGGCTACACTTCAAAAGTACTTCATTGGCTGTAAAGTGTTTCAGGGAGATGCAAAAGGTGCTACAAAAATGCAAGTTCTTTCTTTCCATGGTCCTTTTATTACCTTTTCAATGCAGAGATTAAATTCAGTTAAGTATTACTTTGCCAGTTAGATAACAACAACAAAAACAAGCCTAAAGGCTTTGTGTCTTAATGCAAGGAGTATCCGCAATAAGGTGGATGAATTAACTGTGCAAATAGATGTTAACAAATATGATGTGATTGGGATTACGGAGACGTGGCTCCAGGATGAGCAGGGCTGGGAACTCAACATCCAGGGGTATTCAACATTCAGGAAGGATAGAATAAAAGGAAAAGGAGGTGGGGTAGCATTGCTGGTTAAGGAGGAGATTAAGGCAATAGTTAGGAAGGACATTAGCTTGGATGATGTGGAATCTATATGGGTAGAGCTGCATAACACCAAAGGGCAAAAAACGTTAGTGGGAGTTGTGTACAGACCTCCAAACAGTAGTAGTGATGTTGGGGAGGGCATCAAACAGGAAATTAGGGGTGCGTGCAATAAAGGTGCAGCAGTTATAATGGGTGACTTTAATATGCACATAGATTGGGCTAACCAAACTGGAAGCAATACGGTGGAGGAGGATTTTCTGGAGTGCATAAGGGATGGTTTTTTAGACCAATATGTCGAGGAACCAACTAGGGGGGAGGCCATCTTAGACTGGGTGTTATGTAATGAGAAAGGATTAATTAGCAATCTCGTTGTGCGAGGCCCCTTGGGGAAGAGTGACCATAATATGGTGGAATTCTGCATTAGGATGGAGAATGAAACAGTTAACTCAGAGACCATGGTCCAGAACTTAAAGAAGGCTAACTTTGAAGGTATGAGGCGTGAATTGGCTGAGATGGATTGGCGAATGATACTTAAGGGGTTGACTGTGGATGGGCAATGGCAGACATTTAGAGACCGCATGGATGAACTACAACAATTGTACATTCCTGTCTGGCATAGAAATAAAAAAGGGAAGGTGGCTCAACCGTGGCTATCAAGGGAAATCAGGGATAGTATTAAAGCCAAGGAAGTGGCATACAAATTGGCCAGAAATAGCAGCGAACCTGGGGACTGGGAGAAATTTAGAACTCAGCAGAGGAGGACAAAGGGTTTGATTAGGGCAGGGAAAATGGAGTATGAGAAGAAGCTTGCAGGGAACATTAAGACGGATTGCAAAAGTTTCTATAGATATGTAAAGAGAAAAAGGTTAGTAAAGACAAATGTAGGTCCCCTGCAGTCAGAATCAGGGGAAGTCATAACGGGGAACAAAGAAATGGCGGACCAATTGAACAAGTACTTTGGTTCGGTATTCACGAAGGAGGACACGAACAACCTTCCGGTTATAAAAGGGGTCGGGGGGTCTAGTAAGGAGGAGGAACTGAGGGAAATCCTTATTAGCCGGGAAATTGTGTTGGGGAAATTGATGGGATTGAAGGCCGATAAATCCCCAGGGCCTGATGGACTGCATCCCAGAGTACTTAAGGAGGTGGCCTTGGAAATAGTGGATGCGTTGACAGTCATTTTCCAACATTCCATTGACTCTGGATCAGTTCCTATGGAGTGGAGGGTAGCCAATGTAACCCCACTTTTTAAAAAAGGAGGGAGAGAGAAAACAGGGAATTATAGACCGGTCAGCCTGACATCGGTAGTGGGTAAAATGATGGAATCAATTATTAAGGATGTCATAGCAGTGCATTTGGAAAGAGGTGACATGATAGGTCCAAGTCAGCATGGATTTGTGAAAGGGAAATCATGCTTGACAAATCTTCTGGAATTTTTTGAGGATGTTTCCAGTAGAGTGGATAAGGGAGAACCAGTTGATGTGGTATATTTGGACTTTCAGAAGGCGTTCGACAAGGTCCCACACAAGAGATTGATGTGCAAAGTTAGAGCACATGGGATTGGGGGTAGTGTACTGACATGGATTGAGAACTGGTTGTCAGACAGGAAGCAAAGAGTAGGAGTAAATGGGTACTTTTCAGAATGGCAGGCAGTGACTAGTGGGGTACCGCAAGGTTCTGTGCTGGGGCCCCAGCTGTTTACACTGTACATTAATGATTTAGATGAGGGGATTAAATGTAGTATCTCCAAATTTGCGGATGACACTAAGTTGGGTGGCAGTGTGAGCTGCGAGGAGGATGCTGTGAGGCTGCAGAGCGACTTGGATAGGTTAGGTGAGTGGGCAAATGCATGGCAGATGAAGTATAATGTGGATAAATGTGAGGTTATCCACTTTGGTGGTAAAAACAGAGAGACAGACTATTATCTGAATGGTGACAGATTAGGAAAAGGGGAGGTGCAAAGAGACCTGGGTGTCATGGTACATCAGTCATTGAAGGTTGGCATGCAGGTGCAGCAGGCGGTTAAGAAAGCAAATGGCATGTTGGCCTTCATAGCAAGGGGATTTGAGTACAAGGGCAGGGAGGTGTTGCTACAGTTGTACAGGGCATTGGTGAGGCCACACCTGGAGTATTGTGTACAGTTTTGGTCTCCTAACCTGAGGAAGGACATTCTTGCTATTGAGGGAGTGCAGCGAAGGTTCACCAGACTGATTCCCGGGATGGCGGGACTGACCTATCAAGAAAGACTGGATCAACTGGGCTTGTATTCACTCGAGTTCAGAAGAATGAGAGGGGACCTCATAGAAACATAGAAAAAATAGGTGCAGGAGCAGGCCATTCAGCCCTTCTAGCCTGCACCGCCATTCAATGAGTTCATGGCTGAACATGAAACTTCAGTACCCCCTTCCTGCTTTCTCGCCAATAGAAACATATAAAATTCTGACGGGGTTAGACAGGTTAGATGCAGGAAGATTGTTCCCAATGTTGGGGAAGTCCAGAACCAGGGGTCACAGTCTAAGGATAAGGGGTAAGCCATTTAGGACCGAGATGCGGAGGAACTTCTTCACCCAGAGAGTGTGAACCTGTGGAATTCTCTACCACAGAAAGTTGTTGAGGCCAATTCACTAAATATATTCAAAAAGGAGTTAGATGAGGTCCTTACTGCTAGGGGGATCAAGGGGTATGGCGAGAAAGCAGGAATGGGGTACTGAAGTTGAATGTTCAGCCATGAACTCATTGAATGGCGGTGCAGGCTAGAAGGGCCGAATGGCCTACTCCTGCACTTATTTTCTATGTTTCTATGTTTCTATATCATGTCTTTAACGTAGCTTCGCATGGATATTATGACCCAGAAAGGGCATAGCAGCTTTGAAAGTGGATAAATCCCCAGGCCCGGATGAAATGTATCCCAGGCTGTTACGAGAAACAAAAGAGGAAATAGCAGAGGCTCTGACCATTTCCAATCCTTTCTGGCTGCAGGTGCCAGCGGACTGGAGGACTGCTAATGTTGGAGGACTGCTAATGTTGTACCTTTGTTTCAAAAGGGAGAAAGGGATCGACCGAGTAATTACAGGCCAGTCAGCCTAACCTCGGTGGTGCGAAAATTATTGGAAAAAATTCTGAGGGACAGGATAAATCTTCATTTGGAAAGACATGGATTAATCAAGGACAGTCAGCGTGGATTTATTAAGGGAAGGTCGTGTCTGATGAACTTGATTGAATTTTTCAAGGAGGTAACCAGGAGGGTCGATGAGAGCAGTGCATACGATGTAGTGTATATGGATTTTAGCAAAGCTTTTGATAAGGTCCCACAGGTCAGACTGGTCATGAAAGTAAAAGCCCATGGGATCCAGGGCAAATGGCAAATTGGATCCAAAATTGGCTCTGAGGCAGGAAGCAAAGGGTAATGGTTGATGGGTGTTTTTGTGACTGGAAGGCTGTATCCAGTGGGATTGTGCAGGGCTCAGTGCTGGGTCCCTTGCTTTTTGTGGTATATATCAATGTCTTGGACTTAAATGCTAGGGGTGTGATTAAGAAGTTTGCAGATGTCACTAAAATAGGCTGTGTGGTTGATAATGAAGAAGAAAGCTGCGAACTGCAGGAATATATCAATGTACTGGTCAGGTGGGCAGATGGAATTCAACCCGGATAAGTGTGAGGTAATGCATTTGGGGAAGACTAACAAGGCAAGGGAATACACATTAAATGGTACAACACTGAAAAATGTAGAGGAACAAAGGGACCTCGGAGTGCAGGTCCACAGATCCATGCTGGTACCAGGCAAGGTAGATAAGGTGGTTAAGAAGGTATATGGAATACTTGCCTTTATTAGTCGAGGCATGGAATACAAGTGCAACGAGATTGTGCTTGAACTTTATAAAACATTTGTTAGGCCACAGCTGGAGTATTGTGTGCAGTTCTGGTCACCACATTACATAGAAACATAGAAACATAGAAAATAGATGCAGGAGTAGGCCATTTGGCCTTTCGAGCCTGCACCGCCATTCAATAAGATCATGGCTGATCATTCCCTCAGCACCCCTTTCCTGCTTTCTCTCCATACCCCTTGATCCCCTTAGCCGTAAGGGCCATATCCAACTCCCTCTTGAATATATCCAATGAACTGGCCTCAACAACTCTCTGGGGAAGGGAATTCCACAGGTTAACAACTCTCTGAGTGAAGAAGTTCTTCCTCATCTCAGTCCTAAATGGCCGACCCTTATCCAAAGACAATGTCCCCTGGTTCTGGACTTCCTCAACATCGGGAACATTCTTCCCGCATCTAACCTGTCCAGTCCCGTCAGAATCTTATACGTTTCTATGAGATCCCCTCTCATCCTTCTAAACTCCAGTGTATAAAGGCCCGCTGCCAGCACCGGGCACTGAGCTGCCAGCAGACTGCAGGGACACCACTCAGCAGCTCCGGAACTAGCTTGTCCTCATGCATCAGTCACCGCATCGACAAGGCATGTAACGCTCTTCTCGCACCATGGAACCACAAAAAAAAAGGCAAAACGCAAAACCCACTCAGCTGAACTTAAATGTACATGAATGTTAGGAGCCCCCGCCACACTAGTATGGGAAGGGGGGAAAATGGAGTGGTCAGGAACACACATACACACAAACAGCAACCACCAGCACGCTACTACACCCACCCAAGGTTAAGCTGGCCCGCCAGAGGTCTACCAGACAAAACCCACATAGAGCTAAGCCCAGAGCACAGTTAATGCAGGGGCAATTTGCACTGAGGGTTCAGGGGGGAGTGATGTCATGTATCCTACATAACTACTGTTGGTACTATCTTAAGGTATGCCACCAGATGGCACAGCAGTGGGAGACTTGTAGGTTACCTGTACAGGTGTGCCTAGCCTAGTATAAAAGGCAGGCCATCAGGCGTGATCTTCACTCTGGAGTTAACTAATAAAGGATTCAGGTCACGACAGTTCAAATACAATACGCTGCCTCGTGGAGTTATTGTTAGAGCACCTAAGGACACAACAGCCTCCTTCTGTACTGTATGATTCATATGACTCTATGATAGCTTGTTGAACTGTTCCATCATGTTATACGACCAAGAAAATAGTATTATATTTGGTCTCAGTAACTCAAGAGACCAAAGGGCCGACAGGGACAAAATATGGTTGAACTGGCTGACTTCCAGATTTGGATGCCATGCAATACATATCCATACATAATAAAATGAACATTTATCTGACATTGGTGGGGGGGAAGGGGGGATAAATGTGACGCACGACCCAAAACACATCTGTGATATATAACGTGACTGTGTAGAAAGAGACCAATAGCGAAAGGTTTCAAATGTTTTCAAATCTTAACATCACTCCTGAGAGTTCCCCTTGCAGCTGAGCCCAGCTGAGTGCTGGGCAGCTTGCTAATCTAGGGGGACATTTAGGTTCAATGCTAAGATTGTCTTCTTCGGCAAATTACAGAGATATTGCAGTCATTTTCAAACTGCTTCCCACAGAAAATTGAACACTGAGCAGTTCCTGGATGCCCATTTTGAATTAGCCTGACCTTGCCGCTTACTCATTCGTGAGCAAATATGCTGCGTTCCGTTTGCATTGCAGACTCAGGTTGGAGAGGAATCCTTCCACCTGTGTGCAGCAAAATGTAGCAGCCGTCCATTTGTCAGCATCGCCTCTTCAAATTATCCAGCTGTACGCTCCACTCTGAGTCGGCTGGGACTGTCAGGTTTGCAGTATAAGGTGCAGATGCTATCTCATATGCTGAGGGAGACATCTCCAAATCCCTTCTCTTGGAGATATCCCTCAGCATGTGAGGCAGCATCTGTTCTGAGGACGGCCACAAGGCTACTTGCTAAAGGCAATTTCCAACTTTCAGTTCTTCAAACAGCACAGTTACAAATAACAAAAGATTGTTAAATTCCATCCCAAAGTTACAGAATTTCATTACCAATTTTTATCTCTGTCTCTTCGCTCCTAAAGACCCTGAATCTTGATAGGATACGACAGGCCTCTGATATCTCTTCCAGGTAGTCATTCTTCATGTCCAATTGTCGGCAGGCTATTTGACCCAGAACTGTACATAACACTAGTTAGGCCGCAGCTTGAGTACTGCATGCAGTTCTGGTCACCACATTACGGGAAGGATGTTATTGCACTAGAAAGGGTGCAGAGGAGATTTAGAGGATGTTGCCAGGACTGGAAAACTTTAGCGATGAGGAAAGATTGGAAAGGCTGGGTTGGTTTTCCGTGGAATAGTGGAGGCTGAGGGAGATTTAATTGAGGTGTATAAAATTATGAAGGGCCTGGATAGGAAGGACCTATTCCACTTAGCAGAGTGGTCAATAACCAGGGAACATAGATTTAGTTGGTAGAAGGATTAGAGGGGAGAGGAAGAAACATTCCTTCACCCAGAGGGTGGTGGGGGTCTGGAACTCACTGCCTGAAAGAGTGGTAGAGGCAGAAACCCTCATCACATTTAAAAATTACTTAGATGTGCACTTAAAGAGCCATAGCCTATACGGCCTCAGACCTAGTGCTGGAAGGTAGGGTTAAGCTTGATAGCTCTTTTCCGACTGGCAAGGACACGATGGGCCAAATGGCTTCCTTCTGTGTCATAATTTTTCAATGACTCAATGATTCTATGACCATGATGGGGAGCCCAGTCCAGTCTGTGCCTAGTATCTAAACCACTCACTTTCCAACAACTCAATACTTCCCTCACCCAAAGTCTATATGGGCTGGCCAAGGTATTCCACAATGTTTTCAGTATAATTTCAGAGTCTAGTCAGGGTAAGTCACTTTTATTAGAAGCAAAAAGGATTGGAAGCCATTTTATGCTCCACAGTTGCTCCCCCCTGTATCGCCTCATGATTTCTATCTCTTTCAGCAATCCGCCCTGCTCAGTCATAAGTGAGCCTGTTTACATATATTATAATCAGAATCAGTAACACTGCATATAGAGGTACAGTAGCATAGTGCATAAATTAATGGACTTGTAATCCAAAAGCCTGGAATAATGATCTGGAGATATGAGTTCAAATCCCACCATGGTAGGTGGGGAATTTAAATTTAATTAAATAATTCTCAAATTAAAAAAGAAACTAGTAATGGAAACCATAAAACTATTGGATTGTCGTAAAAACCCATCTTGTTCCTTTAGAAACATAGAAAATAGGTGCAGGAGGCAGAAGCAAGAATGCGAGGAGTATTTGGAATAAGGTGGATGAATTAACTACGCAGAGAACAGTTAACGGATATGATGTAATTGGCATCACGGAGACATGGCTCCAGAGTGACCAAGGCTGGGAACTCAACATCCAGGGGTATTCAACATTGAGGAAGGATAGACAGAAAGGAAAAGGAGGCGGGTGCAGGGCATTCTGAAAAGGGACGGTGAACAGCCAGTTGTCGTGGTGCATATAGGTACCAAAGATATAGGTAGGTAAAAAATGGGATGAGATCCTACAAGATGAATTTTGGGAGCTAGGAGCTAAATTAAAATGTATGACCTCAAAAGTAGTAATCTCAGGATTGCTACCAGTGCCACGTGCTAGAGTAGTCAGAGTAGGAATCGCAGGATAGCTCAGATGAATAAGTGGCTTGAGGAGTGGTGCAGAAGGGAGGGATTCAAATTCCTGGGACATTGGAACCGGTTCTGGGGGAGGTGGGACCAGTACAAACCGGACGGTCTGCACCTGGGCAGGACTGGAACCAATGTCCGAGGGGGAGTGTTTGCTAGTGCCGTTGGGGAGGAGGTAAACTAATATGGCAGGGGAATGGGAACCTATGCCGGGAGACAGAGGGAAATAGAATGGGGGCAGAAGCAAAAGATAGAAAAAAGAAAAGTTAAAGTGTAGGGCAGATAAACCTAAGGCAAAAAGCAAAAAAGGCCACGTTACACCAAAATTCTAAAGGGGCAAAGTGTGTTAGAAAGACAAGCCTGAAGGCTCTGTGCCTCAATACGAGGAGTATTCGGAATAAGGTGGACGAATTAACTGTGCAGATAGCAGTTAACGGGTATGATGTAATTGGCATCACGGAGACATGGCTCCAGGGTGACCAAGGCTGGGAACTCAACATCCAGGGGTATTCAACATTTAGGAATGATAGACAGAAAGGAAAAGGAGGCAGGGGGGCATTGCTGGTTAAAGAGGAAAATAATGCAACACTGAGAAAGGACATTAGCTTGGATGATGTGGAATCGGTATGGGTGGAGCTACGGAATACCAAGGGGCAGAAGACGCTAGTGGGAGTTGTGTACAGACCACCAAACAGTAGTAGTAAGGTTGGGGACTGCATCAAACAAGAAATTAGGCATGCATGCAATAAAGGTGCAGCAGTTACCATGGGTGACTTTAATCTACATATTGATTGGGCGAACCAAACTGGTAGCAATGTGGTGGAGGAGGATTTCCTGGAGTGTATTAGGGATAGTATTCCAGACCAATATGTCGAGGAACCAACCAGAGAGCTGGCCATCCTAGATTGGGTGATGTGTAATGAGAAGGGACTAATTAGCAATCTTGTTGTGCGAGGCCCCTTGGGGAAGAGTGACCATAACATGGTAGAATTCTTTATTAAGTTGGAGAGTGACACAGTCAATTCAGAAATGAGGGTCCTGAACTTAAGGAAAGGTAACTTCGATTCTTTGAGGCGTGAATTGGCTAGAAAAGACTGGCAAATGATACTTAAAGGGTTGACGGTGGATAGGCAATGGCAAACATTTAAAGATCACATGGATGAACTTCAGCAATTGTACATCCCTGTCTGGAGTAAAAATAAAACAGGGAGGGTGGCTCAACTGTGGATAACAAGGGAATTAAGGATAGTGTTAAATCCAAGGAAGAGGCATATAAATTGGTCAGAAAAAGCAACAAATCTGAGGACTGGGAGAAATTTAAAATTCAGCAGAGGACAACAAAAGGTTTAATTATGAGGGGGAAAATAGACAACAAGAAGAAGCTTGCTGGGAACATAAAAACTGACTGCAAGAGCTTCTATAGATATGTAAAGAGAAAAAGATTAGTGAAGGCAAACGTAGGTCCCTTGCAGTCAGATTCAGGTGAATTTATAATGGAGAACAAAGAAATGGCAGACCAATTGAACAAATACTTTGGTTCTGTCTTCATGAAGGAAGACACAAATAATCTTCTGGAAATACTAGAGGACCGAGGGTCTAATGAGAAGGAGGAACTGAAGGATATCCTTATTAGGCGGGAAATTGTGTTAGGTAAATTGATGGGATTGAAGGCCGATAAATCCCCGGGGCCTGATAGTCTGCATCCCAGAGTACTTAAGGAAGTGGCCCTAGAAATAGTGGATGCATTGGTGACCATTTTCCAACAGACTATTGACTCTGGATCAGTTCCTATGGACTGGAGGGTAGCTAATGTAACACCATTTTTTAAAAAGGAAGGTAGAGAGAAAGCGGGTAATTATAAATCGGTTCGCCTGACATCAGTAGTGGGGAAAATGTTGGAATCACTTATTAAGGATGAAATAGCAACGCATTTGGAAAGCCATGACAGGATCGGTCCAAATCAGCATGGATTTATGAAGAGGAAATCATGCTTGACAAATTTTCTGGCATTTTTTGAGAATGTAACTAGTAGAGTGGATAAGAGAGAACCAGTGGACTTTCCGCACACGGTGCCCAAAGATCAGGAGCGTGGGACTGAAGTACAACCAGAATTTGAGGAGCAGCCCCTTCAAATAATGGAACAGGGGCTGCAACCTCGCACATTCCATAAAAACATGGAACACGGACTCTTCCAGACCGCACAAATTGCAGGCGGTCTGGGAGGCCGTGTACTGACTTAAAAACTTATTGCACGGGACTGCTCCATGCACCACCCTCCATGCCAAGTCCCCAATAAATAGAGGGAGGACTCCTGCGTAGTTAGCACTCAATTGGGGACCCCCACCTCCTCCGGGCAACAACTCTGCAATGCTTTTTGTAGAAAATAAAAATAAACATTAAATCAAGTGCCCCCTTATTAAAGGGGGGGGGGGGGGGGGAACACTCCAAACAGTTTTCAAGTGCCCTTTTTTTTGTGGGTTTTTGTGTTTTTTTTTGTCCCCTGGCTAAAATGGGAGGGGGACACTAAAATCTGGCACAATAAACCAATTAAACTTTAAAACATATAAAATCAAATTAAAATTTGGTTGCCGGAGGTGATGATGCACTCCAGTCCCTCCGGTGCCCACCTCTCGCGGAAGGCCGCGAGCGTACTGGTGGACACCGCGTGCTCCATCTCCAGGGACACCCTGGACCGGATGTACACACGGAAGAGAGGCAGGTCGTCGAGCTGAACGACCCCTCTCGACCGCCCGCTGCCTGGACCGGTTGATGGCACCCTTGGCCATGCCCAGGAGCAGTCCTACGAGTGGCCCTCGGACCTACCCGCTCCCCTCCGCACAGGGTGCCCAAAGATCAGGAGCGTGGGACTGAAGTGCAGCCAGAAATTGAGGAGCAGTCCCTTTAAATAATGGAATAGGGGCTGCAACCTCACACATTCAATAAAAACAAGGAACACGGACTCCTCCAGACCGCAGAAATTGCAGGCGGCCTGGGAGCCCATGAGCCAACTTAAAAATTTGTTGCACGGGACTGCTCCGTGCACCACCCTTCAGGCCAAGTCCCCGATAAATAGTGGGAGGACTCCCCTGTAGAGTGCATTCCATTATGGACCGCTGCCTCCTGTGGGCAACAGCTCGACAACTCTTTTAGTTGGAAACAATAAATAAAATAGTTAAATCAAGTGCCCCTTGATCTAGGGGACACTCCAAACATTTTTCCAGGCCCTTTGTTGTTCTTTTTTTTTTGTTTGTTTTGTTTTTTTGGGGGGTTGTGTTTTTTTTGTGGGGATTTTTGGCTCTAAAACCATAAATTTACAAGTGTCCCCTATAAAAGGGGAGGGGGACACTAAAACTGGCAATAAAACAAATTAAACTTTAAAACATATAAAATCAAATTAAAATTTGGTTGCCGGGGGTGATGATGCACTCCAGTCCCTCCGGTGCCCACCTCTCGCGGAAGGCCGCGAGCGTACCGGTGGACACCGCGTGCTCCATCTCCAAGGACACCCTGGACCGGATGTAACCGCGGAAGAGAGGCAGGCAGTCAAGATGAACGACCCCCTCGACCGCCCGCTGCCTGGACTGGCTGATGGCACCCTTGGCCGTGCCCAGGAGCAGTCCTACGAGGAGGCCCTCGGACCTACTCGCTCCCCTCCGCACAGGGTGCCCAAAGATCAGGAGTGTGGGACTGAAGTGCAGCCAGAATTTCAGGAGCAGCCCCTTTAAATAGTGGAACAGGGGCTGCAACCTCGCACATTCAATAAAAACATGGAACACGGACTCCTCCAGACCGCAGAAATTGCAGGCGGCCTGGGAGCCCGTGAACCGGCTTAAAAATATGTTGCACGGGACTGCTCCGTGCACCACCCTCCAGGCCAAGTCCCCGATAAATAGTGGGAGGACTCCCCTATAGAGTGCACTCCATTATGGACCGTTGCCTCCTGCAGGCAACAGCCCTACACCTCTTTTAGAGTAAACAAAATAAACATTGGATCAAGTGCCCCCCGATCTGGGGGACACTCCAAACATTTCCCAAAGCCCTTTTTTGGTTTTTTTTGTATTTTTGTAGTTTTTTTTTGTATTTTTTTGGGGCTATAAAACCATAATTTACAAGTGCCCCCTATAAAAGGGGAGGGGGACTCTAAAACCGACATTTAAAACAAATTAAACTTTAAAACATAAAATCAAATAAAAATTTGGTTGCCGGGGGTAATGATGCACTCCAGTCCCTCCGGCGCCCACCTCTCTCCATTTATTTTTTTTAATTGTAAAATGGCAAATCGCTTTAAAACTGTCTTGGGAATGTTTTATAACTTTGTAATTTTTTTTTTAAGTAAAATTTTTTTTTTAAGTTTTCCCCCCTCCCAACCTCAGCCTTGGAATAAATTTTTAAAAAACTGTTAAGAGCCGCCCGTTTCACTTAATTTCGCCTTTAACCGCCAAGAAACCACTGAGAATATGAGTGCAAGATCCATTTTCTCGACGGGCGATTATTTTTAACTTAATTATGGACATTTTCGCAGGCGTTACTTGCAAAATGTTACCGGTTTTCCTGGACAGGTAATCGGGCATTGAGGGGCTCTCGGGAAAGTCTAGCCCATGGAGAATAAAAGCAACTAAGTTAAGCTAAATCTTTATAAATCACTGGTTAGGCCCCAGCTGGAGTATTGTGTCCAATTCTGGCCACCACACTTTAGGATGGAGGTTAAGGCCTGGGAGAGGGTGCAGAGGAGGTTTACTGAAATTATACCAGGGATGAGGGACTTGAGTTATGTGGAGAGACTAGAGAAGCTGGGATTGTTCTCTTTACAACAGTGATGGTTAAGAGGAGAATTAATAGAGGAGTTCAAAATCATGAGGGATTTTAATAGAGTAGATGGGGAGAAACTGTTACCACTGGCAGAAGCATTGGTAACCAGAGGATGCAGATTTATTATAATTGGTAAAAAATCCAGAGGAGAAATGAAGACTTAGAAACAAGGAAACATCGAATCATAGAAAATAGGTGCAGGAGTAGACCATTCGGCCCTTCGAGCCTGCACCGCCATTCAATAAGATCATGGCTGATCATTCCCTCAGCACCCCTTTCCTGTTTTCTCTCCATACCCCTTGATCCCTTTAGCCATAAGGGCCATATCTAACTCCCTCTCAAATATATCCAATGAACTGGCATCAACAACTCTCTGCGGCAGGGAATGCCACAGATTAACAACTCTCTGAGTGAAGAAGTTTCTCCTCATCTCAGTCTTAAATGAACTACCCCTTATCCTAAGACTTTGTCCCCTGGTTCTGGACTTCCCCAACATCGGGAACATTCTTCCCGCATCTAACCTGTCCAGTCCCGTCAGACTTTTATATGTTTCTGTGAGATCCCCTCTCATCCTTCTAAACTCCAGTGAATAAAGCCCAGTTGATCCAGTCTCTCCTCATGTGTCAGTCCAGCCATCCCCTCGGCGATCTGGACAGGCTTCCGTTGAGGCCAAACTTTCACCCTTTCTCGGTGATTTTCTCGGCGGTGCACATTGGTGGTTTGCTCCCGGCGGGCGTTTTAAGATTTGGGCGGTACCATTCAAAAACTGAGAGGGAAACTTTCAGCGGGCAGTTTCTCTCCCAAAAACAGCTGCACCGCCGAGAAAGCCACCGAAAAAACACCGAAAATGAAAGTGAACGCTGAGCCCAATGCCTCTAATTATAAAACCCAGGATTCCGTATCCGTCTTTTTTTGATAGCCTTATCAACTTGCTCTGCTACCTTCAAAGATTTGCTCATGAGAAGTCCCCAGGTCTTGACACTCCCTTTTTAAAAATATTTTAATATTTTCATTCAAACAACTGAGGAATTAACTCATTTGTGACTAATAATGACAGCATGACTCGAATTCCATGTTAAACAGAAATTAATACTAAGTCTGCCAGTGGCACGACATCAGTGTAAAAATGTCTGAAAAAGGGCTGATTTCGTCTGTGCAAATGCACATCTTACACAACCTGAGAAGATTTGTGCCGATGTAAGTTCCAATGGACTACAATGGTTTTCTGTGAACTGAATCATTCAGAACAAGTAAGGAGCTGTCATTTGGAATAATTAAATCACTCCTTTGATTACATGAGTGGAAACTAGAAATCTGCATCTCCAGGTTGAAAATAATACCGACAAGAAAAATTATGTTGCAGCGTCTTACTGAATAAAGCCCTGTTTGCCAAAATGGGAAATCATATTAACTAACAAGAAGTCTCTTTTAATTGTTAATAATTATTGTCGCTTGAACAGTTTTGTTTCCATGGTTGCCAGCTAATTCATTTATTTATAATTGACTTTAATCAAAGTGAGTCTATCCTGTTTGGTGTCTGGGTAATTTTGAGCTAGTTAAAAGAATAAAAAAAAAATCTTTCTGATTGCAAACTGGTAGAATATTGGATTTTGGCCAGAAATCAGGTGTTGGTCATTTACATTGGTAGGTACTGATTCTAGACAGAACATAAGAACATAAGAATTAGGAAGAGGAGTAGGCCATCTAGCCCCTCGAGCCTGCTCCACCATTCAACAAGATCATGGCTGATCTGGCCGTGGACTCAGCTCCACTTACCCGCCCGCTCCGTGTACAAGGGCACCCAGGTCCCTCTGAACACCAACATTTCCCAATCTCGCACCATTTAAAAAATGCTCAGTTTTTCTATTTTTCCTACTAACTTACATTCCCACCGAGCTTTGTATCATCAGCAATATATTACATTTGGTCCCCTCATCCAAATCATTGATATCGATTGTGAATAACTGAGGCCCAAGCACCGATCCTTGCGGAACCCCACTAGTTACAGTCTGCAAACCAAATGGCCGACTGCAGCTGTTACTTCTTATGTTCTTATGTTAAAATAGCAGGCAAAGGAATTTCATTGTAATCTATTAAGAATTCATGTGCTAATGGTGCACAGTGTAATCTCAAGGCCATTGTGATAACCCATTATCAATACAGCCTTCCTGCACTTGTGTAAATTATAGATACCCGGTCTAGTAGACAAAGAGCAAATATCTAGTGTTAGAATTATAATGACTATTAAGTTTTTTCCAGAGGAAAAGCATCCTGGAGGGCGCTGAGCACCTCGAGTCTCGCCGCAGAGCTTGTAGAAATCAAGCGCAGACAGCGGAAGGAGCGTGCGGCAAACCAGGCTCCCCTTTCTTTCTTTCAACCACTGTCTGCCCCACCAGTTGGAGAGACTGTAATTCTCGTATTGGATTGTACAGACACCTGGGAACTCACTTTTAGAGTGGAAGCAAGTCTTCGAGGGACTGCCTATGATGATGATGATGATGAAAGTTTTGTTACATAAATATTTTCAGTGCAATTGTATCAACGCATTGCTGGGAATCTTTGAAAAAACATGCTTGTGAAAATTTAGGACTCACCTGGTGGATTGTACAAAATGCCCAATAATCGATAATCCCCAAATTTTGCTTTTACATGTAATATCCTGGACACAGAAATGGGAAGAATATGAATAAGAAAAGGATCATGATATTGAAAGGAAGACTTGGATTTATATAGCGCCTTTCACGACCACTGGCCATCTCAAAGCACTTTACAGTCAATTAAGTACTTTTGGAGTGTAATCACTGTTGTAATGTAGGAAACATGGCAGCCAATTTGCACACAAGCACGCTCCCACAAACCGTAATGTAATAATGACATGATAATCTGTTTTTAGCGATGTTGATTGAGGGATAAAAATTGGCCAGGACACCGGGGATAACTTCCCTGCTTTTCTTCGAAATATTGCTATAGGTTCTTTTATGTCCAGCTGAGAGAGTAGGCAGCCTCGGTTTAATCTCATCTGAAAGATGGCACCTCAAACAGTGCAGCATACTTTCAGCACTGAACTGGAGTGTCAGCCTAGATTTTTGTGCTCAATTCCTTGGAACATAAGAACTTAAGAATTAGAAACAGGAGTAGGCCATCTAGCCCCTCCAGCCTGCTCCACCATTCAAAAAGATCATGGCTGATCTGGCCGTGGACTCAGCCCCATATTACCCGCCCGCTCCCCGTAACCCTTAATTCCTTCATTGGTTAAAAACCTATCTATCTGTGATTTGAATACATTCAATGAGCTAGCCTCAACTGCTTCCTTGGGCAGAGAATTCCACAGATTCACAACCCTCTGGGAGAAGAAATTCCTTCTCAACTTGGTTTTAAATTGGCTCCCACGTATTTTGAGGCTGTGCCCCCTAGTTCTAGTCCTCCCAACCAGTGGAAACAACCTCTCTGCCTCTATCTTGTCTATCCCTTTCATTATTTTAAATGTTTCTATAAGATCAACCCTCATCCTTCTGAACTCCAACGAGTAAAGACCCAGTCTACTTAATCTATCATCATAAGGTAACCCCCTCATCTCCGGAATCAGCCCAATGACTCGTCTCTGTACCCCCTCCAAGGCTAGTATATCCTTCCTCAAGTATGGTGACCAAAACTGCACGCAGTACTCCAGGTGCGGCCTCACCAATACCCTGTACAGCTGCAGCAGGACCTCCCTGCTTTTGTACTCCATCCCTCTCGCAATGAAGGCCAACATTTCATTCGCCTTCCTGATTACCTGCTGCACCTGCAAACTAACTTTTTGGGATTCATGCACAAGGACCCCCAGGTCTCTCTGCACCGCAGCATGTTGTAACTTCTCCCCATTCAAATAATATTCCCTTTTACTGTTTTTTTCCCAAGGTGGATGACCTCACATATTCCGACATTGTATTCCATCTGCCAAACCTTAGCCCATTCGCTTAACCTATCTCAATCTTTTTGCAGCCTCTCTGTGTCCTCTACACAACCCATTTTCCCACTAATCTTTGTGTCATCTGCAAATTTTGTTACACTACACTCTGTCCCCTCCTCCAGGTCATCTATGTATATTGTAAACAGTTGTGGTCCCAGCACCGATCCCTGTGGCACACCTCTAACCACCAATTTCCAACCCGAAAAGGACCCATTTATCCCGACTCTCTGCTTTCTGTTAGGCAGCCAATTCTCGATCCATGCTAATACATTTCCTCTGACTCCGCGTACCTTTATCTTCTGCAGTAACCTTTTGTATGGCACCTTATCGAATGCCTTTTGGAAATCTAAATACACCACATCCATCAGTACACCTCTATCCACTATGCTCGTTATATCCTCAAAGAATTCCAGTAAATTAGTTAAACATGATTTCTCCTTCATGAATCCATGTTGCGTCTGCTTGATTGCACTATTCCTATCTCGATGTCCCACTATTTTTTCCTTAATGATAGCTTCAAGCATTTTCCCCACTACAGATGTTAAACTAACCGGCGTATAGTTACCTGCCTTTTGTCTGCCCCCTTTTTTAAACAGAGGCGTTACATTAGCTGCTTTCCAATCCGCTGGTACCTCCCCAGAGTCCAGAGAATTTTTGTAGATTATAACGAATGCATCTGCTATAACTTCCGACATCTCTTTTAATACCCTAGGATGCATTTCATCAGGACCAGGGGACTTAGCTACCTTGAGTCCCATTAGCCTGTCCAGCACTACCTCCCTAGTGATAGTGATTGTCTCAAGGTCCTCCCTTCCCACATTCCCGTGACCAGCAATTTTTGGCATGGTTTTTGTGTCTTCCACTGTGAAGACCGAAGCAAAATAATTGTTTGAAGTCTCAGCCATTTCCACATTTCCCATTATTAAATACCCCTTCTCATCTTCTAAGGGACCAACATTTACTTTAGTCATTCTCTTCCGTTTTATATATCGGTAAAAGCTTTTACTATCTGTTTTTATGTTTTGCGCAAGTTTACTTTCGTAATCTATCTTTCCTTTCTTTATTGCTTTCTTAGTCATTCTTTGCTGTCGTTTAAATTTTTCCCAGTCTTTTGGTTTCCCACTAACCTTGGCCACCTTATACGCATTGGATTTTAATTTGATACTCTCCTTTATTTCCTTGGTTATCCATGGCTGGTTATCCCTTCTCTTACCACCCTTCTTTTTCACTGGAATATATTTTTGTTGAGCACTATGAAAGAGCTCCTTAGAAGTCCTCCACTGTTCCTCAATTGTGCCACCGTTTAGTCTGTGTTCCCAGTCTACTTTAGCCAACTCTGCCCTCATCCCACTGTAGTCCCCTTTGTTTAAGCATATTACGCTCGTTTGAGACACTACTTCCTCACCTTAAATCTGAATTACAAATTCAACCATACTGTGATCACTCATTCCGAGAGGATCTTTTGCTAGGAGATCGTTTATTATTCCTGTCTCATTACACAGGACCAGATCTAAGATAGCTTGCTCCCTTGTAGGTTCTGTAACATACTGTTCTCAGAAACAATCCCGTATGCATTCTGTGAATTCCTCCTCCAGGCTACCCCGTGCGATTTGATTTGACCAATCGATATGTAGGTTAAAATCCCCCATGATTACTTCCATTCCTTTTTTACATGCCTCCATTATTCCCTTGATTATTGTCTGCCCCACCGTGAAGTTATTATTTGGGGGCCTATAAACTACGCCCACCAGTGACTTTTTCCCCTTACTATCTCGAATCTCCACCCACAATGATTCAACATTTTGTTCATTAGAGCCAACATCATCTCTCACAACTGCCCTGATATCATCCTTTATTAACAGAGCTACCCCACCTCCTTTCCTTTCTTGTCTATCTTTCCGAATTGTCAGATACCCCTGTATGTTTAATTCCCAGTCTTGGCCACCCTGCAACCACGTTTCTGTAATGGCCACCAAATCATACCCATTTGTAATGATTTGTGCCGTCAACTCATTTACTTTATTTCGAATGCTGCGTGCGTTTAGGTAGAGTGTTTTAATACTAGTTTTTAAACCATGATTTTTAGTTTTGACCCCTCCTGCAGCCCCTTTATATTCATACATATTGTCCCTTTCTATCACCTTGTGGTTTACACTTACCCCAGTGCTACTCTGCTCTGTTGCCTCCTGCCTTTTGCATTCTTTCTTGGGGTCCTGTTCATCTGAGCTCTCACCCACTCTAACTAGCTCAGAGCCCTCTCCTGGTTTCCGAATACTCCTTGCATTGAGGCATCGAGCTTTCATGCTTGCCTTTTTATTGTACTTTGACCCTTTAGAATTTTGCTGTACAGTGGCCCTTTTTGTTTTTTGCCTTGGGTTTCTCTGCCCTCCACTTTTACCCATCTCCTTTCTGTCTTTTGCTTCTGTCTCCATTTTGTTTCCCTCTGTCTCCCTTCATTGGTTCCTATCCCCCTGCCATATTAGTTTAACTCCTCCCCAACAGCACTAGCAAACACTCCTCCTAGGACATTGGTTCCGGTCCTGCCTAGCTCAGACCATCCGGTTTGTACTGGTCCCACCTCCCCCAGAACCAGTCCCAATGCCCCAGGAATTTGAATCCCTCCCTGCTGCACCACTGCTTAAGCCATGTATTCATCTGCGTTATCCTGCGATTCCTACTCTTACTAGCACGTGGCACTGGTAGCAATTCCGAGATTACTACTTTTAAGGTCCTGCTTTTTATTTTAGCTCCTAGCTCCTTAAATTCATCCTGTAGAACTCATCCCTTTTTTTACCTATGTCGTTGGTACCAATGTGCACCACGACAACTGGCTGTTCTCCCTCCCTTTTCAGAATGTCCTGCACCCGCTCCGAGACATCCTTGACCCTTGCACCAGGGAGGCAACATACCATCCTGGAGTCTCGGTTGCGGCCGCAGAAACGCCTATCCATTCCCCTTACAATTGAATCCCCTATCACTATCGCTCTCCCACTCTTTTTCCTGCCCTCCTGTGCAACTTGGCTGCTGCTGCCCTCCCCTGATGAGTCATCCCCCTCAACAGTACTCAAAGAAGTGTATCTGTTTTGCAGGGGGATGACCGCAGGGGACCCCTGCACTACCTTCCTTGCACTACTCTTCCTGCTGGTCTTCCATTCCCTAGCTGACTTTGGACCCTTCATCTGCGGTAAGACCAACTCACTACACGTGCTACTCACGTCATTCTCAGCATCGTGGATGCTCCAGAGTGAATCCACCCTCAGCTCCAATTCCACAACGCGGTCTGTCAGGAGCTGGAGGCGGATACATTTCCCTCACACGTAGTTGTCAGGGACACCGGAAGTGTCCCTGAGTTCCCACATGGTGCAGGAGGAGCATATCACGTGACCGAGCTCTCCTGCCATGAATTAACCCTTAGATACACTTAATTTAGCGACAACAATGTTAACAGGTTACATACTGATATAAAAAAGAAAAAGACAACAATGTTAACGGGTACTTACTGAAATAAAAAAGAAAAAGAAAAACTACTCACCAATCACCAGCCAATCACTTACCCTTTAGGCTGTGACATCACCTTTTGTATTTCTTTCTACTTCTTTTTTGCTTTTTCTCACGGCTGGAGCTATACAAGCTGGGCCTTTATGGGCCTCTCCAATGCACGCTGCTCCCGTCTCTCGCTGGAGTGGGACTTGAACCCCCCACCCTCTGATGCAGAGGTGAGAGTGCTACCCAATGAGCCACAGTTGACACCATATTGTAGTTCTCACCAAAAAAGAGGATACACAACGATAAAAGACAAAATATCTAAATATGGATGTCTATTTGGAAGGTGCTATCTTATACTGTAGTCGGTGGTCTCGGGGGTCAGGTTCACCGCTGATCTTCTGAATGGTTTGAATTGCTCCCACTCCCTGGGTTCTAGACTTTGGATTTATTTGGGGATGTGACAAATTGCAAGAGACAACTGGTTTTGGTGCACAAAGAACTTCGATTTTATTAAGGACAAGAATGTACACTGTCAAGCTTCTAATTACTAGAATAAAAAAAAACACTTTATCACACATTCAAAGGGGTTACAGAAAAATAATACACCTCCCACCTCCCAATGCCTAACTCTGACTAGGTTGAACTCCAGGGCAAACAGGGATTATGCATACCAATCCTTTTATTGTCAGTTGGCGGTGGTTCGCGATTTCAGGTTTCGCTGGACTCTGTAGGTTCTGCTTGCAGTACCCTGAACGTTGTGGAAGACTTCTTACTGAGTAGTCTTCAGTTGGATGGTGTCCACTGATGCAGTAGGGCGCATATTGGACTTATGGGGTGAGTACCCACTTTCTTCCGTCAGCAGTAGGTTTCAAAGTCTCTTTAGGTAATGTTTCACCTGTTGGTAGCTAGGAACAGATTGTAGAGTGGAAACTTTCGAATCTTCGGTTTCTTCTTGAGTTTTGTTCTTAGAATTTGTCGATCGCGGTGTTTTCGATGTTACCACATTGGCTGTGGTCATTTGCTGCCGCGATGATGATGTCCGAAGTTACTGGGAACTGCTTTCTCTGCCGTGATGATGTTCTTCCTTATTCTTCGATAGCAGGGCAGTGTGGCCCAGGAGTGTTGTCGAGGCTGGAGATGTTGGTGCTCAGAAGAGCTGCATAGGAGGCTGTGTAGCAAGCTCTCTGGAAGGCTTGTTAAAAACTGCTGCGGTGGTCTCTCCCCCTTTTCCCTTCTTCCCCTCCTCCTTTCATTAAAAAAACAGTTATACTTTGGGAGCCGTTCTAATCTGCGCGCCAAATCAGCCCCGATTCTTTGTTTTAATTTCGGCGGGCTTGATATCTCTGTTATATTTTGGCGGGCCTATTAATGGTAATCTGTCTCGCATGTGTTGATCTTTCGAATTTGTTTCTTGATCAGGAAAATTAGCTTTTTGGTATTTGCAATGTCTGCCTAGGCCTGGGTTTTCCATGCAAGCTGGATGGACCATTGTCATTATGTATGCACTGGATGGGTTTCCTGCTCAGAGTGATGGCTGGCTATCTCTGGGTTGATTGTTGCTGTGTTACTATCTCCCGGGGAGAAGGGTTTTCGAGTTTACACAATTCGCCAGACAATTTGTTTAGCTTCAATACCCCAGACAGCTTCAATACCCAAAACTAGTTTCCTTGAAGGATAGTTATCCTTTAGTTCTCAGCCCTTTCCACATGGACTCAATCTGCCTTGTAATATCCCAAATTCGATTAAAACTCGTAGTTTCTTCCATGTGCACTTTAGGATCCCAAACTTTCTGGTTGATAGTTCTAAATTCAATTTCCTTTCCAATGAGTCCAAATACTGGGGGGGGGGGGGGTCCCAGGAATTTTGTAATCCTACAATACAAATTCTGACTGATAGACAGGGCAGCAAAAATTGGAGTGGCGTTGATAGAGATTCCATTGTATTTGTGAAAGAGTTCAGCCACACTTCACAATTCTTCAGCATGTGAATGACAGCTGGACCCATGGGATGAAAGAGCTTCACGTGTGACAGATCAATCCAAGGGACCAGTGCCATGTCGGGTTGTACTGTCAAATTGGAACTAATCTTACATGAAGTATGACAGAAATGCTTTTGGTGAAGGGAAAAAGGCACAAGGCACTGAACTGATTTATATAAAATGATCGCTAAAATAGTTTTCATGGTAGTTTGAAAAGAAAATGTTGTAAACTTGAAAAGTTAAATGAAGTTGCATTTGCTCCATAACCATCAACATTTAGAGTACATGCACATATCAGCAATAAGTCTTTGGAGCAGTTATATTTTGAGAGCGATATGGTAATGCCACATAAATTTGTAAATATGCCACCTGATTTTCTGAGGATATGTCGGCACTCGCAAGGCCAGCATCTAGTCACCCTTGAGAAGGAGATGGAGGGCCTTCTTCTTGAACCGCTGCAGTCCTTGTGGTGAAGGTAGTTTCCACAGTGCTGTTAGATCAGGAGTGCCAGGATTATAGGGTCCTGACATTCCCCTCAAACCACCCATCAGTGGAGATTTAACTATCGGCGTGATGGCGCTGAACACGCAAAGGCTGCAGGAGCAGCTCAAAGTACGCACAACACCCTCGTCTGGAAATGTAAGGTGTTGTGACAGCCTCTCCATGTGATACTGTGAAAGATTCATGATGCACTCATATGTCTACATACGAGGTTGAATCCCTGCTGCATAACCTTCATGAGATTTCCTAGCCTCTGATCAGCACTGCAGAACTATGCATAATTATGGGACAAATGAAAATTGGGAACAGTGTGCTCGGTGCTTTGTTGAACAGTTGCACTATACTGAGCATCAGGGACACCGAGTTTGAGCAGCGCACCTAATAAGTGAAACCCAGACTGGCTGATAACTATCTTGATGGGCAGAACACTGAGTTCATGGAATTGCCTTGGACATTTTGTTACGTGATATTACAGGTTGAACCTCCCTTATCCGGGACTCCCTTATCCCGCACCACCCCTCGTCCGGCACCATTCCCAGGCGCTCCGACATGAACAAATTGAATGATTTGAAGTCCTTCCTCGCTCCCGCAATTGCTGGCCTGACCCCCGCAATCCACCACACCACCCCCCTCCCCGCCACACGATCTTTCTTCCACAATCCCAGCCCCAAGCCAGCCAGCGCCGATATCCCCTTGTGCAGTACATGTACCATCTAATTTAATGTAACCTCCCCAGGTCCATCAAAATCCTTTACCCGGCACAGGCCAGATTTCGAGGGTGCCGGATAAGAGAGTTTCAACCTGTATTGTGTGAACACGTGCCATGCTAGCCTCAATCTCCTTATACGCTATGTTAAAAGAGGCATCAACCAATTTAAAGTAGATGCTAGTGCCACTAAAGCCGCACAGAGGAATTTGATATGAATTTGTTAAGCATTTACCAGTAATATCATACAGTGTATACCCAGGCAAATTCACCTGGAATTTCTGCAGGGCATCTCCTGATCTACAGCCATAACTTCAGCGAAATCTATATTAATGACTTGGATGAAGGGACCGATTGTAATGTAGCCAAGTTTGCTGGTGATACAAAGATGGGTGGAAAAGCAAATTGTGAGGAGGACACAAAAAAATCTGCAAAGGGATATAGACAGGCTAAGTGAGTGGGCAGAAATTTGGCAGATGGAGTATAATGTGGGAAAAGTGTGAGGTTATCCACTTTGGCAGAAATAATAGAAAAGCAAATTATAATTTAAATGGAGAAAAATTGAAAAGTGCTGCAGTACAGAGGGACCTGGGGGTCCTTGTGCATGAAATACAAAAAGTTAGTATGCAGGTACAGCAAGTAATCAGGAAGGCAAATGGAGTGTTGGCCTTTATTGCAAGGGGGGTAGAGTATAAAAGTAGAGAAATCCTGCTACAACTGTACAGGGTATTGGTAAGGCCACACCTGGAGTACTGCATGCAGGTTTGGTCTCTGTATTTAAGGAGGATATACTTGCATTGGAGATTGTTAAGAGAAGGTTCATTAAGTTGATTCCGGAGCTGAGGGGGTTGACTTATGAAGATAGGTTGAGTAGCTTGGGCTTATACACATTGGAGTTCAGAAGAATGAGAGGTGATCTTATTGAAACTTAGAAGATAATGAGGGGGCTCGACAAGGTGAATGCAGAGAGGATATTTCCACTCATAGGGGAAACTAAAGCTAGGGATTATAATCTCAGAATAAGGGGCCGCCCATTTAAAACTGAGGTGAAGAGGAATTTCTTCTCTCAGAGGGTTGTTAATCTATGGAATTCTCTGCCCCAGAGAGCTGTGGGGGCTGGGTCACTGAAATATTTAAGGTGGAGATAGACAGATTTTTGAGCAATATGGAAGTAAAGGTATTATGTTCGTAATAAAGGATGAAACTGAGTACTGCATGCAATGAGTAAGTGTGACCTTAGCTCCTTTAATTAGACTCCAGAGTCTAGGTACAGTGTGGGAGGCCTGCTTATATACAGTGCTCCCAAGGGATGCTAGGCCCTCTGGTGGTGGTGTGATACAGGTTGCAAAGGTTAAATACGTAACAAAAGGGTTATGGGGAGCGGACAGGGAAGTGGAGCTGAGTCCATGATCAGATCAGCCATGATCTTATTGAATGGCGGAGCTGGCTTGAAGGGCCAAATGGCCTACTCCTGCTCCTATTTCTTATGTTCTTATGTTTTCTGTAAGGTGACCAGATATTCCTTTTGGTGACTGGAGCACATTTCATTAACACAATCTTTGCAAAGACTTTGCAAAAACCAATACCACGTATTGCTCTTTGCTTTCCCTGATGCAACTGTTCAATCCATGCCTCACATGTTTTCATGTTGACCAACAGCATGCTCATATATGCCATCAATCACATGGCAACAAAATAAAAATTTGTCCCAACTTACTATCTGCAGAGATTTTCAGGGTGATCTGATTGATTTGATTTACTTCATGATATTCAAGGCTGAGATCGATAGATTTTTGGAGCCTAGGGGAATCAAGCAAAATGGAGATTGGGCGGGAAAGTGGAGTTGAGGTCGATGATCAGCCATGACCTTATTGAATGGCGGAGCAGGCTCGAGGGACCCTATGGCCCACTCCTGCTCCTATTTTTTATGTGCTTATGTTCATATGAAAGACAGGACCCTTTGATTGTGTTTTGGGAATAAGTGCATTTTTTGCTGCTCCACAATAAAAAAAAAGGAAGCCAATTATTGTTTAAGGACTAGTACACAAAATCAATGTCACACAATAGCATTACATGTTGAGGCAAAGAGTGGAGGGAAAGAATGTTGATTGCACTAGCCAGTGCTTTCATGCGAAGGATGAGGCTTTTAATTGCAGTTAAAATGTCAAAGCTCACACAGGAAACAAATTTTCTCAGAGCCAGTTGATTTTCACAGGGAATACTAAATGTTTGAGAATCAGAGATTAATGATTTTCCAGTGGGCGATGGGGTTAATTTCACCCTCCTGCATGCTCTTGGATTCTGACATATCCGATGAAATAACAGAACCTTTCAACTGTGGCTGATGTTGTCCTTCTGAATGTCTTGCTGGCCCTGCAGAAGATTCCTTCCATGTGGGAAGATGTGCTCTGGCCACACAACCACGCACTCAAGGAATGTGTTTCCCAAATGGATTTCATTGTTCTTGGCTTTCAATGCCTTCCTTGCTTCTTCACAATATTAATGCCTCCTCCTCTACTTCTGCGAGAATGATGCCATTCTGTCTGCATTGACCCTGAGGGCAGGGGCATAAGACCATAAGAGCATAAGAAATAGGAACAGGAGTAGGCCATATGGCCCCTCGAGCCTGCTCCGCCATTCAATAAGATCACGGCTGATCTGATCATGGACTCAGGTCCACCTCCCTGCCCACTCCCCATAACCCCTTATTCCCTTATCATTTAAGAAACTGTCTATTTCTGTCTTAAATTTGTTCAATGACCCAGCCTCCACAGCTCTCTGAGGCAGTGAGTTCCACAGATCCACAACCCTCTGAGAGAAGAAATTTCTCCTCATCTCAGTTTTAAATAGGCGCCCCTTATTCGAAGATTTTGCCCTCTAGTTCTAGTCTCCCCTATCAGTAGAAACATCCTCTCTGCATCCACCTCATAATTTTATACGTTTCGATAAGATCACCTCTCATTCTTCTGAATTCCAATGAGTAGAGGCCCAACCTACTCAATCTTTCTTCATATGACAACCCCCTCATCTCCGGAATAAACCTTGTGAACCTTCTCTGAACTGCCTGCAAAGCAGTAAATATGGAAACCAAAACTGCACACAGTATTCCAGGTGTATCCTCACCAATACCCTGTACAATTGTAGCAAGACTTCCCTGCTTTTATACTCCATCCCCTTTGCGATAAATGCCAAGATTCCATTGGCCTTCCTGATCACTTGCTGTACCTGTATACGAACCGTTTGTGTTTCTTGCACAAGTACCCCCAGCTCTCGCTGTACTGCAGCACTTTGCAATCTTTCTCCATTTAAATAATATAGAAGAATCATCATTGGAAAAATGTGGACAAGGAGTTGCCTTAATTGATATTGGAAGGCAAACCAACTAATAACATAGTGCCAGAAGTTTGAACATCAACATGGTTCTTTTTGAATTTATGGAAACAAATGATTAGGGATCCAAAATATGTACCTGCGCAACACGTATTATACAATCCACAGTGAAATTGATGGGGCTGCAAGGAGCAATGCAACATATTTTGATGCAATAATGTGTCACTTGTCAGAGTCACAGGGATCACAGGTGGTATCAGGTAAAATGTGGTGGATATCGACTGCCTACGTTTTCCTTTCTTCTCCTGTTTGGACACAGTGTGGCCTGGTATTGTTGCTGCGAGCAATTTTATTCCCATCCCTGCGGTATATGTGCTTTCAACAGTCCTCAGCTATAGATGTGACTTTTGAAACGTTCTTCAATTTTGTTTTTAACAATCATCAAGGCAAATGGAATGTTGGCCTTTATTGCAAGGGGGTTGGAGTATAAAAGCAGGGAAGTCCTGCTACAACTGTACAGGGTATTGTTGAGACCTGAGATGAGAGGGTTGACTTACAAAGATTGATTGAGTAGGTTGGGCCTATACTCATTGGAGTTCGGAAGAATGAGAGGTGGTCTTATTGAAACATAATTGATGCCGAGGGGGCTCGGCAAGGTAAATGTAGAGAGGATGTTTCCACTCGTGGGGGAATCTAGAACAAGGGGGCATAGTTTAAGAATAAGGGGTCACCCATTTAGAACTGAGATGAGGAGGAATTTCTTCTCTCAGAGGCTCGTAAATCTGTGGAATTCTCTGCCTCAGAGAGCTGTGGAGGCTGGGTCATTGAATATATATAAGGTGAAGATAGACATATTTTTGAAAGATAGGGGAGTAAAGGGTTACGGGGAGCGGGCAGGGAAGTAGAGCTGAGTCCATATTCAGATCAGCCATGATCTTATTAAATGGCGGAGTAGGCTCAATGGGCCAAATGGCCTACTCCTGCTCCTATTTCCTATGTTCCTATCTGTCAACCATATCAAGGGAGTATCCTTTGTCCCTTAACAGCCATCCAGTCATGTTCCTCACAGTCGAATAGTCGTTTGCGATGGTACAGTAGTCTGAGTATAAAAGCATTGTGGCAGCTTCCTGGGTAGCTTACACAGAACTGTACGGTGTATTTTTTGTGTGTTATGTGTGCAATAAATGTACAAACTGAGTACTGTTTATCTAAGCAAGGTACAAACTTGTCTCTGTTTTTTTTAGTCCCAAAGTGCCTGACTCTCAAAATGGCTGGCCTTTTATACCTGAGCAGCACCATGTGCGTGCTGCTCAGTGGCCTCCAACAATGACACCATCTGGTGGCTACAAACAGAATGTTCATACATGAAACTGTGATCGGCCTCTAGATGTCCATGCCTGGAATGGTATCCTTTTCTATTCATGAATTTTGCTGGAAGCTAGATAAGTACAGGAGGGAGAAAGCAATAGAAGGATATAAAGATAGGGTAGAAAAGCTAAGATGGTAAGATGCTTGTGCGGAGCCTGTTTCTGTGCTGTAAAAGTCTATGGTGGAGAAATTGGGTTAATTTCTGCTACCCAGGGTTTGTGACCGGGCGGAGCGCCGCTAACCACTCCCGCTAATTCGGCGGGAGTTTAGGGGCGAAACTACAGCGTTGCGTCCCGATCTCCTGTGCCTGGAGATGGTGACATCATCACCCTGCACATCACCCTGTTCGCGCTCCGACACCTAAATTGGGCTTCACCCCCTGAAGCAGCACCATGCGATAAAAGCGACAGCTTTGGGGCCGGCCGCTACCGGGGCACGATTTAAAAGGGAGGTGGCCGGTTCCTGCTGTAAAAAATCTAACCATTTCTTTTCCACTTCAGTGCCGCTTTGGACACGGGATTGGTGCCACGATCACTCAGACCGACACTCTGCTTGAGTGCTGGGCTGTTCGCACAGGATATCCGCTCCCCAGAGGTTCAGATAGGTGGGCCCCTTCCCTTTAGTTCAGGGATGAGCCTTCATACGCGACAGTGTCACGCAGCCTGGTGCTTAGTGCTACTGAGCCGTGCGCCCCATTCCTGCCCCAGGAAGGAAGTGGAGCACTTGATTTACCCCAATTTATCACGAGAGGCAGGGCGGTACCGAATTTCTATGTCTATGTAATTCAATGTAATCCCAGGCTGACCATGTATACTACTGCCTGCATATAAATGCTGTTTTGAGACTCCCTTGTGTTCGCTGACCTACATTGGATCCTGGTCTGGCACACCTCTATTTTGGCAGCTCAAGCCTGGAGCAGCTGGAGGGAGTTTTAAACAAAAGCCTCTCCCTGACAATGGAGACAGCTCGAGCCTGGAGCAATTACAGATCCTGTGAAAGGGACAAATTGAGAAATAAAAAGTAATACAATTATGAAATCACAAAGATGAAGGATGATGATTGTTTCTTCCATATTAATTGAATCACTGGACAGAGAATTAATTTTAAAGAAAGCTAATTGATTTAATTTGCTTCAATTGCTGATATAATTTTAACTTAATTTATAATTATGGTATATATTATTTAATTGTATTTAATTATAACTAATCTTTATTATATTGATTTTACTATTGTATACTCCTTATTTTATTATTTACAATGTAATTTGAATTTCTTTTTAAAAGTTTTCTCGTCTGTGTCTATCTGCATGCGCATTTTGGCTGCTTCAGACCCGAGCCTTTAACCTCTTTTTACACTTCCTTCTCGCGCTTTTTCTCTCTTTCCCTCAATGGTCAATATCTAATGTGTTGCAAATTTATTGTGAAACGCCTTGGGACATTTTACTCCGTTAAAGGCGCTGTATAGATAAAAGTTATTGTTATTATTTTAAAATTCTCATGCTTGTGTTCAAATACCCTCCATGGCTTCACCCCTCCCTATCTCTGCAACCTCCTCTAGCCCGACAATCCTTTGTCAGGGCCCGATGGAAGGAACATTTTGAAGATTTCCTCAATCGAGACTCTGCCTTTGACTTGAGTGTTCTTGACTCCATCCCGCAGCATGCGACCCGCCACCACCTCAGTGAAACTCCAATGTTGCACGAGGTTGGCAAAGCCATAAAACAGTTCAAGAATAACATGGCTACGGGTGCAGATGGAATCCCTGCTGAGGCACTAAAGTATGGCGGAGAGGCGCTGTTGGCGCGGTACATGACCTCATCTCTCTCATCTGGAGGGAGGAGAGCATGCTGGGAGCCCTCAGAGCTACAGTGATTTTGACCATTTTTTAAAAAGAGGACAAGTCCGACTGCGTCAAATACAGGGGAATCTCCCTGCTATCAGCCACTGGGAAAGTTGTCGTTAGAGTTCTCCTCACTTGTCTCCTCCCTGTGGCCGAGGAGCTCCTCCTGGAATCATGGTGCAGATTTCGTACCCTACGGGACACAACGGACATGATCTTTGCAGCGCGCCAGGTGCAGGAAAAATGCAGAGAGAATGGCCTTTTTTGATCTTAGTGAGGGTCTATGGAGCGTCCTCCTCCGTTTCGGATGCCCCCAAAAGTTTGTCAACATCCTTCGCCTGCTTCACAACGACATGCAGGCCGTGATCCTTACCAACGGATCCATTACAGACCCAATTCACGCCCGGACCGGGGTCAAACAGGGCTGCGTCATCACTCCAACCCTCTGCTCAATCTTTCTCGCCGCCATGCTCCACCTCACAATCAACAAGCTCCCCACTGGAGTGGAACTAAACTACAGAACCAGTGGGAAGCTGTTTAACCTACACCACCTCCAGGCCATGTCCAAGATCACCCCAACCTCTGTCGTTAAGCTGCAGTATGCGGACGACGCTTGCTTCTGTGCATATTTTGAAGCTGAACTCCAGGATATAGTTGATGTATTCACTGAGGCATATGAAAACATGGGCCTTATGCCAAACATCCATAAGACAAAGGTCCTCCACCAGCCTGTCCCCGCCGCACAGCACTGCCCTCCAATCATCAAGATTCACGGCGCGGCCCTCAACAACGTGGACCATTTCCCATATCTCAGGGGCCTCTTATCAACAAAGGCAGAATTGATGCGGAGATTCAACATTGCCTCGTGTGCCAGTGCAGCCTTCGGCCGTCTGAGGAAATGAGTGTTTGAAGACCAGGCCCTCAAATCTACCACCAAGCTCATGGTCTACAGGGCTGTAGTAATACCCGCCCTCCTGTATGGATCTGAGGCATGGACCATGTATAGAAGGCACGGCAAGTCACTGGAGATATATCACCAACGATGTCTCCGCAAGATCCTGCAAATCCCCTGGGAGGACAGGTGCACCAACATCAGTGTCTTCGTCCAGGCTAACATCCCCAGCATTGATTTAATGCTGGAGTTAGATGTAGTCCTTTCTACTAGGGGGATCAAGGGATATGGCGAAAGAGCAGGAATGGGGTATTGAGGTTGCATGTTCAGCCATGAACTCATTGAATGGCGGTGCAGGCTCGAAGGGCCAAATGGCCTACTCCTGCACCTATTTTCTATGTTTCTATGTTATGTTTCTATGTTTCTATTGAAGCACTGACCACACTCGATCATCTTCGCTGGGCAGGCCACATAGTTCACTTACCAGATATGAGACTCCCTAAGCAAATGCTTTATGCGGAGCTCCTTCATGGTAAACGAGCCAAAGGTGGGCAGCGGAAAAGTTACAAGGACACCCTGAAAGCCTCCCTGGTAAAATGTGACATCACCATTGACACCTGGGAGACCCTGGCCAAAGACCGCCCGAAGTGGAGAAAGTGCATCCGGGAGGGCGTTGAGCTTTTCGAGTCTTATCGCAAAGAGCGTGAAGAGGTCAAGCGCAGGCAGCGGAAGGAGCGTGTGGCAAACCAGCCCCATCCACCCCTTCCCTCGACGAATGTCTGTCCCACATGTAACAGGGTCTGTGGCTCTCGTATTGGACTGTTCAGCCATCAAAGAACTCACTTTGGGAGTGGAAGCAAGTCTTCCTCGATTCCGAGGGACTGCCTATGATGATGATGACAGCCCTCTGTGATCTCTGAGCTCCTCCAACTCTGGCCTCTTGTGCACCCCCCACTTCCTTCACAGCCCCACCACTAGCAGTCATGCATTCAGCCATCCAGGCCTGAAGCTGTGGAGTTCCCTTCCTAAATCTCTACCTCTCTCCACTTTTCTCAACTCTTTTAAGATGCTACATAAAAGCCGTTGTAACATCTCCTTTTTTGGATCAATGTCAATTATTATCTGATTCGGCTTTTGTGAAGCACCTTGGGACATTTTACAACATTAAAGGGGCGATATAGATTAAAATAGTTTTTGTTGCTGTGTGATGCCAGTTGTGAGTGACTGGGTTACACTACCAGTTAATGCATAGTTCCTTAGACAAAGCAATGCCTAGCATAGTTCAAACCCTGGTTACATTATTAAGAAAGAATAATTAAAGGATTTGTAACTTACTACACTGTTCAGAAGAAGTTTAAAGCACTTCACACAAAGAATTACTTTGAAGTGCCGGAACTGTTGTTACTTGGATCGGAGTTTTATTAAGTGGGCCATTGCATGGCACAATGGCCCTTAAATGCCAGTCGAGCTCTTCCCGTGGGCAAACGACCGAACAAGAGAAAAAAGATGCACACTTGCCTGTTGCTGCTGCGCCCGTTGGAACTTCCGAGCCTGAGGCCTCTCGTGACTGCGTGTCGCAGCGCGTGCACGTGGGGACATGCGCAGACCGGGATCTGGTGACAGCAGCCAATCAGGTGTAGTATAGATTCTCATTCATAATAATAGGAGTTCCGTAAGTCTGGAACTTCTATTACTATGAATGAGAAACTTCCCCCAAACACCCAAAACACAGTAAAAAATAGAAAATAAACAACATATTTAACATTCATTTAAATTAAAGTTGTTATAAAAAAAATATTTTCCCGACTTTTTAAAAAGTTTTTTTAATTAAGCCTTAAAATAAACTTACCGTAGTGGGGAGGGTTTTTAACAATAAAATGTGTTTTTATAACTTTATTTTAAAATGTTTTTGTGTATTTTTAAACACTTGCGCCTGTAAAAATAGGCTATACGCCTGTTGTTTCAGGCGCAAGATTTTAAAGGATATTTGCTGGACAAGATATTCGTAAATATCGGAAATCTTGCCCTGCAAGTGTCCTCGCTCCCGAGATACGGAGGATCTGTCAAGCTCAAACCTTGACAGATCGGATTTAGCGCATGCTCATTGCGCGCTGAAAACCGGCTTTTCCGATGCCTTCCCGGGTCCGTAGACACTTCGTACGGACCCACGAATCAGAATTTCAGGGCCATTATCAACGATTATTTGAAAATCCAGGTATAAAATGTCAGCCGGCTACCTACATCTGCCTCAATAGTAGCTACCTCAAAAAATTCATCATCATCATCATCATAGGCCGTCCCTCGGAATCGAGGAAGACGTGCTTCCACTCCTGGTGAGTTCTCTGGTGGCTGAACAGTCCAATACGAGAACCACAGACTCTGCCACAGGTGGGACAGACATTCGTTGAGGAAAGGGGTGGGTGGGACTAGTTTGCCGCATGCTCCTTCCACTGCCTGCGCCTGACCTCTGCACGCTCTTGACGTTGAGATTCGAAGAGCTCAACGCCCTCCCGGATGCACTTTCTCCACCTCGGGTGGTCTTCGGCCAAGGACTCCCAGGTGTCAGTGGTGATGTCGCACTTTATCAGGGAGGCTTTGAGGGCATCCTTGTAACGTTTCCGCTGCCCATCTTTGGCTGCTTTACCGTGAAGGATCCACATAGAGCATTTGCTTAGGGATTCTCGTGTCGAGCATGCAAACTATGTGGTCTGCCCAGCGAAGCTGATCGAGTGTGGTCAGTGCTTCAATACTGGGGATGTTAGCCTGGACAAGGACATTGATGTTAGTGCGCCTGTCCTCCCAGGGGATTTGCAGGATCTTGTGGAGACATCGTTGGTGATATATTTCCAGCGACTTGAGGTGTCTACTGTACATTGTTCATGCCTCTGATCCATACAGGAGGGCGGGTATTATTACAGCCCTGTAGCCCATGAACAGGGTGGTAGATTTGAGGGCCTGGTCTTCGAACACTCTTTTCCTCAGGCGGCCGAAGGCTGCACTGGCGGCGGTGTTGAATCTCTGCATCAATGTCTGCTCTTGTTGATATGAGGCTCCGGAGGTATGGGAAGTGGTCCACTGTATCCAGGGCCACACCGTGGATCTTGATGACTGGTTTGGTGAGACCTTGGGCTAGACTTTCCACTTTCTGGCTAAGGCCAAAAAAAATGGGCCTTGTTCCAGCGATGCGGGACCTGTCACCCGTGCTGATCGCCGGCGCGGCTCAAGGCCCATTTTTTTGTTGAGATTTTCCACTCGGCCTTACCCCAGCGATGTCAAATGGGCGATGTGATTTCTCGGCGATCTCACAATCTCCCAAAGAAAACGGAAGTGAATGAAAATAAAAGCTTCCTTAGCAACGCATTACTGCGCATGTGCAGGTTGATTTTTTTTTTCAGGTTGATGCTCTTTCCCGCGGTTTGAGAGGTCAGGGGTCTTCACACATGCTCAGAAGTTCTGGGTGGGTCTGGGAGAGAGAGAGAGAGAGAGAGAGAGAGGAGAAAGGAAGCAGAG
Source organism: Pristiophorus japonicus (assembly GCF_044704955.1). Classification (NCBI taxonomy): domain Eukaryota; kingdom Metazoa; phylum Chordata; class Chondrichthyes; family Pristiophoridae; genus Pristiophorus; species Pristiophorus japonicus. Next base: position 29,371,753 of record NC_091977.1, read on the forward strand.
ATTTGACAAAGCACTTATCAGAGAAAAATACTACCCTTAATTCAATTCAATTCAAACAATGGAGTGTTCATTAGAAAGGCGAAGAGCCAAGCCCTTCAGTGAGGAGGCCAATGAGGCCCTTGTTAACATTGTCAGCGAGAGGTGGGAGGATCTGACACGGGGTGGGCATGGGAAACCTCCAACCTGTACATATCGGAGGATTTGGGCAGAGATTGCCAACGTGGTCACGTCGGCATCTAATGAAGCCCGGACACCGGACCAATGCCGCAAATGTTGGAACAGCCTACTGGCAGCTGCGAGAGTAAGTTGAAATTTATAATGATCTAAATAGTAACAAGAATCTGCAATGTTATTTGGTTACATTTAAACATAACTAAATTATGAATAAATTTATGCAACCCAGCATAAAGTTAAATGTTGTAATGTGAAATATGCAACGTAATGCTAATTTGTAATAGAACATTTTAATCTGTCAGTCTTAAATATCTTCAATGTTTTAAAACGCCTGCTCCATTTGCTTATGCCGTACAATGTTATCGTATCATTTACAGAAGAGGATCTCAATCAATAATCGGAAGCAACGCAGGACGGGCGGGGCCTCTGCCATGTTGCACACTCTAAGTGCCTACGAGGAGCTCGCGGTGGTCTTGGTGGGGCCAGAAAGCCATTCTGTCACATCCCGTGGTGTGGCCGAACCCACCCTTGAGACATGAGAGTAATGAGAAATGTGAATTGTTCAATGTGTGAATCATTAGCAAATACTGAAAATATCGTAGTTACGCATGTAATGTTATGCAATTAAAATGTAATTTGATGTTATGCAATATTATGCAATTACAATATAATGTTATGCAATTATAATATAATCTGATATATAGTACTATAGATGTTCGAATGAGGTCATGTTAGATCATGTTAAAGCTTGTGATCACCTGTGCAAATGGGGTAAAGGAAAGCATTGCAATGTTTTGACTTCGAGAAAAATTGTAATGCAGTGATTTGAATAGTTAATCGTTGTTTATCAAATTAAAGGTCAAGTAGTCGTCAAGTCAGTGGAGTCCACTACCACTGAACCGTCTCCAGCATCACAGGAGGCTGAAGAAGAAGAGAAGCCACTGCAGACTCCTGCTGCTGTGCTTCAGCAGGAGGAGGAGGAGGAGGAGGAGGAGGAGGAGAAGATGGAGACGGAAGAAGAGATTTTTTTTGCTGGGGGGGGGGGGAAACAACCTGCGGCCATCTGGGTTGAGATGGAAGAAGCACCGGGACCAAGCGGTGTGCAGGTGGCGATGCCAAGGCGCATCACATTGCAAACACTGACCCCACAGAGGTCTGGTCAGTGTGGCGAGCAATTGCCTGCCTTGGAGGGCCAGACAGAGAGCTTGATTTCCCTATGCAGGGAGAAGGTCGCGATTGGTCACGACCTTATCCAGGGATTCGAGGGATTCTCTGCGAACTGGAGCCAGTTCTCTGTGAACTGGAGCCAGTTTCCAGCATCCTGGAGCGAGTTCTGCCAGAACTTCTCCAACTGGTCTTCTGAGCAGTCACTGACTGCAAGGGAGACCTTGGAGGCTATTCGGCAGCAGACAGCCGCAACCAATGCCCTACGGCACGCGTTGCTGGCTGGACACGGCGCTGCACCCCAAGGTGTCGTGTCTGCTCGCAGCGAAACTCCAAGCATGCAAGCGAGTACGGAGGACACAGTTCCTCCGGACTCGGAAGTAGAGCCTCAGTCTTCCGCTTCCTCTCCGTCACCTCCACCACGGCAGGAAGTCTTGACATCCCACTCTGCACGACGTCTTGGTGTCAGTCTGCGTAGACCAAAACGGGCGGGTGGGGTGCGAACACGGGGTGGGACAGGATCTGGAGGTAAACATGGCCGCAGGTAGGGAGAGGGGAGTGCTTCTCAATAGTTCACTTGTTTTAAAATGTTCACTTGCTGTTATCAATTTATTAAATTCTTGTAATTGTTGTTGTTATTGTTACTAAATTGGCCAATTGTATTCAATAGTTAAATGTTCACTTGTTCACATGTTATCATTATTTAAGTGTTCACTTTCTATTCTTTCTGAAATGGTCACTTGTTATTGTTACTGAAATGGTCACTTGTTAGCATGACTAAAATGGTCACTTGTTGTCATGACTGAAATGGTCACTTGTTGTCATGACTGAAATGGCCACTTGTTCTTTAAAATGTTCAATTTATTCTTCTTCTAACGTTTTGGGGATTTTGAGGGAAGGGTGGGTTGGTGCGGGGGGTGGGGGGTTGGAGGAAGGGTGTTGGTCATTAGTTCTTAAAAAAAATTTATGTTTGTTAATAAAAAAACATTTTCTGCAACTTTTGTACCTTCTCTCTTATTTACATAAGTTTTACAATACACAGTTCTTCATGCAGATTTTTTTGTTTATTCTGTTTCACCACGGAATATCATTAAATAACCACAGTGCGTAAAAGCTGTTTAATAAATAATTCCAACATATAATGAGATCTATATAGCATAGATAATGTGATAATACCTATTCATCTTCCCTGTCCCAAATTTCTGAGAACAATTTGTATGAATTTTATTCTCTAAATAACTCAGAACTTTTCTCTACCCTTCCTCAGAGGATAAAAATGGCATCTGTAGTGCCCATTTCCTTCTCTAAGGCCCTGAAAAAACAACTATTTTTGAGCACTCTTTTGGGCCTTGCATCGGCCCAGCGAAGTGCATGCTAAGTGCTGAAACTTGGGATGGGCTTTGTGTGGGCGATCATTTGGGCGACCATCTCAGCGATCAAAGTGGAAACTTGGGGGCCTATTTTTCTGCCGATATTTTGGGCCAAGTTTCCATGTTTTGCTCAAAATGGGCGATAGAGGTCAATTTTGGGCGATAGATGGGCCATAGATGGCGATGTGAAGTGGAAAGTCTAGCCCCTTATCTTTTCCAGAAGTTAAATTGAGACTTTCTAACAACCCTTATAAACATAGAAACATAGAAAATAGGTGCAGGAGTAGGCCATTCGACCCTTCGAGCCTGTACCACCATTCAATAAGATCATGGCTGACCATTCATCGTAGCACCCCTTTCCTGCTTTCTCTCCATACCCCTTGATCCCTTTAGCTGTAAGGGCCAAATCTAACTTCCTCTTGAATATATCCAATGAACTGGTATCAACAACTCTCTGCGGTAGGGAATTCCACAGCTTAACAACTCTCTGAGTGAAGAAACTTCTCCTCATCTCAGTCCTAAATGGCTTACACCTTATCCTTAGACTATATCCCCTGGTTCTGGACTTCCCCAACATCGGGAACATTCTTCCTGCATCTAAACTGTCCAGTCCCGTCAGAATTGTATATGTTTCTATGAGATCCCCTCTCATCCTTCTAAACTCCAGTGTATAAAGGCCCAGTTGATCCAGTCTCTCCTCATATGTCAGTCCTGCCATCCCTGGAATCAGTCTGGTGAACCTTCGCTGCATTCCCTCAATAGCAAGAACGTCCTACCTCAGATTAGGAGACCAAAACTGAACACAATATTCCAGGTGAGGCCTCACTAAGACCCTGTACAATTGCAGTAAGAGCTCCCTGCTCCTATACTCAAATTCCTAGCTATGAAGGCCAACATACCATTTGCCTTCTTCACTGTCTGCTGTACCTGCATGCCAACTTTCAATGACTGATGTACCATGACACCCAGGTCTCGCTGCACTTCCCCTTTTCCTAATCTGCCACCATTCAGATAATATTCTGCCTTCGTGTTTTTGCCACCAAAGTGAATAACCTCACATTTATCCACATTATGCTGCATCTGCCATGCGTTTGCCCACTCAGCTAACCTGTCCAATTCACCCTGCAGCCTTTTAGCGTCCTCCTCACAGCTCACACTGCCACCCAGCTTAGTGTCATTTGCAAACTTGGAGATATTACACCCAATTCCCTCATCCAAATCATTAATGTATATTGTAAATAGCTGCGGTCACAGCACTGAGCTCTGCGGTACCCCACTAGTCACTGCCTGCCATTCCGAAAAGGACCCGTTTATCCCGACTCTCTGCTTCCTGTCTGCCAACCAGTTCTCTATCCATGTCAGTACATTACCCCCAGTACCATGTGCTTTAATTTTGCACACCAATCTCTTGTGTGGGACCTTGTCAAAAGCCTTTTGAAAGTCCAAATGCACCACATCCACTGGTTCTCCCTTGTCCACTCTACCACTTACATCCTCAAAAAATTCTAGAAGATTTGTCAAGCAGGATTTCCCTTTCATAAATCCCTGCTGACTTGGGCCAATCCCGTCACTGCTTTCCAAATGTGCTGCTATTTCATCTTCCAACATTTTCCCCACTACTGATGTCAGACTAACCGGTAGAAAATTACCCATTTTCTCTCGCCCTACTTTCTTAAAAGGTGGTGTTACATTAACTACCCTCCAGTCCATAGGAACCGATCCAGAGTCGATAGAGTGTTGGAAAATGATCACCAATGCATGCACTATTTCTAGGGCTACTTCCTGAAGTACTCTGGGATGCAGACTATCAGGCCCCAGGGATTTATTGGCCTTCAATCCTATCAATTTCCCTAACACCATTTCCCGTCTAATAAGGATTTCCTTCAGTTCCTCCTTCTCACTAGACCCTCGGTCCCCTAGTACTTCCGGAAGTTTTCTTTATGTCTTCCTCTGTGAAGACAGAACCAAAGTAATTGTTTGACTGGTTCGCCATTTCTTTGTTCCCCATTATAAATTCACCTGAATCTGACTGCAAGGGTCCTACATTTGTTTTCACTAATCTTTTTCTTTTCACATATCTATAGAAGCTTTTGCAGTCAGTTTTTATGTTCCCAGCAAGCTTCCTCTCATACTCTATTCTCCCCCTTCTAATTAAACCCTTTGTCCTCCTCTGCTGTCTTACAACATTCTCCCAGACCTCAGGTTTGTTGCTTTTTCTGGCCAACGTATATGCCTCTTCCTTTGAATTAACATTATCCCTAATTTCCCTTGTTAGCCACAGTTGATCCACCTTTCCCGTTTTATTTTTACTCCAGACAGAGATGTACAATTGTTGAAGTTCATCCATGTGATCTTTAAAGTTTGCCATTGCCTATACACAGTCAACCCTTTAAGTATCACTCACCAGTCTATTTTAGCCAATTCACGTCTCATACCATCGAAGTTACCTGTCCTTAAGTTCAGGACCCTAGTCTCTGAATTAACTGTGTCACTCTCCATCTTAATAAAGAATTCTACCATATTATGGTCACTCTTCCCCGAGGGGCATTGCACAACAAGATTGCTAATTAGTCCTTTCTCATCACACATCACCCAGTCTAGGAAGGCCAGCCCTCTAGTTGGTTCCTTGACATATTGGTCTAGAAAACCATCCCTATACACTCCAGGAAATCCTCCTCCACCACATTGCTACCAGTTTGGTTAGCCCAATCAAAATGTAGATTAAAGTCGCCCATGATAACTGCTTTACCTTTATTGCATGCATGCCTAATTTCCTGTTTGATGCTGTCCCCAACCTCACTACTACTGTTTGGAGGTCTGTACACAAATCCCAATAGCGTTTTCTGCCCTTTGGTATTCCGTAGCTCCACCCATACCGATTTCACATCATCCAAGCTAATGTCCTTTCTTACTATTGCATTAATTTCCTCTTTAACCAGCAATGCCACCCCACCTCCTTTTCCTCTCTGTCTATCCTTCCTAAATGTTGAATACCCCTGGATGTTGACTTCCCAGCCTTGGTCACCCTGGAGCCATGTCTCCATGATGCCAATTATATCGTATCCATTAACTGCTATCTGCGCAGTTAATTCGTCCACCTTATTCCGAATACTCCTCGCATTGAAGCACAGAGCCTTCAGGCTTTTTTTTTTAACACACTTTGCCCCTTTAGAATTTTGCTGTAATGTGGCCCTTTTTGCTTTTTGCCTTGTGTTTCTCTGCCCTCCACTTTTACTTTTCTTCTTTCTATCTTTTGCTTCTGTCCCCATTCTACTTCCTTCTGTCTCTCTGCATAGGTTCCCATCCCCATGCCATATTAGTTTAACTCCTTCCCATCAGCATTAGCACACACTCACCCTTGGACATTGGTTCCGGTCCTGCCCAGGTGCAGACCGTCCGGTTTGTTCTGGTCCCACTTTCCCCAGAACCGGTTCCAATGCCCCAGGAATTTGAATCCCTCCCTTCTGCACCACTCCTCAAGCCACACATTCATTTGAGCTATCCTGTGATTCCTACTCTGACTAGCATGTGGCACTGGTCACAATCCTGAGATTACTACTTTTGTGGTCCTACTTTTTAATTTAGTTCCAAGCTCCCTAAATTCGTCTTGTCGGACCTCATCCTGTGTTTTACCTATATCTTTGGTACCAATGTGCACCACGACAACTGGCTGTTCACCTTCCCTCTTCAAAATGTCCTGCACCCGCTCCGAGACATCCTTGACCCTTGCACCAGGGAGGCAGCATACCATCCTGGAGTCTCGGCTGCGGCCACAGAAACGTCTATCTATTCCCCTCACAATTGAATCCCTTACCACTATAGCTCTCCCACTCTTTTTCCTGCCCTCCTGTGTAGCAGAGCCACCCACGGTGCCATGAACTTGGCTGCTGCTGCCCTCCCCTGATGGGTCATCCCCCTCAACAGTACCCAAAGCGGTGCATCTGTTTTGCAGGGGGATGACCGCAGGGGACCCCTGCACTACCTTCCTTCCACTGCTCTTCCTGTTGCTCACCCATCCCCTATCTGGCTGTGTCCCCTTTACCTGCGGTGTGGCCAACTCACTAAACATGCTATTCACGTCATTCTCGGCATCGTGGTTGCTCCAGAGTAAATCCACCCGCAGCTCCTTTGCCGCAATGTGGTCTGTCAGGTGCTGCACACTGGGAGCGTCCCTGACTTCCCACATTGCACAGGAGGAGCATAACACGTGTCCGAGCTCTCCTGCCATGACTTAACCCTTAGATTAACTTAATTTGGCAACAACAATGCTAAAAGTTTACTTACTGATAAAGAAAAAGAAAAACTACTCACCAATCACCAGTCAATCACTTACCCCCTCTGCTGTGACGTCACCTTTCGATTTCTTTCTACTTCTTTTTGCCTTTTCTCCCTGCTGCAGCTGCACCGACACGCCTCTCCAGCGCTGCTGTAGGGCCTCTTGTAGACCTCACCATGCTGCCACTCCGCTTCCTGACTCCCCGCTCGCCTCTCCGACGCTTGTCTTCTCTGTCAAGGTGGTCATCTAATCCCGGATGATCCCCCCTAGCAAATTACCTGTAACAGAAACCGACCTAATTCTAACTAATTAACCATTTTCGAAATTGGCATCACATGGGCCTCTCTCCAGACAATCTTAGATCCCAGCAAGTTGATAAAGATACGAGCAAGAAGGGTCACAGAGCGCAGCCTCCATTTCTTTGCACATTCTCAGGTGAATGGCAACAGTTTTGAGATTCCTCAATTCAGCCCGAATTTCATCTGAATCCAGTTTGACTCCAAAATATATTATTGGTAACTGAACATCATCCTCTGTGGCGCAGACTGGCACAAAGTAACTAATTAAAACCTATGCCAGATCCTGAGAGTCAACCAGAATCTGCCCTGGGGAATGCTTCAATGGTTTAATACAGTTCCTAATGGCTCTCTGACCTCTAAAATAACTGGAAAAGACCTTGCTAATACTACCACAGCTGTTAACTATTGTATTCCTAACACAGATGAGGCTGCACACAGGGAGGTTAAAGTAACAGTGACCTCAGTCTTTAATAAGACACTCCAGAGTGAGGAACAGGCCTTAGGGGCTGGCTTATATACAGTGCTCCCAAGGGATGCTGGGATCCCTTGGGACTTCAGGGGATGCGCTCCCTGGTGGCGGAACATGGGAGTGCATGCTTTACAGATACACAACATCACTCCCCCGCAAAGTCAAAGTGAAAACTATTTACAAGGTGAGGCGGTCGGGAGCCTTTCTTTCCCTGGTGGACCGCCTCGGTACAAACGTCTGTTCTGGTGTGTTGGCTGTGCCCTCGCTGGGCTGGCGTGTTGTTGGCCCTGCAGGGCTGCGAGGTGAAGCTGGCCTTGCTGGGCTGTTGGGCGTGATGGGTTCGATTTCCTGATCCGGCGTGGTGTCGTTGATCCTTTGGGTGTGTGTTATGGGCTCGAGAAAGGTGGTGTCTGCTGTGGGTTATTCAGGGCAGTCTGTGAACCGCAGCCTTGTTTGGTCCAGGTGCTTTCTGCAAATTGTCTAGTTTGACTACAAACACCCTATTCCCTTGTTTAGCTATCACCGCGCCCACGATCCACTTGGCACCATGTCCATAGTTAAGCACATTAACAGGGTCACTCAGATCAATTTCCCGTGACACAGTGGCGCGACCATCGTTTACATTTTGTTGCTGCCGCCTGCTCTCTACCTGATCATGCAGGTTGGGGTGAACCAGTGAGAGTCTGGTTTTAAGTGTCCTTTTCATGAGTAGCTCAGCCGGGGGCACCCGTGTGAGCGAGTGGGGTCTCGTGCGGTAGCTGAGCAGTACTCGGGACAGGCGGGTTTGGAGTGAGCCTTCTGTGACTCATTTAAGGCTCTGTTTGATGGTTTGTACTGCCCGCTCTGCCTGCCCATTGGAGGCTGGTTTAAACGGGGCCGAGGTGACATGTTTGATTCCATTGCAGGTCATGAATTCTTTAAATTTGGCACTGGAGAAACATGGCCCGTTGTCACTGACCAGTATGTCAGGCAGGCCACGGGTGGCAAGCATGGCCCTCGGGCTTTCAATGGTGGCGGTGGCGGTGCTTCCTGACATCATTTCACGTTCAATCCAATTTGAAAAAGCATCCACCACCACCAAGAACATTTTACCGAGAAACGGGCCCGCATAGTCGATATGGATCCTCGATCATGGTTTAGAGGGCCAGGACCACAAACTTAGTGGTGCCTCTCTGGGCACGTTGCTCAACTGAGCACATACACTGCATTGCCGTACACAGGAGTCTAAGTCAGAGTCGATACCGGGCCACCACACGTGGAATCTGGCTTTCATCATAACTATACCCGCGGGTGTTCTGTGGAGATCCTAGATGAACGTCTCCCTGCACTTTTTTGGTAGCACTACGCAGTTACCCAACAACAGGCAGTCTGCCTGAATGGACAACTCGTCCTCTCGTCGCTGGAACGGCTTGATTAGCTCTTGCATTTCAATGGGGATGCTGGCCCAACTCCCATGCAGTACACAGTTTTTTACGAGGGCAGCAGAGGATCTTGGCTGGTCCAAGTCCTGATCTGGCGGGCCGTGACAGGTGATTTATCATTTTCAAACGCTTCCATGACCATCAACAAGTCTGCGGGCTGCGTCACCATCAAAAAGTTTTCAGGCTGCGCCATTTCCACCCCCGTGGTGGGCAATGGTAGCCAACTGAGAGCATCTATACAGTTCTCGGTGCCTGGCCTGTGGCAGATGGTATAGCTATACGCTGATAGCGCGAGTGCCCTCCTTTGTATGCGGGCTGAGGCATTAGTGTTTATCTCCAGTTCCATCTCAAATTTGAGGCCAAACAGATACTGATGCATTTTCTTTCCCCCGAACACACACACTAATGCCTCTTTCTCAATCATGCTGTAGGCCCTCTCGTATTTAGACAAGCTCCTGGGAGCATAGTCAACAGGTTACAACTTCCCCGCAACATTAGCTTGTTGTAATACACACCCGACTCCGTACGACGATGCATCACATGCTAGCACAAGGGTTATACAATACAAGCAGCTTGTTGGAGCATAAAATGTTTCTGGCTTTCTCAAAAGCAATTACTTGTTTTTTTTCCCCAAACCCAGTTCTCACCTTTGCCCAATAAAACATGTAGGGGCTCTAAAAGGGTGCTTAGCCAAAATAGTTGCAGAGTCCCACGAACAACCGCAACTCCGTGACGTTCTGTGGCCTGGGTGTGTTCCTGATAGCCTCTGTCTTGGCGTCTGTGGGCCGAATGCCATCCACCGCGATCTCTCTCCCCAAAAACTCCACTTCTGTTGCCATGAAGATGCATTTCGACCTCTTCAGCTGCAGCCCTACGCGATCTAGTCGCTGGAGGACCTCCTCCATGTTTTATATGTGCTCGGAGGTGTCCTGACCCGTGACCAATATTTCGTCGTGAAAGACCACCATGTATGGCACCGACTTGAGTAGGCTCTCCATGTTTCTCTGGAAGATCGCTGCAGCCGACCGAATTCCAAACGGGCAACTGTTGTAGATGAACAGTCCCTTGTGCGTGTTGATGCAGGTGAGGCCCTTCGAAGACTCCTCCAGCTCCTGCGTCATGTAGGCCAAAGTCAGGTCGAGCTTGGTGAATGTCTTGCCTCCTGCCAGCATCGCAAATAGGTCGTCTGCCTTAGGTAGCTGGTATTGGTCCTGTAGCGAGAAATGATTCATAGTTACTTTATAATCACCGCAAATCCTGACTGTACCATCACTTTTGAGTACTGGAACAATCGGGCTGGCCCACTCGCTGAATTCCACTGGGGAGATGAGGCCTTCGCGTTGCAGCCTGTCCAGCTCGATTTCCACTCTCTCCCTCATCATGTGAGATACCTCTCGCGCCTTGTGGTGAATGGGTCGTGTCTCTAGGACCAAGTGGATCCGCACCTTCGCCCCAGAAATTTTTCCAATGCCTGGCTCAAAAAGGGAAGGAAATTTGTTAAGAACCTGGGTACATGAGGCCTCATTGACATGTGATAGTGCTTGGATGTTATCCCAGTTCCAGCGGATTTTGCCCAGCCAGCTCCTTCCAAGCAGTGTTGGGCCATCGCTCGGGACAATCCAGAGTGGCAGTTCGTGCACCAAGCCCTTTTCGGTGACCTTGACCATGGCGCTGCCCAGGACAGTGATAAGATCTTTGGTGTACATTCTCAGTTTTGTGTGGATGAGGCTCAGGGCTGGTCTGAATGCCTTGTTGCACCACAGTCTCTCAAACATCTTTTTACTCATGATAGATTGGCTAGCGCCAGTTTCCAGTTCCATGGCTACGGGTAAGCCATTCAATTTTACATTTAGCATGGAGATTTTGTCAAAAATGTGTGCACCCCGTGTACTTCAGCATCTGCCTCCTCTCTCTGAGGCTCGAAATTGCTTTGATCCACCATGGACCGATCATCCTCTGCCACGTGGTGGTTAGCAGGTTTTGCAGAGCTTGCAGCTCTTTTGCAAGCTCGTTGGAGGTGCCCCATTGTTCCACAGCTCTTGCAAACATACCCTTTGAAGCGGCTTGAATAGGGTGAATGTAAGCCTCCACAACGCCAACAAGGTGTGATTTGCCTTGCATTCACCCTTTGTTGGGGAATCTGAGTCATCTGGGTCATCTGAGGCCTGCTGACAGTTGCAGACTCGTGGGTTCTGCCCTGTACATTTCTGCTCGCAAACACAGTTCCAGTTAATTTGTAAACATTGCTGGCACTTGTGTGCTGAGAGATTTGTTTGATGTTATCACTGGTGGACATAAACGCCTATGCTATCGCAATGGCCTTACTGAGGGTCGATGTCTCTACAGTCCAAAGTTTTCGTAGGATGGTCTCGTGGCCAATGCCCAGTACAAAAATATCTCTGAGCATTTGCTCCAGGTAGCCATCAAACTCACATGGTGCTGCAAGTCGCCTTAGCTCGGCGACGTAGCTCGCCACTTCCTGACCTTCAGATCGCTGGCACGTGTCGAACCGATACCTTGCCATCAACACGCTCTCCCTCAGGTTAAGATGCTCCCGAACCAGTGTACACAGCTCCTCATATGAATTATCTGTGGGTTTCATCGGAGCTAGAAGATTCTTCATGAGGCTGTAGGTCGGTGCCCCGCAGACCATGAGGAGGACTGCTCTCCTTTTTGCAGCGCTTCCTTCTCCGTCCAGTTCGTTGGCTACAAAGTACTGGTCTAGCTGTTCAACATAGGCTTCCCAGTCCTCACCTTCTGACAACTTCTCCAGGATGCCCACAGTTTGCTGCATCTTTGTGTTGGATTCATATACTCGTCGCCAGTTATTGTGTTCCTAACACAGATGAGACTGCACACAGGGCGGTTAAAGTAACAGTGACCTCAGTCTTTAATAAGACACTCCAGAGTGAGGAACAGGCCTCAGGGGCCGGCTTATATAGAAACAAGGAAACATAGAAAATAGGTGCAGGAGTAGGCCATTCGGCCCTTTGAGCCTGCACCACCATTCAATATGATCATGGCTGATCATTCACCTCAGTACCCCTTTCCTGCTTTCGCTCCATACCCCTTGATCCTTTAGCCAGAAGAGCCATATCTAACTCCCTCTTGAATATTTCCAATGAACTGGCATCAACGACTCTCTGCGGCAGGGAATTCCACAGGTTAACAACTCTCTGAGTGAAGAAGTTCCTCCTCATCGCAGTCCTAAATGGCCTACCCCTTATTTTAAGACTGTGTCCCCTGCTTCTGGACTTCCCCAACATCTGGAACATTCTTCCCGCATCTAATTTGTCCCATCCCATCAGAATCTTATACGTTTATATAAGATCCCCTCTCATCCTTCTAAGCTCCAGTGTATACAGGCCCAGTTGATCCAGTCTGTCCTCATATGACAGTCCAGCCATCCCTGGAATCAGTCTGGTGAACCTTCGCTGCACTCCCTCAATAGCAAGAACATCCTTCCTCAGATTAGGAGACCAAAACTGAACACAATATTCCAGGTGAGGCTTCACTAAGGCCCTGTACAATTGCAGTAAGACTTCCCTGCTCCAATACTCAAATCCCCTAGCTATGAATGTCAACATGCCATTTGCCTTCTTCACCGCCTGCTGCACCTGCATGCCAACTTTCAATGACTGATGAACCATGACATCCAGGTCTCGTTGCACCTCCCCTTTTCCTAATCTGCCACCATTCAGATAATACTCTGCCCTCGTGTTTCTGCCACCAGAGTGGATAACCTCACATTTATCCACATTATACTGCATCTGCCATGTATTTGCCCACTCACCCAACCTGTCCAAATCACCGTGCAGCCTCTTAGCATCCTCCTCACAGCTCACATCGCCACCCAGTTTAGTGTCATCTGCAAACTTGGAGATATTACACTCAATTCCTTCATCCAAATCATTAATGTATAATGTAAAGAGCTGGGGTCCGAGCACTGAGCCCTGCGGCACTCCAGCATTCACTGCCTCCTATTCCGAAAAGGACCCGGTTATCCCGATTCTCTGCTTCCTGTCTGCCAACCAATTCTCTATCCACGCCAGTACATTACCCCCGATACCATGTGCTTTGATTTTGCATACCAATATCTTATGTGGGACCTTGTCAAATGCCTTTTGAAAGTCCAAATACACCACATTTACTGGTTCTCCCTTGTCCACTCTACTAGTTACATCCTCAAAAAATTACAGAAGATTTGTCAAGCATGATTTCCCTTTCACAAATCCATGCTGACTTGGACCAATCCTGTCACTGCTCTCGAAATGCGCTGCTATTTCATCCTTAATAATTGATTCCAACATTTTCCCCACGACTGATGTCAGACTATAATTACCCGTTTTCTCTCTCCCTCCTTTTTTTAAAAGTGGTGTTATATTTGCTATCCTCCAGTCTATAGGAACTGATCCAGCGTCGATAGACTGTTGGAAAATGATCACCAATGCATGCACTCTTTCTAGGGCCAGCTCCTTAAGTACTCTGGGATGCAGACAATCTGGTCCCGGGGATTTATAGGCCTTCAATCCCATCAATTTCCCCAACACAATTTCCCGCCTAACAATGATACCTGTCAGTTCCTCCTTCTCACTAGACCCTCGGTCCCCTAGTACATCCGGAAGGTCATTTGTGTCTTCCTTCGTGAAGACAGAATCAAAGTATTTGTTCAATTGGTCTGCCATTTCTTTGTTCCCCATTATTAATTCACCCGAGTCTGACTGCAAGGGACCTGTTTTTGTCTTCAATAATCCTTTTCTCTTCACATATCTATAGAAGCTTTTGCAGTCAGTTTTTATGTTGCTGTCAAGCTTCCTCTCATACTCTATTTTCCCCCTCCTAATTAAACCTTTTGTCCTCCTCTGTTGAATTCTAAATTTCTCCCAGTCCTCAGGTTTGCTGCTTTTTCTGGCCAACTTATCTGCCTCTTCCTTGGATCTAACTCTATCCTTAATTTCCCTTGTTAGCCACGGTTGAGCCACTTTCCCTGTTTTATTTTTACTCCAGACAGGGATGTACAACTGTTGAAGTTTATCCATGTGATCTATAAATGTTTGCCATTGCCTATCCACAGTCAATCCTTTAAGTAACATTTGCCAGACTATTCTAGCCAATTCGCGTCTCATGCCGTCGAAGTTAGCTTTCCTTAAGTTTAGGACCCTAGTTCCTGAATTGACTGTGTCACACTCCATCTTAATAAAGAATTATACCATAGTATGGTCACTCTTCCCCAAGGGCCTCGCTCAACAAGATTGCTAATTAGTCCCTTCTCGTTACACATCACCCCGTCTAGGAAGGCCAGCTCTCTGTTTGGTTCCTCGACATATTGGTCAAGAAAACCATCCCTAATACGCTCCAGGAAATCCTCCTCCACCGCATTGCTACCAGTTTGGTTAGCCCAAACTATATGTAAATTAAAGTCGCCAATGATAACTGCTGTACCTTTATTGCACATATCCCTTATTTCTTGTTTGATGCTATCCCCAACCTCACTACTACTGTTTGGTGGCCTGTACACAACACCCACCAGCGTTTTATGCCCTTTGGTATTCCGCAGCTCCACCCATACCGATTCCACATCATCCAAGTCAATGTCTTTCCTTACTATTTCATTAATTTCCTCTTTAACCAGCAATGCCACCCCACCTCCTTTTCCTCTCTGTCTATCCTTCCAAAATGTTGAATACCCCTGGCTGTTGACTTCCCAGCCTTGGTCACCCTGGAGCCATGTCTCTGTGATGCCAATTACATCATATCCATTAACTGCTATCTGCGCAGTTAATTCGTCCACCTTATTCCGAATACTCCTCGCATTGAGGCACAGAGCCTTCAGGCTTGTCTTTTTAACACACCTTGCACCTTTAGAATTTTGCTGTAATGTGGCCCTTTTTGTTTTTTGCCTTGTGTTTCTCTGTCCTCCACTTTTACTATTCTCCTTTCTATGTTTTGCCTCTGTCTCCCTCTTGTTTCCCTCTGCCTCCCTGCATAGGTTCCCATTCCCCTGTCGTATTAGTTTAACTCCTCCCCTACAGCACTAGCAAACACTCCCCCTAGGACATTGGTTCCGGTCCTGCCCAGGTGCAGACCGTCCGGTTTGTACTGGTCCCACCTCCCCTAGAACTGGTTCCAATGTCCCAGTAATTTGAATCCCTCCCTTCTGCACCACTGCTCAAGCCACTTATTCATCTGAGCTATCCTGCAATTCCTACTCTGACTGGCACGTGGCACTGGTCACAATCCTGAGATTACTACTTTTGTGGTCCTACTTTTTAATTTAGTTCCAAGCTCCGTAAATTCATCTCGTCGGACCTCATCCTGTTTTTTACCCATATCGTTGGTACCAATGTGCACCACGACAACTGGCTGTTCACCCTCCATTTTTAGAATGTCCTGCACCCGCTCCGAGACATCCTTGACCCTTGCATCAAGGAGGCAACATACCATCCTGGAGTCTCGGTTGCGGCCGCAGAAATGCCTATCTATTCCCCTTACAATTGAATCACCTATCACTATAGCTCTCCCACTCATTTTCCTGCCCTCCTGTGCAGCAGAGCCACCCATGGTGCCATGAACTTGGCTGCTGCTGCCCTCCCCTGATGAGTCATCCCCCTCAACAGTACCCAAAGCAGTGTATCTGTTTTGCAGGGGGATGACCGCAGGGCACCCCTGCACTACCTTCCTTGCACTGCTCTTCCTGTTGGTCACCCATTTACTATCTGGCTGTGTACCCTTTACCTGCGGTGAGACCAACTCACTAAACGTGCTATTCACGTCATTCTCAGCGTCATGCATGCTCCAGAATTAATCCACCCGCAGCTCCAGTGCCGCAATGCGGTCTGTCAGGAGCTGGAGGTGGATACACTTCCAGCACACGTAGTCGTCAGGGACACCGGAAGCGTCCCTGACTTCCCACATGGTACAGGAGGAGCATAACATGTGTCCGAGCTCTCCTGCCATGACTTAACCCTTAGATAAACTTAATTTGGCAACAACAATGCTAAATGTTACTTACTGATAAAGGAGGACAAAGCGAAGCTACTTACCAATCACCAGCCAATCACTTATCCCCTTGGCTGTGACGTCACCTTTTGATTTCTTTCTCCTTCTTTATTGCCTTCTCCCTGCAGCTGCACAAGCACACCTCTCCGCCCCTCCGACTCTCGCCTCAGCAGTGCACCTCCCGACTCCTGATCTCATGGCTTTTATAGGCCTCTCCGATCCCTGGACTCTCGCCTCAGCAATGCACCTCCCGACTCCTGATCTTGCGGCCTTTGTAGGCCTCTCCGATCCCTGGACTCTCGCCTCAGCGACGCACCTCCTGACTCCTGATCTCGCGGCCTTTATAGACCTCTCCGATCCCTGGACTCTCGCCTCAGCGACGCACCTCCTGACTCCTGATCTCGTGGCCTTTTTAGGCCTCTCCGATCCCTGGACTCTCGCCTCAGCGACGCACCTCCTGACTCCTGATCTTGCGGCCTTTGTAGGCCTCTCCGATCCCTGGACTCTCGCCTCAGCGACGCACCTCCTGACTCCTGATCTCGCGGCCTTTATAGACCTCTCCGATCCCCGGACTCTCGCCTCAGTGATGCACCTCCCGACTCCTGATCTCGCAGCCTTTATAGGCCTCTCTGATCCCCGACAGTGCTCCCAAGGGATGCTGGGATCCTTTGGGACTTCAGGGGATGAGCTCCCTGGTGGCAGAACATGGGAGTGCATGCTTTACAGATATACAACATTAACCATCTTCTCCAATGTTCTATTGGCTGCTCTGATAGCAGCCCTTGTTGCCTTTAGCTGAGAATGATAACTATTTTTGTTCCCCTCAGAACTATTTTTATGGAGGGAGTTCCAGGATTTTGACCCAGTGATGATGAAGGAATGGCGATATATTGGCAAGTCAGGATGGTGTGTTGGAGATGATGTCGTAGATGCCATGGTAAGTTGCTGCAGTGCATCTTGTAGATGGTACAGACTGCCGCCTCAGTGTGCTGGTGGTGGAGAGGTGTGAATGTTTAAGATGGTGGATGGGATGCCAATCAAATGGGCTGCTTTGTCCTGGATGGTGTCGAGCTTCTTGGGAGTTGTTGGAACTGCACTCATCCAATTAATTGAAAAGTAATCCATTCCACTTCTGACTTGTGCCTTGTCGATGGTGGAAAGGCTTTAGGGAGTCAGGAGGTGAGTCACTCATCGCAGAATACCCAGCCTCTGACAGTGCTTATGTGGCTGGTCCAGTTCAGTTACTGCTCAATGGTGACCCCCAGGATATTGAAGGTGGGGGAATCGGCGATAGTTATTCTGCTGAATTTCACGGGAAGGCAGCTAGATTCTCTCATGTTGTAGGTGGTCATTGCCTGGCGCATGTGTGGCGCAAATGTTATTTGCCACTTATCGGTCTAAGCCTGAATGTTGCCCAAGTCTTACTGCATGCGAGCATGGACTGCTTCATTATCTGGAGAGGGGTTTGAACTCACAACCTTGTGACTCACTCTCAGTCACTCAGTCTCACTTTAAGAGTGTTTCCTCTAAACTAAGGCTGACACAAGAGACATACAAGGTTTCTCTTTGCATACCGACGATTTTGAAGACATTCCATTTTTCCTCTGTGTTAGTAATGTCACCATGTTGTGGCACGGCCTCATCAATCTGATCCAAGTCACTTGCCAATTATGCAAATCTAGCCCTCTTAAAATCCGGTAAGAGCATTACATTTTCAGCAGCTCTGGCTTGGTTACTTAGGTTGCATCTAATAATATTGTGGTCACTGTTGCATATTTCAGTGCGATGAAAAAATATGTTAAAATAGACATTAAATAACAGTAATTATGCATTCTCTAAAATTGATTCTTCCGTTATTGGACTGTGATATGAAAGAATAGTATAAAAAATACTCTTCGCTGTGTTAATGATGTACTTTTCTTAAAGGTCACTGCTATCATTCCTTTCACATTGTACAGTCATTAAATCTTATTACCATCAACTAAATAGCAGTCGGTCAGAAATTATGTGTTAATAGTCTGGAGCACAGTGTCAGTACGCTTAATTCTATTACAAAATCAAATAATTTACTTCTTATCTCATCCGTATTTTATATATTAGATTCATTACTTTTTCAGTTATTAATTTTGAGACATGGGTGACACTGGCAAGACAGTGTTTAGTGCCCATTCCTGGGTTCCCTGAGGATATTAAGAGTTAACTATATAGTATGGGAGTGGAATCATATGTAGGCAAGACAGGTTAGCGATGGCTGGTTCCGTTCTGCGAGGGGCATTAGTGAACTAATTGGATTTTTACGACAATCTGGCAGCTTTAATGGTCATTTTCTGTTACCAGATTTATTGAATTTAATTTCACGACTTGTCATGTGAGATTTGAACTGAGAGCCTGTATCGCAGTACTATTACCACCAGGCTATTGGTTTCATCCAAAACTGATTATAAGATCCTGCAGTATATGTTACTCTTATTGAGGATGCTGTGATAAGCGTTTTTAATGTTAAAGGTGTCACATTGTATAACACACATTGGGGGAGAAATTTGACTGCTTTGTGCCTCCCATTACCACCTGCGGGGGGGGGCGGTAACGGGGCGCTAAAGGGTTACCGACCGAGCGCTGCGAATTCAGCGACGCCCGCGAACTTCCCTGCTGGGTTTGCGCCCGCGCTAACACTTACCATCTCGCTCTCCAGCACCCCGTAGATCGTGACGTCATCAAGTGCGTTGCCCCCCCCGTTACTGTCCCGGATGTGAAATTCGCGCCCCCCCCCCCCCCCCCTCCCCTGCTGTATCGCCGAGCGTCAACAACGAGTGTCATTGCGGCTGGCCGCTTGGGGAGCAATAATTAAAGGCAGCGGTGTTCAGGTCGGTCAAACTTTACCCTTCTCACCAGTCTGGTGCCGGCTGAAAGTTTTTCACGCCTCATTGCTGCGCGATGTCCAGGCCCTCCAGTCTCGGAGTGATTGGGGCTGCCACGGCAGTCACGCGGGTCCCCTGGCAACACAGAACTCACTATAAGCATGTTGCCAACCATCATTGACCCTTCCCTTTAAGCGAGGAAAGCAGCCTCTGATGCTGGCAGCACTGCACTGAACATTCTTCAAAGCTCTGCCACTACCGCCCCTCTCACACAATCCAGTGCTCCACTTCCCTCTTGGAGCGCGAAAGCTGAAGTTCCCGGGAGCAAAAAACAATTATTGCCTGGCGATACTTTTCGGAGATTTCAAAAATTATCGCTCCAAATGGGGCACAACGGTATTTATAGCCCATTATCTGCTATTTTATAATGAGTATATTACCCTGAGATTGCCATTGGCTTCCCACAAATTTACTCATAACACTTTCTGATTTTTTTTTCAGTAACTGAAATGTCTTAATGCCTAAAATAAGGGTTTAAACAGAATTTGAACTCATTCTGCTTTATAGCACATCCTTAATTGTTTCCCTCTTTTTTTTTGAATGCGTATTTCTCAGTTAGATATGTGGGTCAGAGGGAAGGCTTTCAAAATAAACAGTTGCATTTTGCAATCAACTGATTGCCTCCATCATTGTTTTATCCCTACCTACTTTTGATCACACTTAGAGATTTTGATTTCTAACACCAATGAGATGGAGGAGGAGAAGGAAACTGACAAAAAAAAACACAAATAGACAAAATGACAGCAAATTTTCTTCCTCGTTCTAATTTGCTTTCTTTTTTAATTAAAACAAGCTAAGGTTGAAAATAAACAAAGCCTCTTTGAGAGAAACAGATGGGAATGGAGAGGGGCAGGAGGCGGGAGAATAGCTAAAGGTATTCTTAGCTGCAGTAAGACCTCCCTGCTCCTATACTCAAATCCTCTCGCTATGCAGGCCAACATGCTAGTAAAGAAAGCAAATGGCATGTTGACCTTCATAGCGAGAGGATTTGAGTATAGGAGGAGGGAGGTCTTACTGCAGTTGTACAGGGCCTTGGTGAGACCACATCTTGAGTATTGTGTGCAGTTTTGGTCTGCTAATCTGAGGAAGGACATTCTTGCTATTGAGGGAGTGCAGCGAAGGTTCATCAGACTGATTCCTGGAATGGCAGGACTGACTTATGAAGAAAGACTGGATCAACTAGGCTTATATTCACTGGAATTTAGAAGAATGAGAGAGGATCTCATAGAAACATATAAAATTCTGATGGGATTGGACAGGTTAGATGCAGGAAGAATGTTCCCAATGTTGGGGAAGTCCAGAACCAGGGGTCACAGTCTAAGGATCAGAGGTAAGCCATCTAGGACCGAGATGAGGAGAAACTTTTTCACACAGAGAATTGTGAACTTATGGAATTCTCTACCACAGAAAGTTGTTGAGTCCAGTTCGTTGGATATATTCAAAAGGGAGTTAGATGTGGCCCTTACGGCTAAAGGGATCAGAGGGTATGGAGAGAAAGCAGGAATGGGGTACTGAAGTTGCATGATCAGCCATGATCATATTGAATGGCTCGAAGGGCCGAATGGCCTGCTCCTGCACCTATTTTCTATGTTTCTATGTTTCTATGTAAGGTGGCTTCTCGGTACATGTCGTTGGGGAGCAGGTGGGATTGGGGTGGAAATAGATGGAGGATTAAGGGTGAGATGAGTGAGAACACGGCATTACATGGGGAAGATACAGGGTTTGAGGGGAACAGTTAAGGAGGTGCTATAAAGCAGAATGCATGATTGGAAGGTGAAGAGGACAGAATGGAAGCAGGAGGTGCATGTGTGATTGGAGGAGAAGGGTTGGAATTCGCTGAAGATCGTATTTTCTTGCAAGTGCAGGAAGCAGACGTTAGTGGCTTCTTTTTCAGGCACACCTTGCCATACTACCCATCAATTTTGATGTGAAAGAAAAAATAAAGACAGAAAGAGGAGCAAATTAAGATAAAGAAAGAAGCAAAAAGAAGAGTTAAGAGGAGAGAGAGCAACAAAAATGAATGACGAAAGCTGAGGAGGAGAGACAGTGAGAAATAGCTATGTGAAGACATCCGAGACAGATAGACTATTTTCCAACTTAACATGTGCAAGGCCATTGGAGATTAACTGGTAATGTATTAAAAGTCTTGGAAGTGTAGTAAACAGTGAGGAGGATAATAGCAGACTTCAGGAGGACACAGACAGACTGGTGAATTGACAGATGAAATTTAATGCAGAGAGGTGCAAAGTGATACATTTTGGTAAGAAGAATGAGGAGAGGCAATATAAACTAAATAGTGCAATTTTAAAATTGGTGCAGGAATGGAGAGATTGGGGCACTCACATACACCAATTGGACTGTTCACCACCTAAGGACTCATTTTAAGAGTGGAAGCAAGTCTTCATCGATTCCGAGGGACTGCCTATGATGATGATGGTGATAATCCTTTGAAGGTGGCAGGACAGGTTTATCACACTGTTAAAAAGGCATATAGGTTCCTTGACTTTATAAATGAAGGCATATGGGGTGAAATTCATTATCGCCCCTTTTGGGGGCGGTAACTTTTGAAAGCTGGGAAACTTAGCGGCAGGTGCTAATGCTTCCCAGCTTTCAAAAAATTGGTTTCGCGCTCCAGGAAATAAAGCGCTCCACTTCCTTCTTGGAGCACTAAAGGACGCAGGTGAGATGGAAACCTCAGTAGCGGTGCACACTGGACCCTGCAGCACTGCCGCGTTCAAAGAGCCCTTCCCTTCCTTAATGGGAAGGGCCATTGCTGCAGGCTCTGCCACTTAACCGCCACCTACCTAGACCTACGGTGGTCTCGTGCGATCAGCCCGGCACTCAAGCAGAGCGCTGGGCTGAGCGATCGCGGGCAGGAACCCGCAAAGAAAACAGCATCAACAAAGGTAAGTTTTTTTTTGAACTTACCTCGTCCACCTCACCTTTAATCATCACTCTGGGAGTGGCTGGTCGTCTGATCCACACCTCCTGCAGTTGTCGGTGTTTTCGCCTGGCGCTGCTACAGGGGGCGAA
The DNA here is from genome assembly GCF_044704955.1 of Pristiophorus japonicus. Lineage (NCBI taxonomy): Eukaryota > Metazoa > Chordata > Chondrichthyes > Pristiophoridae > Pristiophorus > Pristiophorus japonicus. The sequence goes on from NC_091977.1 coordinate 29,393,876, forward strand.
AGTGAATTTCGGGGCTGGGGCGCTAGCGGGGTGATGTGCACGGCATTGACACCACGATCTCCAGGCGCAGGAGATCGGGGCGCAATGCCATAGTGCCGCCGCTAAACTCCCGCCCAATATGGCGGGGCCGGGAGTTGATGTCAGCGCCGTACCCGGTCGCAAAGGCATTTGCCCTCCAGGGGGTGCTAATGGAAGGTCAACATGCACCCAATTTCTCTCCCATAATAGAGTAAAAAAGCAAGGAAGTTATGCTAAACCTTTATAAATCACTGGTTAGGCCTCAGTTGGAGTATTGTGTCCAATTCTGGGCACCACCGTTTAGAAAGGATGTCAAGGCCTTGGAGAGGGTGCAAAGAAGATCCAGTCGAATGGTACCAGAGATCGTGGAATTCAGTTACGTATAGAGACTAGAGAAGCTGGAATTGTTCTCCATAGAGCAGAGAAAGTTAAAGTGACATTTCATTATGAAGGGTTTTGATAGAGTAGATAGGAAGACACTAGGCTGGATTTTCCCAGATCCCACACGCATGGGAGCTCCCATGGTACTCTTTGAATAAGATCAGGGAGATCTCCCAGTGTCATGGCCAACATTTATCCTTCAAACAACACCACCAAAAACAGATGAACCTCCTCTTATCCTGCTGTATGCAATTTGACAGGCATATTCGCCAACATTACAATAATGACTACACATTAAACGGAACTATTTAACTGTAAAATGCTTTGGGATCTTCTGAGAATGTGAAAACAACAATACAAATGCAAGCTCTTTCTTTCATCCCTTCTTTCTATAAAAAATATCCTCTCATGCATCTTTCAAGTCTGAATGTGGTTTGATGGCCTATCTTCGTAACTGACACTAGGGATCAGCCAATGGCACTTCTCAACACTATCTCCCCAAGGTAGGTCAAGACTGTTGATTAAGTGTAACTCTGATTCTATCTTGCAATATGTGACATGTTGAAATTAATTTCCAAATTGAAATTATTTTGCCATAGTTCAAGGTGGGTGCAGAGAGGATATTTCCACTCCTAGGGGAAACTAAAACTAGAGGACAAAGGGCTAGATTTTACACTTTTGTGCAGATCGCCCAAAAATGGGCAGTATTTCCAGCATGGGCAGTAAAAATGGGTTTTCAGATCACCGGCTTGTCACCCATTTTCAAAGACCCGAGTCTCCATTTTAAACATTCGGCATTACCACAAGCGATCGGAAATGGACGTCAGCGTTAAACCTCTCTGACCTTCTGCCGTAAAGTGTCATAGAAACATAGAAACATAGAAATTTACAGCGCAGTAGGAGGCCATTTCGGCCCATTGTGTCCGCGTGGCCAACAAAGAGCCACGCGGCCCTTGGTCAGCAGCCCTAAAGGTTACATATAAACCTATGAACAATGACGGAGAGGCAAAAAGCACCCAGCCCAACCAGTCCGCCTCACACAACTCCGACACCCCTTATACTGAAACATTCTGCACTCCACCCCAACTGGAGCCATGTGATCTCCCGGGAAACGCAAAAAACAGATAAAAACCCAGGCCAATTTAGGGAGAAAAAAATCTGGGAAAATTCCGGATATAAAAGGGGTCAGAGGGTCTAGTAAGGAAGAGGAACTGAGGGAAATCTTTATTAGTCGGGAAATTGTGTTGGGGAAATTGATGGGATTGAAGGCAGATAAATCCCCAAGGCCTGATGGCCTGCATCCTAGAGTACTTAAGGAGGTGGCCTTGGAAATAGCGGATGCATTGACAGTCATTTTCCAACATTCCATTGACTCTGGATCAGTTCCTATGGAGTGGAGGGTAGCCAATGTAACCCCACTTTTTAAAAAAGGAGGGAGAGAGAAAACAGGGAATTATAGACCGGTCAGCCTGACCTCAGTAGTGGGTAAAATGATGGAATCAATTATTAAGGATGTCATAGCAGTGCATCTGGAAAATGGTGACATGATAGGTCCAAGTCAGCATGGATTTGTGAAAGGGAAATCATGCTTGACAAATCTTCTGGAATTTTTTGAGGATGTTTCCAGTAAAGTGGACAAAGGAGAACCAGTTGATGTGGTATATTTGGACTTTCAGAAGGCTTTCGACAAGGTCCCACACAAGAGATTAATGTGCAAAGTTAAAGCACATGGGATTGGGGGTAGTGTGCTGACGTGGATTGAGAACTGGTTGTCAGACAGGAAGCAAAGAGTAGGAGTAAACGGGTACTTTTCAGAATGGCAGGCAGTGACTAGTGGAGTGCCGCAAGGTTCTGTGCTGGGGCCCCAGCTGTTTACATTGTACATTAATGATTTAGACGAGGGGATTAAATGCAGTATCTCCAAATTTGCGGATGATACTAAGTTGGGTGGCAGTGTGAGCTGCGAGGAGGATGCTATTAGGCTGCAGAGTGACTTGGATAGGTTAGGTGAGTGGGCAAATGCATGGCAGATGAAGTATAATGTGGATAAATGTGAGGTTATCCACTTTGGTGGTAAAAACAGAGAGACAGACTATTATCTGAATGGTGACAGATTAGGAAAAGGGAAGGTGCAACGAGACCTGGGTGTCATGGTACATCAGTCATTGAAGGTTGGCATGCAGGTACAGCAGGCGGTTAAGAAAGCAAATGGCATGTTGGCCTTCATAGCGAGGGGATTTGAATACAGGGGCAGGGAGGTGTTGCTACAGTTGTACAGGGCCTTGGTGAGGCCACACCTGGAGTATTGTGTACAGTTTTGGTCTCCTAACTTGAGGAAGGACATTCTTGCTATTGAGGGAGTGCAGCGAAGGTTCACCAGACTGATTCCCGGGATGGCGGGACTGACCTATCAAGAAAGATTGGATCAATTGGGCTTGTATTCACTGGAGTTCAGAAGAATGAGAGGGGACCTCATAGAAACGTTTAAAATTCTGACGGGTTTAGACAGGTTAGATGCAGAAAGAATGTTCCCAATGTTGGGGAAGTCCATAACCAGGGGTCACAGTCTGAGGATAAGGGGTAAGCCATTTAGGACCGAGATGAGGAGAAACTTCTTCACCCAGAGAGTGGTGAACCTGTGGAATTCTCTACCACAGAAAGTAGTTGAGGCCAATTCACTAAATATATTCAAAAGGGAGTTAGATGAAGTCCTTACTACTCGGGGGATCAAGGGTTATGGCGAGAAAGCAGGAAGGGGGTACTGAAGTTTCATGTTCAGCCATGAACTCATTGAATGGCGGTGCAGGCTAGAAGGGCTGAATGGCCTGCTCCTGCACCTATTTTCTATGTTTCTATGTTTCTATGACCCATCCAGGTGATAGAAACAAGTCCAGGAGATCACCCTGGCCATATTCTTTCCCCTGCAGTACTTACCATTATATCTGCGCCGTTCAACAAAAGGTCATCCAGTCTAATCCCAATTACCAGCTCCAGGTCCGTAACCCTGCCGGTTATGGCACTTTAAGTGCCCATCCAACCATCTCGTAAAAGTGGTGAGGGTTTCTGCATCCACCACTCTTCCAGGCAGCGAGTTCCAGATCCCTACAACCCCCTGCGTAAAGAAGCCCCCCCTCAAATCCGCTCTAAATCTTAAAACTATGCTCCCTCATAATAGACCCCTCCACCAATGGAAATGGACCCTTACTACCACTCTGACCAGGCCCCTCAATATTTTATACACCTCAATGAGGTCTCCTCTCAACCTCCTCTGTTCCAATGAGAACAAACCCAGCCTATCCAATCTGTCCTCATAACTAAGATTCTCCATTCCAGGCAGCCTCCTAATAAATCTCCTCTGCACCCTCTCTAGTGCAATCACGTACTTCCTATAATACGGCGACCAGAACTGCACACAGTACTCCAGCTGTGGCCTAACCAGAGTATTATACAATTTAAGCATAACCTCCCTGCTCTTATATTCTATCCCTCGGCCAATAAAGATAAGCATTCCGTATGCCTTCTTAACCACCTTATCCACCTGGCCTGCTACTTTCAGGGAATCTGTGGACCAATGATGGAGCTTTGGAGGCGTGGCCTATTCACTCGGAGCCTGGAGCAGTGAGAGAAGGAGCTACCTGCTGTTGCTCCTGCTTGGAGGCCTAGAGAGAACCCTGAGACCAGTCCAGGAAGAGGAGGAAGGGGCTTACTACAATTCAACATCCAGAGGGAGAGGAGGAGAGCAGAAAATTCAACTACTTTATTACTTTTACAAAGAGTTGGAGAGAGGGGGAAAAAAGACAACAACTATCCAGTGTGGAAGGAGGGAGAAACTTCATCAACCAAAGGTGGGTGTGTTTTGGTGCATTCCCCGAAAGACTTTGTTGTATCGGTGGGGGGAGGAAAGAAGACCATTTCGAGGGCCGGAACATCGCAGGGGGTGTGTGTGTGTGGAAGTTTGTGTGGGAGTCTTGCTTACAGCTAGGCCCCACACACCACTGAAGCACCCCTCCCCCATTGCCTAGCCTGGGATAGCTGGAGCTACCTGGCTGAAGAATAATTAATCACCCTATTTAACATAGTTGGGAGTGTGCGCCTGGGTGGCTCCAGCTACCCCAGGTGAAGACATCTTCTCCCCCCACCGGAAGACCATCTACAAAGACTGTGTCTTGTTTTTCCATCATCTGGAGAGTGCACCCCAGAAAAACACCCACCCATCGCTGTGAGTGGAGACCTGCCCTCACAGCTTCCCTCTTTCACACCCCCCCTCACTCTTTCTCTCTCTCTCTGTCTCTCCCCTCTCTCTCTGAGAGCCCTTTCCTCCTAATTGAAAAAACAATTAAGACAACTGAGCAGAGGGAGCAAGGCCCCTCCCCAATTGTCAACTAGGGGAGAGGTGTGCCTCATTGAGAGCTCCTCTGCTCAGACACTTAAACGAGGCCAATTTAAGAACATTAAGGCCTGTGACTTTGGGGTGGGTGTAGCCCTTAAAGGGACCCCGTGATGGCGACCCCATCCACGCCGGTGGCAGGGCCAGCAAAGACATATGCGCAGGCGGCATCCACATCCACGGCGCCTCCTGCACCTCCTGCTGCCCTGCCACCATTCAGACTAATAACAAAGAAACATGGGGTCAAGAGCTACACTCACCCCACAATGAGCATCGAGGAGTGCGTGCGGGCGATGGCTGGGGTAATCGGCCCCTCGGCCATTTTCGCAGCCTCCGATGTCTGGGAAGGCTGTATTCTTCTTGGGGTCGGAGCGGGCGGTATCGCTGGCCCTTGAAAAGGGGCTCACGGTGGGCAAGACGTTCCTGCCGGTGGACCCTCTCGAGGCCACCGCGCAGAGGGCCATCCTTTCTAACGTCCCGCCCTTTGTTCCCGCTGAGCTCCTCCTCCCTCACCTACACCAACTGGGGGAGGTAAGGTCAGGGATCAACTCCATACCGCTCGGCCTCAGGGAGAGCAGCCTGCGCCACGTGTTCTCCTTCCGCCGGCAGCTCTTTGTCCGGCTGGCGCGGGAGGAGACGACGGAGGGATCGTTTAATGTGGTGCACGAGGGGACTGCCTACCGCGTCTTCTGGACGTCGGACGGCGTGCGGTGCCATGCCTGCAGGGAGGTGGGGCATGTTCGTAAGAACTGCCCCGCCTCCAAGGCCGCCAAACCACCGAAGGCGGCCAAGGCTGGCGCCGCCGCCACCCCTCCCCCTAGTAGCGTCCGCATGCCGGGAGCTGTGGGTGCGCGGGCATCGTCGGGGGCCTTTGTTTTCATGGCCTCCAGCGGGGGGGAGGGAGAGCGTCCGATCGGAAGGAAGGCGCGGAGGAAGGCGAAACATCTCAAGGCGGGTCCCCTCAGTGCGCCAGACAATTTGATCGCCTCGCTCAGCACAACCCTGTCACCGGCGAGCGCGGGGTGCCCTGAGCCCGTGCCCGAGCCCTTGACCAATATCACAGAGGAGCTTGGGCGCGGGCAAGATAAGAAAAAGGGGGGAGTGGAGCGGGAGGTCTCGGCAGACATGGAGGTCTCCCTGCCTCCGTGCCCCCCCAGGAACAAAAGGAGGCGCCGCTCCAATGAGGTGGAGGGGGAACAACATCCCTCCGCGGAGGAGTCGGTGCCCGCCGCGTGTCCCACGTCTCCCACCAGCGCCCCCAAACTGCGCCGTAGGCGAGAGGAGTCTGTCCCCGGGGAGGGTGAGACAGTCGAGGCTGTCCAGCCTCTGCCTCCCGGGGATGGCGTGGAAGATCTGCCTGTCGTGGGGGGCATGGGGCCAGCGGAGGAATGCATAGCCGCCGGGTCGAGCGTCCCGGGGACTGAGGCGGGCGGGGCCAAAAAGGCCGAACCTGAGCCCGCCCAGCCTTTATCCTACTTCCCCTGGGACTTGCACGACTCGGCAGAAAATTAAAATTAAAATTTTTTTTATATACATCCACACGCTGGGCCGGTGGGTGGCGGCGGGGAAGGGGAAGAACAACAACCCTCGCCCCCTACTTTGGAGCTGGGGTACATAGAGGACCTGGAACATTTCTTTGACCAGGTCTCTCCATGTTCCCCGGCTCCTGGGGCGGAGGAGGAACCCCTTCCGCTGTCGCTTCCTGACCCAGCACCGCTTTTAAAAGAGCCCAGTGGGGACTCCTCTCCGACGATCCTGGGGGTGGGATCGGGGCAGAGCCAGGGCCGGATGGAGCGGCCGGGCCGTTTGCCGTACCTCGTGCGGTCGACGGGCCGGCTGCTGGCGGCGACCTCCCGGAGGGGGATGGGGACTCGGTGGGGGACGAGGGAGAAGATCTCGGGTCCACCGCCAGTGAGGCGGTGGATCTCCTCGTGCCCCCGCTGAGTCCCCCCTCATTCCTGCAAAGGAACTCTGGGGACTTTTTAGTCCAGAGCCAGGGTCGCTGCAACCGCGCCCATCTGGCCCGGAAAGATGGTCCGAGCCGGGGCTGCTCGTCGCGTCTGTCCGCGCTGCCGCTAAAACCATGGCCGCGGGCGGGCCCTTATCAAAGGTGCAAGGCCTTGAGCTGCGCCGGCTCAAAAGGTTCCTCGCTGGGCTGCTGAAGGAGTGGAGGTCAACAAACGACTCCACTCCCCGCCCCCCACAATAGCTTAGGTAGAGGTTGCACTATGCTTTTGTCATGAAGATAACCATAGCCAGCCTCAACATCAACGGTGGCAGAGGGGCACGCCGTAGATTTGACAATTTTTCGCTCCTGCGGGAGGGGAAATATGCGGTGTGCTTCCTGCAAGAAACCCACACCGTTCCGGGAGACGTAGCCACGTGGCTCCTGGAATGGCAAGGAGAGGTCCGCATGAGCCACCTCACCGCCACTTCTTGTGGGGTGGCCATCTTGCTGGCCCCGCATTTTCAGCCGGAGATCTTGGGGGTCGAGGAGCCCGTGCCAGGCCGCTTGCTGCACGTGACGGTTCGCCTGGGGGACGTGCCGCTCCATCTCGTGAACGTGTACGCCCCTCAGCCCGGCCCGCAGCAAGCGCGCTTCTTCGAAGAAGTGTCCGCTCTTCTTGGCTCCGTCGACGTCGGCGACTGCATTGTCCTCGGGGGGGATTTTAACTGCACCCTCGAGGTGAGGGACCGCTCCGATGCACTGCAGAGCATGACGGTGATGGAGAAGTTGAGGGACCTGGTCGGGTCCTTCGACTTGGTGGATGTCCGGCGAAATCTCCATCCCGACTCCAGCGCCTTTACTTGGGTGAGGCCTGGAGTAGGATGGTCCAGAGTCGACCGCCTTTACGTGTCTCGGGCGTACGTTTCCTGCGTCCCGGCGGCCTCCATGCGGCCGGTGCCGTGTTCAGACCACCACCTGGTGTGGGCGGAGCTCGCTTCTCTCCGCGCGAGGACGGGGTCCGCGTACTGGCATTTTAACAACCAGCTGCTGGAGGATGTGCGGTTCCAGGACTCGTTCCGTTGTTTCTGGGCCGACTGAAGAAGGAAGTAGGGGGCTTCCCCTCCTTAAGGCTATGGTGGGACGTGGGCTAGGCTCACATCCGCGTCTTCTGTCAAGAGTACGCGAGGGGGTCGACCAAGAGGCGGGCGGCCAGAGTCGGGCGCCTAGAAAAAGAGGTGCTCGACCTGGAGTCCCGTCTCGGTCAAGTCGTCGAGGACCCGGCCCTGCGGACGGTGTACGAAGCGAAGAAGGCTGCGCTGAAGGACCTGCAGCTCGTCGGGTCCCGAGGCGCATTCGTGAGGTCGCGGATCCGGTTCCTGCGGGATCTGGACCGCGGCTCCCCCTTCTTCTACTCGCTGGAAAAAAGACAGACAGAGTGTCCATAAGCAGCTCTTGACGCTGCTGGCCGACGACGGCTCTCTCGTCTCGGATCCGGAGGGCGTCAACAACAGGGTCCGTGAATATTACGGGGCTCTGTTCTCTCCGGATCCGTCCAGCGAGGAAGCGCGTAGAGTTTTGTGGGAGGACCTGCCGAAGGTCAGCCCGGAGGGCGCCGAAAATCCAGAAGCTCCGCTAAGCCTGGCGGAACTGACCGGTGTCCTCGCCCGGCTCTCGAGGGGAAAAGCCCCGGGGCTGGACGGGCTGACTGTGGAGTTCCACAGGGCGTTCTGGGACGTCCTGGGGGGCGACTATGCGCGGGTCCTGGGGGAAAGTCTGGCGACCGGGGAGATGCCCCTCTCTTGGTGCAGGGCAGTCATCGTCCTGCTGCCTAAGAAGGGCGATCTCCGCCTCCTTAAGAACTGGCGCCCGGACTCCCTCCTCAGCACGGACTACAAAATCTTCGCCAGGGCGATGTCTGCTCGCCTTGGCGCCGTGCTGGACCACATGATCCACCCTGACTAGTCCTACACGGTCCCGGGCCGGACAATCCACGATAACATCCATCTGGTCCGGGACCTCATCCATCATTCCCAGGAGGCTGGTCTGTCGGTCGCCTTCCTATCTCTCGACCAAGAGAAGGCGTTCGACAGGGTAGATCACGACTATCTGTTCAGGACTCTGCGCGCTTTCGGGTTCGGGACGCATTTCGTCGCCCGGATCCGACTTTTGTACGCCGCCGTGGAGTGTCTGATTAAGGTTAACGGGTCCTTGACGGCGCCCCTTCGCTTTGGGAGAGGGGTGCGCCAGGGATGCCCCATGTCCGGCCAGTTATACGCCGTTTGCGTGGAGCCTTTCCTGCGCCTCCTGTGGACGAGGTTGACGGGACTGGCTCTGCAAGGGCCGGGCGTGGAGGTCGTCCTCTCGGCTTACGCCGATGACGTGCTCCTCGCGGTAGAGGATCCCGCTGACCTGCAGAGGATGCGTCCTCCTCCTCGGTCTGCTACCTCTTTGACTGGGCACATAATGCTCTTGAATATCCCTTTGGCCATCTCTAGTCTGCAGCATGTGTGTAGTCATCAAGACAGGCTGAGAAATGACAGGCCCCATGACAATCACAATCAGTATTGTACCTATTGTTCACAAACAATAAATTTACCTGCTAAAACACCTAAAATAAATTCAAATCCACAGTATGATAAGATGTTTGTTCAGATGTTCAAATCACCTTAAAAGAACTGCACAGTACATCAAAACTCCCCAGAACTTGAAGCCGCCTTTTATATGAACTGACCTCTGATTTACAACATGGCGTCCACACCACTGGGTTTAGTTCAGGTGAAAGCATCTTTTTCTCAGCGGGTTTTTTCAGCGAGCGATATGTGGCCGATGTGCTGAAAGAAATGCTCAGCGATATTATGGGCATTAGTTTCGCCCATTCTGATCTGTATGGCAAAAAAAAGTGGGCGGGCGGTATTATTAATTCTCGGCGTTAACTACGTGCCGAAAGTAATACTGGCCGATAAGTGAGTGGTACATGGGTGTTAGTTTCCATTTTGTTGTTAAATGGGCAATATCTGGGCATAATACCTCATCTCAGTGTTAAAATGGACGTAGTGGGCGGTATCGATGCAAAAATAATATAAAGTCGAGGCTAATGAGACAAGGATAGGTTCTGGTCTAATGTGTACAGTTATGGTCTCCCAATCGAAGGAAAGACATACTTGCCTTAGAGGGAGTGCAACAAAGGTTCACTAGACTGCTTTCTGGGATGAGGTGATAGCCCTATGTGGAGATTGGGTAGACTAGGCCTATATTCCCTAGAGCTTAGAAGAATGAGAGGTGATCTCATTGGAGCATATAAAATTCAAAATGGGCTTGACAGGGTAGATGCTGAGAAATTGTTTCCCCTGGCTGGGGAATCTCGAACATGAAGCGACATAAGTGGTCGCCCATTTCGGACTGGGATGAGGAGAAATTTCTTCACTCAAAGGGTTGTGATTCTTTGGAATTCTTTACCCCAGAGGGCTGTGGATGCTCAGTCGTTGAGTCTGTTCAAGACAGAGGTCGATAAATTTTTGGAAACTGAAGGAATTACGGCATATGGGGATAGTGCAGGAAGGTAGAGTTGAGGTAGAAGAACAAAAGAACATAAGAAATAAGAAATAGGAGCAGGAGTAGGCCATACAGCCCCTCGAGTCTGCTCCACCATTTAATACGATCATGGCTGATCCGATCATGGCCCTGAAGTCCACTTTCCTGTCTTCATAACCCCTTATTCCTTATCGTTTAGGAAACTGTCTATTTCTGTCTTAAATTTATTCAATGTCTCAGCTTCCACAGCTCTCTGAGGCAGCGAATTCCACAGATTAACAACCCTCTGCGAATAAATTTCTCCTCATCTCAGTTTTAAATGGGCAGCCCCTTATTCTAGTCTCCCCTATCAGTGGAAACATCCTCTCTGCATCCACCTTGCCAAACCCTCTCATAATCTTGTACGTTTCAATAGGATCAAATCTCATTCTTCTGAATTCCAATGAGTTCCTACGAAATGAATTTAAGGAGCTAGGAGCTAAATTAAAAAGTAGGACCTCAAAAGTAGTAATCTCGGGATGCTACCAGTGCCACGTGCTAGTCAGAGTAGGAATCGCAGGATAGCTCAGATGAATACGTGGCTTGAGCAATGGTGCAGCAGGGAGGGATTCAAATTCCTGGGGCATTGGAACCGGTTCTGGGGGAGGTGGGACCAGTACAATCCGGACGGTCTGCACCTGGGCAGAATCGGAACCAATGTCCTCGGGGGAGTGTTTGCTAGTGCTGTTGGGGAGGAGTTAAACTAATATGGCAGGGGGATGGGAACCAATGCAAGGAGATAGAGGGAAACAAAAAGGAGGCAAAAACAAAAGACAGAAAGGAGATGAGGAAAAGTGGAGGGCAGAGAAACCCAAGGCAAAGAACAAAAAGGGCCATTGTACAGCAAAATTCTAAAAGGACAGAGGGTGTTAAAAAAACAAGCCTAAAGGCTTTGTGTCTTAATGCAAGGAGTATCCGCAATAAGGTGGATGAATTAACTGTGCAAATAGATGTTAACAAATATGATGTGATTGGGATTACGGAGACGTGGCTCCAGGATGAGCAGGGCTGGGAACTCAACATCCAGGGGTATTCAACATTCAGGAAGGATAGAATAAAAGGAAAAGGAGGTGGGGTAGCATTGCTGGTTATGGAGGAGATTAAGGCAATAGTTAGGAAGGACATTAGCTTGGATGATGTGGAATCTATATGGGTACAGCTGCAGAACACCAAAGGGCAAAAAACGTTAGTGGGAGTTGTGTACAGACCTCCAAACAGTAGTAGTGATGTTGGGGAGGGCATCAAACAGGAAATTAGGGGTGCGTGCAATAAAGGTGCAGCAGTTATAATGGGTGACTTTAATATGCACATAGATTGGGCTAACCAAACTGGAAGCAATACGGTGGAGGAGGATTTTCTGGAGTGCATAAGGGATGGTTTTTTAGACCAATATGTCGAGGAACCAACTAGGGGGGAGGCCATCTTAGACTGGGTGTTATGTAATGAGAAAGGATTAATTAGCAATCTCGTTGTGCGAGGCCCCTTGGGGAAGAGTGACCATAATGTGGTGGAATTCTGCATTAGGATGGAGAATGAAACAGTTAATTCAGAGACCATGGTCCAGAACTTAAAGAAGGCTAACTTTGAAGGTATGAGGCGTGAATTGGCTGAGATGGATTGGCGAATGATACTTAAGGGGTTGACTGTGGATGGGCAATGGCAGACATTTAGAGACCGCATGGATGAACTACAACAATTGTACATTCCTGTCTGGCATAGAAATAAAAAAGGGAAGGTGGCTCAACCGTGGCTATCAAGGGAAATCAGGGATAGTATTAAAGCCAAGGAAGTGGCATACAAATTGGCCAGAAATAGCAGCGAACCTGGGGACTGGGAGAAATTTAGAACTCAGCAGAGGAGGACAAAGGGTTTGATTAGGGCAGGGAAAATGGAGTATGAGAAGAAGCTTGCAGGGAACATTAAGACGGATTGCAAAAGTTTCTATAGATATGTAAAGAGAAAAAGGTTAGTAAAGACAAATGTAGTCAGAATCAGGGGAAGTCATAACGGGGAACAAAGAAATGGCGGACCAATTGAACAAGTACTTTGGTTCGGTATTCACGAAGGAGGACACGAACAACCTTCCGGTTATAAAAGGGGTCGGGGGGGTCTAGTAAGGAGGAGGAACTGAGGGAAATCCTTATTAGCCGGGAAATTGTGTTGGGGAAATTGATGGGATTGAAGGCCGATAAATCCCCAGGGCCTGATGGACTGCATCCCAGAGTACTTAAGGAGGTGGCCTTGGAAATAGTGGATGCGTTGACAGTCATTTTCCAACATTCCATTGACTCTGGATCAGTTCCTATGGAGTGGAGGGTAGCCAATGTAACCCCACTTTTTAAAAAAGGAGGGAGAGAGAAAACGGAATTATAGACCGGTCAGCCTGACATCGGTAGTGGGTAAAATGATGGAATCAATTATTAAGGATGTCATAGCAGTGCATTTGGAAAGAGGTGACATGATAGGTCCAAGTCAGCATGGATTTGTGAAAGGGAAATCATGCTTGACAAATCTTCTGGAATTTTTTGAGGATGTTTCCAGTAGAGTGGATAAGGGAGAACCAGTTGATGTGGTATATTTGGACTTTCAGAAGGCGTTCGACAAGGTCCCACACAAGAGATTGATGTGCAAAGTTAGAGCACATGGGATTGGGGGTAGTGTACTGACATGGATTGAGAACTGGTTGTCAGACAGGAAGCAAAGAGTAGGAGTAAATGGGTACTTTTCAGAATGGCAGGCAGTGACTAGTGGGGTACCGCAAGGTTCTGTGCTGGGGCCCCAGCTGTTTACACTGTACATTAATGATTTAGATGAGGGGATTAAATGTAGTATCTCCAAATTTGCGGATGACACTAAGTTGGGTGGCAGTGTGAGCTGCGAGGAGGATGCTGTGAGGCTGCAGAGCGACTTGGATAGGTTAGGTGAGTGGGCAAATGCATGGCAGATGAAGTATAATGTGGATAAATGTGAGGTTATCCACTTTGGTGGTAAAAACAGAGAGACAGACTATTATCTGAATGGTGACAGATTAGGAAAAGGGGAGGTGCAAAGAGACCTGGGTGTCATGGTACATCAGTCATTGAAGGTTGGCATGCAGGTGCAGCAGGCGGTTAAGAAAGCAAATGGCATGTTGGCCTTCATAGCAAGGGGATTTGAGTACAGGGGCAGGGAGGTGTTGCTACAGTTGTACAGGGCATTGGTGAGGCCACACCTGGAGTATTGTGTACAGTTTTGGTCTCCTAACCTGAGGAAGGACATTCTTGCTATTGAGGGAGTGCAGCGAAGGTTCACCAGACTGATTCCCGGGATGGCGGGACTGACCTATCAAGAAAGACTGGATCAACTGGGCTTGTATTCAGAAGAATGAGAGGGGACCTCATAGAAACATATAAAATTCTGACGGGGTTAGACAGGTTAGATGCAGGAAGAATGTTCCCAATGTTGGGGAAGTCCAGAACCAGGGGTCACAGTCTAAGGATAAGGGGTAAGCCATTTAGGACCGAGATGCGGAGGAACTTCTTCACCCAGAGAGTGGTGAACCTGTGGAATTCTCTACCACAGAAAGTTGTTGAGGCCAATTCACTAAATATATTCAAAAAGGAGTTAGATGAGGTCCTTACTGCTAGGGGGATCAAGGGGTATGGCGAGAAAGCAGGAATGGGGTACTGAAGTTGAATGTTCAGCCATGAACTCATTGAATGGCGGTGCAGGCTAGAAGGGCCGAATGGCCTACTCCTGCACCTATTTTCTATGTTTCTATGTTTCTATGTTTCTAGAGGCCCAACATACTCAACCTTTCCTCATAAATCAACCCACTCATCTCTGGAATCAACCTTGTGAACCTTCCCTGAACTGCTTCCAAAGCAAATATATCCTTTCGTAAATATGGAAACCAAAACTGCACGCAGTATTCCAGGTGTGGCCTCACCAATACTCTGTACAACTGTAGCAAGACTTCCCTACTTTTCTACTTCATCACCTTTGCAATAAAGGCCAAGATTCCATTGGCCTACCTGATCACTTGCTGTACCTGCATACTAACCTTTTGTGTTTCATGCACAAGTATCCCCAGGTCCCACTGTACTGCAGCACTTTGTAATCTTTCTCCATTTAAATAATAACTTGCTCTTTGATTTTTTTTTTCTGCCAAAGTGCATGACCTCACACTTTCCAACATTATACTCCATCTGCCAAATTTTTGCCCACTCACTTAGCCTGCCGATGTCCTTTTGCAGATTGTTTGTGTTCTCCTCACATTGCTTTTCCTCCCATCTTTGTATCGTCAGCAAAATTGGCTATGTTACACTCGGTCCTTTCCTCCAAGTCGTTAATATAGATTGTAAATAGTTGAGGTCCCAGCACTGATCTCTGCGGCACCCCACTGGTTACTGATTGCCAACCCGAGAATTAACCATTAACCCTACTCTCTGTTTTCTGTTCGTTAGTCAATCCTCTATCAATGCTACTATATTACCCCCAACCCCGTAAACTTTTATCTTGTGCAGTAACTTTTTATGTGGCACCTTGTCAAATGCCTTCTGGAAGTCCAAATACACCACATCCACTGGTTTCCCTTTATCCACCCTCAAAGAATTCTAGCAAATTTGTAAAGCATGACTTCCCCTTCATAAATCTATGCTGAATCTGCCTGACTGAATTTTGCTTCTCCAAATGTCCTGCTACTGCTTGATCTTGCCATGATCTTGTTGAATGGCGGAGCAGGCTCCAAGGGTCAAATGGCCGACTCCTGCTCCTATTTCTTATGTTCTTATGTATGTATAGAACCAAAAGATGGGTCCAGAGGAGGTGTAAATGGCTCCGGTGTCTGCTGTATATGGTCCACGTCTCTGAGCCATACAGGAGGGCGGGTATCACTACAGCCCTGTAAATCATAAGCTTGGTGCCAGATTTGAGGGCCTGATCTTCGAACACTCTCTTCCGCTGGTGACCAAAGGCTGCACTGGTGCACTGGAGGCAGTATTGGACCTCGTCATCGATGTCTGTCTTTGCTGATAGTAGGCTGATAGATGAGAGGATAGACATACCAACGTCAGTGTTCTCGATCAGGCCAACATCCCCAGCATGGAAGCACTGACCACACTCGACCAGCTCCATTGGGCGGACCACATTGTCCGCATGCCCGATACAAGACTCCCAAACCAAACGCTCTACTCGGAACTCCTACACGGCATGCGAGCCCCAGGTGGTCAGAGGAAACATTCCAAGGGCACCCTCAAAGCCTCCTTGATGAAGTGCAACATGACCATCGACACCTGGGAATCCCTGGCCCAAGACTGCCCTAAGTGGAGGAAGAGCATCCAGGAGGGTGCTGAGCACCTCGAGTCTCGTCACCGAGAGCACGAAGAATACAAGCGCAGACAGCGGAAGGAGCATGTGACAAACGAGACTCCCCACCCACCCTTTCCTTCAACCACTGTCTGCCCCACCTGTGACAGAGACTGTAATTCGTCTATTGGAATGTACAGCCATCTGAGAACTCACTTTTAGAGTGGAAGCGTATCTTCCTTAATTTAGAGGGACTGCCTATGATGATGATGATGAAATGGTTCCAGCAGAACAGCAGAGGAGGAGGGGAAAGGATGGGAAGGCTCCCGTGTCCCAGGTGTGCGGTGGAAGAAAGGTAGGTAGACCCCAGGGATGCAGACCAACCCACACACCAGCCCACACACCCTTCACTCCCAGTGGCTCTGTCACAGCCTTCCTCTATTACCAGCACTGCTATCCAAGAGAAAATAGGAGTAACGGGTAAAATCTAAAGTTGTTAAACTCAATGTTTACAGCAATTTACAGTCTTCCGGCCTTAAAATTGACTTTAACAACTTTAGATCTTAACTCCCTGTAGTTACCAGTTTTATTTTCTGCCTTTCTTGAAGCTCGGATCTATGTTGACATGTTTCCAATGCAGTGAGACCCCCGCACTGTTCATCGACTCCCTCATAATTATATTTGAGATTAAAAATGCTTGAGGTTAAAGTCAAAGTAAGGAGTAGACTTTAAAAAAAAAATTGATAAAAATTCTAAAGTAAATTTGATTGCCATCTGCCCGAGTTTATTGACATGAATAATATATATGCAAGATTCTCATTTTGCTTTATTTATTATTGATTTTTACATTTTACTTCATAGAACCACAACATCAGAAACAAATTAATGTTCCTTGTATAATTCGTTTGCACAAGATAAATCATATATTAGTTTTCTCGATGATATGTTAATGATATATCTTCAGAACACAGGAGAGTATAGACATAGTATAGCATTGTATATCATCATGGTAATTTAACTTCAGGTCTGGAGTAGACCCAAGGGGAAGACATTGGACAGAGTACAGCCACGATAGAGAACCACTCTTTGTTAAATTCAATGGGCCTGAATTTGGTGAACCTACCACTGGCTGCCACCGAGTTTCTCGGTGGTGTCCCTGTTTTTTCGGCGATCTCCCCTCCGAGCGAGTTTGGCGAGCCCCTCACGCTGGCGGGGAGAGAAGACCGCTGGGGAGCGTCTGCCGGTGTGTGCCAGTGTGCAACGTGGACAAAAGTCCTCCCGCCTGCTCCCGCCCGAGATTGGTCCGGGCGGACCTCCGTGTGGAGGCAGGTCTTACCTGCACGGTCGGTATGATGACCTGCAACAAAAGATAGTGAGATGGTTTGCTTTATATCTTTTGCAGCGAGTTTGTTGGATGGGGTCCTCTGAAGGATTTGTCAAGATTTGTTTTTCATTTGTTGAAGATTTTTTTTTCCGTTCCCCGCTCCCTGGGCCCGACTCTATCGCCGCCCAGAATCTGACTTAGCACTCACTGCCGCCCAGAATCGGCGAGTAAGGCCCATTTTTTCCAACGGGCGTTTTCCTTTCGATTTCTCCACCAAAGTTCCACCCAAAGTCATCATTATCATCGGCGGTCCCTCGAACGAGGATGACTTGCTTCCACGAGAGTCCACAGATGTTTCAATGAAGGACCCGATGTCCCAGTCTTGAACTCCAATTGAGGGGATAGAAGATGCTTGTGCGTGAATTTTTTTTAACGTGTGGTGACCGTTGCACATCAGCCACCACACGGGCTTGACAGAGCTAGGCCTTTATCCAGTGGCAAGGATTAACCAGGATGACTGGAGACCTGCTCTGCTGCCCAGACCTAGTACCATCATGATCTTAGCCACCTTTTCGACAGTAAATGGGCGGAACTTAGGTTTGAGCAAACTTGGGCCCGTTGTTATTGCACTTTGCTGCCTTCGGCCTTAACAATGAGATAACTGTGATATATGTGGACTTGTATTTACGCTGTACAGCCACCAGAGGGCTCATTCCCCGAATCCCAAGGGATCCCATAATCCCTTGGGAGCACAGGTATTTAAGAAGGCTTCACAGGTTGGAGAGGCACTCTGGAGACCTGCAATAAAAGACTAAGGTCACACTTTACTTTGAGCTCACAGTGTTCAGTCTGACTCTTTCTCCATACACAACAACTGGCGACTAAATAGCTAACCCAAAGATGCAGAAAACAGTGGGCATCCTGGAGAGATTTTCGGAGGGAGATGATTGGGAAACTTTTGTGGAGCGACTCGACCAATACTTCGTGGCCAATGAGCTAGATGGGGAAGAGAGCACTGCCAAACGTAGAGCGATCCTCCTCACCGTCTGTGGGGCACCAACGTATGGCCTCATGAAGAATCTGCTCACTCCAGCGAAACCCACGGAGAAATCGTACGACAATTTGTGCACACTGGTCCGAGAGCATTTGAACCCGAAGAAAAGTGTTC
Source organism: Pristiophorus japonicus (assembly GCF_044704955.1). NCBI lineage: Eukaryota > Metazoa > Chordata > Chondrichthyes > Pristiophoridae > Pristiophorus > Pristiophorus japonicus. Next base: position 29,411,958 of record NC_091977.1, read on the forward strand.
TGATGGCGAGGTACCGGTTCTACACCTACAAAAAGTCTGAAGGCCAGGAAGTGGCGAGTTATGTCGCCGAGCTGAGACGCCTTGCAGGACATTGCGAATTTGAAGCACATGCTCAGAGACTTTTTCGTACTCGGCATTGGCCACAAAATCATACTTCGCAAGCTTTTAACTGTAGAGATCCCAACCTTGAGTAAGGGCAGAGCGACAGGCCAGGTGTTCATTGCCACCAGTGACAATACTAAGCTGTTTACATTGTACATTAATGATTTAGACGAGGGGATTAAATGTAGTATCTCCAAATTTGCAGATGACAGTAAGTTGGGTGGCAGTGTGAGCTGCGAGAAGGATGCTATGAGGCTGCAGAGTGACTTGGATAGGTTAGGTGAGTGAGCAAATGCATGGCAGATGAAGTATAATGTGGATAAATGTGAGGTTATCCACTTTGGTGGTAAAAACAGAGACAGACTATTATCTGAACGGTGACAGATTAGGAAAAGGGGAGGTGCAACGAGACCTGGATGTCATGGTACATCAGTCATTGAAGGTTGGCATGCAGGTACAGCAGGCGGTTAAGAAAGGAAATGGCATGTTGGCTTTCATAGCGAGGGGATTTGAGTACAGGGGCAGGGAGGTATTACTACAGTTGTACAGAGCCTTGGTGAGGCCACACCTGGAGTATTGTGTACAGTTTTGGTCTCCGAACTTGAGGAAGGACGTTCTTGCTATTGAGAAAGTGCAGCAAAGGTTCACCAGACTGATTCCCGGGATGGCGGGACTGACATATCAAGAAAGACTGGATCAACTGGACTTGTATTCACTGGAGTTCAGACGACTGAGAGGGGATCTCATAGAAACGTTTAAAATTCTGATGGGTTTAGACAGGGTAGATGCAGGAAGAATGTTCCCAATGTTGAGGAAGTCCAGAACCAGGGGTCACAGCCGAAGGATAAGGGGTAAGCCATTTAGGACTGAGATGAGGAGAAACCCCTTCACCCAGAGAGTGGTGAACCTGTGGAATTCTAAACCACAGAAAGTTGTTGAGGCCAATTCACTAAATATATTCAAAAAGGAGTTAGATGTAGTCCTTACTACTAGCGGGATCAAGGGGTATGGTGAGAAAGCAGGAATGGGATACTGAAGTTGCATGTTCAGCCATAAACTCATTGAATGGCGGTGCAGGCTTGAAGGGCAGAATGGCCTACTCCTGCACCTATTTTCTATGTTTCTGTGTTTCTAAATCTCTCAGCACACCAGTGCTGCTATACGTAATGTGAACAACCTCTTTGTAAAGCTGACGGGAGGAAAGACATTCACGATGCTGGATCTGACTTCAGCCTACGTGACGCAGGAACTGGAAGAATCATCGAAGGCCCTCACCTGCATCAACACGCACAAAGTTCTTTTTGTTTATAACAGATGCCCATTTGGAATCCGATCAGTGACGGCGATATTCCAGAGAAACATGGAAAGTTTATTGAAGTCAGTCCCTCACACCGTGGTCTTCCAGGACAACATCTTGGTCACAGGTCAAAACACAGTCGAGCACCTGCAGAACCTGGAGGAGGTTCTTAGTCAACTCAACCACATGGGGCTGAGGTTAAAATGCTCGAAGTGCGCTTTCCTGGCGCCTGAAGTGGAGTTCCTGGAAGGAGAATTGCGGCGGATGGCATCAGGCCGACCAACGCGAAGACGGAAGCAATCAAGAACGCACCGAGGCCAAAGAACATGACGGAGCTGCGGTCGTTTCTGGGACTCTTGAACTACTTTGGTAACTTCTTACCGGGTCTCAGCACACTGCTAGAACCACTACATGTCTTACTATGAAAAGGGGGCGAATGGGTTTGGGGCAAAAGCCAAGAAAATGCCTTTGTGAAAACGAGAAAATTGTTATACTCAAATAAATTGCTTGTGTTGTTTGATCCATGTAAGGTTTGGTACGACATGTGATGCGTCATCATATGCCTTGCAACAAGCTAATGATTTTGGGAAACTGCAACCGGTCGCTTATGCCTCCAGTAGTCTGTCTAAGGCTGAGAGAGCCTACAGCATGATTGAAAAAGAAGCGTTAGCATATGTCTATGGGGTAAAGAAAATGCATCAATACCTATTTGGGCTAAAATTTGAATTGAAAACTGACCATAAGCCACTTATATCCCTGTTTTCCTAGAGTAAAGGGATAAATACCAATGCATCGGCCCGCATCCAGAGATAGCCGCTCACGTTGTCCGCATACAACTACGCCATCCGCCACAGGCCAGGCACAGAAAACTGCGCCGATGCTCTCAGTAGGCTGCCATTGCCCACCACAGGAGTGGAAATGGCGCAGCCCGCAGATCTAGCCATGGTTATGGAAGCATTTTAGAGTGAGCAATCACCCGTCACTGCCCGGCAGATCAAAACCTGGACAAGCCAGGACCCCTTATTATCTCTAGTCAAAAGCTGTGTCCTTCACGGGAGCTGGTCCAGTGTCCCAGTGGAAATGCAGGAAGAGATAAAGCCATTCCAGCGGTGTAAAGATGAAATGTTTATACTTGCAGACTGCCTTCTGTGGGGCAATCGAGTAGTTGTCTCCAAGAAGAGCAGAGACACCTTCATCAATGACCTCCACAGTACCCACCCAGGCATTGTAATGATGAAAGCGATAGCCAGATCCCACGTGTGGTGGCCCGGTATCGATGCGGACTTAGAGTCCTGCATGCACAAATGTAATACATGCTCGCAGTTAAGCAATGCACCCAGGGAGGCGCAGCTAGGTTTATGGTCTTGGCCCTCCAATTCGTGGTCTAGAGTACACGTCGATTATGCAGGCCCGTTCTTGGGTAAAATGTTCCTTGTGGTTATAGATGCGTACTCCAAGTGGATTGAATGTGAGATAATGTCGGCTAGCACGTCCGCTGCCACCACTGAAAGCCTGCGGGCCCTGTTTGCCACACACAGCTTACCCAATGCCCTGGTGAGCGACAACGGGCCATGTTTTACCAGTGCTGAGTTCAAAGAATTCATGATCCATAACGGGATCAAACATGTCACATCTGCCCTGTTTAAACCAGCATCCAATGGTCAGGCAGAGAGAGCAGTGCAAACCATCAAGCAAGGCTCGAAGAGGATAACTGAAGGCTCACTGCAGACTCCCTATCCCGAGTCCTGCTTAGCTACCGCAGGAGACCACCCTCACTCACTGGGATCCCACCTGCTGAACTGCTCGTGAAAAGAGCACTGAAGACAAAGCTCTCGTTAGTTCACCCTGATCTACACGAGCAGGTAGAGAGCAGGTGGCTTCAATAAAGTGCATACCATGTTAGCGCAAATGTGTCACGTGAGATTGAAATCAATGATCCTGTATTTGTATTAAATTATGGACAAGGTCCCAAGTGGCTTCCCGGCACTGTTGTGGCCAAGGAGGGGAGCAGGGTGTTTTGGGTCAAACTTTCAAATGGACTCGTTCACCGGAATCACTTGGACCAAATCAAACTCAGATTCACGGACTACCCTGAGCAACCCACCTTAGACCCTACCTTTTTTGATCCCCCAACACATACACCAGTAGCAACCAACACCACGGTTGACCACGAAGCAGAACCCATCATCCACAGCAGCCCAGCAGGGCCCAATACACCAGGCCCCAATATACCAGGCAGCCCAGCAATGCCAGCTGCACAGCAGCCCAGCGAGGGCCCAACAAATGATTCTACAACACTAGCTTTCACACCGAGACAATCAACCAGGGCAAGAAGGGCCCCAGATCAACTCACATTGTAAATAGTTACACTATTGACTTTGGGGGGAATGTTGTTATATATGGACTTGCATTTACTCTGTACAGCCACTAGAGGGCTCATTCCCCAGAGTCCCAAGGGATCCTGAATGGTGACAGATTAGGAAAAGGGGAGGTGCAACGAGACCTGGGTGTCATGGTACATCAGTCATCAGTCATTGAAGGTTGGCATGCAGGTACAGCAGGCGGTTAAGAAAGCAAATGGCATGTTGGCCTTCATAGCGAGGGGATTTGAGTACAGAGGCAGGGAGGTGTTGCTACAGTTGTATAGGGCCTTGGTGAGGCCACACCTGGAGTATTGTGTACAGTTTTGGTCTCCTAACCTGAGGAAGGACATTCTTGTTATTGAGGGAGTGCAGCGAAGGTTCACCAGACTGATTCCCGGGATGGCGGGACTGACCTATCAAGAAAGACTGGATCAACTGGGCTTGTATTCACTGGAGTTCAGAAGAATGAGAGGGGACCTCATAGAAACGTTTAACATTCTGATGGGTTTAGACAGGTTAGATGCAGGAAGAATGTTCCCAATGTTGGGGAAGTCCAGAACCAGGGGTCACAGTCTAAGGATAAGGGGCAAGCCATTTAGGACCGAGATGAGGAGAAACTTCTTCACCCAGAGAGTGGTGAACCTGTGGAATTCTCTGCCACAGAAAGTTGTTGAGGCTAATTCACTAAATATATTCAAAAAGGAGTTATATGAAGTCCTTACTACTAGGGGGATCAAGGGGTATGGCGAGACTGCAGGGATGGGGTACTGAAGTTGCATGTTCAGCCATGAACTCATTGAATGGCGGTGCAGGCTCGAAGGGCCGAATGGCCTACTCCTGCACCTATTTTCTATGTTTCTATGTTTCTATCCCATAATCCCTTTGGAGCACAGGTATTTAAGGAGGCTTCACAGGTTGGAGAGGCACTCTGGAGACCCACAATAAAAGACTCAGGTCACACTTTACTTTGAGTTCACAGTGTTCAGTCTGACTCTTTCTCCACACACAACAACTTTAGACATTAACCGCTGCTCCCATTTACTCTCGGACAGTAGGTGATGCTAATGTAGGATGGCTGCAACCAGAGCCACTGGAAGCTGTGGTCTGGTGCTTGGTGTAAGGATACCCTATCCGTATGTGGCCAGTGGGGTGGTCTGTACCCCTGAGGTCTACCCACATTTCTTCCGTCACATTCCCGGGCTACAGATTCCTTCCGATTATTCCCAGATGTTTCATGCTTCCCGCTTCATTTGCTATTCTGCTGGAACAATTTACACCTCCTCTGGACCCATTTTTTTTCTTTTCCTGTTGGTCTCATTATCACCTCACTTTGCTTTGCACCATCATACATTTGTCATTTAAGCACTCAGCCCCTCCAACCATCACGCACCTCTCCCTTCTGTTATATTCTTGCCATACCCTTTCCCTTGGCTCTGCACTTGCTTAAAAGCTATTCATGTCCAACATCTTCCAGTTCTGACAAAAGATCATCGACCTGCAACATTAACTCTGTTTCTCTCTCCACAGATGCTGCCTGACCTGCTGAGTGTTTCCAGCATTTTCTGTCTTCATTTCAGATTTCATTTGATATGACTGTGGATAGACAGAGTACTGTGAAGTAATAAAGATTGATTTTGGATCAGCCGGTGTAACTGATTTAATTACGATGTTTCTAGGACAGTTTTTTTTTTACATCATATCTGTGCCAGTTTTTATAATTTTTCGCAGTTTAGCCAAAACTTTTTCCTCCTAGGTCCATGAATCTGGCCACTCCCGAAAAACCTTCTGGGCACTTAAGAAAACCAGTGCACATTGACAAATCGGTGCTGAAAGACGCCATAGAACTGGATTTTCATCATTTAGCCTTACCACTGGTTTTCCGGTGGTATTTCGGTGCTATTTAAAAATCTAGTTTTTTTTTAACCACTGAAATACCAATCTCACTCAAAAGATGCTATTTTCATCAAATATGACCGATGGTACGGCTAACTGTGTTTCGTTCTTATTTTTCAACATGCAACACTGAAAGTAAAATGGGTGGTATTTTTAATGGACTGTGCCTCAGATAGGTGCAGGTATGAGCATCTCTCCTTGAAAACTCGTAGGAGTAAGGCCTTCTCCTCATGTCTGCAAGTTCTTCAATTAGGCACATAATACTCTTGAATAAACCTTCTTCCAGATCTATTTTGCATCATATAAGTAGTCAGCAATATTGGCAGAGATATTTTAGGCCCCATTCCTTTAATTGTCCTGCAAATGTTCTCAAAATGTTCTCAAATGTGCTCCAATTTTCTTAAATATCTTTAAAATGTCCTCCAATTTACTCAAATAATCTACTAAAAGCCTCAAATAACCTTAAAATCTAACTCTAAACTCACATAAAGATGTCTGTGCAAACCTCAGCCTTCTCTCATGTAGAATGGACGGCAGTTCTGTTTTTTAAAATCGTGTCCGTAGCACTGGATTCAATCAGATAAGATCAGATAAGACTGCACTTGTCTCGGTGGTAACATAGGCCAGTGGTAAAAATGGTGGTATTGATGAATTCACCTCTGGTGGTAATTTTCAGTTGTATTTTGATGTTGCACAATTAATGATGTCATAAAAACAGAAAAAAAATAAGATTGTTATTTTTTACCACCGGTGGTAAATCACTGTGAATTTAACAATGGTGGTATTTCGGTGCTGAATTATGAAATCGGTGGTAATCTGCGATGAATTTACTACCGGTGGTACTTTCGGTGGTAAATGGGTGGTAAATGATTGAAAAAATGATGAAGATCCAGCCCACATTGTTTTCAATCGAAGATTTTGGAGGGAGTCAAGAACACTGTAAAATCCCCTGGGAGGACAGACGCACAAACATTAGCGTCCTCGTCCAGGCCAACATCCCCAGCATTGAAGCACTGACCACACTTGATCAGCTCCGCTGGGCAGGCCACATAGCTTGCATGCCAGACACGAGACTCCCAAAGCAAGTGCTCTACTCGGAACTCGTCCACGGCAAGCGAACCAAAGGCGGGCAGAGGAAACGTTACAAGGACACCCTCAAAGCCTCCCTGATAAAGTGCGACATCCCCACTGACACCTGGCCATAGACCGCCCTAAGTGGAGGAAGTGCATTTGGGAGGGGGCTGAGCTCCTCGAGTACCGTCGCCGAGAGCATGCAGAAATCAAGCGCGGGCAGCGGAAGGAGCGAGCGGCAAACCAGGCTCCCCACCCACCCTTTCCTTCAACGACTATCTGTCCCACCTGTGACAGAAAATGTGGTTCTCGTATTGGACTGTACTGCCACCTAAGGACTCATGCTAAGAGTGGAAGCCAGTCTTTCTCGATCTTGAGGGACTGCCTATGAATGACTGAATGAATGAAAAACCAATAATAAAGTTCAACTTTTTTTACTTGTCAATGTAGTACCGTATATACTCGCGTATCCTACGATCTCACGTATCATGCGACCCCTAAATTTTCGTCCCCAAAACATGATTTTATCGTATATCTTATGTATCATGCGAGTCACTTTTTTGAGATACCAGATGACACTAGGCTAGGCTTTCAAACAAGTTTAACAAGTACCCAACACGTAACAAGTACCCTACCACATAACAACGATCGAATACAGACCTTAACCGAATCATGAAACGACTCTTCCGCCGTAAACAACCGAATGAGAAACAGCTGTTTTGCTGTTTCTCATTACGATAATCAACAGTTACCGTATTTCGTTCCAAATCTCATCTAAGATAGTAAACTATGACAAATATATTTTTACATTCTACCCTAAGCCACTATGGAGAAAAGATCTGCGAAGAAATATACTGCCAAATTTAAGCTGCAAGTTGTTGCCGAAGCGGAACAAAGCAACAACGTTAAAGCTGCAAAGCTGTTTGGTGTCGGAGAAAGCTGTGTCCGAAACTGGAGAAAACAAAAAGAAAAATTGAAGGAAACTCCTTCCTATAAATGTGCAAATCGCGGGTCGAAATGTCATTGGCAGCATTTAGAAGATAAAGTATCAAAGTGGGTGTCCGAAAATCGAGAAAATGGTTATATTATAACACGATCTAAAATAAGACTTTATGCTTTACGAGAAGCAAGAAAAATGGGCATTCGTGTGTTTACTGCCTAACAGCCTAATCTTGGCCAGCACTTTACACCCGCAAATTTTGTATCTCGCGTATCATGCTACCCCCCAAATTTAGGTTACAATTTAGGTCTTCAAAAGTCGCATGATACGCGAGTATATACGGTAAATGAACGTTTGTTGGATTTCAGAAGTTTTCTCTTTTTTTTAAACTCACTCACATGCCACCACCGAACGTCTTGAAGTAGGGCTGGAGGATCATAGCTTTGACCGGCAGAATATCGGCACCGGACACAGGGGCTCAGCTGGGTGGGGGGGGGGAGGGAAATTGGGAGGAGAGAGAGAGTGCAGAGTGTCGATCGAAAGGCTTATGCAGAGTAAGCCCAAGGAGCGAGGTGCTGATCAGAAGCATTCTGCACTGAGCCTGGGGAGCTAGATGCTGATTGGAAGGCTTCTGAAGATTGCAATGAGCAGGAGGGGTGGGGGCAATGGGGAGAGAGAGAAGGAAAGAAGTCACAAGGTTACAATTAGTTAAGGGGGAGGGGAGAGGAGAAGTCACGAGACCTTGGGTGTGGTCCATCCATACAGACCTTTGCGAGAGAAATCTGTGAACCTGTCCTGCCTGCTTTCCTGCCGTTTTGAGTTTCTTTCAAAGGTAAAATTTAAGTATGGGGGCAATACTGACAATGCCATACTTTGTGCAAGCCTTCTGCATCATGTACTACGTAGGAGAAAATTGATTTGACGTCATCGCATCAGGAACATCAGAGCCCGTAGGGTGCTGGGCAGGAGGCCTTACCAACGTCGGGTATATTGAGACAGGTATTTGTACCTCCACCTGAGTGATGCAGATTGTGTCAGAAGTTTGCATTTCTGCAAAGAAGTTGTAAGTGAGATCTGTGAATTGGTTAAAGCAGACCTGCATCCTAGAAGCATCAGGCGGACTGCTTTGTCAGTTGAAGTGCCTCCATTCTATGCCTCCGGCTCATTTCAAGCTACAGCTGGGGATGTGTGCGCCATCTCTCTACATGCAATACATATCTGCATTCGCCAGGTGACAGCTACATTGTATGCACAAAGGAATGACTTCATAAAGTTTCCCATGACCGCCCCAGCAATGCGTGACAGGGCTGTGGGTTTCCCCAGGATTGCTGGCTTCCCAAAGGTACAGGGCTGCATTGATTGTACCCACATTGCCCTGCAAGCACCTTTGGAGGATTCCGCGATGTACTGTTCATGTATTCAACCAGCATTGTAACCCATGTATAAACTGACCTAAGTTGTACACCGTGAGAACACTGACCACTAGGTGGGAGACACTCCTAACCTGGACCTTCAGGTATAAAAGGGGAAGCTCCACCCACCTTCATCACTTGAGTGCGAAGGAATAAAGGACAGGTCACAGACGGACCTTCTCTCAAGCATGGGCCTCGTGTGCATTTATACTGTGTAGTAAGGACGTATCAATGGCGACAAGAAACTGGGATTTAAACCAAGCGAGCATGGCCACTAGCAGAACAGACGAGAGGTACTGTGTTAAGGAATGGTTGGGACAGAGATTCAACATTGTTAAAGCAGCACAAATTTCTCCAGGCAGACAAGGGCAGTCAGGCATGCCCCAACATGTAGTTGAACCCAGAGCGGGAGTTCGACAGAGACAATGGCAAGCTGAACAGCGATTCACGCCATTGCAACGGACAATGCGGCCAGTAATGGGGCCATCAACACCTGTTAATGGTGCACTCAACGACAATAACAGGGGCAGTCAGGGACGATCAACTGGCAAGGGACCTTTTGTTTCAAACCGCAACTCATGCTGGAGGCGTGGAGGCATACATTCAGCCGGAGTTTGCAGAGATGAGCAAAATACCTGCAGAAATTGCAGAAATGGACACTGGGGGAAATCGCTGGAAGCTGAAGTTCAGTGAGTTCATGTGGAGCACGTATACAGTTCATACACCAGGATGCCACCGATAATGATGAAAGTGCTCCTCAATGGCATCCCAGTATCAATGGAGTTAGACACGGGTGCAAGCCAGTCCCTGATGGGTATCAAACAGTTCGAAAAGTTGTGGGCATCCAAGGCCAGGAGGCCAAAATTATCGGCAATTGATGCACAGCTACGGACTTACGCAAAGCATTATTCCGGTGCTAGGCAGCGCCACGGTAGTCGTGACCCACAAAGATTCGGAGAACAGGTTGCCACTCTGGATTGTCCCAGGGGATGGTCCCGCACTACTGGGGAGGAGTTGGCTTGCTGTCATGAACTGGAAATGGGGCGATGTCAATGCAATTTCCTCTGTGGAGCGAGTATCATGCTCACAGTTCCTGGACAAATTTGACTAATTATTTCAACCCGGCATTGGCACTTTCATGGGGGCCAAGGTAGTGATTCACATAAACCCGGACGCAAGACCAGAGCGGTGCCGTACGTGATGCGGGAAAGATAGAAGGCGAATTGGACCGCCTGTTGAGGGAAGGCATCATCTCGCCAGTCGAATTCAGTGACTGGGCGAGCCCGATTGTGCCGGTGCTCAAGGCGGATGGGTCGGTCAGGATATGTGGCGATTACAAGGCCACCATCAATCAGGTGTCACTCCAAGACCTGTACCTGCTACCGAGAGCGGAGGACCTCTTTGCGACGCTATCCGGTGGCAAACTTTTTTCAAAATTGGACCTGACCTCAGCTTACATGACCCAGGAGCTGGCGAGTGAGTTGAAGAAGCTGACCACCATCACGACACACAAGGGGTTGTTTGAGTACAACAGATGTCCGTTCGGGATTCGCTCGGCCGCCGCGATCTTCCAACGAAATATGGAAAGCCTCCTCAAGTCGATTCCAGGGACGGTGGTTTTTCAGGACGACATCCTCATTACGGGTTACGATACTGAAGAACACCTCCACAACCTGGAGGAGGTGCTACGCAGACTGGACCGGGTCGGTCTGCAAGTGAAAAAGGCGAAGTGCGTCTTCCTAGCTCCAGAGGTAGAATTCCTGGGGATGAGGGTAGCAGCAGACGGGATCAGCCCGACTGCATCCAAGACGGAAGCGATCCATAGAGCACATAGACCCCATAACACAACGGAGCTGCGTTCGTTCCTGGGGCTCCTGAAGTATTTTGGTAACTTTCTTCCCAAATTGAGCATGCTGCTAGAGCCGCTACACATGCTCCTACGCAAAGGTCGCGAATGGGTTTGGGGGGACAGCCAGGCTTTTAATAGAGCACGCAATTTGTTATGTTCCAACAATCTGTTAACGCTATATGATCCATGTAAGAAACTTGTATTAACGTGCGATGCGTCGTCCTATGGTGTCGGGTGTGTGTTGCAGCATGTCAATGCCAAGGGTCAGTTACAGCCGGTAGCTTATGCCTCCAGGAGTCTGTCCCAGGCAGAAAGGGGCTACGGGATGGTAGAAAAGGAGGCGCTCGCATGTGTATATGCAGTAAAGAAAATGCACCAGTACCTGTTTGGCAGGAAATTTGAGCTGGAGACAGATCACAAACCCCTAACGTCCCTTTTGGCCGACAACAAGGCCATAAATGCAAACGCATCGGCCCGCATGCAGAGGTGGGCACTCACGTTAGCTGCCTATGACTACACAATTTGGCACAGACCGGGCACTGAAAACTGCGCCGATGCAGTCAGCAGGCTCCCACTAGCCACCACTGAGGGGGCTACCGAGCATGGTGCTGAGATGGTCATGGCTGTTGAAGCTTTCAGAAGCGAAGGCTCACCCGTGACAGCCCATCAGATTAAAGTCTGGACAAATAGAGACCCGCTATTGTCTCTAGTCAAGAAATGTGTCCTGAATGGGGACTGGGCAGCCACGTACAGGGCATGCCCTGAGAAATTTAAACCTTTTCACAGGCGCAAGGATGAACTCTCGATTCAGGCCGATTGCCTACTGTGGGGAAACCGCGTAGTCATGCCCTAGATGGGCAGAGAGGTGTTCATCAGAGAACTCCACAATGGGCACCCGGGCATTGTCACGATGAAGGCAATTGCCAGGTCACACGTTTGGTGGCCAGGGATAGATGCAGATCTGGAACTTGTGTTCGCAGGTGCAACACGTGTGCCCAGCTGGGCCATGCGCCCAGGGAAGCCCCCCTTAGCCCCTGGCCATGACCCGCCAAGCCTTGGTCACGCATCCATGAGGACTACGCAGGTCCTTTCATGGGGAAAATGTTTTTGGTTGTAGTAGACGCCTACTCCAAATGGATCGACTGTGACATTTTAAATTCAAGCACATCCTCTGCCACGGTAGAAAGTCTATGGGCAATGTTCGCCGCCCACGGTCTACCGGACATCTTGGTCAGCGACAATGGCCCGTGCTTCACAGGCACTGAATTCCAGGACTTCATGGCAGGCAATGGAATTAACCATGTCAGAATGGCACCGTTCAAGCCGGCCTCAAACGGCCAGGCAGAACGAGCAGTGCAGATAATCAAACAGGTGATGCTCAGATTCCAAGGGGTTTCCCTACAAACCCGCTTATCACGCCTCCTGTTGGACTATAGATCCCGACCACACTCGCTCACAGGGGTTCCACCCGCAGAGCTACTAATGAAAAGGACGCTCAAACCCCGATTATCCCTTATACACCCCACCATGAAAGAAATTGTCGCGAGCAGGCGCCAGTCACAATATTACTACCATGACAGGAATGCGAGGGCGCGATGTATTGATGTAAATTATCCTGTTTTTGTCCTCAACTACGCTGCAGGGCCCAAATGGCTCGCAGGAACTGTGGTTGCCAAAGAGGGAAATAGGATTCTGATAGTTAAACTTACCAATGGACAAATTTGCCGCAAACATGTGGATCAAACAAAAAGAAGGTTCAGCAACCCCATAGAAGAAGCAGAGGAAGAACACGATATAGAGTTCACCCCACCACAGGTGACCGAACACCGGAACCAAAGGGAGGAGAGCCCAGTCACTGTGGGCAGTCCGGACAGGCCTGAGGCACTGCAAACAGCAGACACTCAGGCCAGCGCCCAACAACCGGAGCCCCAACTCAGGCACTCTACAAGGGAGCGTAAACCACCAGAGAGACTCAACCTGTGATCCCAATAAGACTTTGCGGGGGAGGTGATGTCATGTATTCAACCAGCAATGTAACCCATGTATAAACTGACCTAAGTTGTACACCGTGAGAACACTGACCACTAGGTGGGAGACACTCCTAACCTGGACCTTCAGGTCTAAAAGGGGAAGCTCCACCCACCTTCATCACTTGAGTGCTAAGGAATAAAGGACAGGTCACAGACTGACCTTCTCTCAAGCATGGGCCTCGTGTGCATTTATACTGTGTAGTAAGGACGTATCATGGACAGGAACAGAAAAGGCTTCCACTCCATTCATGTGCAGCTCATGTGTGCATCGCCAACAGCTCATCTGTGAGCACTTTACTGCTGCCTGAGGGCTCAGCGACAACTATTCCACATGGACCATGTTTACTGCTTGGAGCTGTTCCGTAATGTTGCGTTGTGTTAATAGAACAAATGATTTTAATTTGAGAACAGTAACAATAGTAACAACAATAATAATAACAGCAACAATAAAACAACAGCAGCAAAGAAAGGCTGTACCCACCCATCTCTCCTCCACCTTATTGTAAGACCGCCCCTGCGCTTGGTCTTGAACACTCCACCACCCCTGCCCGCAGGTGGTGGCGCAGTGTTTTTGGGCTTGGTACCAAGCTTATTCTTTCTAAGATCTCAAGTAGTGTTGAGTGGGGGGAAGGTGTTGGCAGCAGGCGGCAAATTGGAGAGCCCAGGTGGCATGTTGGAGGTCCCAAGCAGCAATGTGGAAGGCCCAGGTGGCAATGTGGAAGGCCCGGCTTGGGGCTCTTCAGAGGCTGGTGTGGGGATTGGAGTGGGAGTGGCAATTTATTCTATCAATGGGCGTGAGGTCTGAGCTTGTTCCCTTATTGCAGCAGCTAACTCCAATATGCCGTCCCTCATGCGCACTGACAGTTCCTCTCTCATGTTGAGCAAAACTGTCTTAACTACCTGTGACATTCCCTCTCTCATGGTCAGTGAAAGTGTTTGCACTATCTTTGACATTCCCTCCCTGATGGTCACTGACAGCGCATCAGCTACCTCTGACATTCTGTCCCTCTTGGTCACTATTCCCTCACTGATGGTCCCGGACATCGTTCCCATTTCTGGTGTCATTGCTGTTACTTCTCCCGACAGTCCCGCTACCTCATCACTCACCCCGCTGATGGTGTCCAGGAGTGATCGCATAAGGTCAGTGCTCTCCGCACTTAATGACATAATCTGAACCACATCTGTTAAATCCTGCACCTCAGGAGAGTGCAGTCAAGCTCTCCTTCCCCTCCTCCCCACTGGTGTGGCTTGCAACTCACCACTGGGACCCACAGCCTGGGACAGTGGGGCCCTGAGTGCGCCCCACCACTGGAACCCGCAACCTCGGAAGGTGGGAAACTATGGAATGTCCCACCAGCACTCAAACCACAGTCACGGAAGGGGCTGTCACCGCAGTGAGTGGCACCTCCTCCAAAGTCAGTAAAACAATGGGATCATCCAGCTCCATCCCCTCCCCCTCCACCCCACCCACATGTTGCTTTGGCTGGAGGGTTAGATTCGAAGATGTTATCCTGTTCAGGCTGGTCCTCATCTAAATTCTTCCACATCGTCAGGGTCGGCAAAATATAACAGAACATAGACAAATGGTTAGCAGCAGAGGAGGGGGCAGGTGGGTGGCATGAGTAGGCTCACACAGCGCAGGCCAGGCAGCAGATGGATTTGAAGGACAACGAATGATAGCACATTGCATCAACCGAAGCGTAGCTGACAGAGACATCCCCAGGAATTGAAGCATAGCTAGCCCATGGAGTACTTTCTTCTGTGCCACTTTCCTCTGCAAAGATGAAAAATAACTTTTTAGAGAAGAATTCTTTCTGCTGGGTGGGACATATACAGGGAGGGTAGTGCAAGGAAGGTAGTGCAGGAGTCCCCTGTGGTCATCCCCCTGCAAAACAGATACACTGCTTTGGGTACTGTTGAGGGGGATGACTCATCGGGGAGGGCAGCAGCAGCCAAGTTCATGGCACCGTGGCTGGCTCTGTTGCACAGGAGGGCAGGAAAAAGAGTGGGAGAGCAATAGTGATAGGGGATTCAATTGTAAAGGGAATAGATAGATGTTTCTGCGGCCGCAACCGAGACTCCAGGATGGTATGTTGCCTCCCTGGTACAAGGGTCAAGGATGTCTCGGAGCGGGTGCAGGACATTCTAAAAAGGGAGGGAGATCAGCCAGTTGTCGTGGTGCACATTGGTACCAACGACATAGGTAAAAAAGGGATGAGGTCCTACGAAACGAATTTAAGGAGCTAGGAGCTAAATTAAAAAGTAGGACCTCAAAAGTAGTAATCTCGGGATTGCTACCAGTGCCATGTGATAGTCAGAGTAGGAATCGCAGCATAGCGCAGATGAATACGTGGCTTGAGCAGTGGTGCAGCAGGGAGGGATTCAAATTCCTGGGGCATTGGAACCGGTTCTGGGGGAGGTGGGACCAGTACAAACCGGACGGTCTGCACCTGGGCAGGACCGGAACCAATGTCCTAGGGGGAGTGTTTGCTAGTGCTGTTGGGGAGGATTTAAACTAATATGGCAGGGAGAATGGGAACCAATGCAGGGAGACAGAGGGAAACAAAAAGGAGGCAAAAGCAAAAGACAGAAAGGAGATGAGGAAAAGTGGAGGGCAGAGAAACCCAAGGCAAAGAACAAAAAGGGCCACTGTACAACAAAATTCTAAAAGGACAAAGGGTGTTAAAAAAACAAGCCTGAAGGCTTTGTGTCTTAATGCAAGGAGTATCCGCAATAAGGTGGATGAATTAACTGTGCAAATAGATGTTAACAAATATGATGTGATTGGGATTACGGAGACGTGGCTCCAGGATAATCAGAGCTGGGAACTCAACATCCAGGGGTATTCAACATTCAGGAAAGATAGAATAAAAGGAAAAGGAGGTGGGGCATTGCTGGTTAAGGAGGAAATTAAGGCAATAGTTCGGAAGGACATTAGCTTGGATGATGTGGAATCTATATGGGTAGAGCTGCAGAATACCAAAGGGCAAAAAACGTTAGTGGGAGTTGTGTACAGACCTCCAAACAGTAGTAGTGATGTTGGGGAGGGCATCAAACTTGAAGTTAGGGGTGCGTGCAATAAAGGTGCAGCAGTTATAATGGGTGACTTTAATATGCACATAGATTGGGTTAACCAAACTGGAAGCAATACGGTGGAGGAGGATTTCCTGGAGTGCATAAGGGATGGTTTTTTAGACCAATATGTCGAGGAACCAACTAGGGGGGAGGCCATCTTAGACTGGGTGTTGTGTAATGAGAGGATTAATTAGCAATCTCGTTGTGCGAGACCCCTTGGGGAAGAGTGACCATAATATGGTGGAATTCTGCATTAGGATGGAGAATGAAACAGTTAATTCAGAGACCATGGTCCAGAACTTAAAGAAGGGTAACTTTGAAGGTATGAGGCGTGAATTGGCTAGGATAGATTGGCGAATGATACTGAAGGGGTTGACTGTGGATGGGCAATGGCAGACATTTACAGACCACATGGATGAACTACAACAATTGTACATTCCTGTCTGGCGTAAAAATAAAAAAGGGAAGGTGGCTCAACCGTGGCTATCAAGGGAAATCAGGGATAGTATTAAAGCCAAGGAAGTGGCATACAAATTGGCCAGAAATAGCAGCGAACCCGGGGACTGGGAGAAATTTAGAACTCAGCAGAGGAGGACAAAGGGTTTGATTAGGGCAGGGAAAATGGAGTACGAGAAGAAGCTTGCAGGGAACATTAAGACGGATTGCAAAAGTTTCTATAGATATGTAAAGAGAAAAAGGTTAGTAAAGACAAACGTAGGTCCCCTGCAGTCAGAATCAGGGGAAGTCATAAAGGGGAACAAAGAAATGGCGGACCAATTGAACAAGTACTTTGGTTCGGTATTCACTGAGGAGGACACAAACAACCTTCCGGATATAAAAGGGGTCGGAGGGTCTAGTAAGGAGGAGGAACTGAGGGAAATCCTTATTAGTCGGGAAATTGTGTTGGGGAAATTGATGGGATTAAAGGCCGATAAATCCCCAGGGCCTGATGGACTGCATCCCAGAGTACTTAAAGAGGTGGCCTTGGAAATAGTGGATGCATTGACAGTCATTTTCCAACATTCCATTGACTCTGGATCAGTTCCTATGGAGTGGAGGGTAGCCAATGTAACCCCACTTTTTAAAAAAGGAGGGAGAGAGATAACAGGGAATTATAGACCGGTCAGCCTGACATCGGTCGTGGGTAAAATGATGGAATTAATTATTAAGGATTTCATAGCAGCTCATTTGGAAAGAGGTGATATGATAGGGAAATCATGCTTGACAAATCTTCTGGAATTTTTTGAGGATGTTTCCAGTAGAGTAGACAAGGGAGAACCAGTTGATGTGGTATATTTGGACTTTTAGAAGGCTTTCGACAAGGTCCCACACAAGAGATTAATGTGCAAAGTTAAAGCACATGGGATTGGGGGTAGTGTGCTGACATGGATTGAGAACTGGTTGTCAGACAGGAAGCAAAGATTAGGAGTAAATGGGGACTTTTCAGAATGGCAGGCAGTGACTAGTGGGGTACCGCAAGGTTCTGTGCTGGGGCCCCAGCTGTTTACACTGTATATTAATGATTTAGACGAGGGGATTAAATGTAGTATCTCCAAATTTGCGGATGACAATAAGTTGGGTGGCAGTGTGAGCTGCGAGGAGGATGCTATGAGGCTGCAGAGCGAATTGGATAGGTTAGGTGAGTGGGCAAATGCATGGCAGATGAAGTATAATGTGGATAAATGTGAGGTTATCCACTTTGGTGGTAAAAACAGAGAGACAGACTATTATCTGAATGGTGACAGATTAGGAAAAGGGGAGGTGCAACGAGACCTGGGTGTCATGGTACTTCAGTCATTGAAGGTTGGCATGCAGGTACAGCAGGCGGTTAAGAAAGCAAATGGCATGTTGGCCTTCATAGCGAGGGGATTTGAGTACAGGGGCAGGGAGGTGTTGCTACAGTTGTACAGGGCATTGGTGAGGCCACACCTGGAGTATTGTGTACAGTTTTGGTCTCCTAACCGGAGGAAGGACATTCTTGCTATTGAGGGAGTACAGCGAAAGTTCACCAGACTGATTCCCGGGATGGTGGGACTGACCTATCAAGAAAGACTGGATCAACTGGGCTTGTATTCACTGGAGTTCAGAAGAATGAGAGGGGACCTCATGGAAACGTTTAAAATTCTGACGGGGTTAGACAGGTTAGATGCAGGAAGAATGTTCCCAATGTTGGGGAAGTCCAGAACCAGGGGACACAGTCTAAGGCTAAGGGGTAAGCCATTTAGGACCGAGATGAGGAGGAATTTCTTCACCCAGAGAGTGGTGAACCTGTGGAATTCTCTACCACAGAAAGTTGTTGAGGCCAATTCACTAAATATATTCAAAAAGGAGTTAGATGAAGTCCTTACTACTCGGGGAATCAAGGGGTATGGTGAGAAAGCAGGAATGGGGTACTGAAGTTGCATGTTCAGCCATGAACTCATTGAATGGCGGTGCAGGCTCGAAGGGCCGAATGGCCTACTCCTGCACCTATTTTCTATGTTTCTATGTTTCTATACAGCTGGTCACATTTACAATTGCAATTGCAATTCCATTGAGTAAATGAAAATATTACTTGCACTAAATACTTGACCAAGGTCCTGCCACTTTTTACACTGGCCTCCAGATCTCATGGTGGTCACCATTGCATAGTAATCTTCTGCAACTTGGTTCCAGCGATTCTTCATTCCTTTGGGTGGAACTTTTATGTGACCTCTGCTGGTGTCCAGCTCGTGTCATCTGCTCTCAATCACAGTAACTAGTGCCTGTAAGAAATTCTTGGTCCTTGCGTGCATTTTGTACTGCTGCAGCTCCGATTTTTCGAATGCTCTCACAGCACTCCTTCTCACACACACAACTGGCTCCTTAAAAATGGCCGACTGCCAACTTGGAGCTGTACTGCGCATGCGCGTTCATTGCAACAACGTCAGAAACGTAATTTTTTTTTCGCACATGCGCAGAAGGTACGACATCGTTTTTCTATGTTTTCCTATTTTCTATGTTTCTATAGCAGGAATGGGGTACTGAAGTTGCATGTTCAGCCATGAACTCATTGAATGGCGGTGCAGGCTAGAAGGGCCGAATGGCCTACTCCTGCACCTATTTTCTATGTTTCTATGACACAGACAGTAGGCTCCACCACCTGAGGCGACTGGATATGCTGCGCAGCGCAAAATTCTAATTATAGATCAGGAAAACTTGAGCAAATTATTTCTGGCACATTTCTGGCCTAGATAAACAGTCGTAACTCTGGCAATATGCCAGAAAACGGGTTTGGGCATTATTGAGCCCCTTGTCTCTGTGCCAGAAGCGTAATTGTTGTTTGGGCTGCAGTCTCAGTAGAGACTTAGCTCAATGTTATAAAATTATATTTGAAGTGTAATGGGTATTTGTAAGCTCCAGTCTCTGCCCTTCAAATTCTAAAGGTTGGATTTTCTGGCGGGGGTGGGGGGGGGCGGGTGGGGGCGGCAGTCAGCGGGCCTGATCGATGGCGGATTCAGTGGGAAAGTGTATTTTTTCCTCAGCGGGTCAGGACCCCGCTGTGAATCTGCCGCCACATGCCTTTCCCGATGTCGGGTCTGCCAGAGCTGAGCAGACCTGACGCACAGTGGCAGGTTTACAGCAGGGAACCCAATTCAGGTCATTAGTGGCTTGTTTAGAGCCACTTAAGAATGAATTTCAGCTCACCTTCTGCATTTGGCAGCTCGCCCACAGAGTCCACATTGCTCGGGGATCATGTCAGTTAAGCTGAGGCAGGAGTTGAGTGGCTAATGAATCAGCTGTTGATTTGACAGCTTCAAATGCACTGTAAAAGCACCAACCCTACAGAGATATCTTCCCTCAGCCACAAACTGTTCCTCATTGCATTTCCACAACAGATTCACCATGTTGCAAGTCTTTACACAAGTCTCCACTCAGTGTCACCTCATTACCTCTCTCACCATTGACAGATCTCTTCTGTCATCTCTGCTTCACCTGCCAGCTATTCCATCAGCATGGGTGCCCTTTATTCTCTCTCACCTTGGTCCGCAGAGTCCCACCACGATCAGACACAACACCAGCAGCACCAGGCACACTCACAACACCAACAATGGCACCACCAACCTTCTCCGCAATCACCTGATGCTGCACGGGACAGAAGGCATCAGCATCTGATCACTTTGCTGCCCTAGAGGCCAGAGATGGCCTCACTATGGCCACGTTTACTTTACTTGATGCTGCACACCCTGGATGCCACATGATGTCCCAGGTTGGCACCATAAAACAACCCCACAAAGGTGCACACAAATCTGTCGAAGAACAGAAAATGTTGAAAATAAAGTTTTAAATGTTTGACACCACATGAACAGAAACTTTAATTGAACATTGCATTAAACATCCAAGTGGCTACCATTGTGTGTTGTTCGTTGGTATGAGTGCACTCGGATGAGCTTGAGTGGGAGGGATGGCTAGGGATGGGAATGTGATAATTTAGATAGAGAGAGAGGGATGGGTGGGAGTGTAGGTAAGTTGATGTGAGTAATGATGTGCAAGATTAGGGTAGGGAAGGCAGAGTGATGAGAGCAACAGCAGGATGAGGTTGAGTGTGGCTTTGTACTAACATTTTGTGATCTACTGAGATCATTGAAATGTTTGCAGCAATGCACCCAGGTCCTCCTGACCACATCCCTGCTTGTGCCCTCCTGTGCAATGTGCAATCCGGCTGTGCTGATCTCCGTCCATTAGAAGGGAATAGAACCTCCCTGTGTGCTGTGACTCCCTCCATAAGCATATGGAAGGAGTTATGAGATTGCCTGGGTATAGCCATGCATTCTCTGTGCCGTGATTGTCAGTGTTTTCAGTACCTCCAACACTGACAGCACAAATGTCAAAATACAGTTGGCCATAGTCCCTTTAAGGAAACCGGCTGATGACGCATCATCAAATTACGTCACCAGACCCGCTTCCTCTAATTGGCTGGGAATTGCACTGGGTGGGCTTAACAAGTCCGATCAAGGGAAATTCATTTCAGACAGCGGGTTGCGGCCAGCAGCGGGGTCAGGACCCGCCACCGCCGTCAGCCATCACAGACCCGCCGAGGTGAGCAAACTCGTGGCCTAAGAGTGGCTTCTCTGGCTGTCAGGTAACAAAATTAAACGAATCATCGGCTAACAAGATGCTTACTGTTCACTTCTTTTCTACTGAATAGAATGAAGTGGTTAAATTGTAATTACCTCAACTTTGAGAAAAATCTAATTATCTTCAAATGTTCCTGCTTCAACTTCAAATAAGGATAGACTTATAATTGGGCAGCGGCACAGGAATCCCCAGTCCTTACTTTTCATTACCTAGTCCACATGAGGCAGTTAAAGTGACTTCTCTGGAATCATTATTGAAATATCTTTTATTCAGGAGAGACAGTCAAATGAAAAGTGCTGCTGAGGTTTCAGAATTTTTATTGTTTGCGGATTAGTTTATACATTATGTAACTCAAAATATTGTACAGATGGTCTCTTATACTATTATTCTGCTTCTGTTGCTTGCGAATAAATCTGCCTATTAATTTTAGCCTGAACCTGGGACGGCAGGACTGATATATGAAGACTGGATTGACTAGGCTTATATTCACTGGAATTTAGAAGAATGAGAGGGGATCTCATAGAAATATATAAAATTCTTACGGGATTGGATAGGTTAGATTCAGGAAGAATGTTCCTGACGTTGGAGAAGTCCAGAACCAGGGGTCACAGTCTAAGGAAAAGTGGTAAGCCATTTAGGACCGAGATGAGGAGAAACTTCTTCACTCAGAGAATTGTGAACCTGTGGAATTCTCTACCACAGAAAGTTGTTGAGGCTAGTTCGTTAGATATATTCAAAAGGGAGTTAGATGTGGCCCTTTCGGCTAAAGGGATCAAGGGGTATGGAGAGAAAGCAGGAATGGGGTACTGAAGTTGCATGATCAGCCATGATCATATTAAATGGTGGTGCAGGATCGAAGGGCTGAATGGCCTACTTCTGGACCTATTTTCTATGTTTCCATGTTTCTATGTAAAAGATCCCATGGCACAATAGAAGAGCAGGGGAGTTTCCTGGCCAATTTTTATCCCTCAATCAACATCGGTAAAACTGATTATTTGGTTATTCATCATCATCAAAAGGCGGTCACTCGAACGAGGATGACTTGCTTCCACATGAGTTCACAGATGTTTCAATGAAGGACCTGATATTCCAGTCCTGAATTCCAGTTGAAAGAGTAGAAGATGCCTGTGCATGAAATTTTTTAACGTTTGGTAACTGTTGTACATCAGCCATCACACAGGCTTGATAGAGCTAAGTCTTTATCCAATGGCAAAGGTTAACCAGGACGACTGGAGAGCTGCTCTGCTGAATATGGTCATTATCACATTGCTGTCAGTGGGAGCTTGCTGTGCAAAAATTGTTTGCTGTGTTTTCTACGTTAAAACAGTGACTACACTTTCAAATGTACTTCATTGGCTGTAAAGTGCTTTGGGGCTTTACAGCCACTTTATAAATGCAAGTTCTTTCTTTCAAAAAGCAGGAGCCAGGAAATTGTGCTGTGTGTTATCTGAATGGTGGCAGATTACGAAAAGGGGAGGTGCAACGAGACCTGGGTGTCATGGTTCATCAGTCATTGAAAGTTGGCATGCAGGTACAGCAGGTGGTGAAGAAGGCAAATGGTACGTTGGTCTTCATAGCTAAAGGATTTGAGTAGGGAGGTCTTACTGCAGTTGTACAGGGCCTTAGTGAGGCCTCACCAGGAATATTGTGTTCAGTTTTGGTCTCCTAATCTGAGGAAGGACGTTCTTGCTATTGAGGGAGTGCAGCGAAGGTTCACCAGACTGATTCCAGGGATGGCTGGACTGACATATGAGGAGAAACTGGATCGACTGGGCCTGTATTCACTGGAGCTTAGAAGGATGAGAGGGGATCTCATAGAAACATATAAAATTCTGATGGGACTGGACAGGTTAGATGCAGGAAGAATGTTCCCGATGTTGGGGAAGTCCAGGGCCAGGGGGTAAAGTCTAAGGATAAGGGGTAAGCCATTTAGGACTGAGATGAGCAGAAACTTCTTCACTTAGAGAGTTGTTAACCTGTGGAATTCTCTACCGCAGAGAGTTGTTGATGTCAGTTCATTGGATATATTCAAGAGGGAGTTAGATATGGCCCTTACGACTAAAGCGATCAAGGGGTATGGAGAGAAAGCAGGAAAGGGGTACTGAGGTGAATGATCAGCCATGATCTTATTGAATGGCGGTGCAGGCTCGAGGGGCCGAATGGCCTACTACTGCAACTTTTTTCTATGTTTCTATGTTTCTATGTATGTATGTGTGTGTGAGAGAGAATAACTGTAAGAACGCTGGATGAGTAAACTCAAATATTGTAAGGAATATCAATCAAAAGGAATCAAACCCTTCACCTTAATTCCTCATCAAATAATTATCTGGGAATTTACTGCCTACATTTAGCAAAGTACTAGGGGCTAAAACCTCTACTTTTGTGGTTATCGCCCAAAAATGGGCGTTATGTCTGGCGTGGGCAGTAAAAAAGGGTTATCAGATTGCCAGCTTCTCGCTCATTCTCAAACCACCTTGTCTCCACTTTTGAAAATGGGCGTTACCGCGAGCAATATAAAATGTGCGTAGCGGTAAATTTTTTAGACTTTCTGACATAAAGTGTGGCCGTCCTTAGCAACGGCATGGCAACGCTCAATTCCTGCGATTCTGGAGGTCAAGGGTCACTATGACATGCGCAGAAGAGGAGCCAAAGAGAAAGGGAACTCAGAGGGGCTGAAGGCGTGGCTGGGTGTGGTGTGTATGCTTTGGGAGGAAGCAGGGAGACTTTAGAGCTTCACAGCAAGTAGGCAAACAAAAAGTAGGTGTTACCGGCCACATATTTGACTGAATGTGGCCTATAATGGAGAGAGAGGAGGAGCATCACAGCACGCTGTGGAGACTGACGCTGAAGAGAGCAGTGAGCTGGGAGAGGAGCACATTGGAGGGCGCAAAACAATGAGGAGGTTCTTGGACGAGGCAAATCGCTCCCTCCTGCAGGAGGTTGAGTTACGCTGGGATGATTTGACACAGGAAGGGCGTGGGAAGCCCACCCCAAAGGCCTACCAGAAGATATGGGCCCAGATAGCAGAGGTGGTCTCGTCGGCGACCAACGAGGTGTGTGAGGGCAACCAATGCCGCAAACGATGGAACGACCTTGTCGGATCCGCAAGAGTAAGTGTTACATTGATTTACATATACTTATGTATTTATATAATTTGATTTGTAACAGTCATGAATGACTATCAGCAGATGTGAGCTCTTGCACTTTTACTGGAAATGTTTTACTCAAAGCCTGCGGTCTCGGTGTACGTCTTTCGGTAAAGAATGATAATTATCATAATAACCATGATTACATCTGTCGGTTATGTGTTGTATCAGTCTCTGTGACAGTACCCAGCAATGATATCACACAATGATCTCATGCCATGTCGTCCTGTCATCTTTTACAGAAGAAGCTATCGACGATGAGGTCCATGCAGAGGCGAACAGGTGGGGGGCCACCAGTCTCCAGTGACATCAGAGAGACGGAGGAGCGAGTGCTCGCACTCACGGGGAAGCAGCCTCTGGACAGCCACGAATGCATCTGCAGACCCTGAAATGATGCCACGTGAGTAAAGCTTACACCATTGCATAATGTAAAGTCAATAGATGCCACACCCACTCATATCCGAACAATCATATATGACAGATGATTTCTAAAATTGTCCTAGAAATAATGCTGGCCTAATGAAAATCATTGCAATGCACCATGTGTTGATGGTCATGAAATGTAATGTCTGTGATGATTTTGATACGGTGGTGCTTTTGTAATGCATATGCTGTGTGTAGTGCTGGACTCAGCTTATCACCCTAGCACCTCCTTCTCCTCTAATAACCTCATTTGTGTTTTGCAGCTCAGCCTGCAGCGCGGCCCCAGGCAAGACCACAGAGGCCAGAAGGTGGGGCCCCGGAGCAGGAGTCGGTGGATGACTCTACTACATCTGGTGCTGAGGAGCTCCGACTCTCGCCCGTCAATCCGCTGGGTCTGTTCTCCACGAATGAGAGTGCGGACTTTGAAGAACCTGCATCGCCACGCTCCAGAAGCCATTCCATCCCAAGGCCATCTAATGGTCCTTCTGTCATTCCTGTCTCCACTCTGGAGGTACCAGCCCCAAGCACCTTGACACAGAGCACCCCATTTGTCCCCAGGATGGCGCCGACCTCACAGAGGCCTCGTGAACACGGCACGTCCGTTCCACAAGCGTGACATGAGAGCGGAGAGATGGTACAGTTGTCCAGTATGACTGTAGACATTGGTGACCAGCTCATCGAAGCATTGGGGGGCATATCCTAACCGCTGGCCAACATGACCGAGTACAATTCACGCATTCCGGAGGCCTTAGATGCGATAGCCAGGAATACTGCTGTCACAGGCCTCCCAGTGGTCCCCGAGCGTGGCACTCCATCCCTAGGTTCTGCACCACCACAGATGAGAGAAAGGACCAAGATCCTGCTTCTGCATCAGAGAATATTGCCCCCTCGGCACCCCCCCGCTCCCGTAACCGTGCAACAGCTGCATTTGCCTTTATCCCTCCCAATGAGGCACTGCCTGAGGAGTTCCTCAGCCAGACGCCGTGGAACGAGGAGGGGAAGGGGTAGAGATGGGGAGAATAAGGGGAGGGGGGAAGGAAAGTGAGGTGCTTGTGTGCAGGTGATGGCTGTGTTATATCTCTATTTGGGTGTATGCAATTTGTTGCAATGTATGGGGGCTGATGACCACACTCCTGCTTTGCCTTTGTATTCTGTGTTGCTGGACATGTTGAACATTTGATTGATGTCAATGGTGGAAAAAGTGGGGTGTGGGCAGGGGTTGGGTGTTATTGACTGTGATACTTATGATTTCAGACCAATGTTGGTATTAAATTTTTGTTATTGAACATCACCTTGTTGCGCATTCTCTCAGATAGCTGGACTGTTAAACACTGGTGATTCCTTACCATAAAAGGGTTAAATACAACTTAACATCAATCAACGTAAACTGTAACTGGCACCAAGGTGATGGACACCATTGATGTCTGAGCTGCACACACACAGCAGTGTGTCAGCGTTGTCACTCACATCAGCGCTCTTTCAGGTAAATCTTTCAGATATCAGCTCCTCACATAAGAGTGGGATTTAACAAATGCCAGCCACACTGCTGGCGTTCGTTCCAGTTAGTTCCACTTTTTGTGGGTATTTTTTTTGGCGAGCGATATTGTGGGTGATATGTGTGCAAGGTGGTGAAATTGACACTGGGTGATCTCATGGCCGCTAGATTGGGTAAATATTCTCTTTACAAAAAAAACAGTGGGCGGGCGTTAATATTGAATCTCAGCGTTAACTCTGTGCGGAAAGTAATGCTGGGTGATATTACGAGCGGTGGAATCGCCCATTCTGCTGATTCCGCCCCAAAAAAGTGGGCGGGCGGTAATATTTTTTCCTGGTGTTAAGCACATGGGGAAAATAACGCTCGGCGAAAAGTTTCCTAAAAATGCCCGCCAAAATGGGCGATATATGGGCATTAGACGTCATTTCAGCAGTAAAATGGGCATTAAGCATGCAACAAAAAGTGGAGGTTCTAGCCCTAGGTGCCCAAATTTGTTACTCTTGAATCTTCTTACATCAACCTGTCCAAATTATTTCAACATTTATACTATTAACCCCCTACTGGGCTGCAAGCCCGCTGATGAGTGAATACGTCATGGGGATAGTGCAGAAAAGTGGAGTTGAGGTAGAAGATCAGCCATGACCTTATTGAATGGCGGAGCAGGCTAAAGGGGCCAAATGGTACACTCCTGCTTCTATTTCTTATGTTCTAAGTTCACCTTTTCTGCCAAAGCCATGAAGGAGGAAGTCACAGAATATGAATTCATAAACGAACATTTCTTTATTATCACCTACAATAATACAATTAGCCGCATTTGAAAATTTAGCAGTAAGAGTAGGAAAGGTACTCGGGTAGCCAGTATTAACTAACAGAATTAATATAGGTTGAACCTCCCTTATCCAGAACTCTCTTATCCGGAACCACCCCTCGTCCGGAACCATTCCCGGCCACCGGGTGGCGCATGTGCATAATTCTGACATGTACATGTTGAACAAATTGAAGTCCTTCCTCGCTGCCGACTCCTGCAATCGCTCGCCTGACTCCGCCATCCACTGCAGCATCTCCCCCCCCCATCCCATGATCTCTCCGCCGCACTACCAGCCCCAAGCCAGCCAGTCCCAATATCCTCTTGCTCAGTCCCTGTACCATCCAATTTAACGTGACCACCACTCGTCCAGAAAAATCCCTTATCCAGAACAGGCCAGGTCCCAAGGGTTCCGGATAAGGGAGCTTCAACCTGTACCTGAGGTTACAAAGGCAGTTCGAGTGTTTCACAATAACTCACCATCGGACGGGTTCTAAGTATTACACGTAGATTTTATGCTTAATGTCCAAGATTGATATAAAGTCAAGGTTAACTAAGACTAGACTCCATGCCAAGCTAAATGAACAGCTTTGAACAGCAAGCCTGGTTTATAGTAAAAGTCTGGTTAGTTCGGATTATTGCTGATAAGCATGCAGCGTGAGCCATGGTTTTCAGGAGCTTATCCTAGCTCATCATTCTGATTCAGTGAGGTAGAGTTGCTTGTGTCACCTCCCTCTGGGATGCTGGTACTTGTTTCTAGGATGTTAACACAATGAATCTCCATCTGCCATCAGAGTATTTCTTCCCTTTTCCAATGTCTGTTCTCTCAGTAGAACTAATCTTGTTTCTGTTCTCAGAAACTTAACTCTTAAATACAAGTGAAATGCTAAATAACTTGCCAATCTCTGGCCAGTAGAGTACTTTGATCCTCTGCAACTTCCCTCTTTTTTCCATATCTCTCTCTCTCATTCTCTGATTTTTTTTGTGTCAAAAAGCTGCACAGTGTATTTTAACGGTCTCCACCTAGGGTGAAGAGTGGCCACTTGCCACCAACTAGGGTAGGGTCCTGAGATCATAAGAACATAAGAACATAAGAAATAGGAGCAGGAGTAGGCCATTCGGCCCCTCGGGCCTGCTCCGCCATTCAAGAAGATCATGGCTGATCTGATCCTGGCCTCAACTTCACTTCCCCGCCCGCTCCCCATAACCCTTTATTCCCTTATCGCTCACAGCGCTGTGGTGGGAGACCTGAAAGTACCTGCAAGACAGCGTATAAAAGGCTGTCCACCATATCTGAGAGGCACTCTGGAGTCAGACAATAAAGGATGAAGGTCACAGCAGTTACCACAACACCAGATCATGTGGAGTCAGTGATTTGAGTGCTATATACATCACATTGGCGACAAGGACACGGATGAACTTCACGCATCACGCAACTATGGCTACTCTGGGCTCGTTAAAGGATTTTACGGTGGGAAATGATTGGGAGGCCTTTACGGAAAGGCTCGAGTACTACTTCACAGCAAACGACCCGACGGGGCACGCGGACGCACTGAGAGAGAAGCGTAAGGCGATATTACTTTCCAGCTGTGGCGATGAGGTTTACTGTCTCGTCAGGGATTTGCTGGCACCCGGGAGCGCCAGGGAGAAGTCATATGAGGAGCTGGTTGTACTCATTCGTGACCAGCTTAAACCAAAGGAGAGCATCCTCACGGCCCGGTACAAATTCTACCACCACTGCAGACCTGAGGGCCAGGATGGCACCAAATATGCTATGGACCTTAGGAGATTTTGGCACACACCTTGAAGACGCGTTGCGAGACGTTTTTGTTATGGGGATTGGCCATGAGGGTCTCCTTCACAAGCTGTTATCCATGGAACCCTGAAGCAAGCCATCACCACCAGCAATGACGTTTATGACCTCGACTTGCAGCACCAAACAGATGATCCACACAGTCTCGAACCCGGCAGGCACTGTCCACAGGATAGCGCCCACCACGGACAAAACTGCAGACGTGGCTCTGCCCAGGACAGAGAGCACGGACCTCGGGGTCCTGGAACTCAGAGTCCGCCGAGGGGGGCTAATCGAGTAGCACCATGCTGGCACTGCGGAGGAAGCCATGGGACTCACTGGTGCAGGTTTGCGGAGTATACGGTGCAATATCTGCCACACGAAAGGCCACCTTCAGCGTCTGTGTAAAAGACACCTGACGCACCGTGTGGCTGAGGAGATGGCAGAGGCTCCATAGGGTCCATTTTCCAGCGAGGAGCAGGCAGAAGAAGACGAGGCGTTGTTTGGACTGTATACGTGTACCGTCGGTTCTGCCCCGGTGATTATGGAGGTCAAGATTAACGGAGTCCCCGTGAGTATGGAAGTAGATACTGGCTCGGGTCCGTCGTTGATGAGTCAGGAAACTTTTGAAAAACTGTGGGTTAACCCAGCTGCACGACCCAAGCTGGTCCCGGTCACGGCAAAGCTGCGTACCTACACCAAGGAACTGATGCCTGTTCTTGGCAGAGCGGATGTGCAGGTATCTCACGGGGGCGAGACGCACGGTTTACCTTTGTGGGTCATTGCAGGCGATGGGCCGACGCTTCTCGGCAGAAGATGGATGGGAAAGGTCCGTGGGAGCTGTGAAGACTTCACTCCTCCACAGACCGCTGTGCCCCGGGTCCCCAAAGAGCAGCGCTGACCGAGCTAGAGAAGAAATAAGCAGTTCATCAGCAGTCTCAATTCCACAGGCCACAGCAACCTGCAGCCCCAACCCTGGAAGAGCAGCTTTTCATCCCGGCTGCAGGAGCGGCGGCAGGTGCTGGAGCAGGAGCAGAGGCCACAGGAGAGGCAGCACCAGCGGCAGGAATGGAGGCCACAGGATAGGCGGCACCAGCGGCAGGAACGGAGGCTGCAGCGGCAGCGGAGACTACGGAGGCGGCAGGTACGACTCAGGAGAACGCGATTTCTCGGACAGATGCAGGAGACAGAGCAGATGCAGGAGCCAGAACAGAGGATACAGCCATATTCAAGATCATGTTTTTTCTTTCCTTCTTTCTTCATTATTTCTTCTTTTCCAGAGAGTAAAATGGCAGGCCAGCGAGCTCAAGATGGCGGCAGCAGAGCTCTGCAAAGAACAAAGGCAAGCAGTACAACTAAAATAGCGGCACCCAAGCCTCGGGGGAACCACAAGATGGCGTCTTAAAAGGGAAATGCACCCTGGAGTCTTAAAAGGATCTTACACCGTTGGCGGCCCCCACAAAGAGACTTTTGTAAGGCAAGAGCGAGTCTAAATGAGCAATGTGAATGTAGGATGATGGATTTATGACAAGAATTAATATTTTAATGCTGAATGGTTACTGTGTTTAAAATAATGGATATGAATTACGAAAAGAGTTAATACCACGAGGGTCAAGTAAAAGGGATATGGACCCGTGACTAACATGACCAATGGGCTAATGCGATTTTCGATTTAGGTGATTCATGCAATGGTTCAGCGGCTGCTAAGGCGACTACTTCATGAGAACAGAGGCAATGCATCAGTTGCGATACCCTGTCTCAGCGCAGTCCATTACCTCGGGCAAAAAGGGGCTGTGTACCACCACCGTACCTCATCCAGAGGAGCTGGGATTAAATAACTGTTCAGTGTACCTGCAACCTTTTGACATAACAGCTGTACCACATATTATATGTACCATACAAATGTACCGTCTATGTATACCTGCTTTCTGTTGGAGGTTATGCTCGTGTGCTTTATCCACCATGTAAGGACTGCAAATACCACATGTGTGCACCGGGTCCTCCACATGGGGGGGAAGAGGGAAGTGGATGGTCATGGACTCACACTCACAAATCAACCAGGACGAACAAGGCCGAGGTCACCGGCAATGGCTTTTGGAACTGGGTGGGCAGTGAGATGTTATGTATGTCCAGGTACATTAAATGTATAAGTACAATGGTGCGCCACAGAGGGCGCTGTGGTGGGAGACCTGAATGTACCTGCAAGACAGAGTATAAAAGGCTGCCCACCACACCTGAGAGGCACTCTGGAGTCAGACAATAACGGACTAAGGTCACAGCAGTTACCACAACACCAGACCGTGTGGAGTCAGTGATTTGAGTGCTACATACATCACAGGCCCAACCTACTCAACCTGTACTCATAAGTCAACCCCCTCATCTCCGGAATCAATCTAGTGAACCTTCTCTGAACAGCCTCCAATGCAAATATATCCTTCCTTAAATACGGAGACCAAACTGTACACAGTACTCCAGGTGTGGCCTCACCAATACCCTGTACAGTTGTACAGATCAGTGGCCAGAGAGCCCGTATATTTCAGGTGGGAGACTGCTTGTAATATGCTTTAGTTACCACCAGACTCGACTATTCCTAGGCGGCATAACACTATCCACCTTGCACAATCTTGAGCTCATCCAAAGCTCTCCACTGGCTGGAGCCATACCTAGCACAAAGGAAGATGGTTGTGGTTGTTGCAGGTCAATCATCTCAGCCCTCGGACTTTGCTGCAGGAGTTCCTCAGGGCCCAACCATCTTCAGCTGCTTCATCAATGACCTTCCCTCCATCACAAGGTCAGAAGTGGGTTGTTCACTGATGATTGCACAGTGTTCAGTGCCATTCGTTAGAAAATGGAGCAGTCCATGCCCGCATGCAGCAAGGCCTGGGCGACATTCAGGCTTGGGCTGATAAGTGACAAGTAACATTCGTGTGATACAAGTGCCAGGCAATGACCATCTCCAACAAGCGACAGCTTTAAAAATAAAGACTTAATGCATGGCTAATGTGGGGTCTGAATTATGTCTGTGCTTTTTGGTTCAAAAAAATACCTTCCATCTGCTCAATGCTCTGTGTGCAACATGACTGGAGATCAACTAATGCATAAAATATAAGAGGCCCCGCTGATAGCACAGAACCTCACTAAAAGTAAGAGTGGACCAGAATCCCTGAGATTAGCAAGTCTTTATGATGACAGCTTTAGAAAATATCCTTACATGACTAAAACAGGTCCATCAAAAACTTGGAGGCGTCAGCCTCCTGGTTCAAACTCTCGGGTAACCTGCTGTGAGTTGTATGAAACTGTTTTAATCTAAACCAGCTGTCTCGAACAAAGTTCTATCCCAGGAAATATGTAATTTTCCAAGTGACTGCAGTTTACAGAGAAGAAAAATAAGCATCAACGCTCGGATGTTCAAAATCATAATCCTGGAGTTAAGATTTAAGTTCGTGGAAATAAAATTAAACTCGGGGGAGAGAGACGCTTTCAATGTAATGTCAAGGTTGCGAGGATCGCTCCCTATTTCTCCGGGCTTCACATTCAGGTCCTTAAATTTCGAGGACTTACCTGGTTCGTAACAGGTGAGGTCTGCTTTTCTTGCCTCATAGCAAAACAAATCTTGAAGCGGGGGTGTCGAACAGGCGTTAGGCCCATTATTCGGCGATGCAAAGGGCATCGCACGCTGCTCTTGTGTCCTTTCGCAATGAGGCGGGAGGCGCACTTCCATGCTGAGGGCTTAGTGCAGGGGTGGGGCAATTATCTGGGCTGGAGGGCCACTTAACACGATTTGGTGAGCTGTTGAGGGCTGCACACCAATGTTTCTCCTAAGGCGGGTGGCTGCATGGTCGCGCAATCATTGCGTAGTCCCGTGCAGGCCGTTCCCCAGCTCCTGCCATTGGAGGAGTTATTGCACATGTGCGGCTGCATAGTGGCCAGCCGTGCAGCAAATTTAAAGGGACCAGGCACAAAAAAAAATTAGAGGGAAGATTGCATAAACGTTAACATTGCATATACACAAATTCACATAGTAGTCAGATGCTATCCTACATACACATCCCTGCTTTGAAATGAATAGAGTCATAGAAATTTACAGCACAGAAGGAGGCCATTTCGGCCCATCGTGACCGCGCTGGCCGACCAAGAGCTATCCAGCCTAATCCCACTTTCCAGCTCTTTCCGGGCTATCACATCTTTTCTGTAATGTGGTGACCAGAACTGCACACAGTACTCCAGCTGCGGCCTAACCAGTGGTTTATACAGTTCAAGCATAACCTCTGTAGAATTTACCAATATCTCGCAAAGATTCCAGGTACCTTTCCCCTACAGAGGAGAAGAATCCCTTTCTGGGCTTTTAAAATGAGTTTAAAGGGGCAGACGTAGCCTGCGGGGGATAAAAGGGGATGCATTCATGGAGACCCCCCCCCCAATGTTTGGACTCATAGGAAAGGGAATTCAAAATGGACCTAAATTACAGAAGCTTGAGATCCCCTAAACATCTATGGGAAGGAGCATATCAATTTTAAGATTCTACAACATTTTGGCTGCGAAAAAGAATTACCAAAGACAGGAGGTGGGGCCAAATTTGTGTATTAAGGATCCCAGACTGTCTGGGGGAACTATTCACCCGCTAAGAGATAATCGAATTACCCAATCAAGCACAATGGAAATCATGGTCAGGAAAACTGGACAATCCTAAAACAACGCAAAACCAGTGATAGCACATTCTCACACCCTAATCGAGTTACTGCTGACAAAGGAGACATTTGAAAATCAATGGACAGACAGTTTAAACAGAGTCCAAGAGATTTGATGGGAGATAACGGAGCCTTTTTTTGGGGATATATCTATCCCCCAGTTTTACAAGGAAAGACTAGCAGAACACAGGAAAACTAGCAGAACTCAAAGCTAGCAGAACACAGAGACTGGAACTCACACAGACTCAAAAGGAACACAGACAGACACAAGCAGCCTGCTTGCTCTACAGTGAAGAAATGGAATAGTGAAGGAAACTATCAGAAACTACCGAGCACGAGGCCCACGAAACGGAAGGTTTTCAGCAACCAAATTGACAACCCGGGCCACCACAACCAGCGAAACGACCAACCGAAACCAACTCAGCAAAAACCAAAGAATCGACCTTTACTTCCACTCTACAATCTACTTCTGAATGACCCAACGGTTGAGAAATTACCAAAACTAGCTAAAACTATTCCAAACCAAAGAAAGTGGGTACTTACCTCAAACATCCAAAACGCAACTTACCGCATCAACGGATGCACCCCAACCGAAGACCACGCAGTCCGAAGTCCTCTCCTCCGTCCGGGGTACGGCTCGCCTAGAAGGCCAAGTACAGGGAACTCCAAAACCACGATTCACCGGCAACTGTCTAAAGGGATTGGTGAGCATAGCCCCTGAACCCTCAGAGCTATAACTTAGTTAGTTAGGGGAATTGGGAGGGGGGAGGCTGGGATAACTTGTGTAAATGTATCTGCATTCTCCTCTTTACCCCATTTAGAGTTTAAGCTGTATTCTTTTCCCCACAGGCTGTAATTTGACATTTTATTCAATGTGTTGTACCCCTCACTATGTATTGGTCTGTATGTGTTATTAAAGGTGTGCCTTTTACTTCTTTTTTAAACACAATAAAGCCATACCTGCTTCCTACCTTGAAACCGATTGTCTGTCCTTCATAATTCCAGTGTCTAGAACCAAGGGTGTGGGAGCGATTCGAACCGCTCATATAAGGTCAGAAGGGAAAGCTGACCCCCTGCAAACCACCCCTTACACCTCTTTGCTCTTGTATTCCATGCCTCGCCTAATAAAGGCAATTATTCCATATGCCTTCTTAACCACCTTATCTACCTGGCCTGCTACCTTCAGGGACCTGCACTCCAAGGTCCCTTTGTTCCTCTACACTTTTCAGTGTTGTACCATTTAATGTGTATTCCCTCCCCAAATGCATTACCTCACACTTATCCGGATTGAATTCCATTTGCCACTGTTCTGCCCACCTGACCAGTACATTGATATATTCCTGCAGTCCACAGCTTTCTTCTTTATTATTAACCACACAGCTTATTTAAGTGTCATCTGCAAAATTCTTAATCATACACTTAATCATACATTTAAGTCCAAGTCATTGATATATACCACAAAAAGCAAGGGACCCAGCAGTGAGCCCTGCGGAAATCCATGGATACAGCCTTCCAGTCACAAAAATACCCATCAACCATTAACTTTTGCTTCCTATCTCTGAGGCAATTTTGGATCCAACTTGCAACTTTGCCCTTGATCCCATGGATTATTACTTTTGTTACCATTCTGTCATATGGGACCATATCAAAAGCTTTGCTAAAATCCATATACACAACATCAGACACACTGCCTTTATCAACCCTCCTGGTTACCTCCTCGAAAAATTCAATCATGTTAGTCAGGCACGACCTTCCCTTGACAAATCCATGCTGACTGTCCTTGATTAATCCATGTCTTTCCAAATGAAGATTTATTCTGTCCCTCAGGATTTTTTCCAATAATTTTTGCACCACCGAGCTTAGGCTGACTGGCCTGTAATTACTCGGTCGATCCCTTTCTCCCTTTTTAAAAAAAGGTACAACATTAGCAGTCCTCCAGTCCTCTGGCACTATACCTGTAGCCAGAGAGGATTGGAAAATTGATGGTCAGAGCCTCTGCTATTTCCTCTTTTGCTTCTCTTCACAGCATGGGATGCATTTCATCTGGACCTGGGGATTTATCCACTTTTGAAGCTGCTAAGCTCCTTAATACTTCCTCTCTCGCTATATTTATCTCGTCTAATATTTCACACTCCTCCTCCCTCATTGCAAAGTATGCATCGCCCTTCTCTTTTGTGAAAACAAATGCAAAGTATTCATTAAGAATCCTACCCACGTCTTCTACCTCTACACACAGTTTCATTTATAGTCTCTAGTAGGCCCCACTCTTGCTCTAGTTATACTCTTGCTCTTATAAAACATATTTGGCTTTTTCCTGATTTTACTTCCCAACATTCTTTCATGCTCTCTGTTTGCTTTCCTGATATCTTTTTCAATTTCATCCTCGAGAGTTTCTGCAGTATTAAGTTCTGGGTATCTGTCATAAGCTTCCCTTTGTTTCTTTATCGTACCCTGTATGTCCCTTGACATCCAGGGGGCTCTAGATTTGTTAGCCCCACATGTTTTTTTTAAGGCAACATAATTGCTCTGTACCCTCAGGATCTCCTCCTTGAAAGCCTGCCACTGCTCTGACACTGCTTTACCATCAAGTAGCCATTTCCAATCCACTTTGCCCAAATCCCATCTTAGCTCAGCAGAATTGGCTTTACCCCAATTGAGAACTTTTATTCCTGGTCTATCTTTGTCCCTAAAGTACCCTAAATCTTACTGAATTATGATCACTAGCACCAAAATGCTCTCCTCCTGATACCCCTTCCACCTGCCCCTCTTCATCCCCCAAAACTAAGTCCAGAATCTCCCCCTCCCTTGTTGGGCTTATTACATACTGGCTAAAGAAGTTCTCCTGAATGCATTTTAGGAATTCCGCACCCTCTGTACCATTCACATTGCCTTTTCCCTGTTAATATTAGTATACTTCAAATCTCCCACTATTACAGATCTATAGTTTTTGCACTTTGCTGCAACTTGCCCACATATTTGTTCTTCTATCTCCCTCTGACTGTTAGGGGGTCTATAGCACAATCCCAGCAGTGTGACCGCCGCTTTTTTGTTCTTTAATTCAACCCATATGGCCTCATTTGATGACCCCTCTAACATATCATCCCTTCTCATAGCTGTAAATGTTTCTTTAATCAATACTGCGCCCCCCCCTCTTTTTTACCACCCTCTCTATCCCATCTGAAAACCCTGTAACCAGGAATGTTGGGCTGCCATACTTGCCCTTCTTTCAGCCATGTCACTGTAATAGCTATAATATCATACTCCCAAGTGTCAATCTGTGCTTTCAGCTCATTTCGTATACTCCTTGCATTGAAGTATACACCATTTAGAATTGCCAAACTCCCCTGTTATATATTTTCCAGCCCTTGTTTCCTCTGTCTTCCAAATTCACTTTCTACTTTTCTGCTGCCCAATTCCAGCTATGCTTCTCTCCCCACTGAATCTATTCTTTGTTTCCCATTCCCTGCCAAGCTAGTTTATACCCTCCCCAACTGCATCAGCAAATCCTCCCGCAAAGATACTGGTCCCGGCTCTGTTGAGGTGCATCCTGTCTGGCTTGTACAAGTCACACCTCCCCCAGAAATGGTCACAATGCCTCAAGAATCTAAACCATTCCCGCCTGCACCATTTCTCCAGCCACACATTCATCTTGTAAGGGGAGCTTGGGGTGTGGATTTGAATCCACACACCCCTGAGGTTCTGTACGTGAGATTTATGAGGATGGGTGAGTAATGAGGCACCAGACACAGTGGGTAAGAGTACAAAATGGCTAATGTTCTTTATTTCGAATAGAAAACACAAAGATAGAGGGCATAGGAAGAGGTCATAAATAGCAGTAATGGTCCAATCTCGCTCAACAACATGAAAAATTCTCGCAACAGGGAAAGGGAAGATAAGAGGTTAAAACATTCCACTCACACACAACCACACCTCCCACTTCCACCCTTCCTACCAATTCCGATCCTAAATTGAGTCTGTGAGGGGGTTTGTGCTATACTCACAATCCTATCAACTCCGGGGTTCTGGGGGCACTTATTTCAGCCTAGGGTCCATCTGGGGTGGGTTTTACGTTGTTGGTCGGTTCGGTTTTCCTCCTCGATGTTGCGCGGTTTCTTCTATTTGCCTCTCGGTTGGCTCCTAAGCAAAAAGCTGCTGGAGTTAAGCACACCTTCCCCAGAGCGAGGGCCCTGTGAAGAGCTGACTCAACTCCCCTTTAACTCAACTCAACCACAATGAAAACTGACTCCCACCTTCTTAACTCAACTCTACAACTCAATGCAAAAGCTGACTCCAACCTCCAACCTCCTTGTGTGTTTTTGCAGCTTTTCTTATTGTGCGTTCATCTTCGTGCCAAAACTGCATGCCATTGTCTTGGGTCTTCCTTGAATAAAATGGGGTGTGAATGGTAGTTCGATGTGTATCGATCTGCCTGAAATGGGAGATTAGCCACACCTCCTGTATCCTGTCGCTCGCTGATGGGGTGAATGAAGATGATTGTTCACTATCTCTGCCACTCTGTCTGGGCTGGCCAAAATGATTGCATCAGACCTGTGGGCCTTTGTTTAATTATTCAAACTGATACCCTTTGTGTTGCCTTGTGTTTTACTGGGAGATTTTGCCTGGACATGTTGCCTCTTGTGTGAGGGTTTTACACGAAAAGCTGGAGAAATGTCCTTTTAAAATATAAAGTTGCCTTGTATCCATTTTCCTGGAAGAACTGAATGTACACTCTTCCCCCTTACGGTAGCTGGCTCATTCCCCGTCCGGTTCCGTGCCCCTGCAACACTGTCTGTTACTGTACAGGGTGGCCAGAGTCCCATCATCCTCCGCGATTTACAGGCTGTTGGCTGCAGTTGGTCATCTTCCCATTCTCCCTGCCACATGTCTCCGTGGTTGGTATTGCAGAACCGTACAGTCCCCCGTTAAAACACTCTGTCTCAGGGTGTTTTCAAAATGTGAAGCCAAACCTTTTCCCTCTCACAGAGCCAATCTTCCCCAAATCTTACCTAAACCCACGATAAAACATTAAAATACACCAATGGTATTCATACATTTGGAATCAATACAAAACTGAAAATGTAAAAATGCTTCTCAACCAATACCCTTCACCAAAATCATCATAAACACTTGAAACAACAAAAAAACCTTACACAAAAGAGGAAGTGATCGGATAAAAAATGAAGTCCAGGCTCCCTATCCTATTGGTTCAAAAGCCTCACTGTTATACTCCCTATATTGCAGAGGCCACCTGAGCCCCACTACACTACAGAAATCTTTATATATGTCTGTACACACCTACTGCTCTCCTTTTTAACCAGCTTCCCGGTTGGCTGTGCTAATCCCTTGGACGCTCCTTGGTGTTTCCTTTTATGCGGGGGAATGTAGGGGGGAGACCATCTCTTCTTTGGCCTCTTGGGCCGGACCGACCTCTGCGGCCCCTCTGTCTCCCCTGCCAAGGTTTCCCCCAAGCTTTGGGTGGTGCTTGCTGGACTGGTACAGCCCCTCACCCCCTCCAGGGATGGCTCACTGCCCTCAGGAGCAACGCAAATTCCCCCAGCAGGCTCCTCACTGCCAGGGACTCCCGTATCCTCTGGGGGCTTTGGGTTGTACAAGGGTTCCACTCGAAACCTCTCGCAGCTGATACTCTCACAGCGTTTCCTCAGTGCTTCTAGGGACCACTCACGACTGGGACCCGCCACCACTCTCTCTCCTGCCGGCTCGGGGCTGTCTGCACCAAAGGCTAGGCTATCCCCGACAGGCTCCTCACTGTCGGCGGCCCCTTCCTCTGGTACAACCCTTTCCCTGTCAGGAGACTCTTGTTCTTCCAGGGACCACTCACTGCTGGGACCCGCCGCCACTATCTCGCTTGCAGGCTCTGGGCTGTCCGTACCGAAGGCTAGGCTGTCCCCGACAGACTCCTCACTGTCGGCGGCCCCTGTCTCCGGTACAACCCCTTCCCCATCAGGGGACCTTGGCTGCGGGGTCACGTCCAGTGACTGGCTGCCTGCCCTGCACGGCCCTTTTCTCCTAGTACCTCTCGGGAAAGTAAAATAGGCTGCTAGGGATGGTGGCACCCTTGGCTGCGGATTCCGAGCGGATCTCCGAACGGGTGGAGGTGAATCCTCGTCCCATATGTAAGGTGGGAATCCCCTTCCTGTGGGTCCCAAATCTGTGGGTAGTTTGTACCTGTGAAGCAAGTCACTGCTCCTTGTGGTGGGATTGTTGAGGCTGCAGTGGTGGGCTGGGGGCCTGGGCTTCCCGTCGGGATTATCCCTCCGGGCTGCCCTTTCCCACGAGGTTTTGCCTTGTTGGGGTTAAACAGTTTACATTGGTTAATGTGAAACCATTTAACCCGGCGGGGCATCTTGACCGCGTATACCATGGGGCTTGCCTTGTCGACAATGCTGTAAGGCCCCATGTATAGTGGCTCAAAGACTCCCACCCTGGCAAAGTTGCGGACCATGACCTGGTTCCCCACCTGCCACTCGTGGTGTTTGCTCGGTTCCAGCAGCAATCGGTTGGTCTGATGCTGCTTCCCCATGTTAGTGGCCGCCTGCCAGTGAATCTGCTTGAGGTGCTCCAACAGACTCTTGGTAAAGCGGTCCCTATTCACCTCGATTACCTGAGCTTCCGTCAGGACCGGGGCAAGTACATGGGTGGGGGTTCGCATGGCTCTTCCAGTCATGAGCTCGTATGGGGAATACCCCGTGCTTTTCGACTGGCTGGCCCCGATCCCCATCAAAACCAGGGGCAACCTCTCCACCCACCTCTGCGGGGAATCCCCAGTCTCCTTCCTGAGTTTTTCTTTCAAGGTCCTATTCATGTGCTCCACTAGCCCCGAGGACTGGGGGTTGTAGGCGACATGCCACTTCCCCTCAATCCCCAGCACCTTAAGGGTTGCCTGCATGACCTGTCCCGTGAAGTGGCTCCCCCGGTCAGACTCCACGTACTGTGGAAGTCCCCACCTTGGGAACACCTTCCTAACCAATATCCTGGCGGTCCCCGCTGCTGTGGCTGTTCGGCAAGGGAAGGCTTCAACCCACTTTGTGAAAGTGTCCACCAAATCCAGGCAGTACCGGTACCCTCCCTTAGCCACAGGTGGGGGCCCTATGTAATCGATTTGTATCGATTGCCATGGTCCCTCTACCCTCCTTGCGTGTCCTAGAGACACCTTTCTTTTCTATGGATCTGGATTATTGGTTGCACAGACAAGACAGTTCGCGCAAAATTCACGAGTGTCTTCCCGGAGCTGGGGCCACCACCCGACCTGTTCCACCCGTTGCCAGGTGACCTCCGGTCCGGGGGTCCAGCTCCAGGGCCTGCGTGGGCCAGCTGAAGGAACTCCCTCTGGTGCTGCTGGGACACTATCCACTGCTCTCCTTTAAACAACATCTTCTCCCTAACATGGATGCCTGTGCCTCCGTACAGTCCTTCGACCTTTTCTTCCGCAGTCAGCTTGTCCATGACGGACTTGAGGACGGGATCTCGCGCCTGTACCTGCTGGAGGTCCGGGGCCAAAGCCACCCCTGCGCTACCTTGTGTCCCCTGTCTGCCCCGGATAGCTGCTATGGGGCCTGCCTCGAGCGGGTTCCACTTGGTTCCTGTTCGGGCTCCCTCTTTGGCCAGTTGATCTGCCTTTTGGTTCCCTGCAGCCCTGGGCTCATGTTTTTAATGGGCCTTTACTTTGTGAATGCAAATGTCTGCCCTGGTCCCCACTGCCTGCATGATGTGCTGCAGTAGGGGTTTTATGGCCAGGGGCTTACGGTCTGCAGATGTATACCCGCGACGGTACCAGATGGCTAGGTACTCCGTGCAGGCATTGCGGGTGAACATAATATCTGAACAGATGGTATAGGGCCGTGGGAATTCGTCGGGTTGGGTGACTACATACATGACTGCCGACAGTTCAGCATGCTGGATGCTCATGGTGGTTGGGAGCTTTATGGTTCTGGCAATGCCTGCCTGGGGATCATAAATCCCGCAGCCTGTGAGCCTTTCCTCCGCCACC
The DNA here is from genome assembly GCF_044704955.1 of Pristiophorus japonicus. Lineage (NCBI taxonomy): Eukaryota > Metazoa > Chordata > Chondrichthyes > Pristiophoridae > Pristiophorus > Pristiophorus japonicus. The sequence continues at coordinate 29,453,444 of NC_091977.1, forward strand.
ACCGTGCTGGACCCATCAACATTGATCTCCTGGCCATGGGGATGGATCCCCGCCCGGAGCCCTATGTCCACATCCCAGACCCCCTCAACGGAGCGACGGTGGGCTTTCCTGGGGTACAGCATGTTGGCTGCCAGATGGGGCTCACACATCCCTTTTACTCTCAAATCCATCTGTGAGAGCAGGAGGGTCCAGCGAGCAATGCGTACGCTGCTCACTGTCCCATCCTTAATTCTCCCATCCAGCAGCATCTGAATGGGGGTGTGATGAGTGAGGAGGGTGATTGGGGACACTCCTGTAAACACCTGCGACCGCTTCACAGCCCAGTGGGTGGCCAGCAGATGCTTTTCACAGTTTGAGTAACCCCTCTCACCCTCAGTGAGGACCCTGGAGGAGTAGACCACCGGCCTCAGCTGGCCGTGCCACTGTTGCATCAGCGCAGCACTTAAGCTATCCCCGCTGGCTGCTACCTCCAGGAAAAATTCCTCGCCCTCATCGACCGCTCCCAGGGCCGGAGATTTCTGCAGGTCTCCCTTGAGGTGGGTAAACGCTGCATCTCAGTCCTCATCCCACTCCCACTCCATGCCTTTGCGCAGGAGCCGGAGTAGGGGGGCTGCAATGGCTGCGTAATCCTCAATGAAGTCCCTGCAGTAACCGGTCAGACCCAGGAATGACCTCACCCCTGTAACTGTAGTCGGAGCCAGTAACTCCTGAACTGCCCTCCGCTTAGCCTCATCAATGGCTCTCTCCCATGCCCGCACAGTCAGCCCCAGGAATTTTACCTCTGTCTGGCCGATCTGTGCTTTCCTAAGATTTACTTTAAAACCCTCCTCGTGCAGCAGTCCCAACAGCTCTGCCAGCAGGGGACTGTGCTCTTCCTCCGAATGGGAGAATAGCAGCAGGTCGTCCACATACTGGACCAGCTGTCTGGGTCTGCTGAACTCTTTCAGGCAGTTGGCCATACACTGATGAAAAACGCTCGGACTGTTGTGGAAGCCCTGGGGAAGACAGTTCCAGGTATACTGCTGTCCTTTGAATGTAAAGGCGAATTTGTACTGGTCCTCCGACCACAGCGGGATGGACCAGAACCCATTCGAGATGTCCAGCACCGTAAAGACGGCTGCGGACGCAGGGATGGCTGCGACTAGGTCGGCTACAGCTGCCACTGTGGGCGCACAGGCAGGGGTATAATTATTGAGGACTCGGTAGTCCATCGTGGCCCTCCAAGACTTGTCCGTTTTCCTAACCGGCCAAAGTTCACATGTGTGGCTATTGGACTCAACACTCCCTGTCTGACTAGAGATTCCAATGCGATCTCTAGGTCTGCCTCAGCCTCCCTGCTTCCGGGGCTTAGACATGGGGTCCCCATCTACTCTGACCTCGACCGCATTTACCCGTCCACAGTCGTGCTTATGCCTGGCAAATGCCGCCAGGTTGGCCCGCACAAAAGCCTGATAGATCATCGGGGTGCCGTCTACCAGAGCGCCGAGGTCATATCCCTCCATCGGCTTTACAGTGCAGAGGGAACCCTTCTCCTGCTTCTCCTGGATGACTGCTGCACCTTCCCCCTCCCCGGTGTCAGCTGTGCCCCACAGACAGTGGTTCCTCAGGTCGACCAGAATTTTCTCCCCACTGAGGAAATCTGCTCCGAGGATGCCTTTAACCACTCCCTCCCACGGCAGAAGGACACACTTCCACATGGTGTGGAGGGTGCCGATGTGTATCTGCAGTGTTTTGGAGAAGAAGTCCTCGCGTTCTTCTCCAGTGAAGCTGGTTAGGCAGTAGGGGATCCCACTGGATAGGGGTGAGGTGGTCGGGTCGTCTACATGAACCAGGGTGCACGAGGCCCCTGTGTCCAGCAGATACTCCCCCGGACCCCCTCAACCCCCATCATGACACGTGGTCTGCGCCACGCATCATAGGTGACCGGGCAGAGGTACACGGGTTCCTTGGGGTCTAGTCATTCAGGGGTGTTGGTCTGGGCCTGAGGGACTTTTCCCCTGGTCACGGCTGTGACCTTCCCAGTCTGGGTAAAGAGTGCCTCGAGTGGGCCGGCAGGGCTGGGCACAGCTGGCTTGGGAGGGCTTGCGGCCGCGGGGACTGAGGCTGAGGTTGGGGCCTGTGGACCTCTCTTTTCCTGCCTCGGAGCCTGGCATTCCCTCCTCATGTGCCCTGTCTTCCCGTACCCGAAGCAAACCTCCTCTCTGCCTGCCTGCCAATTCCCTTCTTGCCTCCACTCTCTCTTATCAGAGCCGGGGCGGATCTCACACACCTTCCCCTTGGTGGGTTTCTCTTCCCCCGATTCTGCCATTGTGAAAAGAGAGGGTCAGCTGCCTCAGCACCATCTCCTCTGTGGCTTGGGGGTCTCTGAAATCGAACCACAGGTTGGCCTGGGCGCGCAACTCCGGTAGGCTGTTTGCCACCAGTGCACGCAGCCAGCGACCACGTCGGTGTGCATCCAGCTGGGTTCGGTCCAAATTTCCCCCACTGGCTTCCTCATACACTGGCCACAGTCGATCAGTGAACGCCTGGGGGGTCTCCCCGGATCTCTGGACAGTGGCCTGTACCCGATCGAACAGACAGCTGTCGTTCAACCTCATGGCCTCCAGGATATCCTCCTGGAGAGCGGCCACTGTTCGCTGACCCCTCTTGCTCTCAGCAGAGAGAGCCTGACACAGGGCTGGGTCCAGTGAGAACAGGAGCAGTTTTCTCCGTTCGGCCTCATCGTAGTCATTTATGTCTCCTACCTGCTCTACTTCCATAAAGTGGACCGAGGGGTCTCTTTTTCAAGTAAGTTTATTCACATGGGCCACCATCTGCCGCAGCTGGGTCGCACTGTGGAGAACCAAGTACTGGTTCTGTAGGGGACCCTCAGCCTGACCCACTGCGGGTGGTCCGAATCTACTCTGCCTGATGGGGCACATTGGGGTTGGTCCCAGAGGTTTAGATTCCAGCATTTACCCTGCCTCTCCTCCGGGATCCCCAATGGGGCTGTGGGAGAGGGCCTGTAGGATTCTTCCTCCCTATCCTCCTCCCCACAGCCTGTTTCACTATGCTCCCACTTCCGTACCTCGGCTGGGCTGATAAGGCACACCACTCCTTTACTGGGTGCCTTGCTTTCAGCCCAGCCAAGGGCTTTTGCCTCAGCTAGGGCCAGAGCTTTGGTGTCGGGCCGGGTCGGGATTCGAGTCTCGGGCACTTCCAGAGCTTTTGCTCCGGCTAGAACAAGGGCTGCTTTGGCTTCAGCCAGAGCCAGGGTGAGCCGATCAATTTGTTCCTGAAAGGAACGATGATCCGCCTCTGCCCTGCTGTGACACGCCTGAAGCACAGCCTGTAGCTGGAGACTCTTACCCTCCCCCAACCTTCTCTAATTCTGAGCCTGGGCAAGTTCCTCCTGCAGTCCCCTGACGTAACCTTTTCCCTCAGTTACCTGGGACTGAAGGTACGCCCTGTGGTTGCGATAGCTTTCTCCATCCCTCTCTCATTCTTGCCTCTCCCATTTTAAATCCTGATCCAGCTTTTCCATTTCTTTGCTGGTCTATACTAGCTCCTCTGTCTGCTCAGCTAACTCTGTCTGCAGGACGTCCAACTGCCTGTCCAAGGCCTCTTTTTGCTTCCGAAAGCAAATCAGCCACACTGCTTTTTCCACTGATCTTTTATGATCTTTACTCTGGGTCCACCTGGCTGCTGCATCCTCAGGCCGTTCAGCCCTCAGCAGTGCCTGCACCCACTTCCTTGAGCAGTTTATCCTTGCTGTTACATACCTAGAAATCCTACCCTCCATTTTATACTCCTCTCCACCAAGACTGACTGTCTCTTCACCCTCACTCAACGCATGTCCCTTCATGGTCGCCATTGTAAGGGGAGCTTGGGGTGTGGGTTCGAATCCACACTCCCCTGAGGTTCTGTACATGTGATTTATGAGGATGGGTAAGTAATGAGGCACCAGACACAGTGGGTAAGAGTGCAAAATGGCTAATGCTGTTTATTTCGAATAGTAAACACAAAGATAGAGGGCATAGGGAGAGGTCGTAAATAGCAGTAATGGCACAATCTCACTCAACAACACGAAAAATTCTCGCATCAGGGAAGATAGGAGGTTGAAACATTCCACTCACACACAACCACACCTCCCACTTCCACCCTTCTTACCAATTCCGATCCTAAATTGAGTCTGTGAGGGGGTTTGAGCTATACTCACAATCCTATCAACTCCGGGGTTCTGGGGGCACTTATTTCAGCTCGGGGTCTCTCTGGGGTGGGTTCTACGTTGTTGGTCGGTTCGGTTTTCCTCCTCGATGTTGCGTCGGTTTCTTCTATTTGCCTCTCGGTTGGCTCCTAAGCAAAAAGCTGCTGGAGTTAAGCACACCTTCCCCAGAGCGAGGCCCTGTGAAGAGTTGACTCAACTCCTCTTTAACTCAACTCAGCCACAACGAAAACTGACTCCCACTTTCTTAACTCAACTCTACAACTCAATGCAAAAGCTGACTCCAACCTCCAACCTCCTTGTGTGTTTTTGCAGCTTTTCTTATAGTCCGTTCATCTTCGTGCCAAAACTGCATGCCATTGTCTTGGGTCTTCCTTGAATAAAATGGGGTGTGAATGGCAGTTCAATGTGTATCGATCTGTCTGGAATGGAAGATTAGCCACACCTCCTGTATCCTGTTGCTCGCTGATGGGGTGAATGAAGATGATTGTTCACTATATTGACCGAGGTGCCACTCTGTCTGGGCTGGCCAAAATGATTGCATCAGACCTGTGGGCCTTTGTTTAATTATTCAAACTGATACCCTTTGTGTTGCCTTGTGTATTACTGGGGAGATTTTGCCTGGACATGTTGCCCCTTCTGTGAGGGTTTTACACGAAAAGCTGGAGAAATGTCCTTTTAAAAGATAAAGTTGCCTTGTATCCATTTTCCTGGAAGAACCGAATGTACACTCTTCCCCCTTACGGTAGCTGGCTCATCCCCCGTCCGGTTCCGTGCCCCTGCAACACTGTCTGTTACTGTACAGGGTGGCCAGAGTCCCATCATCCTCCGCGGTTTACAGGCTGTTGGCTGCAGTTGGTCATCTTCCCATTCTCCCTACCACATGTCTCCGTGGTTGGTTTTGCAGAATCTTACAATCTTCTCTCTCCTCCTATTTCTGTACTCACTAGCACGTGGCACCGGGAGTAATCTGGAGATTGCTACCTTTGAGGTCCTGCTTTTTAATCTCCTAGCTTTGTAAACTCTGCCTGCAGGACCTCATCCCTCTTTCTACCTATGCCATTGGTACCGATATGGACCACAACCTTTCGCTGTTCACCCTCTCCCCACAGAATGCCTTGTAGCCGCTCAGTGACATCCTTGACCCTGGCACCAGGGAGGCAACATACCATCCTGGAGTCATGTCTGCGGCCACAGCAACGCCTGTCTGCTCCTCTGACTATCAAATCCCCTACCTCTATTGCTCTTCCATTCTTCTTCCTCCCTCCCTGTGCAGCTGAGCCACCCGTGGTGCAGTGGGCTTGGCTCTGGCTGCACTTCCCAGAGACACCAACGTCCCCACCGGTATTCAGAACAGAATACCTGTTGGAGAGCGAGATGGACTCAGAGGAGTCCTGCCTATTACTCTACTTCTGTCTGGTGGTCACCCACTTCCTCTCTGCCTGCACACTCTTAAACTGTGGGGTGACCACCTCCTGAAACGTGCTTTCCATGTAGCTCTCAGCCTCGTGGATGCACCGCAGTGACTTCAGCCGCTCAAGCTCTGAAACGCAGGGCTTAAGTTTCTGCAGCTGGAGATACCTCCTGCACACATGGTTGTCCAGGCTGTGCGAAGCATCCAGAACCTCCCACATGTCACAGGATGTGCACTCCACGGGACTGAGCTGCCCTGCCATGCATCTGGTTAATGGACTTTCTTCCCCGAATTCCCACTCTTTCCAAATTCCCAAATAAACCACGCTGTTAAAGTACACTCCCTTTAAGACCACTCTGTAGAGACCACTCTATACTCTGAAAAACTATTCACTTTTATACTCTTAAGAGCTATACCCAATTTACAAGTGTTTACTCAGCTCCCCTATTCTCTGTGATTAACACCTATTCAAGACAGACACTTACAGTTGATTGTCTTCTGTTAACTACAGTTTTAAAGTTCTAGTTTTAAATCAAAATGTTAAACTAGATTTCATGATGTACAGCTTCTACTTACCCAATACTTACCAGAAATTCCGACTCTTTCCAGATTCCCAAATAAACCACTCTGTTTAAGTGCACTCCATCTAAGTCCTCTGTGCAGATAAAAGTTAAAAATTTGGTGGTATCATCTGGTCTCTGTAAATCAGTGCTGTGAAATAGAACTTTACCCTCTTTAGAGTCTGTGTCAGCATTAATTCCCCATGTCAGTCATTCTTATGTCCCTTTACAAAGATTACTAATGCGTTCCCAATTGGTGCCAGATGTAAACTCCCCTGATGTCGTACTCTGTATACCGGGAGAGGAAAGATGCGGCATCGGTTACTTTCTTCAGTAAAGAAGTTGTGGAGATGAGCAGCCATGACTCCATTCTAAAATGCATAGGTCATATTTGAGTACGCAGTGCATTCTGGGTATAGATGTATGCCATTGGGGCCCAGAATCAGAGAACGGATCCTTTTAAGATCAGGCCGGGGGATTCGTTTTTGCGAATTATTAATTTGAATGAAGTATTATTGTGGTTTTTCCTTGGCTGCAGTTCGGGTCTGTCTCTGACCCATGAGAAGTGAAAGTGGATAGACGAATGTACAGCTCGAGCTCCGGCTCTCATTCTATTTCTGTCCCATCCAGCGGGACAGATAGAATGACTTGGTGGGCCAGATATGGTCTTTTGGCTAAGATCATGCGTAACTGACCTGGCAGGGGAGTAACCATGACCAGAAAGTGGTTCTCCCTGGATCAGGAAGGTGGTTCTCCTATGCTTTTTGGAAATAGGAGGTGGGTGGGGTGGTTTGACCCATCCACCTCCATGGAGATGGGTGGGGGGCTTGACCCATCCACATCCATGGCACGAACCTAGTATTGCAGTACTTCCAGGAATGGTGCTTTGGCTCTAGGCCTTTTGGCTAAGAGCAAAATCATTGGCGCAAAGTGATCCTTGGTGTACGCAGGGTAACCTTTGGCGTTTATGATCTGACAAGTTGATCTGACAAAGAATTGGAAAGATTGGCAACGAATAAAACATAAAAAAAAAGATATGGCCCACGGGCCGTATTTTGCCACACCACTGGCTTAGTAGGCCCGTTAGCGAACCGAGATACAAACATTGCATGGGGGAATTTAATTAGCTTTCTTTCTGCTTGCTGGTTGATATAATTACTTTTTCAGTGAAAATAAATCTGCCATAATCTAACGTGTTTCAGTGCAGTGCTGTACTTCAAAGAACATGTCACAGATGGGACTGTTTGTGTGGATATGCGGTCCAAAAGCAACTCTGTATTGCTGCCCATGTAGTTGTAAGTTTATAATGAATTTACTTATTAATTTGTCCATTGACACTTATTTTCTTGTTAGACATACATATGCATGCCATTAGTAATTTGTTTACTAACACATATACACACACACGTATATTAGCTTATAAGGCAAGGTAATCAACTTAGCGAAAAGACTGATGGGAAAAACACTGATCAACTTGACATTTTTTTTAAAAATCACAGTAAACTGTAGCTGAACAAAACACAGTAAAAAAGCACGAAGCCACAGACCTTGAAAAGACAGGACTTCAATAACTTGAGAAAAACAAGGCATAGCTGGGGCTGAAATCTATTCAACCATAGACTTATGAGGGAGGTTCACTAGACACACATAAGCAGGGATCTGTGCACCACAGTAACATCCCTTGAAATAGGTTTTTCAGTGGACTGTCACAGAAGGGGAAGGACGGTGTCAAATCAGAGGAGAAGAGAGAGGATCTATCAGGGGAGAAAGGGAAGTTTAGAGAGACAGATCCGAGGGAAGTTCCAGAGGTTTGAATTGAAAGAAATGGCATAAGAAAGGGACACCAGTGTTAAATGTAGAAGTCAACAGGAGAGGATTCATGTAATTCTCAGAGGCACTCAGAGGCGAATAGGGCCTAAGACACGGTTAGAGAGGGGTGTGGATAACTCTTACCGTGACTTTTCCCCAAGCAATAAACCAGATAGTATAACTCTTATAGAAACATAGAAACATAGAAAATAGGTGCAGGAGTAGGCCATTCGGCCCTTCTAGCCTGCACCGCCATTCAATGAGTTCATGGCTGAACATGCAACTTCAGTACCCCATTCCTGCTTTCTCACCATACCCCTTGATTCCCCTAGTAGTAAGGACTTCATCTAACTCCTTTTTGAATATATTTAGTGAATTGGCCTCAACAATTTTCTGTGGTAGAGAATTCCACAGGTTCACCACTCTCTGGGTGAAGAAATTCCTCCTCATCTCGGTCCTAAATGGCTTCCCCCTTATCCTTAGACTGTGTCCCCTGGTTCTGGACTTCCCCAACATTGGGAACATTCTTCCTGCATCTAACCTGTCTAACCCCGTCAGAATTTTAAATGTTTCTATGAGGTCCCCTCTCATTCTTCTGAACTCCAGTGAATACAAGCCCAGTTGATCCAGTCTTTCTTGATAGGTCAGTCCCGCCATCCCGGGAATCAGTCTGGTGAACCTTCGCTGCACTCCCTCAATAGCAAGAATGTCCTTCCTCAGGTTAGGAGACCAAAACTGTACACAATACTCCAGGTGTGGCCTCACCAAGGCCCTGTACAATTGTAGCAACACCTCCCTGCCCCTGTACTCAAATCCACTCGCTATGAAGGCCAACATGCCATTTGCTTTCCTAACCGCCTGCTGTACCTGCATGCCAACCTTCAATGACTGATGTACCATGACACACAGGTCTCGCTGCACCTCCCCTTTTCCTAATCTGTCACCATTCAGATAATAGTCTGTCTCTCTGTTTTTACCACCAAAGTGGATAACCTCACATTTATCCACATTATACTTCATCTGCCATGTATTTGCCCACTCACCTAACCTATCCACGTCACTCTGCAGCCTCATAGCATCCTCCTCGCAGCTCACACTGCCACCCAACTTAGTGTCATCCGCAAATTTGGAGACACTACATTTAATCCCCTCGTCTAAATCATTAATGTACAGTGTAAACAGCTGGGGCCCCAGCACAGAACCTTGCGGTACCCCACTAGTCACTGCCTGCCATTCTGAAAAGTCCCCATTTACTCCTACTCTTTGCTTCCTGTCTGACAACCAATTCTCAATCCATGTCAGCACACTACCCCCAATCCCATGTGCTTTAACTTTGCACATTAATCTCTTGTGTGGGACCTTGTCGAAAGCCTTCTGAAAGTCCAAATATACCACATCAACTGGTTCTCCCTTGTCCACTCTACTGGAAACATCCTCAAAAAATTCCAGAAGATTTGTCAAGCATGATTTCCCTTTCACAAATCCATGCTGACTTGGACCTATCATATTACCTCTTTCCAAATGCACTGCTATGACATCCTTAATAATTGATTCCATCATTTTACCCACTACCGATGTCAGGCTGACCGGTCTGTAATTCCCTGTTTTCTCTCTCCCTCCTTTTTTAAAAAGTGGGGTTACAATGGCTACCCTCCACTCCATAGGAACTGATCCAGAGTCAATGGAATGTTGGAAAATGACTGTCAATGCATTCACTATTTCCAAGGCCACCTCCTTAAGTACTCTGGGATGCAGTCCATCAGGCCCTGGGGATGTATCGGCCTTCAATCCCATCAATTTCCCCAACACAATTTCCCGACTAATAAGGATTTCCCTCAGTTCCTCCTCCTTACTAGACCCTCCGACCCCTTTTATATCCGGAAGGTTGTTTGTGTCCTCCTCAGTGAATACCGAACCAAAGTACTTGTTCAATTGGTCCGCCATTTCTTTGTTCCCTGTTATGACTTCCCCTGATTCTGACTGCAGGGGACCTACGTTTGTCTTTACTAACCTTTTTCTCTTTACATATCTATAGAAACTTTTGCAATCCGTCTTAATGTTCCCTGCAAGCTTCTTCTCGTACTCCATTTTCCCTGCCCTAATCAAACCCTTTGTCCTCCTCTGCTGAGTTCTAAATTTCTCCCAGTCCCCGGGTTCGCTGCTATTTCTGGCCAATTTGTATGCCACTTCCTTGGCTTTAATGCTATCCCTGATTTCCCTTGATAGCCACGGTTGAGCCACCTTCCCTTTTTTATTTTTACGCCAGACAGGAATGTACAATTGTTGCAGTTCATCCATGCGGTCTCTAAATGTCTGCCATTACCCATCCACAGTCAACCCCTTCAGTATCATTCGCCAATCTATCCTAGCCAATTCACGCCTCATACCTTCAAAGTTACCCTTCTTTAAGTTCTGGACCATGGTCTCTGAATTAACTGTTTCATTCTCCATCCTAATGCAGAATTCCACCATATTATGGTCACTCTTCCCCAAGGGGCCTCGCACAACGAGATTGCTAATTAATCCATTCTCATTACACAACACCCAGTCTAAGATGGCCTCCCCCCTAGTTGGTTCCTCGACATATTGGTCTAAAAAACCATCCCTTATGCACTCCAGGAAATCCTCCTCCACCGTATTGCTTCCAGTTTGGTTAACCCAATCTATGTGCATATTAAAGTCACCCATTATAACTGCTGCACCTTTATTGCACGCACCCCTAATTTCATGTTTGATGCCCTCCCCAACATCACTACGACTGTTTGGAGGTCTGTACACAACTCCCACTAACGTTTTTTGCCCTTTGGTATTCTGCAGCTCTACCCATATAGATTCCACATCATCCAAGCTAATGTCCTTCCGAACTATTGCCTTAATTTGCTCCTTAACCAGCAATGCTACCCCACCTCCTTTTCCTTTTATTCTATCTTTCCTGAATGTTGAATACCCCTGGATGTTGAGTTCCCAGCCCTGAACATCCTGGAGCCACGTCTCCGTAATCCCAATCACATCATATTTGTTAACATCTATTTGCACAGTTAATTCATCCACCTTATTGCGGATACTCCTTGCATTAAGACACAAAGCCTTCAGGCTTGTTTTTTTAACACCCTTTGTCCTTTTAGAATTTTGCTGTACAGTGGCCCTTTTTGTTCTTTGCCTTGGGTTTCTCTGCCCTCCACTTTTCCTCATCTCCTTTCTGTCTTTTGCTTTTGCCTCCTTTTTGTTTCCCTCTGTCTCCCTGCATTGGTTCCCATCCCCGTGCCATATTAGTTTAACTCCTCCCCAACAGCACTAGCAAACACTCCCCCTAGAACATTGGTTCCGGTCCTGCCCAGGTGCAGACCGTCCGGTTTGTACTGGTCCCACCTCCCCCAGAACCGGTTCCAATGCCACAGGAATTTGAATCCCTCCTTGCTGCACCACCTCGTTAACTGCTGCTCAAGTTATAGAGTATTGATACTTGCTTGTGCTGAATAAACTTTTAATCATTGCCACCAAAACGCATCAATGTCAAAACATTTGGGGCTAGAAATTGCATAGCTCCGGGCGCTATATAATTGAATCCGATGCGAACTTCCAGTTTAGCGCTCCAAGAGGGAAGTGGAGCACTAAATCAAATGCTATCACTTCCCTTGGAGCGCTAAAGTGGGTGAGAGGGGCAGTAGCGGCAGGGAGCTGCGCAATGCCCAGAGCCCGGTTCACAGGCTCCTTCCCTCCCTTAAAGGGAAGGGCCAACACTGAGGTCATTTCAAGGTAAGGCTGGGAATGGTCGGCGACAGCACCTGCGATCCCAGAAGAGCAGCCTCAAGCATTCTCAGGGCTGATCAATCGCAGGTTCGAAAAAATTCAAAGAACAGCACACTGGGGTAATAATAAAATTTTGGCCTATCTGACCACCATTAATTACGGCTCTCCAAGCGGCCGGCCGAGGTCACAACGCCTCCTGCAGCTGCTGTTGCTGATGCCCGGCGATGCTGCAGGGGGCGGAAGTGAATATTGCATCCGGGGCAGTAACGGGGCGCTGCGCACTGGATAACATCACGATCTCCGGGGCGCAGGAGATCGAGGTGATAAGCTTTAGCGCCAGTGCAGACCCTCCATGCAAGTTCGCGGGCATCGGTAATTTCACCATGCCCGATCGGTAAGCAGTTAGCGCCCCGATATCATCCCCCGGAGGCGCTAATGGGAGACGCAAAGGAGGCCAATTTCACCACCTTAAAATCAAAGATCTCTCATAGAGATTCTTACATAGTGAATAAATGTAAAGGCACGAGGCTGGAATTTAAAACACTGTTTGTATGCAAATTATTGAAATGTGTAATAATCTAGTCTGTTTAGTCAAATTAATAGTATAGTATGAGGCAGTCTCTCGTGTCGAAAAAGGGATGCGTTCACAGGAGTTTCAATGACATTCTAGGTCCCGAACTATATCTTGAAGTATGGAAGGTGTCTATGTGTGAATGATTTTAATGTGGAGTGGCCGTTGTACACCAGCCACCACACAGGCTTGACAGAGCAAGGCCTTGGTCCAGTGGCAAGGGTTAACCAAGACGACTGGTGACCAAGTTCTACTGTGCCATCCCTGAGCCCCGACCCTGCTGTTGTTATGTGCTGTGCCGCTCCTGGGCCATGACCCCGCTGCTGTTATATGCTGCACCATCCCTGGGCCACGACCCCTTTGCTCCTCCACTCCGACCCCGCCGATCCCGGGCCACGACCCCTTTGCTCCTCCACTCCGACCCCGCCGATCCCTGGGCCACGACCCCTTTGCTCCTCCACTCCGACCCCGCCGATCCCGGGCCACGACCCCTTTGCTCCTCCACAGCTCACCGCCTCCAATCGCCACTCCCCGCTGGACTCAATCTCTGGGCCTCGTTGCTCCTCCTCCACCTGAGTCCCGACCTCGCCATTGGTCTCGTTCCGTTCCAATCGACTGCCTGGACTCCAATGACGTCAATCCAGTCGCCTTCCTCGAATCCATCGCCCTCCTAGAACGGCTCGAGCCATTCTCTGCAGTGGCTATCCCCGCCTGCCGCCGATGGCGTTCTCTCGCAGGTTGGGGGGGGGGGGGGGGCGCCTATATTATTAGTCAAATTAATAATATATAGATTGCACCATATCTGTAAAATAAATGTTATGCTTTTAAAAAGTAACAACTTTCAAAAGAGCTATTTGTAAATTAAACTCCAGTAATTAGTGTCGTTAACTCTCATTAATTCCTTGATAGAGGTGCTTATTGCCCCAGTTGCTAATGTACAAGTACCATGGAGGGAGACTACTATGCAGAGAGGTGAAGTGCTGCTGTGCACAACAGGGGAGCCAACACTACTAGTTTCAAAAATATGGATATTGTAGAATCAATGAACCTTAGAAGGGATGGGCTGTGGTGAAATAAACCACATTGTGAGCTGTGCTGTCAGATATTGTATTTCAGTCCACTGCAGCACCTGAGCTATAAAGCTACATACATGCATAGGATTACATAGCATATACGGCACAGAAACAGGCCATTCGGCCCAACCAGTCCATGCCGACATTTATGCCAACTCTATCAGCATAACCCTCTATTCCCTTCTTCCTCATACGCTTGTCTAGCCTCCCCTTAACTGCATCTATACTATTCACTTCAACCACTTCCTGTGGTAACGAATTCCACATTCTCACCACTCTCACCACAATTTTCTTCTGAATTCCCTATTAGATTTCTAGGTGACTATCTTATATTGATGGCCTCTAGTTATGCTCTTCCCCACAAGTGGAAACATTCTCTCTGTATCCACTTTATCAAAATCTTTCATAAATTTAAAAACCTCTATTAGGTCACCCCTCAGCCTTCTTTTTTCAAGAGAAAAGAGACCCAGCCTGTTCATCCTTTCCGAATATGTATACCCTCCCAGTTCTGGTACCATCCTTGTAAAGCTTCTCTGCACCCTCCCCAGTGCCTCTATGGGCTAGAACCTCCACTTTTGTGCCTATCGCCCAAAAATGGGCATTATTTATGGTGTGGGCGTTAAAAAAGGGTTTTCTGATCACTGGCTTCTCGCCCATTCTCAAAAGAACTAGTTTTCATTTTTGAAAATGGGCGTTACCGCGAGCGATATCAAATGGGCGGTAGCGTAACATTTTTTTGACCTTCTGTCATAAAGTGTGGCCGTCCTTAGCGTGGCAATGGTTGATTCTTGCGATTCAGGAGGTCAAGGGTCATCATGATAAGCGCAGAAGAGGAGACAGAGAGAGAGGGAGCTCAGAGGTACTGAAAGCGTGTGTGGCTGTGGTGTGTGCTTGTCTAGCTGTTGTGGGAGGCCTGACGGAGATTCACCAGTAGCATAAAGCCTACTAAACACCAAGAACAAGTTTTTGTCCAACAAATAAGATATAACATGGAAGGGATGGAGGAGGCCCTGGAGCTGGTAGCCAGGAACACTGGTGGCAGAGGGCTCCCAGTGGTCCCGGAGCGCCGCACTGCACCCCAAGGTGATGCACCCCCATTGCCAACCAGACATGAGAACCAGCAGCAACATCTTGCTTCTGGCTCGGAGCACGTTCCCACCTCTCCCGTATCCGTCCAAGCAGCTCTTCAGCTGCCACCCCCCTCACCCCCCACCCCCCAATGAGGCACAGTCTGAGGAGCTCCTTGGCAAGGCGCCATGGAGCGAGGAGAGGAAGGGGTAGAGGTGGGGAGAAGAAGCGGAGGGGGGAAGGAAAGTGAGGTGCATGTCCACAGGTGATGGCTGTGTTATATCTCCATCTGGGTGTATGCAATTTGTTGCAATGTATGGGGGCTGGGGACCACGCTCCTGCTTTGCCTTTGTATTCTGTGTTGCTGGACATGTTGAACATGTGATTTATGTCAATGGTGGAAAAAGTGGGGTGTGGGCGGGGGTTGGGTGTTATTGGCTGTGATGCTTCTAATTTCAGACCAATGTTGGTATTAAATATTTTGTTATTGAACATAACCTTGTTGCACATTCTCTCAGATAGCGGGGCCATTACACACTGATGATTCCTTACCATGAAAGGATTAAATACAACTTAACATCAATCAACGTAAACTTTAACTGGTACCAAGGTGATGGGCACCATTGATGTCTGAGCTGCACACACACAGCAGTGTGTCAGCGTTGTCACTCACATCAGCGCTCTTTCAGGCAAATCTTTCAAATATCAGCTCCTCACGTAAGAGTGGGATTTAATGAATGCCAGCCACACCACTGGCATTCGTTCCGGTTCGTTCCACTTTTTTTGTGGTCGTTTTTTTGGGCGAGCGATATTGTGGGCGATATGTGTGCGAAATTGATGATGGGTGAACTCCATGGCCGCTAGTTCGGGTAAATATGCTCTTTATGACAAAAAACAGTGGGCGGGTGTTAATATTGAATCTCGGTGTTAATTATGGGTGTAAAGTAACGCTAGGCGATATTATGGGTGTTGAATTTGCCCATTCTGCTGATTCTGCTCCAAAAAAGTGGGCAGGCGGTAATATTTTTTCTCTCCGTTGAGCACATGGGGAAAGTAACACTCGGCGATAAGTTTATGAAAAATGCCCGTCAGTTTCCATTTTGTGCCAAAATGGGCGAAATCTGGGTGTTATACGTCATTTCAATGGTAAGATGGGCATTAAGCAAAAAAAGTAGAGGTTCAAGCCCTATATCTTTTTTATAATATTCCGACCAGAACTGTACACAGTACTCAAAGTGTGGTCTCGCCAAGTTTCGATGCAGGTTTAACATAACTTCCCTGCTTTTCAATTCTATACCTCTAAAAATAAACCCGAGTACTTGGTTTGCTTTTTTTATGGCCTTGCTAACCTGTATCGCAACTTTTGTGATTGGTATATTTGTACTCCGAGATCCCTTTGTTCCTCTACCCCACCTAGATTTGCGCCTTCCAAGTAATAAGTGATCTCCAAGAATAAGTATTCTTCCTACCAAAATATACTGCAACACAAATTGAACTTCATTTGGCAATTATTTGCCCATTCTGCAAGTTTATTAATGTCCCCCTAAAATTTATTGCTGTTCTCCTCAGTATTGACTATCCTCCCCAATTTGGTATCATCTGCAAACTTAGAAATTGTGTTTTTGATTATAAAATTCAAAACGTTAATGCAAATTGTGACCAGCAGTTGTCCCAGCACCGATCTGTGTGGAAGACCACTACCCACCTTCTTCCTCGTATTGCGCCTCTCTTCCTCTCTGATTGTTGTTGACGCATCTTCCATTCTTCCCTCTATCTTGGTGAAGAGTGTGCAGTAATGGAAGGATTTGCATGCTGAGTAACAGTCTGACAGGTTGTGAGATGAGCACTCCTTCCATGACTGTGGTTATGTCAGCTAAGGGGGTGGTTGGTCACTTACAATGGGATGATTTTACGAGCTCCAGCAACTCATACAGTGAGGAGGGAGTGGGCACCCACACACCAACCAGCTATGAGTATCTTGATGAATATCAACCCGAAATTCGGAGCCGGAGCTCAAGTCTCCACTCATCCGGAGCGGGTTTCGAACCCTGCACCTTCGGACTCAGGAGGGAATGCTACCACTTAGCCAAAGGCTCGCTGCTTCTGATTTATGCAATCCTGAGTACTCTCCTGCACTGTTGCAAGCATCAAAAAAATGGACAGTTTTCGCCGCTGGATTGATGTAACTCTCTGTAGGGAATATGTTGCCTTGTCAGAAGATGCTACTGAATAAGAAAAGCTGAACTTATTTGATTACAGTAGCTGAAACTTTCACAATAATCCAATGTAATATTTATCTTCAGCCTTGCTCTGGCTGTAAAAGAGAAAGAAAGACTTGGATTTATATAGCGCCTTTCACAACCACCGGATGTCTCAAAGCGCTTTACAACCAATGAAGTGCTTTTAGAGTGTAGTCACTGTTGTAATGTGGGAAATGCAACAGCAAGCTCCCACATAAAGAAACATGATAATGACCAAATACGCTGTTTAGTGATGTTGGTTGAGGGATAAATGTTGATGAGGGCACTGGGGGCAGCTCCCCCTGCTCTTCTTCGAAACAGTGTCATGGGATCTTTTACATCCACCTGAGAGAGCAGACGGGGCCTCAGTTTAACGTCTCATCCGCAAGATGGCATCTGTGACAGTGCAGCACTTCCTCAGCACTGCACTAGAGTGTCAGCCTAGATTCATGTGCTCAAGTCCCTGGAGCAGGCTTTGAACCCACAACCATCCTAACTGAGAGGTGAGGTGTGCTACCCACTGAGCCACAGCTGACACCATTAAATTGTCTGCTAATCTATTGTTGAGGGACTTTGGACACAAATTACTGAAGCATCTGAGTTTGATAATGTTTACAATAATGTGGGATCTTCACTTCCGAAGCATCCAAGGGTGCAATGGTGAACCAGACAGTATTGCTGACAGATCTTGAGACAAATTAAATTACTTGTTTCTCACACAGCATTTTAATAAGGAGACTCGGAGTAATTGTGAGAAAGAGAGAAAACGAGAAAGATAGAAAAACTTATTTGCATTTATATAGCGTCTTTCACAACCTCAGAACATTCCAAAGCACTTTACAGCCAATGCAGTACTTTTGAAGTGTAGTCAATGTTGTAATGTAGGAAATGTAGCAGTCAATTCGTGCACAGGAAGGTCCCACAAACAGCAACATGTTTAGTGATATCGGTTTAGGGATAAATATTAACCAGGACACCAAGGATCACTCCTTTGGTCTTCTTTAAAATAGTGCCATGGGATTATTTACATCTACCTGAGAGGGCACCTGCTGGTTTAATGTTTCAGCTTAGCAATGAGTCTAATATAATATCAGACCTTCATGTGGGGGAACACCTAAGCAACAGTGACCATAATATTATGTGATTCAACATGATCAATCATAAAATTTGCCAAAACTTCAAGCAGCCTAAATTTGCAAAAATGACAGAGGGCTTAAATCCGGTCAATTAGGCAGCTTTACTAGGTGGGGATGATAATAATACAGATGTAATATGGAATATCATTAATGTAATAATATAAATATGTTTTACATTTATATTTCTGCCTGCTCCATGACGACATGCAGGCCGTGACCCTTACCAACGGATCCATCACAGACCCAATCCACGTCTGGACCAGGGTCAAACAGGGCTGCGTCATTGCCCCAACCCTCTTCTCAATCTTTCTCGCCGCCATGCTCCACGTCACAGTCAACAAGCTCCCTGCTGGAGTGGAACTAAACTACAGAACCAGTGGGAATCTGTTCAACCTGCGCCGTCTCCAAGCCAGGTCCAAGACCACTCCAATCTCTGTCGTCGAGCTACCGTACACAGACGACGCCTGCGTCTGCCCACAAATAGAGGTTGCACTCCAGGACATAGTCGACGTATTTACTGAGGCGTACGAAAGCATGGGCCTTACGCTAAACATCCGTAAGACAAAGGTCCTCCACCAACTTGTCCTCATCACACAGCACTGTCCCCCAGTCATCAAGCTCCATGGCGTGACCCTGGACACCGTGGACCACTTCCCATATCTCTGGAGTCTCCTATCAACAAGAGCAGGCATCGACGACAAGATCGAACACCGCCTCCAGTGCGCTAGTGTAGCCTTCAGCCACCTGAGGAAAAGAGTGTTTGAAGGCCAGGCACTCAAAACTGCCACCAAGCTCATGGTCTACAGGGCTGTAGTAAAGTTGCTTTTCTGTATGGCTCAGAGGCATGGACCATGTACAGGAGACACCTCAAGTTGCTGGAGAAATATCACCAACGATGTCTCCGCAAGTTCCTCCAAATCCCCTCGGAGGACAGGCGCACCAACATCAGCGTCCTCATTCAGGCTAACATCCCCAGCATTGAAGCACTGACCACACTTGATCAGCTCCGCTGGACAGGCCACATAGTTCGCATGCCAGACAGGAAATCCCAAAGCAAGTGCTCTACTCGGAGCTCCTTCACGACAAACGAGCCAAAGGTGGACAGCTACAAGGACACCCTCATAGCCTCCCTGATAAAGTGCAACATCCCCACTGACACCTGGGAGTCCCTGGCCCAAGACCGCTCTAAGTGGAGGAAGTGAATCCGAGAGGACGCTGAGCACCTCGAGTCTCAACGCCGAGAGCGTGCAGAAATCAAGCGCAGACAGCGGAAAGAGCGTGCGGCAAACCAATCCCACCCACCCCTTCTCTCAACGACTATCTGTCCCACCTGTGACAGAGCCTGTAGCTCTCATATTGGACTGTTCAGCCACCAAAGAATTCACTTCAGGAGTAGATGCAAGTCTTCCTCGATTCTAAGGGACTGCCTATGATGATGATGAATATGGAATATCATTAATGTAATAATATAGATATGTTTTACATTTATATAGAACAGGATAGACATATATAGATTATTGAATAAATGAGCTAGTTGGATAATATTGAGCTAAAAGATTTGTTAGGATTAAAGTACAATAGGTGCAAAGTGGGGTAAGAAAGGAGATTACTGACAACAAAGCTATGGCTCGGGAAAAGCAATGTTTGGAATTTACAGTATAGTGTGAAACAACATGAGCTCCTTCATCTGTTCAGAAAGCTCAGGGTCATAAAACACCTTATAGTGTTGCATCCAGCAGGATGATTGTATAAAAAGATGTACAACAGTTGACTCAGTAGGAACTTTGCTTTGATGATCTTCAAGACCAGGTTTAGATAAGCTATTCTTGTGATTTCCCCCTAGAAGTTCACTGTGCAGATGGGTTCAGATATGGTGCTAGGCTTGTACTATTAGAAGCAAGAATAAATGAAGTTAATTCTCAGTCATCTTACTGTGTCTAGCTTTATGAATCTGTTAAGAAAGGGATTATCCCAACATTTAAAACCATTCTATTACAAAAGGAGCCATATAAAGTCCAAAAGGGGGCATGTTAAAATCAAGCCAAGTGGGCTTTTACAAAATGTGTTTGTGGAATGTGAGCATCGCTGGCAAGGCCAGCATTTATTGCCCATCCTTACTTGCCCTTGAGTGGCTTGCTAGGCCATTTCAAAGGGCAGTTAAGAGTCAACCATATTGCTGTGGTTCCGGAGTCACATATAGACCAGACCGGGTAAGGATGGCAGATTTCCTTCCTTGAAGGACATCAGTGAACCAGATGGGTCTTTACAGCAATCCGGTAGTTTCATGGTCACCATTACTGATACTAGCTTTTTAATTCCAGATTTATTTAATTAGCTGAATTTAAATTCCCCAGCTGCCATGGTGGAATTTGAACTCACATCTCTGTATCATTGGTCCAGGCCTCTGGATTACTAGACCAGTAACATTGTAAGATAAAACTTACCTGCATGTTGTGATGGTGTTTTAATAATGCTTTTGTTTAACGCTATATGAAAAAATTAACAAAATGCGTGTAAGCTTAGCTAACCATGCTAAAAGCTGTGAAGCAAAGCATAATGGTAAACTTAGCAAATATAATGTTAACCATTGTAAGTGCTGAAGTAGCTTTGTTATGTTAGAGCTGGGATGATCAAGGCCAGAACATTAATTAGCCACAAAATAAAACAAAGGCCTACAATGCATATTTCTTATCGCTAAAGCTACAGATGAAACTAAATAATGCAAGATTGTTTATATAGAAGTTCTGCAAAATACCAGGTAAGGTGTTGAAGGTTGACAGCTAGAAATTAATAGCAAGAGTTGTAACCCAGGCAGCTGTAAGCTGTCACGTGTGTATGTGTGTGGGAAAAAGGTATAAGAGAAGGAGCTATTGAACCCTGAGGCAGCGCAAACACAGAGGAAGACTGGAAGAGAACTACAGTCAACAGAACACTGCACGAAACTGTGCCATAGTCACTCGGTGGGCACCGTCAGGGTTTCGAGGAAGAGACTGATGACTAGCGAGATGTAAGCACTTAATACAATCTGGTGTGCTTATTTACAATATACCTGTACCCAGCATGGTTTGTTGTAGTCATGGACATAAGTCTCACATCTTACATTACCACTATGTTACTATATTAAAAACTCTGGACAGTAACGTAAGTTTATTAGCTTTAGAATGGAAGGGAATACATTGCAATGTCAATGGAAGACATTTCAGAGGAAAATCAGGGAAGCAGCTGAGGTCTCATTCTGGATCATAAGATCCCATTCTGGATGTTTGTATTAAGCTTAGTTGGAATAGTGTAGGATCAAAGATAGAAAGGCCAGACTGAGAAGGAGACATTTGAAGTAGCCACATGGGGTCACTTTGTGTAATCATTTTCAGTTTGTTTCAAGGGAATCTGTCAGTTCATTTCAAAGGGAGAATCCCATTGCTGTATCTATCAAAAAGTATACATTGTTAATGAGATCCTTGGCCTCACAACGCAACTCACTCAGGGCATCACTGGCCTTGTCCTCATTGTCACCAATGGTTTTACGGATGTTCGAGGAGGTCCTTCATCACCGTTCCCATTACTCATGTCACCACAATTGTCCTTTCTCCCACAGCAAAAACATTCTCACCTGTAGTTCAACTAGCCTCCCATTCCCACATTATATTCCCCCATGCAGCCACCTATCACATGATCCCATCGACCCGAAATGTTAACTTTACTTCCTCTCCACAGATGTGCCTGACCTGCTGAGATTTCCAGCATTTTCTGTATTTATTCCAGATTCCAGCATCCACAGTGTTACATATGTAAACCTGTATATACCTTGTGTAGCCACCAGAGGGCTCATCCTCTGAAGTCCCAAGGGATCTCACAATCCCTTGGGAGCACAGGTACTTAAGGAGGTCTCACAGGCTGGAGAGGCACTCTGGAGACCTGCAATAAAAGATAAAGGTCACACTTTACTTTGAGCTCACAGTATCCAGTCCGACTCTTTATTCATACATAACACACGGTATTTTGTTTTTGCTTTCACTCTTTGGGTCAAGACAGAGGTCCTCAAGAAAGCAATCAACCAAATTGCGTTTGATTCTTCCAACATAGAGACTGCACCGTGAGCGATGCATACATTATACCGGATTGAAGGAATTATTTGTACATGGAAAGAGTATTTTTATGTCTCAGCTGATAGCTTGGAAAGAAACTTATGCATTGGTGCTGCATCTGCTGTGGTTGTATGGGTAGGTGCATAGGGTTGAATAGTGGGGAGTGGGAGTGAACAAGGGATTCATGGAGGCAATAGACGCTTCAGAGGAGAGAGGAGAGGGAACGGGAAGATGTGCTGCATGCTGGGATTATGTGATAGATGGCTGCACAGGGGAATATGATGTGGGAAAGGGAGGTTAGTTGAACTATAGGTGAGAATCTTATTGCTGTGGGAGAAAGGACAATTGTGGTGACCCACGTAAAACCATTGGTGACAATGAGAACAAGATCAGTGATGCCCTGAGTGAGTTGCACTGTGAGGCCACAGACCTCATTAACAATGCATACTTTTTGAAAGATACAGCAATGGGATTCTCCCTTTGATTTGAACCGACAGCTTCCCTTGAAACAAACTGAAAGTGTCAAGAGTTTTTTTAAGTCTTTGCCTTGCTTGCAATCTTCCCAGTTTAGCCTCCTCCTGTCCGACACAAGCCGGCTCAGTTGTCAAGTCTTTAATATTGATAGCATATTGCATTTTAAATCCTCCAAAGCACAAGATGCTCAGCCACCCTGATATGCTCTTACCGGAAATGTACGGACTCTTTGGGCAAACAGCACAGTAATTCCAAAAGCTTCACTTATGTCAGAAATGTCAGAAGCTTTTGGTTGGCATCATTTAATTCTGAGCGCAGGTAAATACTGTGAATCATTAGGCTTCAGCCAGTCCAATGTGCTTTTGTTAAAACGCGACACAAAATGAAATTCCTTTGGTACTGGCTGGTATTGATCTGACTGATTGATCCTTGTGATATCTCGAACAGAGTTGGTGCAAGTGGACCAAAGAGAATTGTGATCATGTAGAAGGAAGGGAACATTACACTTTGGTCGTAAACTCAATATCCCAAATCTCTAAAGTGGCTGAAGGGATAATAGAACAGGTGAAATGCAGTAATCCCTGTGCATCAGTGACAGCGCAGGTAACCAGTAATGACAGCTTCTGAAGTGTATGAAATTGCTGTGAGCTGGCTCTGGGCCAATTGCCAACATCTCGCCAGAGCGCGGGTTGGCTGGGAAAAAATTAAGGCATTTAAATGGTGTCCGGCAGGAATATAATGGCTCCTCTGATATGTTTTTAGCTTCATTTTCACATACAACATTGACGCATTAAGTCCTATAATAGCTACTGATGATGAATGGTGTACTAAGCAATCCTTCAAATCTGTAAATCTTTAATAACAACAACAACTTGTCATTATATAGTGCCTTAAACGTGGTAAAATGTTCCAAGGCGCTTCACAGGAAAGTTATCAGACAAAGTTTGACACCACACTAGGATAGGTGGGTCCCCATGAATTCTAAGCGTTTTTCAAACATGCAAAGAGTTTATTTGAATTTATTTGAAAGTATGGCCGCGCCTGCCTACACTGTCATGATATTTAAAATGTAACTGGCAGGATTACTTCACCCATCACCCCAGTGCTCGCTGACCTACATCCTTACCTGGCTCCCAATCCAGAAATGCCTCAATTTTAATATTCTCATCATTGTTTTCAAATCTGTCCATGCCCTCATCCTTAACCTATCTCTGTAACCTCCTTCAGCCCTAAAACCCTCCAAGATCTCTGCGCTCCTCCAATTCTGACCTCTTGCACATCCCCAATTTTTTCCGCTCCACCCACGTGCCTTCAGCTGTCTAGTTCCTAGCCCTGGAATTCCCTCCCTAGACCTCTCCACCTCTCTACCTCTTTCTCCTCCTTTAAGGTGCTCAGGGACCAAAGGGAGAAGGTGGTGAATGGCCTGGTCAATCCTAATCAAATTGTTGAACTCATTTCGACAGTAAACTACAGTCGTGGGATTGAGGGAGTTGTAGTCAGTGCCAACCCTCTCCAGGTGGCATAGCTGATATTCCTGCCTGGTTTGGTGCATCTGGGTCATTTGCCTAGCTGTAGCCCTGCACTGCTGCCCTCTGGGCACAGTTGAGATTTTAATAGTCGAAATGGCGTCAACATATACTCAAGAAATTGGTGAGAACCGTATTGAAGTATTTTGAGAGAGAAATGGAAAGTTTGTCTCCCAGAATGCTGCTGAAGACTGCAGGCTGAACAGCGCTTTTAAACGACTGCACAGAAATTTCCTGGCGGCTCAGCTGCTTACACCCATTTTACACAGGTTTTACGCCAATGCTTGCACCAATAGGAATGAGAATGTGTGTACCCAGGTAACATCTGTGCATCTCCATCTAGAGGCCAGCCGCCAATGTAACACATTAGCCCTGAAATTCCATTTTTAGAGAAAAAATACACACCTACCTTAAGCTGCTGCCCGCGTTCGACTTTCCAATGCTCAGGCCTCCTTCGACTGTGATTCGCAGCGCGTGCACGTCGGGATGTGCACAGGCCTGGAGCTGGAGTCACATGGCTCTGGGCAGCCAATCAGGTAAGGTATGATAGTAGCAGGAGTTCCGTGAGATTCTAAACTCCTATTACATAGATAGAGAAGCAGCCCTAAAAACTCAAAACACTAATAAAAAATATAAAATATGCACTACATTCAATTAAATTAAAGTTATTAATGTCTTAAAAAAATATATATTTTCCCGATTTTTAAAAAAGTTTTTTAAAGCAAACTTACCGTTGTGGGGAGGGTTTTTAATGATAAAATATGTTTTCATAACTTTATTTTTACATGTTTTTGTGTTTTGGTGTTTTGGTGTTTTTTAAAACACTTGCGCCTGTAAAAGTAGGCTATGTGCCTGCTTTTTCAGGCGCAAGTTTTTTGAGGACATTTGTATGCGTAAATATCGGGAATTTGCACGTACAAATGTCCTCGCTCCTGATCTGCCAGAAACTTGACAGATCGGAAAAGCCGGTTTTCAGCGCATGTGCATTGCGTGCCGAAAACCGGCTTTTCCGAAGCCTTCCCGGGTCCTTACAAACTTCGTACGGACCCGGGAAAGTTGGAATTTCAGGGCTAATATTTTAAAGGTGTAACAGGTGTTTCCATCACATTGAGGATACTCTGGGTTATGTTTTTTAATTAATAAGAAATGATGTAAGAAGGTGTTTATTGTCAGAGTTAAATTCGTCCAAAGAGCTTTAACAGCACAACTTGTAATCTTACAATACTTTAACCTACAACCCTCCGAGATCTCAGTGCTCCCCCAATTCTGGCCTCTTGCACATCCCCCATTTTATTCCCTCCATCATTAGGACTAATGACTACACTTCAAAAGTATTTCATTGGCTGTACAGCATCTTGGGATGTCCTGAGGTGGTGAAAGGTGTTATAGATATGTAAGTATGTCAGTCAGTCAATCTGTCTGTCTGTCTGTTTGTCTGTCTTTTTTTCTTTCTTTCTCTCTTTCTCTCTCTCTTTCTCTCATTCTTTTCCCCTCCCTAAACCTCTCCGTCTCTCTGCCTCTCTTTCCTCCTTTACGATGCTCCTTAAAACCTATTTCTTTGACTAAGATGTCTTAATATCTCCTTATGTGGTTTGGTGTCAAATTTTATTTGTTAACCCTTCTGTGAAGCGCCTTGGGAAGTTTAAACTGCATTAAAGGCGCTACATAAATGCAAGTTACTGAGAGTAGCAAGGGCACAGAATGTACTCTAGATGGGGGACTTCAATGTCCACCATCAAGAGTGGCTCAGTAGCACCAGTACTGACTGAGCTGGCCGAGTCCAAAAGGACATAGTTGCCAGACTGGGCCTGCAGCAGGTGATGAAAGAACCAACACAAAGGCAAAAATCTACTTGACCTCGTCCTCACCAATCTACCTGTCACAGATGTAACTCTCCATGACAGCAATGGTAGCAGTTACCACCGCACAGACATTGTAGAGACGAAGTCCCATCTTCACACTGAGAACATCATCCATAGTGTTGTGTGGCACTACCACCGTGCAAAATGGGATTGATTCAGAACAGATCTAGCAGCTCAAAACTGAGCATCCATGAGGCACTGTGGGCCATCAGCAGCAGCAGAATTGTACTCCACCACATAGAAACATAGAAGCATAGAAAATAGGTGCAGGAGTAGACCATTCGGCTCCTCGAGCCTACATCGCCATTCAATAAGATCATGGCTGATCATTCCCTCAATACCCCTTTCCTGCTTTCTCTCCATACCTCTTGATCCCCTTAGCCGTAAGGGCCATAACTAACTCCCTCTTGAATATATCCAATGAACTGGCATCAACAACTCTCTGAGGCAGGGAATTCCACAGGTTAACAACTCTCTGAGTGAAGAAGTTTCTCCTCATCTCACTCCTAAGTGGCCTACCTCTTATCCTAAGACTATGTCCTCGGTTCTGGAGTTGCCCAACATCGGGAATATTCTTCCCGCATCTAACCTGTACAACTGCAGTAAGACCTCCCTGCTCCTATGCTCAAATCCCCTAGCTATGAAGGCCAACATACCATTTGCCTTCTTCACTGCCTGCTGTACCTGCATGCCAACTTTCAATGACTGATGAACCATGACACCCAGGTCTCATTGCAGCTCTCCTTTTCCTAATCTGCCGCTATTCAGATAATATTCTGCCTTCGTGTTTTTGCCCCCAAAATGGATAACCTCACATTTATCCACATTATACTGCATCTGCCATGCCTTTGTCCACTCACCTAACCTGTCCAAGTCACCTTGCAGCTTCTTAGCGTCTTCCTCACAGCTCACACCGCCACCCAGCTTAGTGTTGTCATGTATCTCACATTACTGGGTATAACTGTATCTTACCATGCTATACATGACTGTAACTGGATATGACCTGTAACAATAAGCACACCTTACCACCAGGGGTGAACTTGCAGGAGACACTCCATACCTGTCCCACTGAGGTATATAAAGGGAGGTCTCAAGCAAATGCAGCACTGGAGAGCTGGAATTAAAGGAGCAGGCCCTGTGTGACCTTGACTTCAGCATGTGTCTTGTGTGAGTCAGTACATTAGAGTCAGAACTTAACAGTGGCGACGAGTTACGGGATCACAGAATCCACAGAATGCTACCAGCAGCTCAGATGAGAAATATAATGCTGGAGACAATTAGGCTGACTTTATAGAAAGGCTCCAGCAAAGCTTTGTGACCAAAGACTGGCTGGGCGACGATAAGGCAGACAAGAGAAGAGCCCGTCTCTTGACCAGCTGTGGCTCGAAAACATATGCTTTAATGAAAGACCTGCTGGCACCCGAGAAACAAGCAAGCAAGTCGTTTGAGGAGTTGAGCACACTGGTGAGAGAGCACCTGAAGCCAGTGAGCAGCCTACACATGGCCAGACACAGGTTCTACAACTACAGACGCTGTGTGGGCCAAAACATACCCGACTTCGTGGCGGAACTTCGGAGGCTGGCTCGTTCATGTGAGTTCCCCGATGAACTAAGGATAGAAGTACTGAGAGACTTTATTATTGAAGGAATAAGCCACGCAGGCATATTCCGAAAGCTTATAGAGACTAAGAACTTGACTCGAGGGGCAGCAGCACTGGTCGCACATACGTTCTTGGCAGGCGACGAAGAAACGAGGCTGATCTGTACTTCGGGTACGACAACCAACGAGACATCGGAACAAGGGGTTCACATTGTGAAACAAACTGTTGCCCCCACACATAAACAAAGGCAGGAGAGCAGGCCTTCAACAGCAGACAATGGTGCCAGAAACCATCAAAATCAAGGGCCACATGAACAGCCGATCACATCTCATCAACCCACAATGCGGGCAATCAACAACAGATTGAGAGAAGCTCAAGGGAGATCAGCCAGACACAGCTCATCCTTTGGAAACAATGGAAACAGTCTGTTATGGAGTTGTGGGGGAAGGCACTCAACCAGGATGTGTCAATTTCAGCATGCTGTTTGCAGAAATTGCAACTACACAGGGCATCTGGCTCGCATGTGCAGAAAAACAGCAGCTCGGCTGGTATACGTATCGGAAGGGTCGGAAAGCGGACCAGAAGACGGTTGGAACAGTGCACGGGACGCAGGTTAACACGATCAATGTCGACTGTTCTTACACCAATACACCTCCAATTATGATGAGGGTTCTACTCAACGGGATACCCGTCAACATAGAACTGGACACGGGTGCCAGTCAATCTCTCATGAGCGTTCAACAATTTGAATAGCTGTGGCCGCACAAAAGCAACAGACCAAAACTCACAAAGATCGACACCAAACTAAGGACCTATACTAAAGAAATCATCCCAGTCCTTTGCAGCGCCATGCTCTCAGTCACACACAAAGGGATGGTGAACCGACTTTCCCTGTGGATTGTCCCCGGGGATCTCCCAGCCCTGTTGGGGAGAAGCTGGCTAGCAGAACTTAATTGAAAATGGGATGATGTTCACGCCATGTCGTCAGAGGAATGGACCTCCTGCTCAACAGTTCTAAGCCGTTTTGAACATCTCTTTCAGCCAAGTGTGGGCACCTTCAAAGGGGCTAAAGTTAGAATCTACATCACACAGAATGCCAGACCAGTCCATCACAAGGCTAGAGCTGTGCCTTATGTGATGAGGGAAAAGATTGAAAACGAACTGGACCGGCTTCTGCGGGAAGGCATAATTTCTCCTGTGGAATTCAGCGACTGGGCAAGCCCCATCGTCCCCGTCATGAAGCCTGATGGATCTGTGCGAATCTGTGGGGATTACAAGTCTACCATATACAGAGTCTCCCTACAGGATCAATACCCGCTGCCCAGAGCGGAGGACCTATTTGCCACGTTGCCTGGAGGAAACATTTTCTTGAAACTTGATCTCACATCTGCGTATATGACGCAAGAACTGACCGAAGAGTCTAAGCTACTCACCACCATCAACACATATCAAGGCCTTTTTGTGTACAAACGATGCCCATTGGGCATCAGGTCGGCAGCTGTTATATTCCAGCGCAACATGGAGAGTTTGTTCAAGTCCATCCCGGGGACAGGTGTGTTTCAAGATGACATACTCATCACAGGCAGGGACACCGACTCTCATCTCCGCAATCTTGAGGAAGTACTAAGTCGATTGAATCGGGTAGGCCTAAGAGTTAAGAAATCCCAGTGTCTGTTTCTTGCGCCTGAGGTTGAATTTTTGGGCAGAAGGATTGCCGCTGATGGAATCCGCCCAACCGAATCCAAAACCGAAGCGATTTGCCTGGTACCCAGGCCCCAGAATTTCTCGGAACTGCACGCCTTTCTCAGGCTACTCAATTACTTTGGGAACATTATGCAGAACTTGAGCACGCTGCTGGAGCCTCTTCACGTGCTACTCAGAAAGGGGTGCGATTGGATTTGGGGGGACGCCAAGAACGCACCTTCAATAAGGCACGCAACTTTCTATGTTCCAAGAGTGTTTTAGCCTTTTTTGACCCAGGTAAAAAGTTAGTCCTTACGTGTGATGTGTCAGCGTACGGGTCGGGTGCGTTTTACAGCACGTCAATGATGCGGGTAAATTGCAGCCCATTGCTTATGCCTCCAGGTCACTTTCGCGGGCGGAGTGCGGGTACAGTATGGGGTCGAAAAGGAGGCTCTCGCGTGCGTGTACGGTGTCAAAAAGATGCACCAATATCTTTGCTGGGCCAAGTTTGCGTTAGAAACCAACCACAAATCCCTCACGTCCCTACTATCCATGTGCAAGGCAATCAACGCCAACGCCTTGGCGCGCATTTAGCGGTGGGCACTCATGCTGGCGGCTTACGACTACATGATAAGGCACAGACCAGGCACAGACAACTGTGCCAACGCGCTTTTCAGGCTACCCCTGGCGACCACAGAAGGGTCTGATGAATAGGACTGTGAGATGGTCATGGCAATCAATGCCTTTGAATCCACAGGTTCGCCCATGATGGCTCGCCAAATCAGAGTCTGGACGACCAGCGACCCCACGTTATCTCTAGTTAAAAGATGCGTTTTAACCGGTGACTGGGCAGAGGCTCACGATGCCTGCCCCGAGGAGGTCAAACCCTTCCATAGGCGCATGCATGAACTCTCACTACAGGCAGACTGCCTGATGTGGGGCAGCCGAGTAGTTATGCCCTTACGAGGCATGGAGGCGTTTGTCCGGGAGCTCCATCGCGAGCACCCGGGGATCATCCTTATGAAGGCCATAGCCAGATCTCACATCTGGTGCCCTGGCATTGACGCAGACTTGGAGCTCTGCGTCCGTCAGTGCGCCATTTGTGCGCACCTCAGTAATGGCCCCAGGGAGGCCCCCCTAAGCCCCTGGCCCTTGCCCATCAAACCGTGGTCGCGGGTGCATGTAGACTATGCGGGCCCATTCATGGGCAAAATGTTCCTCATAGTCGCTGATGCATTTTCAAAATGGATCGAGTGCACCATTTTAAACTCAAGCATCACCTCCACCACTGTGGAGAGCCTTAGAACCATATTTGCAACACACGGCATTCCTGACATATTGGTAAGTGATAATGGTCCGTGCCTCACCAGCGCAGAATTTCACGATTTTATAGTTGACCACGGTATAAATCATGTTAAGACGGCACCTTTCAAGCCGGCCTCCAATGGCCAGGCGGAGCGAGCAGTGCAGATCATTAAACAAGGCATGTTCAGAATCCAAGGTCCCACGCTGCAGAGCCGCCTGTCGCGACTGCTGCTGGCATACAGATCTCGTCCGCATTCGTTGACTGGGGTTCCCCCCGCGCAACTATTGATGAAACGAACCTTAAAGACCAGGCTCTCGTTAATCCTCCCACGCATGCATGAAATTGTTGAGGATAAGCATCAAAAGCTAACTGAGTACCATGACCGAAATTCGAGGGGGAGGTGGAATGAGATAAGGGACAAAGTGTTTGTGCTCAACTATGGCCGGTGTCCCAAATGGCTTGCAGGGACAGTAACAGACAAAGAGGGAAACAGGCTACTGGTTGTACAAATGGACAATGGCCAAACCTGCCGGAGGCATGTAGACCAAGTAAAAAGTAGATTCACTGATAACACTGAAGAACCAGAAGCAGACTACATTGTGGAACTCACACCACACCTGGTTGCCAGACAGGTGGAACAACCTAAGGAAAGTGCAGTCTCAACAGACAGCCCAGGCGAGATACCAGCAATCACACCGAACGAAAAACAGGCACCAAGGCAAAGAACTGAACCACAACTAAGACGCTCCACGCGAGAGCGCAAACCACCTGAGAGACTGAATCTATAAAGGCAATGAGACCTTGGGGGAGGGTGATGTCATGTATCTCACATTACTGTATATAACTGTATCTTACCATGCTATACATGACTGTAACTGGA
Source organism: Pristiophorus japonicus (assembly GCF_044704955.1). Lineage (NCBI taxonomy): Eukaryota > Metazoa > Chordata > Chondrichthyes > Pristiophoridae > Pristiophorus > Pristiophorus japonicus. The sequence continues at coordinate 29,484,685 of NC_091977.1, forward strand.
TATGACCTGTAACAATAAGCATACCTTACCACCAGGGATGCACTTCCAGGAGACACTCCATACCTGTCCCACTGTGGTATATAAAGGGAGGTCTCAGGCAAGTGCAGCACTGGAGAGCTGGAATTAAAGGTGCAGGTCCTGAGTGACCTTGACTTCAGCATGTGTCTCATGTGAGTCAGTACACTAGAGTCAGGACTTAAAAAGTGTCATCTGCAAACTTGGAGATATTACACTCAATTCCTTCATCTAAATCGTTAATGTATATTGTAAAGAGCTGGGGTCCCAGCACTGAGCCCTACGGCACTCTACTAGTCCCTGCCTGCCATTTTGAAAAGGACCCATTTATCCCGACTCTTTGCTTCATATCTGCCAACCAGTTCTCTATCCACGTCAGTACATTACCCCCAATACCATGCGCTTTGATTTTGCACACGAATCTCTTATGTGGGACCTTGTCAAAGGCCTTTTGAAAGTCCAAATACACCACATCCACTGGTTCTCCCTTGTCCACTCTGCTAGTTACATCCTCAAAAAATTCCAGAAGATTCGTCAAGCATGATTTCCCTTTCATAAATCCCTGCTGACTTGGACTGATCCTGCCACAATCTGTAACCTCATGGCCGGCATATCCCTCACTCTGCCATTACCATCAAGCCAAGGGAGCAACCCTGGTTCAATGAAGAGTGTGGAAGATCATGCCAGGAGCAGCACCAGACGTACCTAAAAATGAGGTGCCAACCTGGGGAAGCTGCAACACAGGACAGCATGCTATAGATGAGGCTAAGCGAACCCACAACCAACAGATCAGATTAAAGCCCTGTAATCCTGCCATATCCAGTTGTGAATGGTGATGGACCATTAATCAACTAACAGGAGGAGGAAGTTCCATGAATATTCCCATCCTCAATGATGGCAGAGCCTAGCATGTGAGTGCAAAAGACAAGGCTGAAGCGATTGCAATCATCTTCAGTCAGAAGTGCTGAGTGGATGATTCATATCGGCCTCCTCCTGAGGTCCCCACCATCATGGAATCCAGTCGTCAGCAAATTCGGTTCAATCCACATGATATAAAAAAAAGGCTGAGCGCACTGGATACAGCATGGCTGATCTGATCATGGACTCAGCTCCACTTCCCTGCCCACTTCCCATAACCCCTTATCCGCTTATCGTTTAAGAAACTGTCCATTTCTATCTTAAATTTATTCAATGTCCCAGCTTCCACAGCTCTCTGAGGCAGCGAATTCCATAGATTTACAACCCTCTGAGAGAAGAAATTTCTCCTCATCTCAATTTTAAATGGGAGGCCCCTTATTCTAATATTATGCCCTCTAGTTCTAGTCTCCCCAATCAGTGGAAACATCCTCTCTATATCCTTCTTGTCAAGCCTTATACGTCAAGCCATAATCTTCTACATTTCGATAAGATCACCTCTCATTCTTCTGAATTCCAATGAGTAGAGGCCCAACCTACTCAACCTTTCCTCATAAGTCAACCCCCTCATCCTCAGAATCAACCAAGTGAACCTTCTCTGAACTGCCTCCAAAGCAAGTATATCCTTTCATAAATATGGAAACCAAAACTGCACGTAGTATTCCAGGTGTGGCCTCAGTTATGAATTGTCTCCTTAAATGTCTGCCACTGCTCATCAACTGTCCCATATTTTAGTCTATTTTCCCAGTCCACTTTAGCCAACTCTGCCCTCATACCTTTGTAGTCTCCTTTATTTAAGCTCAGGACACTGGTTTGAGATCCAACTTTCCCACCGTCCAACTGAGTTTGAAATTCCACTCATTCCTAGAGGATCCTTTACTATGAGATAATTTATTAATCCTGTCTCATTACACAGTATCAGATCTAATATAGCCTCTCCCTGGTTGGTTCCATAAAGTACTGTTCAAGGAAACTATCCCGGATACACTCTATGAACTCTTACTAAAGGCTACGCTGGCCAATTTGCTTTGCCCAATCAATATGGAGGTTAAAAGCGCCCATGATTATTGCCATTCTATTATTACAAGCCTCCATTATTTCTTGATTTATACTCCGTCCAACAGTGTAGCTACTGTTAGCGGGCCTATAGACTATGCCCACCAGTGACTTTTTCCCCCTATTATTTTTTATTTCCACCCAAACTGATTCAATATCTTGATCTTCTGAGCCAATATCGTTTCTCACTAACGCACTGATCTCATCCTTTGTTAACAGCGCTAGCCTACCTCCTTTTCCTTTCTGTCTGTCCTTCCGAATTGTCAAATACTCCTGAATATTTAGTTCCCAGCCTTGGTTGCCTTGCAACCACGTCTCTGTAATGATTATCAGATCATACCCATGTGTATCTATTTGTGCCGTTTTGTTACGAATGTTGCGTGCATTCAGATAAAGAGCTTTTAAATTTGTTTTTTTAACCATTTTTCCTGCTTTGACCCCACTTTCTGATTCACCTTTATGTTTATACATTCTGTCCCGTCCTGGCACACTCTGCTTTTCATTTCTCCCAGTGCTACCCTGCTCTATTGCCTTCTCCTTATTCCTTGTACTTTTTACATTTTCGCTCACCAGAACACTCTCCCCCACTAATTATTTTAAAGCCCTCTCTACAGCCCTAGTTATTTGATTCGCCAGGTCATTAGTCCCAGCACGGTCTAAGTGCAACAATGGAACAGCTCCCTCTTACCCCAGTACTGGTGCCAGTGTCCCACGAGCCAAAACCCATTTCTCCCACACCAATCTTTGAGCCACGTGTTTAACTCTCTGATCTTATTTACCCAATACAAATTTGCTCGTGGCTCGGGTAGTAATCCAGTGATTATTACCTTTGTGGTTCTTCTTTTTAATTTGGCCCCTAGCTGCTCATACTCCCTCAGCAGAACCTCTTTCTTTGTCCTATTTATGTCATTGGTACCCACGTGGACCACGACCACTGGATCTTCCCCCTCCCGCTCCAAGTTCCTCTCCAGCCCAGAGGAGATGTCCTTAAACCTGGAACCAAGTAGGCAACACAGCCTTCGGAACTTACGCTCTCAGCTGCAGAAAACAGTATCTATCCCCCTAATGATACTGTCCCCTGCCATTACAACATTCCTTTTTACTCCCCCCCAACTTGAATGGCTCCCTGTACCACGGTGCTGTGGTCAGTTTGCTCATCCTCCCTACAGTCCCTGCTCTCGTCCACACAGGGAGTAAGAGCCTCGAACCTGTGGGACAAAAGCAATGGCCGAGGCTCCTCCATCACTACATCCTGAGTCCCCATACCTTCCTCACTCGTAGTCACACCCTCCTGTCCCTGACCACGGATCGAATTTGAATTAATTAATCTAGTTTGTGTGACTAGCCCCTGGATCGCGGCGTCCAGGTAACTCTCCCCCTCCCTGATGTGTCGCAGTGTCTGCAGCTCGGATTCCAGCTCATCAACACGGAGCCGAAGTTCCTCGAGCTGCAGACACTTGCTGTAGATGTGGTCGCCGTGGACCTCAATGGGGTCAACCAGCTCCCACATGTTGCAGCAGTGACACATCACCTGCCCTGCCAACTCTAATGTATTTAATTAATTAGATTTCGTTTTTAGTTTTTAATTTAAAGCAGGAAAAGTGAGAGAAAAACTCACCAGCCAATCATTTAATTGGAGGAAGGCCAATTTCAGTGGGTTGAGAGTGGATCTGGGCCGGGTAAATTAGAATCAAAGATTGGCAGGCAAAACATTAATCGAACAATGGGCTGCCTTTCAAGAGGAGATGGTTCGGGTACAGTCGAGTTACATTCACATGATGGGGAAAGGTAGACCAACTTTAGCCAGAGCTTCCTAGATAACGAAGGAGATAGAGAGTCAGGTGAAGCAGAAAAAGAGCGCGAGACAGATGTCAGTTTGAGAATACAAGTAAGAACCAGGCTGAATATAAAAAGTTCAGAGGGGAAGTGAAAAAGAAAATAAGAGGGGCAAAGAGAGAGTATGAGAATAGACTGGAAGCTAACATTAAAGAGAATCCAAAAGTCTTTTGCAGGTACATCAATAATAAGCGGGTAGTAAGAGGAGGGGTGGGTCGATTAAGGCCCAAAAAGGAGATCTTCACATGGTGGAAGAGGGAATGACTGATGCACTAAATGAATGCTTTGCATCTATCTTTACCAAGCAAGAAGATGCTTCCAAACTCATAGTGAAAGAGTATTATATGTGAATAAAGAGTCTGACCAGATACTGTGAGCTCTAAGTAAAGTGTGAACTTAGTCTTTTATTGCAGGTCTCCATGAGTGCCTCTCCAGCCTGTGAGGCCTCCTTAAGTACAGGTGCTCCCAAGGGATTGTGGGATCCCATGGGACTCCAGCGGATGAGGCCTCTGGTGGTTAAACAAGGTATTTACAGGTTTACATATATAATAACACCTCCCTCCCAAAGTCAATCGTGCAACTATTTACAAGGTGAGTCAATCAGGGGCCTTTCTTTCCCTGGTTGATCATCTCGGTGCAAATGCTGGCTTTGGTGAGTCGTTTGGTGGGCTCTCGCTGGACTGCTGTGCAGCTGGCCTTGCTGGGCTGCCCGGTGTGGTGAATCCTGCTGGGCTGCTGCGGGTACTGGGTTCTGCTTCGTGGTCAACCGCTGTGTCGGTTGCCACTGGTGTGTGTTGGGGGGTCAAAAAAGGTAGGGTCTAATGTGAGTTGTTCTGGATAGTCCGTGAATTGAGTTTGGTTTGGTCCAAGTGTTTCCTGTAGATCAGTCCATTTGAAAGTTTGACCCGAAACACCCTACTCCCCTCTTTGGCTACGACAATGCCCGGAAGCCATTTGGGACCTTGTCCATAGTTCAACAAAAATACAGGATCATTAATCTCAATTTAGCGTGACACATTTGCGCTATCATGATATATACTTTGTTGAAGCCGTCTGCTCTCTACCTGTTCATGTAGATCAGGGTGAACTAATGAGAGCCTTGTCTTAAGTGCCCTTTTCATGAGCAGTTCAGCGGGTGGAATCCCAGTGAGCGAGTGGGGTCTCGTGCGGTAACTATGCAGGACTCGGGATAGGCGAGTCTGCAGTGAGCCTTCAGTTACCCTCCTTAAGCTCTGCTTGATTGTTTGCACTGCTCTCTCTGCCTGACCATTGATGCTGGTTTGAATGGGGCAGATGTGACATGTTTGATTCCATACGGGTCATGAACTCTTCGAACTTGGCACTGGTGAAGCACGGCCCGTTGTCACACACAAGGATATTAGGCAGGCCACGCGTGGCAAACATGGCCTGCAGGCTTTCAGTGGTGGCAGCGGACGTGCTTGCCGACATTATCTCACATTCAATCCATTTGAATCTACAACCACTAGGAACATTTTTCCCAAGAACGGGCCTGCATAGTCGACATGGACCCTAGACCACGGTTTGGAGGGCCAAGACCATAAACTTAGTGGCGCTCCCTGGGGGCATTGCTTAACTTGAACATGTGTTACATTTGTGCACGATACCGAACCACCACACGTGGGATCTGGCTATCGCTTTCATCATTACAATGCCTGGGTGACTGTGGAGATCATTGATAAAAGTGTCCCTTCCCTTTTTTGGTACCACTACCCGATTACCCCACAAAAGGCAGTCTGCCTGTATAGACATTTCATCTTTGCGCCGCTGGTATGGTTTTATTTCTTCCTGCATTTCTAATGGGACACTGGACCAGCTCCCGTGAAGCAGACAGTTTTTTACTAAAGACAGTAAGGGGTCCTGGCTCATCCATGTTCTAATCTGTCAGGCGGTAATGGGTGATTGCTCACTCTCAAATGCTTCCATTACCATGATTAATCTGCGGGCTGTGCCATTTCTATCCCCGTGGTGGGCAATGGCAGCCTACTGAGAGCATCGGCACAGTTTTCTGTGCCTGGCCTATGGCGGATGGCATAGTGGTACGCGGACAATATGAGTCCCCATCTCTGGATGCGGGCCAATACATTCGTATTTATCCCCTTACTTTCAGAAAAGAGGCATATCAGTAGCTAATGGTCAGTTTCCAATTCAAATTTGAGCCCAAACAGATATTGATGCATTTTCTTTACCCCATAAACACACGCTAACGCTTCTTTTTCAATCATGCTGTAGGCCTTCTCAGCCTTAGACAGACGTCTGGATGCATAAGCAACTGGTTGCAATTTCCCGGATTCATTAGTTTGTTGCAATACACACACAACACTGTATGATGACACATCACATGCTAGTATCAAACACTTACAAGAATCATACAACGCAAGCAATTTGTTTGAGCATAACAGTTTATCGCGTTTACAAAGACAGTTTCTTGGCTATTACCCCATACCTATTCGTCTCCTTTACGCAGTAAAGCGTGCAGTGATTCTAACAGTGTGCTGAGACCCGGTAAGAAGTTACCAAAGTAGTTCAGGAGTTCTAGAAATGACCACAGCTCTGTCACGTTCTGTGGCCTCGGTGTGTTCTCGATTGCCTCCATCTTCGAATCGGTGGGCCTGATGCCGTCCGCCACGATTCTTCTCCCCAGGAACTCCATTTCAGGCGCCAGGAAAACACACTTCGAATATTTCAACCTGAGCCCCACACGGTTGAGCCCACTAAAAACCTCCTCCAGGTTCTTCAGATGCTCGACTGTGTCCCGACCTGTAAACAAGATGTTGTCCTGGAAGGCCATGGTGCGCATGACCGGCTTCCGTAAGCTTTCCATGTTTCTCTGAAATATCGCCGCGGCTGATCGAATCCCAAATGGGCATCTGTTGTAAATGAAGAGACCTTTGTGTGTATGGATGCAGGTGAGGCCCTTCAATGATTCTTCCAGCTCCAGCGCCATGTAGGCCAACATCAAGTCCAGCTTCATGAACGTCTTTCCTTCCACTAGCGTCGCAAAAAGATTGCCTGCCATTGGTAGTGGGTATTGATCTTGCAGGGAGAAACGATTGATAGTTACTTTGTAATAGCCACAGATTCTGACGGTGCCGTCTCCCTTGAGGACTGGAACAATCGGACTGGCCCACTTGTTGAATTCATTCGGCGAAATGATGCCCTCTCGTTGCAGCCTGTCCAGCTTGATCTCCACCCTCTACTCTCATCATGTACGGTACTGCTCTCACCTTGTAATGGATGGGTCACGTCCCAGAATTAGGTGGATCTGCACTTTTGCTCCTTGGAATTTCCCGATGCCTGGTTCGAACAGCGAGGGGAACTTGTTTAGGACCTGGGCACACAAAGTGCCGTCGACGGACGAAAGCGCTTGGATGTCGTCCCAGTTCCAGCATATCTTCCCCAGCCAGCTCCTGCCGAACAGTGAGGGGCCATCACCCGGTACCACCCAGAGTGGTAACTTGTGCATTGCTCCATCATAGAAGACCTTTACAGTAGCACTGCTGATTACGGGAATCAGTTCCTTTGTGTAAGTTCTCAGTTTGGTGCGAATGGGAGTCAGGACTGGCCTTGAAGCCTTGCCACACCACTATTTATCGAAAGTCTTTTTGCTCATAATGGACTGGCTCGCGCCCATTTCCAGCTCCATTGACAGCGGGAGTCCATTTAATTCAACCTTCAGCATTATCGGGGGACACTTTGTGGTAAATGTGTGCACCCCATATACCTCTGCCTCCTTGGTCTGAGGCTCTGGTTCATCGTGATCCGGCATGGGTCTGTCCTCCTCTGCTACAGGATTTGCAGGGTTTGCAGCTTGCCTGCACATACCTTGGAGATGGCCCACCGTTTCACAGCCCTTGCAAACGTATCCTTTGAAGCAGCATGAATGGAAACGATGATCACCCATGAACAAGGTGTTAATAGCTAGCATTCATCACCCTTGATGGTGGACTCTGAGACATCTGCGGACGTGCAGCTGCAGGCATGTGAGGCCTGCCCTGCACGTTGCGATTCGAAAACAACATCACTTTGTTCACATTATTTGTAGCAGCACTCGTGTGCTGAGAGATTTGCTTAGTATTGTCATTGGTGGCGTTGAACGCCTGGGCTATCGCTATGGCCTTACTCAAGGTTGGGCTCTCTACAGTCAAAAGTTTGCGAAGTATTATTTCAAGGCCTATGCCAAATACAAAGAAGTCTCTGAGCATGTGCTCCGAATGTCCTTCAATTCGCAATGTCCTGCAAGGCGTCTTAGCTCGGCGACATAGTTCGCCACTTTCTGGCCTTTAGACCTCTTGTACGTGTAGATCCGGTATCTCGCCATCAGAACGCTTTCCTTCGGGTTAATATGCTCCCGGACCGGTGTGCACATATCATCATATGACTTCTCTGTGGGTTTCGCTGGAGCAAGCAGATTTTTTATGAGGCCATACCTTGGTGCCCCGCAAACGGTGAGGAGAATCGCCCTTTGATTGGCAGCGTTCGCTTCTCCTTCCAGCTCGTTGGCCACAAAGTATTGGTCGAGTCACTCCACGAAGGTTTCCCAATCATCTCCCTCGAAAATTTCTCCAGGATGTCCACTGTTCTCTGCATCGTTGCAGTGGAGTTCGTTATTGTATTTCGTCACCAGTTATTATGTACCAATAAAGAGTCTGACCAGATACTGTGAGCTCAAAGTAAAGTGTGACCTTAGTCTTTAATTGCAGGTCTCCAGAGTGCCTCTCCAGCCTGTGAGGCCTCCTTAAGTACAGGTGCTCCCAAGGGATTGTGGGATCCCTTGGGACTCCAGGGGATGAGCCTTCTGGTGGTTAAACAAGGTATTTACAGGTTTACATATAGAACAAAGAGGAGGTAGTTGAGATACTGGATGCGATAAAAATTGACAAAGAGGAGGTACTAGAAAGGCTGGCTGTAGTTAAAGTAGTTAAGTCACCAGGACCATTGGGATGCATCTGAGGATGCTGAGGAAGTTAAGAGTGGAAATTGCAGATGTACTGGCAATAAGCTTCCAATCCTTCTTAGAAATGGGGGTGGTGTCAGAGGACTGGAAAATTGCAAATGTTACACACTTGTTCAAAAAAGGATGTTAGGAAAAACCCAGAAACTACAGGCCCATAGTTTAACCTTGGTAATGAGGAAGCTTTTAGAAACAATAATCCGGGACAAAATTAACAGTTACTTCGACAAGTGTGGATTAATTAAGGAAAGCCAGCACAGATTTGTTAAAGGCAAATTGTGTTTAACTAACTTGATTGAACTTTTTGATGAGGTAACAGAGAGGTTTGATGAGGGCAATGTGGATGATGTGGTGTACATGGACTTCCAAAAAGGCATTTGATAAAGTGCCACATAATAGGCTTGCCAGTGAAGTAGAAGCCCACGGAATAAATGGGATAGTGGCAGTATGGATACAAAATTGGCTAAATGTCAGGAAACAGAGAGTAGTGGTGAACGGTTGTTTTTCGGATTGGAGGAAGATATACAGTGGTGTTCCCCAGGGGTCGGTACTGGGACCACTGCTTTTCTTGATATATATTAATGACCTGGATGTGGGTGTACAGGGCACAATTTCAAAATTTGCAGATGACACAAAATTTAGAAGTATAATGAACAGTGAGGGGGATAGTGATAGACTACAAGAAGATATAGGCAAGTTGGTAGAATGGGCAGATGAAATTTAACGCAGAAAAGTGCAAAGATATATTTTGGTGGGAAGAACGAAGAGAGGCAATATAAACTAAAGGGTACAATTCTAAAGGGGGTGCATGAACAGAGCGATCTGGGGGCGTATATGTACAAATTGTTGAAGATGGCAGGACAGGTTGAGAAAGTGGTTAAAAAAGCATACGGGATCCTGGGCTTCATAAATCGAGGCATAGAGTACAAAAGCAAGGAAGTTATGATGAACATTTATAAAACACTGGTCCAAACTCAACTGGAGTATTGTGTCCAATTGTGGGCACCGCACTTTAGGAAGGATGAGAAGGTAGTGAGAGGGTGCAGAAAAGATTTACAAGATTTACAGGGATGAGGGACTTCAGCCTCAATGAGCCAAATGACCTCCTCCTGTGCTGTAACCATTCTGTGGTTGTATAAATACAGGAAAGTGACATCTGTAGTACCACGGCTGAGAGGCAATGTGTTTTGCAAATGAGCCCAAAGAGGGACCATAAAGATTGAGGAAACATGGAGGGGGGGAATTGATTTAAAGGTGTACTCAGCAACGGAATACTTTTCCACCTGAGTTGGCTTGTCTGAAATCAACCCTACACCATCCCATCCTGGGGAACAATGAAAAGTTTGATTTCCCCTCCCCGCCCCCCAATATATTAATCATTTTGTGGAGAAATATTATAACCACATGGCTTTTTGCTACGCTTCAGCCACTTGCCGATCAGATTAATTTTCACTATTCTTAGCCGTCGACGGAAGCTGCAATTTTGATACCTTTTCCCACATATATAATCTGGGGCACAGAATTCAAAGTGACTTGACAGTGCAACACTGAGTCATTCATTCAGCGAGACATTCAACTAAGGTGCCATCTTCCAACTGTTCAGATGGACATCAAAGATCCCGTGGCACTATCCAAAAGTAGAACAAGGAGTTCTTCCCGGTGTCTGGCCAACCAGCGCTGCCAAAAAGAAAAGGTGAAATGAACTGACTGTTCGTCTTGTTTATGAGGCAATTTCTGATGTGGTCTGCCGACATAACATTCCAAAAAGTAATTCATCTTTCGAAGTGCTTCAGGACATTTTAACAACATTGGAAAAATGCCGTGTGCCTTATTTTGTTTCTTTATAACCATTCGCACACATGCAGAAAATTTGCACCGGGGGCAAGGCAGCACAGAGGCCGAGTGTTTCATTAAGACAAAATGGAATAAAATGTACATTGAACATTCTTACATTCATTTCAGTTCATTGAACTGAATGTAGGTGCATTGTGATTCCTACTAAATAATCAGCACGAAAATAATCAAATTCTAATATTCCCTAAAGATATCATCCGAATGTATTTCATTTTTGAGATTATTGAAAATTTCACTGATTTCAATATTGGATGACAATTGGGAGGTGAGTTCAGCTGTCAGATATCATCGTCATCATCATCATAGGCAGTCCCTCAAAATCGGGGAAGACATGTTTCCACCCTAAAATTGAGTTCTCAGGTGACTACAGTCCAGTACGGTAATTACAGTCTCTGTCACAAATGGGACAGACAGTCGTTTAAGGAAAGGGTGGTTGGGGAGTCAGGTTTGCCGCACGCTCCTTCCGCTGCCAGCACTTGTTTTCTGCATGCTCTCGTCGACGAGACTCGAGGTGCTCAGCGCCCTCCCGGATGCTTTTCCTTCACTTAAGGCGGTCTTTAGCCAGGGATTCCCAGGTGCTGGTGGGGATATTGCACTTTATCTTAGAATCATAGAAACATAGAAAATAGGTGCAGGAGTAGGCCATTCGGTCCTTCGAGCCTGCACCACCATTCAAAAGATCATGGCTGATCATTCACCTCAGAACCCCTTTCCTGCTTTCTCTCCATACCTCTTGATCCCTTTAGCCATAAGGGCCATATCTAACTCCCTCTTGAATATATCCAATGAACTGCCATCAACAACGCTCTGCGATAGGGAATTCCACAGGTTAACAACTCTCTGAGTGAAGAAGTTTCTCCTCATCTCAGTACTAAATCCATAGACTATGTCCCCTGGTTCTGGACTTCCCCAACATCAGGAACATTCTTCCTGCATCTAACCTGTCCAGTCCCATCAGAATTTTATATATTTCTATGAGATCCCCTCTCATCCTTCTAAACTCCAGTGAATATAGGCCCAGTCGATCCAGTCTCTCCTCATATGTCAGTCCTGCCATCCCGGGAATCAGTCTGGTGAACTTTTGCTGCACTCCCTCAATAGCAAGAACATCCTTCCTCAGATTAGGAGACCAAAACTGAACACAATATTCCAGGTGAGGCCTCACTAAGACCCTGTACAACTGCAGTAAGACCTCCCTGCTCCGATACTCAAATCCCCTAGCTATGAAGGCCAACATACCATTTGCCTTCTTCACCACCTGCTGTACCCGCATGCCAACTTTCAATGACTGATGTACCATGACACCCAGATCTCGTTGCACCTCCCCTTTTCCTAATCTGCCGCTATTCAGATAATATTCTGCCTTCGTGTTTTTGACACCAAAGTGGATAACCTCACATTTATCCACATTATACTGCATCTGCCATGCGTTTGCCCACTCACCTAACCTGTCCAATTCACCCTGCAGCCTCTTCGTGTCTGCCTCACAGCTCACACCTCCACCCAGCATAGTGTCAGCTGCAAACTTGGAGATATTACACTCAATTCCTTTGTCTAAATCATTAATGCATATTGTAAATAGCTGGGGTCCCAGCACTGAGCCCTGCAGCACCCCACTAGTCACTGCCTGCCATTCTGAAAAGGACCCGTTTGTCCTGACTCTCTGCTTCCTGTTCACCAACCAGTTCTCTATCCACGTCAGTACATTACCCCCAATACCATGTGCTTTAATTTTACACACCAATCTCTTGCATGGGACCTTGTCAAAAGCCTTTAGAAAGTCCAAATACACCACATCCACTGGTTCTCCCTTGTCCACTCTACCAGTTACATCCTCAAAAAAATTCTAGAAGATTTGTCAAGCATGATTTCTCTTTCATAAATCCATGCTGACTTGGACCGATCCTGTCACTGCTTTCCAAATGTGCTGCTATTTCATATTTAATAATTGATTCCAACATTTTCCCCACTACTGATGTCAGGCTAACCGGTCTATAATTACCCGTTTTCTCTCTCCTTCCTTTCTTAAAAAGGGTGTGACATTAGCTACCCTCCAGTCCATAGGAACCGATTCAGAGTCGCTAGACTGTTGGAAAATGATCACCAATGCATCCACTATTTCTTGGGCCACTTCCTTAAGTACTCTGGTATGCATACAATCAGGCCCTGGGGATTTATCGGCCTTCAATCCCATCAATTTCCCTAACACAATTTCCCGCCTAATAAGGATTTCCTTCAGTTCTTCCTTCTCACTGGACCCTCGGTCCCCTTGTATTTCCTGAAAGTTATTGGTGTCTTCCTTCAAGGACACTTTGAGGGTCTCCTTGAAATGTTTCCTCTGCCCACCTGGGGCTCGATTGCCGTGTAGGAGTTCCGAGTAGAGCGCTTGCTTTGGGAGTCTTGTGTCGGACATGCAGATAATGTGGCCCACCGAACGGAGCTGGTTGAGTGTGGTCAGTGCTTCAATGTTGGGGATGTTGACCTGATCGAGAACACTGACGTTGTTGTATCTATCCTCCCTGGGGATTTTCAGGATCTTGTGGAGACATCGTTGGTGGCATTTCTTCAATGATTTGAGGTGTCTGCTGTATATGGTCCACTTCTCTGAGCCATACAGGAGGGCGGGTATCACTACAGCCTTGTAGACCATAAGCTTGGTACTAGATTTTAGGGCCTGTTCCTCGAACACTCTCTTCCTCAGGTGACCAAAGGCTGTGCTGGCACACTGGAGGTGGTGTTGGACCTCGTCGTCGATGTCTGCCCTTGCTGATAGGAGGAAACCAAGGTATGGAATGTAGTCCACGTTGTCCAAGGCCATGCCTTGTATTTTGATGACCTGGGGGGTGGCAGAGCTGTGTGGCACGGTCAGGTTGGTGGAGGACCTTTGTCTTCTGGATGTTTAGTGTGAGGCCCATGTTTCCGTACACCTCGGTGAAGATGTTGGACGATGGCTTGGAGCTCAGCCTCTGAATGTGCATCGACGCAAGCGTCGTCCATGTACTGTAGTTCGAAGACAGAGGATGGGACGGTCCTGGATCTAGCCTGGAGACGACGAAGGTTGACCAGGTTCCCACTGGTTCTATCGGTTAGTTCCACTCCAGCGGGGAGCTTGTTGAGCATGAGATGGAGCATTGCAGCGAGGAAGATCGACAAGAGCGTTGGTGCGATGACGCAGCTCTGCTTGACCCCGGTCCGGACGTGGAATGGGTCTGTGGTGGATCCATTGGTCAGGATCACGGCTTGCATGTTGTCGTGGAGCAGGTGGAGGATGGTGACAAACTTTTTGGGGGGATCCGAAATGGAGGAGGACACTCCATAGTCCGTCGCGGTTAACAGTGTCAAAGGCCTTTGTGAGGTCGAAGAAGGCCATGCGCAAGGGTTGGTGCTGTTCTCTGCATTTCTCTGCCTCCGTTGTCAGGGAGACGCTTATTTATTTGTCATACAAACAAGTGAATGACTCACTGTAATGTTATTACAAACACCATTACACAGTATTTATAGCACAGAAAGAGGCCGCTTGGCCCAACAGATCAATGCCGATGTTTATGCTCCACACGAGCCTTCTCTCACACCTCTTCATCTAATCCCATCAACATATATTTCTATTCCTTTCTCCCTCATGTGTTAGCTCTTTTAAATGCATTTATGCAATTCACTTCCACACATTCCCCATGTTAGTGAGTTCCACATTGTCACCACATTCTAACATTCTATTCCAGCTGTGGACACTGGGTCGGAAGGTTGTGGATCAGTGTCCCAATCCAGAAATTTGAGCACATATATCTCGGCTGACACTCCAGTGGAGTGCTGAGTGAATGCTGCACTGTTGGAGGTGCCGTCTTTCAGATGAGACGTTAAACCGAGGCCCTGTTTGCCCTCTCAGGTGGACATAGAAGATCCCATGGCACTATTTTGAAGAATAATAGTGGAGTTATCCCCGGTGTCCTGGCCAATATTTATCCCTCAATCAACATAACAAAAACAGATTATCTGGTCATTATCACATTGCTGCTTATGGGAGCTTGCTGTGTGCAAGTTGGCTGTGCATTTCCCACATTAAAATGATGACTACACTCCAAAAAAGTACTTCATTGGCTGTAAAGCACTTTGAGAGGTCCGGTGGTCGTGGAAGGCGCTATATAAATGCAGGTCTTTCTTTTTTCTATTTTTCCTGTTCTGAAGTTCCAAATACACTGGATTTTAGCGTAATTTGCCCAGCAGAAATCAGACATGAGGACAATGAAAATGCCCCAGGTGACTTACCGCTGATTTCCCACCCGCTTTACTGAGCAGGCAGCAAGGACCCAACTGAAGCTGTGGAGTGCTTCTTTAAATATGCTGATCAGGTAAGAATTGTCAGTCTGACAACACTGAAGAAAGGTGAAAAATTGACTGCTGTTGATACATAACTACTCATTTAAAATTACTTCTTTGCCTTCTTTAAAAGAGATTTGCTTGATATCTTACAATTAAAATGAGGTCTGGTGAAAACCTTTATCTCAAAGACCAGGATAAAATCTTACAGAGGCACAAAATAAACCCTGTAGCTAAAAGCAGCTATCAGACAGCGTAATCTCTTCATGATCCCGAGCAAGTGATTGAAGTTTACTTAGATCAGAAACCAAGAACAGACTCTCAAAGGTAGGAGAATTGGGATTATGATGCGGTAGCCAAAATAATCTAATGTTTAAAAAAAACAATGAGGGGGGGGTGGGAATTTGCAGTTTGCACCTCCCGTTAGTGCCCCAGGCCGCTGCACCTGCGGAGATGATGTAATCGCCATGTGCAGCGACCCATTTTCAACCTGGAGCGAAACTTTGGTAGCGCCCCATGAGGCCGCCGCGGGCAATGCCAGTGCCAGCTTTGCGGATCACAAACCGGGCTGTGATTCGCTCGCAGAGGGTCGGAAATTAAAGAGGAGCAACGGTGCTCACTTTTCTAAAATGGCTGACTTACCAGTCGCGACCTTGCCTTGCCCAATTCGTGGGGTCCGCGCCGCGATGTTGCAGCCCGGCACTCCGCTTCTGTGCCGGGCAGTTGCCACGACACCCCGCTCCCCCGATGGTGAATTGTTGGCCCCTTCTTCCCATTGCAGAATTCACCGCGTGCCCTCCCCTTTAATGGAAGGGGAGGGCCCTGCGCTCCTGACAGCGCTTACAGGGAGAGGTCGCGTAGCGCTGGAAAATACTCGCAGCGAGCGCCGCAGTTCCGCCCCCCGAGAGAAAGAGGAGCGCCCGACATTGCATTCCACTTCCTCTCGGGGGCGGTAACCCCAATTTCACTACCGGGTCGGGAACATTTGCGCCAGGCACAGGAAGTCCCGCCTCATCTCGGTTACGGGGCAGTACCGAATTCGGCCCCTGGGGGCTTGTGAGGCTGAGTTAGACCTGATTTAGTGATTGAAGCAGAGACCGTGTTAATATTTTAGCTGATATAATATTCAGTTTTTCCCCAGGAAATTAAAATTCAGAAATATTCAAAATTAATATGCCCTGGGAAAAGAATTTCAAGATGAAGACACGTCTGATAATTAGCTATCAGTGCAGGTTTCTTTATAATTTCGAAATGCTGCAGGACATCTGTTGATGGCACTCACAGCGTTATATAGATTTGATTGTTTCATTAGAATACTAAACCTCAATGCAGAATAAAGTGCTAGGTTTAATTATGTTGCAGGGTAGCATAGGAAACGGTCGAAGCAAGCGTCTTACTCTTTTCCAGAGGGAGAGAGGCCTGGTAAATACCTGAGGTTGAACCAGGCTGCTTGCAATCTCAGTGTCATATTTGACCCCGAGATGAACTTCTGACCACATATCCACTGGATCACCAAGACCGGCTATTTCCAACTCTGTAACATTGAATGATGCTGCCTCCTTCCTCAGCTCATGTGTCAGCCGTGGCTCAGTGAGTAGCACACACTTGCCTGAGTCAGAAGGTTGTGGGTCTTGAGCATGAAAAATCAATCACTCCAGTGCAGTCTCAACTGGACGTAAAAGATCCCATGCCACTATTTTGAAGAAGAGCAGGGAGGTTATCCCCGGTGGCCTGGCCAATATTTATCCCTCAATCAACATAACAAAACAGATTATCTGGTCATTACCACACTGCTGTTTGGGGGAGCTTACTGTGCGTAACATCGCCTGCCGCATTTCCTATATTACAACAGTCACTACACTTCAAAAGTACTTCATTGGCTGTAACGCACTTTGAGACGCCCAGTGGTCGTGAAAGGCACTATATAAATGCAAGTATTTCTTTCTTTCTTTCATCTGCCTCGTAAAAATTCATCCATGCCTTTGTTACCTCTAGATTTAATTGTTCCAACGCTCTTCTGGCAAACCTCCCATCTTCCACCCTACATAAACATGAGCTCATCCAAAACTCTGCTGTCTGTATGCTATCTCACACCAAGACTCGTTTACTCATCACCCCTCTGCTCGCTGACCAACATTGGCTCCCAGTCTGGCAAGGCCTCTATTTTAAAATTCTCATCATTGTTTTCAAATCCCTCCATGGCCTTGCCCCTCCATTTCTCTGTGGTCTCCTCCAGCCCTACAACCCTTCGAGATCTCTGCGCTTTTCCAATTCTGGCCTCTTGCCTATCCCTGATTTCAATCACTCAACCATTGGCAGCCTTGTCTTCAGCTGCCGAGGCCTTAAGCTTTGAAATTCCTTCCGATACCTCTACACCTCTCTACCTCTCCTGCTTTAACACGCTCCTTAAAACCTACCTCTTTGACCAAGCTTTTGGTCAATTGTCCTAATATCTCTTTATGTGGCTCAGTGTCACATTTCATTTGATAATGCTCTTGTGAAGCGCCTTAAGACATTTTACCACCTTAAAGGCATTATTCAGGTTGTACCTCTCCAATCTAGGACTCTCTAATCCAGAAACATCCGTGGTTCGGCATTACTTGAGCCTGAGGGAGGGGAGGGTTTATTAAAAAAAGGTTCTGATTGACTGTTAGTCAGTGAGTGTGTTTAGCGATCGGCTGCAGTGGCTGTCAGTCAGTGAGTGTGTTCGGCGATTGGCTGAAGCCGCTGTCAGTCAGTGAGTGTGTTCTGCGATTGGCTGGAGCGCCTGTCAGTCAGTGAGTGTGTGCGGCGATTGGCTGAGGAAGCCGCCCACAGGCTGCCAGCATGCGCACACACACACACACAGAAACCCGCGTGCTGTCGACAAGTGTAAGCGTGATCTCCCGTGGTTTGGAAAATTCTCTGTCCGGGCACCGGTCAGGTCTCGAGGGTAGCAGTCCAGAGAGGTCCAATCTGTATAAATACAAGTTGTTGTCATTTGTTATGGCCCATATCATATCCCAAAGTGCTTTGCATAAAATGGATTAATTTTTGAATAGTAGTCACTGTTGCTATGCAGGTAAACCAAGCAGCCATTTTGCTTACAGCAAAGTCCCACAAACAGCAATGAGATGAATTACCAGACAATCTAATGTTGGTGATATTGGTTGAGAGACGAATGTTGTCCAAACCAACTCCCTGTTCTCTGCATCATGGCATGTGAAGATGTAGACAGGGCCTCAGTGTAATCACCCAAAGCACAGCATGTCCACGAGTGCGGCATTCCCTCAGTACTGCACTAAAGTATCACCCTAGGTTATGAATTCAAATCCCTGTGATTATAGTCAACAACAACAACTTAAATTTATATAGCACCTTTAATGTAGAGAAACATCCCAAGGCACTTCACAGGAACGATATCAAAGCAAAATTTAACTCCGAGCCACATAAAGTAATATTTGGACAGGCGCCCAAAAGCTCGGACAAAGAGGTAGATTTTAAGGAGTGACTTAAAGGAGGAAAAAGTGATGGAGAGGTTTAGGGAGGGAATTCCAGAGCTTAGGACCCAGGCAGCTGAAGGCACGGCTGACAGTGGTGGAGCAAAGGAAAGCACGGATGCGCAAGAGGCCAGAAGAGCGCAGAGATCTGGGAGAGTTGTCGGGGATAAGCTTCTGTTCAAGACGCACTGATGCTACCAACTGAGCCAAGTGGTCACTGATGGGCAATTGGTTCCTGGCCCAATGAATCTCTTGCTATTAGAGAGTTTGAATGAGAGATATTACTTTGTGGAAATATAGATGTCCTGATTAGGGATGGAATTAGTGCACACAATACCAAGAACAATTCAGCAACAGCTGATTGCATAGAAATATAACCAGGCTTTCATGAGAGTATATAGCCCACTGCTATCATGAAACAGTGACAGGCAGAAGCCTTTGTAGGCTAATCTTTATGTTAAGTGCAATTCATTATCGTCTCCAGATGCATTCAAGCTTCCAAATGCCAGCTAAGCGAGAGATCAATATCCTTCCATTTTAAGATAGTATCACAGATAAATCGGTCTTGAGAAATGGATCTCATTAACATTGGGGATAAGGAGTAGTCATACTCTTCCTTCAATTATGCCACTTTAATATGTCTGTTGCAATTTGCTTAATGAACTGGAAGAGTCCCGTGAATATGAATTTATAATTGAAACAAATTAAATAGACTGGAGTGACAGTTGTGTAAGAACTTGAAATTTCACAAAGGTAAATAGAGATGAAGCAGGCATTCAAGCCATCAAGCTTATCCTTCTATAGAACTTCCAATCCCTGCCCATCACAGCATTGAACTGCCTTTTGGATAACTCCATTACCCTACCTTGGTGACTACTCCTCGTTTTGATCGCTCTTACTTGAAGATGTTTTCTTTTCCTGACATCATTCTTGAACTTTTATCACATTCCTCTATATTTTTTTCACCTGCAAGTGCATAATTGTAATCTGTTTTTCTTACACTGTTAGCGGCTCTGTGGGTTATCAGCCCAGGCTGATATCCATTTGGGATAAACATATATCAGCGATTATGTTGGGCAGAAGGGTATATTTATTTGTAGCTCAGAGAAGTAGAAGTGTTGTATGAGAAGCAGTTCACTTGTATTTGGGTTGCATGGATATGGTAGTGTTGTGGTTATGTTACTGGACCAATAATCCAGAGGCCTGGACTAATAGTTCTGTGGGGCAGAGAATTCCAAAGATTCACAACTCTCTGAATGAAGAAATTTCTCCTCATCTCAGTCTTAAGTGGCCGACCCCTTATCCTGAGACTGTGGCCCCCAGTTCTAGACACGCCAGCCAGTGGAAACAACCTCTCAGTATCTGCCCCGTCAATCCCCCTCAGAATCTTGTATGTTTCAATTACATCACCTCGCATTCTTCTAAACTCCAGAGAGTATTAGCTCAATGTTTTTTTTTTACTCATTCATGGGATGTGGGTGTCACTGGCAAGGTCGGCATTTATTGCCCATCCCTAATTGCCCTTGAGAAGGTGGCGATGAGCCACGTTCTTGAATGGCTTGCTAGGCCATTTCAGAAGGCATTTAAGAGTCAACCACATTGCTGTGGGTCTGGAGTCACATATAGTCCAGACCGGGTAAGGACGGCAGGTTTCTTTCCTTAAAGGACATTAGTGAACCAGATGGGTATTTATGACAATCTGGTACCAGTACTGATACTAGCTCTTTTGATTTCACGTTTATTTAATTGAATTTAAATTCCCCAGCTGCCGTGGTGGGATTTGAACTCACGCCTCCAGATCATTAGTCCAAACTTCTGGTAGTATTAGGCAGTCCCTCGTATCGAGGATGACCGGCTTCCACACAAAAATAGATGAGTTCTCAGGTGTTTCGATTGGGGACCTGACAATCTAGGTCCCGAACGACATACTAAAGGGTGGAAGATGCCTATGCATGAATTCTTTTAACGTGGGGTGGCCTTTGCATACCAGCACTACATGGGCTTGACAGAGCTAGGTCTTGATCCAGTGGCAAGGGTTAACCAAGACGACTGGAGACCAAGCTCTGCTGCGCAGACCTAGTGTGCATGCATGCTTCTATTATCCATGGATTACCAGTTCAGTAACAGAACCACTATGCTACCGTATCCCCAATCTCTCCTCAAATGAAGGCACTGGATTGTTGTAATTAATGCTGTCTGATATGTGGCTCCTGTACCAAGCCAAAGTGGTTGACTCTTAACTGCCCTCTGCAGTGGCTCCGCAAGCTACTGTGCACCAGTGGTTTAAGTGGAAGGCCCACCACCACCTTCTCAAGGCAATTAGGGATGGGCAATAAATGCTGGCCTGGCCAGCATCTTGAGACAGAGGGTATGGAATGCCCTAC
The DNA here is from genome assembly GCF_044704955.1 of Pristiophorus japonicus. Classification (NCBI taxonomy): domain Eukaryota; kingdom Metazoa; phylum Chordata; class Chondrichthyes; family Pristiophoridae; genus Pristiophorus; species Pristiophorus japonicus. Next base: position 29,505,510 of record NC_091977.1, read on the forward strand.
CAGAAACCACAACAACTTTTAAAAGGGAAATGAATATTTAAGCAAGATAAAATTAAAGGGTCGGGGAGCGGAGCTGAACAGATGAAGAGCTGGCACAGACACGATGGACCAAAATTATTTGGCAGTTCTTTCCAGTTATATTTCTTCAGCCTATGAATTTCTAACATGCAGAGGCTAAAGTTGACACTCATGACTCTGCGATGTTGGCAGTTAAGCAGTTTTTAATTTAATTTTACCATTTCATTTTAAATAAATATCCGAGCTTCTGTTAGTGCTAGAGATTCAGTGAAGTGCCTGGATATGCTGGAGGCTGCTGGACCGATGCACTTGAATACTGACTAATGCAATAGGTAAGCCTGACTGTGCCTCAAGTGATATTCTCTGATTGCCTTACTGATAAGCTTCATGATTACTATAATATCAAGTATCATGATGGGTTTCAACCACTGCAGTCTGTGCAGATATTGCTCGATTAATGCATCCAGTCGTTAACAGAGAATTTCAGGCTTAGTTCATCAGAGTACAGGCTTCAAATTCCCTCTCCCCCCCACCCCTTCAATGGGCGGGAGAGGAGGGAGGTTTAATGTCAAAGAAAAAGAAAGACTTGCATTTATATAGCGCCTTTCATGACCACCGGATGTCTCAAAGCGCTTTACAACCAATGAAGTACTTTTGGAGTGTAGTCACCGTTGTAATGGGAAACATGGTAGCCAAATTGTGCACAGCAAGCTCCCACAAACAGCAATGTGATAATGACCAGATAATTTGTTTTTTGTTATGTTGATTGAGGGATAAATATTGGCCACGACACCACAGATAACTCCCCTGCATTTCTTTGAAATAGTGTCATGGGATCTTTTATGTCCACCTGAAAGGGAAGACGAGGCCTCGGTTTGACGTCTCATCCTCTGACAGTGCAGCATTCTCTCAGCACTGCACTGGAGTGTCAGCCTAGATTTAGGTGCTCAAGTCCCTGAAGCCGGATTTGAATCCACAACCTTGTGACTCAGAGGTGAGTGTGCTCATCATCATCATCATAGGCAGTACCTCGAAGCGACAATGGCTTGCTTCCACGCCAAAAAGGGATGAGTTCACAGGTATTTCAATGTTCCAGATCCTGAACTAATATTCCAGATCCCAAACTACATCTTGAAGGGTGGAAGATGCTTGTGCGTGGATTTTTTTAACGTGTGGTGGCTGTGCACCAGCCACCATGTGGGCTTGACAGAGCTAGGTCTTGGTCCAGTGGCAAGGATTACCCAAGACAACTGGAGACTAGCTCTACTGCACGGACCTAGCGCACACACATATCGCAGTGTGAGCTGGCCCGTGCTGCCCCTGGGCCCTCGCCTCTTCTGGGCCCCAAACTCACGCCCTGGTGAGTATGCTGCCTACTGAGCCACAGCTACTACTATATCAGGATTGAACAACCCAACATCATTCTCGCCCCTTTAAATTTTAAAGCGTATAATTCCGGGCACAGAGAAGGCGTTCGCAAATGACCGGCAGGTGCTTAATTACCAAATGACCAAAGTCGTGGTCTGATGACATCATCGGCTACGCGACTTGAATTTAACAGAATGCGAGGTAGGGCTGAGCTGTGGGATTCCTATTAGTTGATCCAAGGAGGGACCTGCCGGCTTTGTCAGCAGTCCTTGTGGACCAGGAGGAGCAAGAGTGCTCCGCCTCAGAACCTTCAAGGAAGTGTTTGGCTTCCCTCAGCCCCGATCTCCAGCCTTGTCCCCCACGCAGGGCTCTCGAATACACTTCCCCCACAGCTCCCGATAGCTTCCTTCCAGTCCCTAGCGATCCCTGGTTGTGGCCTCCTATTGCTAGTGTTCCTTCCAGCCTGCCCGTCAGGCTGTCCATTCATCTGGCTACCGGGCGGGATGGGGCTACAGTATGCTAATGAGGTCCTGTCGCAAAGTTAGGTAGGGCTTCATCCTCCCTTGCATCTTTCCCACCTCCCCAGAAATATCAGGGCCACAGTTCTGATGGTTATGTCTCTGTGATCCACGCACCTCTACTATCCACTCCCTCCACTACTGGTGCATTGTGGCTGCAGTATGTACCATCTACTTGGTGCAACGCAGCAACTGACCAAGGCTTCTTCGGCAGCAACTCCCAACCCCACCACCACCTCCACCAAGAAGGATAAGGGTGGCAGGTGCATGAGAACACCACCACCTCCAACTTCCCCTCCAAGTCACACCATTTTTGACTTGGACATATATCGCCGTTCCTTCATCGTCACTGGGTCAAAATCCTGGAACTTCCTACCGAACAGCACTGTGGGAGTACCTTCACCACACGGACTGCAGCGGCTCCGGGAGAAGGCTGCTCACCAACACCTTCTCAAGGACAGCTAAGGCTGGGCAATCAATGCCAGCCTTGCCAGAGATGCACATATCCTGAGAATGAATAAAAATAATGGACACAATTTATTTGTATTATATGTGAGTGGTTTTTCGGTTCAGTAAATAATTGAAAAATTGGCAGTGGGATGCACACTTCTAGTCACCTTATGTTGGCCTTCTTTAAAGTCAGAACTTGGCCCCATGTGAACTGTTCCCCAGTGTTAATGATGTTCTATTTGGTATCATGTAGACTGGAGATAGAATGATAATTTTCTGACTTCACACTTCCAGTGGGGAGTCTTGCCTGGAGCGAATGCAGATTACAAATTCAGGTATAATCTTCTGACTATCAGAGAAGAGTAAACTCCGAAGGTGACCTCTTGTTGACCCAATATAGGTCACCAACTGTGTCTGATGATAACATTAGTATTTACATCTTAAACCAAATGTAAAAGATAAACAAAAGGCATAAAAGGCAAGGGTTAGCTAATCATAAATTCTTGGTAGCTGCTTGAATTTTGAAAGTACCACAGACGGCAGATGCCTCTCTAAGAAATTGATGATACCAACTTATATCAACCCTTGCAGATATGAATACATTCAAACAGGGCTGGGGTTGGGGGCCTGTGTTGTAAGGAAGGAACGGACTGATTGCCTTCTTGGCGAAGACAGCATCTTCCATCCCTTCTCCCGCTCACACCTTGTTCAACACTGACACATGAAAAATAGCTGCAATTAATTGTGTTGGTTAGAACCTAACTGCAGGTCTCCCAAATGTGTAGTGAGCAAATTGTTTGTTATTCAAGAAAGCAGTGGGTGGAAATAGTGCTGTGTGATATGAATAACAAATACGTGAATGCATTCCTATAAACATTCTTTCGCCAGCTTATTCAATGAAGGCTTATTTGAAACTGCACATTTATTAAAAATAGACTCTACTCCAGCATGATTTCAATAACTCGTATGCATCGGTTCAATGATCAGATCATTTGTTGCCCAGTCTTTGAATGTGGATATTTTATTCCTAACATCAGTTACTCGCACTGTCACCTCTGAGTCACTCCAGAACCTGGGCACATAATCTAAGCTGACACTTAATTGGAGTTCCGCACTGTTGAGTGTGCCACCCTTTAGGTGGAAAATTGAATTGATGTCCCATCTGCCGGTTTAGGTGAACATTATAGATGCCGTTATGGAACTCGCTACCACATGGAGTAGCCGAGGCGAATAGCATAGATGCACTTAAGGGGAAGCTAGATAAACACGCAAGGTAGAAAGGAATAGAAGGATATGTTGATAGGGTGAGGTACTGTAGGGTGGGAGGAGGCTGGTGTGGAGCTTTAACCTGTTGGGCTGAATGGCCTGTTTCTGTGCTGTGAATTCTATGTAAATATTTGAAGAAGATTAGGGGACTCTTTGGCCAATCACCCTCTCTCCACAAACAAGACAAAACCTCCCCCCAGAAAATTATCCCACCATTTATCTCATTTGTTGTTGGTGGAACGTTGCAATGCACAAATTGGCAGCCAGGTTTGCCTACATTACCACAATCACTGCACTCAAAAGTTATTCATTAGCTGCAAAGTGCTTGGGGATGTCCTGAGGATATGATATGTAGCTGGTAGGATAATTTCTATCTTCACCACTTGGCTGTCATCTGATAGAGTGGATCATACGCCAATTGTAGAACCCTCTTGATTTTTATCCCATGGGATGAGATCAAGTTGGTTCTACAGTAGGTGGGTGATTCACTCAGCCAGATTACTCCCCAGGTGGTGAAGATGAAAAGGATGCCTGACTATATATATATATATATATATATATATATATATATAAATGTTTATATATATATGTTTATATATAGTCCACAGTCAACCTCTCTTATTAATTTTACAAACTACAGAGTATTTACAGCACTGAAATGAGTCATTTGGCCTACAAGTCTATGCCAGCGTTTATGCTCCACAAATTATATTGTTAAATTACAGAGCAGTAGTGATACCCGCCCTCCTATATGCTTCAGAGATATGGACAGTAGGCACATCAAAGGACTAGAGAAGTACCACCAATGCTGCCTCCGCAAAATCCTGCAAATTCATTGGCAGGATAGACGCACCAACGTCAGTGTTCTCTCTCAGGCCAACATCCCCAGCATCAAGGCATTGACCACGCTCGATCAACTGCGGTGGGTGGGCCATATTGTTCGCATGTCCAAAACTAGATTCCCGAAACAAGCACTCTACTCCGAGCTCCATCACGGGAGGCGAGCCCCAGGAGGGCAGAGAAAACGCTTTAAGGACACCTTCAAAGCTTCCGTGAAAAAATGCAACATCCCCACCAAGACTGCCCAAAGTGGAGGAGGAACATCTGAGAAGGCACTGAACACGTTGACTCTCTTCGCTGGGAGCATGCGGAAGCCAAGCACAAACAGCGGAAGGAGCGTATGACACATATGTGACTCCATCCACCCGTTCCTTCAACCACCTGTGACAGAGATTGTAGATCCCGCATTGGTCTCATCAGTCACCTTAGAACGCATATTAGTGTGGAAGCAAGTCATCCTCGACTCTGGGGAACTGCCTAAGAAGAAGAGGATATGATTTAATTTATATTCCCTCTTGAATCCTCTCCACCTCACTACCTCCCTCTCCTCCTTTACGACACTCTTAAAAACTTACCTATTTGACCTGACCTAATATCTCCTTATGAGGCTTGGTGTCAAATTTTGTCTGACAATGCTCCCGTGAAACGCCTTGGGTCGTTTTAAAGGTGCTATATAAATGCAGGTTGTTGTTCGTAATTCAAGTATTTTTTTCATTAAATTCTCACCTATTTGTTCGATTTACATTGCTAATTCAAATTATTGGCTAATTCATATTTTTTTAGTGGAAAAATATACTTTCAATGAGAGGAACAGACTATTTCGAGCTTAATTCAGTTTCGAGAGTTTTGTGATGACAGTTCCTGGTGAATTGTTTAGCCTCTCACATTATCTCCACTTGTTCTTCACTTAACCACTGATGGGAATTTAAGTCAATCAGTTAAACCAGTAATTACCATTATTAAGCACCTCCACAAGCAGGCAACACAACATTTTGACACATGTAGTGAGTGCCAAGGTTCGCTTTAACTTGCATTTATATTTGCGTTCAATGCACTGTGAAAAGGTCAGGGCTCAGGTCCAGTCAGAAGCTGGTATTGTCACTGCATTTACTCTTTCCATGTAAAATCAGGCAGAAAATTGTGCTAAATGCAGAAATTCATTGGGTTTGTCACAGGATCTCATACCACGTAAAATCACATGCCCTAATTATTTACAACAAGGATGCCAGAAAACGTATGGAAGGCAGAGCATGACTCAGATATGGACTGATGAGTAAATAGTTGAGTCAAAAATCCTGACTGCCCGACCAATATTACTTTGTTTCCACCAAAATTGCAAAGAAAGGGTTCTGAGCCACCCTGATCTCAGAGTATTTGTGCAGTACGAGAGCCCTATGGTTGAATATATTCTTGATCTCCTTTGATCTCTCTACATTATAACAAGTGACTACACTTCAAAAGTATTTCATTGGCTGGAAAGCGCTTTGGGATGTCCTGAGGTTGTGAAAGGCACTATATAAATGCAAGTCTTTCTTTCTATGGGATCACATACAAACATTGTTTATTTTGGCGATCTAACTGTGGGATGGACGTATCCCTGACTCTGATTATTTATAAGGAAAAGTACAGGTTGGAGCATTGTGTTTTCTGGGTGAGGTAATCTCTGATTCCAACAGCGCCTCTCCGCCATATTTTAGCGCCTCAGCAGGAATTCCATCTGCACCCGTAGCTTTGTTCTTTTTGAGTTGTTTTATGGCTTTGCCTTCCTCTTGCAATGACATCATCCTCTCAGCTGGGGGATCTCGGAGATGCAGTGATCATGTCCATTTTTAAAAAGGGGAACAAATCCGACTGTGGCAACTACAGGGGTATCTCCTTATGGCTTAAGAGATCAAGGGGTATGGAGAGAAAGCAGGAAAGGGGTACTGAGGTGAATGATCAGCCATGATCTTATTGAATGGTGGTGCAGGCTCGAAGGGTCGAATGGCCTACTCCTGCACCTATTTTCTATGTTTCTATGGGGCCAAGTTTCGGCCGGAGTTGCTCCTGTTTTTTTGGAGCAACTGGTTTAGAATGGAGTATCTTAGAAATTAGAATGCTCGGCATTTAGTTTGCTCCAGTTCGAGTCAGTTAGAACAGTTTCACTTTGGAATAGAATTTTCTTTTTCAATAGGGGGTGTGTCCGGCCACTTATGCCTGTTTTCAAAGTTTAGGGAGTGAAAACTTACTCCAAACTAACTTAGAATGGAGTAAGTGAAGATTTTTGTACGCTCAAAAAAACCTTGTCTGCACATAGAAAATCAGGCGTAGGTTATAAATTAGGCGTAGGGAACGAGGTGGGGGGGGGGGTGAACTCATTAAATTCTACAATCATTCAGCAGTCATACTTATACAAATAAAGATCCAACCTGAATAAAAATTTATAAGCAAAGAATTAAATAATCCATGTTCCTACCTGTGTGAAACAGTAGCAGCCTTCGAGCTGCTGTGCTTCAGGCAGGCCTTTCATGTTGGAGACAGGCAGGGGTGGCGTCAGTGTCTCGACGGCAGCCCCAACAGCGGCAGCGAGCTGCCTTCAAGCTGCGGTGCTACAGGCAGGCATTCCTTCCGTCAGTGGCTGGCCGGCAGCCGAGGAAGCAACACGCACGCAGCTTTCGAAGGGGGTTGAGGTCATTCAGCCACGCGATCGGGGCGGCATCAGTGGCTGGCCGGCAGCCAAAGAATCAACACGCACGCAGCTTTCGAAGGGGGTTGAGGCCATTCGGCCACGGGATAGGGGCAGCGTCAGTGGCTCGATGGCAGCCGAAGATACAGCAAGCAGCCTTCGAGCTGTGAGGGGACTGAGGCCTTTTGGCCAGGGACAGGGAGAGGCAGCCACATAGACAGTTTTATATTTAAATTTGCAGAATGGGTGCTGCATTATCAACACCACATATTATGCAATGGTTCGCCATCAATTCACTGCATAGGAGAGAATTGATTAGAGCTCACCGCACCAGGAACGTCGTAGTCCGTAGGTTGCTGGGCACGAGACCTTATCCACGTCGACAATATCGAGCCAGGCGCTCGTACCTGGACATGAGCGAGGCTGATTGTGTCAAAAGGCTGCATATCCGCGGAGAAGTTGTCGCTGAGATCTGTGATATGCTGAGAGCAGATTTTCAGCCTAGAAGCAGAACGCCAACTGCCCTGTCTGTTGCAGTGAAGGTAACAGCTGCACTTTCTTTCTGTGCCTCGGGATCGTTTCAGGCTACAACTGGAGATGTGTGTGCCTTCTCTCAACGTGCAATACATGGCTGCATTTACCAGGTCACGGCTGCACTGTATGCGCGAAGGAATGACTTCATCAATTTCCCAATGACTGCACAAGCGATCCATGAGAGGGCTGTGGGCTTCTTCAGGATTGCCGGCTTCCCAAAGGTACAGGGCTGCATTGATTGTACCCACATAGGCTTGCGAGCACCTGTGGAGGATTCTGAGCAGTACCGAAATAGGAAAGGTTTCCACTCTATCAATGTGCAGCTCGTGTGTGACGACAAGCAGCGCATCATGTCAGTCGATGCGAGATACCCTGGCAGCACCCACGATGCGTTCACCCTACGCGACAGCGTTATATCTGACATGTTTGAGCAACAGCCAGAAGGGCAGAGCTGGCTACTGGGAGACAAAGGGTACGGCCTGACCACCTGGCTCATGACGCCCCTACGCGTGACAGGACGGAAGCTGACCGTCAGTACAACATGGCGCACATTGCGACGCGCAGCATCATTGAGAGGACCATTGGCATATTGAAACAGCGATTCCGATGCCTGGACCATTCTGGAGGACACTTGCTATACTCTCCTCAGATTGTCGGTCACTTCACTGTTGTGTGCTGCATGCTCCATAACTTAGCCATCATGAGGCAGCAGAAGCTGCTAGTGGAACCAGAAGACCTACGTGAGGGTCCAGTGCATGATGATAATATTACAGAACAGCAGGATGTGGATGATGACGACGATCAGGAAAGCATGCAAGTGCCTGATGCCGGAGCACGAGGTCGAAAGAGGGCCGTCCATCGTGCCCCTTTAACGATTGCTCGAGCCTTGCGCCAGCAGCTCATCCATGAACGCTTCAATTACTGATGCCTGAGGGCTCTGCGAGCACTGTTGCGCATGGACATGTTTATTCTTTGCAGTTGTTCCTACGTTGTGTTGTGTTAATGGAACATGAAACAGTTTTAATGAAAAAATATTTTATTGAAAAGTTAACGCCACTGTAATAAAATATTTGTTGCATCAAACTAGTTTGATGCAACAAATATTTTATTATGACTCTTGAAGATCACAAAAACTTTAAGATCACTTATAAATTTGTAAAGTTACAAAAGTTACAAAACAATCGCAATGTGAAAAATCTTACACTCTTAAGATCACTTAAACTTCAAGATCACTTTTTAGGTGCAAAATTAAATAAGATGCAAAATGTGAGAGCATTTACACTATAAGATCACTTAAAAACCATAAGATCACTTATAAGTTGTAAAGTTACAAAACTTACAAAACAATTTCAATTTGAAAAACGCTACTACAGCTACATCAAGAACAAGAACAAAAGCAGCAAAGAAAGGCTGCAACCATCTCTCATCCACATCTCAATGAATGTTCACTTCTTCATGGGGGTGTCATTTGATTGGCCGGGCTGTGTGCCCTTCTTGCAGCAGCTATCTCAACCAGGCCCTCCCTGATGGTCTGTGCCGTCATTTGCACTCCCTCGGACATTCCCTCCCTAAGTTCCCGTGTCATGACTGCTATTCTCCCATCAGGACCGTCAACTCTTCACCCACTGCACTGACGCCACCGATGAGTGATCGGGTAAGCTCATTGGTCTCCATACTCAATGCCACAACCTGAGCCGCATCTGTTGCATCTCAGGAGAGCATGTCTCCAATCTCCTTCTCCTCTGCCTGGGTCTGCCTCGTGGTACCACTACACAGGGAGGCACGGGCACGGACGATGGGACGCTCGGTGTTGCAAGCGGCACCACTACACAGGGAGACGCGGGCTGGGACTGTGGGACGCTCTGTGTTCCAGACGGCAGAACTAGAGGGAGAGGCTTGGGCTGGAATGGTGGGACGCTCCGTGTTGCAGACGGCAGTACTGGAGGGAGAGGCTTGGGCTGGAATGGTGGGACGCTCCGTGTTGCAGATGGCAATACTAGAGAGAGAGGCTCGGGCTGGGACGGTGGGACGCTCTGTGTTGCAGATGGCAATACTAGAGAGAGAGGCTCGGGCTGGGACGGTGGGACGCTCCGTGTTGCAGATGGCAATACTAGAGAGAGAGGCTCGGGCTGGGACGGTGGGACGCTCCGTGTTGCAGATGGCAATACTAGAGAGAGAGGCTCGGGCTGGGACGGTGGGACGCTCTGTGTTGCAGACGGCAGTACTGGAGGGAGAGGCGCGGGCTGGAACGGTGGGATGCTCTGTTGCAGACGGCAGAACTAGAGAGAGAGGCTCGGGCTGGAACGGTAGGACACTCGGTGTTCCAGACGACAGCACTCGAGTGCGAGCCATGGGCTGGGATGTTGGACGAATGGGTGTAAACTACTCCATGATATCAGCAGCAGCACTGGGACCCGCAGCTTCGGAATCAAAACCATAGTAGGTGGATCCAGAACCTATGCGAGAGGGAGGCGCAGGCTGGGACGGTAGTGCATTATACCAGCAGCACCACTGGGACCCGCAACATTGGAATCAAAACCATGGAAAGTGGAACCAAGACCTATGCTAGGGGTTGAAACTCTTATGCCCCTTGATGGGGGCTCATAAACATTAATTTGGAAGCTCTCCCCTGTAGACATTTCAGTCATTGCTGCCATCATCCAGTCTGGTTCATCCGCATCTGGTTGTAGTCGTTCTTGTTCTGTACCCTCAGGATCCTCAGGGTTGGCAGCAGCAGCAGCAGCATCATCATCATCATCATCAACATCATCATCATCATGTTCTGCAAAATACATCAGAACAGTCAAATGTTTAACAGCAAGGGAGGGGGCCGGATGGGTGGCATGAGTACTCTCACACATAGCAGGCCAGGCAGCAGGTTGATTTGAAGGGCCACGATGCATTTTCAGGACTTACCCTCTTCCTCGCGTGAGGGCCCAGCTTCTGCTGTACTGATTGCTTTTCTCCATGTACGACTCATCATAGCAGCTACCCTCTGTTCCAAGGGTGTCAGTGGATGCAGGTTGGGCATACCTCCTCCTGTCCGAGTTGCTTCCCTTTTGCTGTGGGCCAATTTCTTCTGCAAAGAGTAAAATATAACTTTTTACAGAGTGTGTCAGTCTGCAAGGTGGGACATACAGATAGCCAGGTTACAATTACGATTAAATTAAAAATGGGAAATATTACTTGCACTAACTACTTGACCAAGGTCGTGCCATTTCTTTTTACACTGGCTTCAAGATCTCATGGTATGCACCACTGCGCAGTAATCTTCTGCAACTTGGTTCCACCGTTTCTTCATTTCTTTTGGTGCCACTTTTATGCGACCTCTGTTGCTGGTATCTCGCTCCTGCCATCTCTGCTCAATTATGTTGACTAATATCTCCACTTCCTCATGCAAGAAATTCTTTGTTCTTGGTGGACATTGATCCATTGCAAAGTTGAATTGGCACTCTTAGTTCTCAAAACACACAGTCCTTAATTTGCATGCACCAATGCAGCACATGTTCTGCAAGTTTAGCAGTGAAAAGCTGCACTCACTGATTTCAGCAGGTGATTTATTTAACAGTGCTGCTAAAAGCACTCCCTCACACACAAAAATATCTCAAAAATTAAATCACAAGCCTTTCTAGGGGTCCAAGAGACAAATCTTCACTTTTCCTCCAGTCCCGTTAAAAATGGCCGAGTGCCAATGTTTGTTTCACACTGCGCGCATGCTCCAACGCGCACGCGCAGGGTTGCCAGCACGACGTTGCCTCATTTGAATTAGACCCGCCCCCCACTGCTTACAGAATCGGCACGAGTGTCTGGCTCCGCCCCCCGCTGTGATCTGCGCGCCGCGCCAAGCTGGCTTAGAGCTCCGAGGAGCCGGAGAATCTCGCAGTATTTTTCCTGCGCACTTTTGGGCGCGAAGAACAGGCGTCCAGCTCGGGGCTGCGCCGTTCTTGGCGCGGCCCGTAACTTTGGCCCTATGTTTCTATCAGCAAGATTGGCATAGACAATGGTGAAATCTAGGAACTTCTGGGCCATAATTCCTCAATATGGTTCTGTGTAAGGATGCCACAAACAAAAAAGGCTCTAATAGAACTTAGCTTTATTAAACAGTAATTTGAAATGAATTTAAAATAATTAATGCTTTCACTTTGTAAATATAATTCTATGAGATATTTGCATATTCTTTGTCCTCTTTAAGAATTAAAATTAAAATATATCAATAAAAATATCGCATAACATACACAGCTGAAATATGTAACAATTGAGCTACCTAAGTACCAATATGATTTCCAAGTTGCTAGTGACTAAAGTTATAAATAATACTTAGAATAAGAAGATTTTTGTGTATTCTACATTTGCATTAGTTTTGCGTATTATTACCTACCATCATTAATGATCGTACAGTACTGTAGTACAAGATATGAGAAAATGCATATTGGAGAAATAGTAATAAGGAGAGTGTAATTTATAAAGAGTCAACATTTATTATTTGTAATCACACAGATATAAATTTCACAAACAAAATATTCAATAATTACATATATACATTACCACAAGCAGCACACATGTTAATTGAATCATATCTGAATGGATGTCGTAAATTACCCATCTCTTTCCTGTTTTTAAACTTACTTGTCTACTTTGCCCAATGTGTTTTTGTATCATTGCCATTGACAGAACTTTACAAACAGCTACAAGTTGTGAATCAATCTGGTGATGGACTGATTAACTGAGAGAGATCGGAACATAGGCCAGCAACCAGCACCCAAGTCGGGAAATGGGAGGATCTAAAATGTGAGATAATGGGCCGAAGATTCCGGCCTTGCCGGGTCCGCACGAAGCGTGCACAGACCCAGCGAGGCCTCGCAAAATCCGGTTTTTGAGGCGCAATGCACATGTGCCGAAAACCGGCTTTTCCGATCTGTCAAAATTTCTCTTGACAGATCCTCCGGATCCCTGGGAGAAGAACATTTGCGTGGGAGAGATTGGGCTATTTGCCCAACTCATGCCCAGCGAATGTCCTTCAAACTTTTATGCCTGGTAAAAGCAGGCCTTTAGCTTACTTTTGCCAGTGAAAGAATTTTAAAACATATAAAAATTAAATTTAATCATTCATTTTTATGTTAAAAACCTGGTCCATTAAGGTAAGTTTATTGTTAACCCTATTCAAACACATAAAAAAAAATTCCCCCTAATATTTTCTTTTTCTAAAACATTTAGTTACATTTCATTTAAATTAATTTTAAATATGTGAGGTGTTTTTTAAATTTATTCTGCTGTGTTTCTTGTTTTAGGAGTTTTTCTCATTGATAGTAATGGGAATGCGCACAAACGGAGTTCCCATTTTTATCAATGAGAATACTGTTCCGTGATTGGTTTTCCAGACCCATGTGACTCCAGCATTTCTGTACGTACGGGGCAGTCATCTCCCCGTGCGCTGCACAGCAAATGAAGGCCTCCGACCGCAATCGAAGGCGCCTCCGTGACCACTAGCTATTTTCGTTAAAAAATTTTGGGTCGGAGGCGTTTATCCGAAGGAAGCTTCTGACTGCAATTTTCCCCCCAAAACTCTATTTTTTGTTCTCGAGTTGTGGGTAATGGTGGCACAGCTGCATTTATTGCCCATCCCTAGTAGCGATTCTGGTAGGGCTACTTCAGGTACAGCAAGCAACTAAGAAAGCAAATGATATGTTAGCTTTTGCTACAAAGGGATTAGAGTATAAAAGTAAAGAAGCATTACTACAATTATACAGGGCATTGGTGTGGCCATACCTGGAGTACACTGTACAGTTTTTGCCTTAGAGGGAGTGCAATGAAGGTTCTCTTGACTGGTTCCTGGGATGAGAGGATTGCCCTATGAGTAGATTAGGCCTATATTCCCGAGAGTTTAGAAGAATGAGAGGTGATCTAATTGAAACATATAAAATTCTTAAGGGGCTTTTCAGGGTTAATGCTGGGAAAATGTTTCCCTTGGCTGGGGAATCTAGAACACGGGGTCACAGTCTCATAATAAGGGCTTGGCCATTTAGGACTGAGATGAGGAGAAATTTCTTCACTCAAAGGGTTGTGAATCTTTGGAATTCTCTACCCCAGAGAGCTGTGGAAGTTCAGTCGTTGAATATATTCAAGACAGAGGTCGATATATTTTTGGGGACGAAGGAAATTAAGGGATATGAGGATAGTGCAGGAAGGTAGAGTTGAGGTAGAAGATCAGCCATGATCATGTTGAATGGTGGAGCAGGCTCGAAGGGTGAAATGACCTACTCCAGCTCCTATTTCTTATGTTCTGTTTTTTTTGAATTGTTGCTGTCCATGTTAAAAAAGGAGGCAGACAAAAAGCAGGAAACTATAGACCAGTTAGCCTAATATCTGTCGTTGGGAAAATGCTGGAGTCCATTATTAAGGAAGCAGTAGCAGGACATTTGGACAAGCAAGATTCAATCAAGCAGAGTCAGCATGGTTTTATGAAAGGGAAATTATGTTTGATAAATTTGGTGGAGTTCTTTGAGGATGTAACGAGCAGGGTGGATAAGGGGGAACCAGTGGATGTGGTGTATTTGGATTTCCAGAAGGTATTCGATAAGATGCCACATAAGAGGTTACTGCACAAGATAAAAGCTCACAAGGTTGGGGGTAATATATTAGCATGGGTAGAGGATTGGCTGACTAACAGAAAACAGAGAAAAATGGGTCATTTTCCGGTTAGCAAACAGAGACTAGTGGGGTGCTGCAGGGATTGGTGCCGGGCACTCGACTATTTACAATCTATATTAATGACTTGGATGAAGGGACCAAGTGTAATGTAGCCAAGTTTTCTGATGATACAAAGATGGGTGGGAAAGCAAATTGTGAACAGGACACAAAAAATCTGCAAAGGGATAGAGATAGGTTAAGTGAGTGAGCAAAAATTTGGCAGATGGAGTATAATGTTGGAAAATGTGAGGTTATCCACTTTGGCAGAAATAATAGAAAAGCAAATTATAATTTAAATGGAGAAAAATTGCAAAGTACAGAGGGACCTGTGGGTCCTTACGCATGAAACTCAAAAAGTTAGTATGCAGGTACAGCAAGTAATCAGGAAGGCAAATGGAAAGTTGACCTTTATTGCAAGGGGGATAGAGTATAAAAGCAGAGAAGTCCTGCTACAACTGTACAGGGTATTGGTGAGGCCACACCGGGAGTACTGTGTACAGTTTTGGTCTCCGTATTTAAGGAAGGATATACTTGCATTTCAGGCTGTTCAGAGAACATTCACTGGGTTGATTCCGGAGATGAGGGGGAATGACTTATGAAGATAGATTGAGTAGGTTGTGCCTATACTCATTGGAGTTCAGAAGAATGAGAGGTGATCTTATTGAAACTTAGAAGATAATGAGGGGGCTCGACAAGGTGGATGCAGAGAGGATATTTCCACTCATAGGAAAATTAAAACTAGGGGACATAGTCTTAGAATAAGGGGCCGGCCATTTAAAACTGAGATGAGGAGAAATTTCTTCTCTGAGAGGGTTGTAAATCTATGGAATTCTCTGCCCCAGAGAGCTGTGAAGTCTGGGTCATTGAATAAATTTAAGGCGGAGATAGACAGATTTTTGAGCGATAACGGAGTAGGGTTATGGGGAGCGGGCAGGGAAGTGGAGCTGAGTCCATGATCAGATCAGCCATGATTTTATTGAATGGCGGAGCAGGCTCGAGGGGACATATGGTCTACTCCTGTTCCTATTTCTTATGTTCTTATATGGTGATGGTCCTTATATGATCGTGTTTGGTAGGGAAAATGAAGAATTGGAGATAATAATACAAAAAATAAACTGCATGTTGCCACAATTTTCCCTAGAAAGAATCTTAGTAGTTATTGTTTGAAATTTCAAAATATGTAAAATTAACATAATCAACAGTTGTACATTTTGTGATATCACATTACATAATTTCTTGGATATCCAGTGATGTCACAAGATTCAGAAATTGTATCTGTTTTATAACTTTAAAAATCTTATCCAGAAAGGTAGCAAAAACCAAATGATATCACATTCATTCCCTCCTCCATTCACGATCTTTAATTGCATGCAATCCTCTTAATCAGGGAGGACAAGAATGTGGGCTAATGAATGACTCATGTGTTTCTTTCAATAACAATGCTCCTTCATCTCCAACCAACGTATTATATTTGCGGTGTGGAGAAATAGGAGGAAGAAAATATGGATGATATATCAGTCTCTGTCCTATCACAAATGTTGTTACTGTGAGCCATCACATTTAGCAACCAAGGCTGAAAAATGACAAAGTGCATTAGCGCTATAGTGGGCAGGATTGACTGAACATAATGTGGACTCAAACCTAAGACAGCCTCAAGGTGAAGTAAATATTCTGAATATAAATCATTTTTGCCAATTAAACATTTACCAACTAGAATGTCTCTTCCTATAAACCCTAGTGATTCTGTTCTTTTGTACAAAAGAATTAGAATTTATGTTTTCTGACATATGACAGTTGTTACTTTTGATGGGCTTGCAAGAAGTGGAATGTATTGAGGCGTTTGGAAAAGTTTGTCTGTTTGTAAGATTGTTTGTGCTTTTCAGTGAATATTCAAACAGATTTTTCAAAAATGAAGTGGTAGTGTTATATTCTTTCTTAAACAGAATTATATAACACTTTGGGAAAAACTGGCAGCATAATATCCCATAGGTTGAAGATAAAATTGTAACCACTTCCACTGCTGGGAGATACTTGCCACGAGTGGTTACATAGACAGGGACAAAGGTAATCCATGAAATGAAGTAAATCGACATGCTAAATGTGATAAACTTAGCCTCATTGTAGCCTTCTGGCAACTTTCTACCTTTAAAGGCAAATATAAAACAAATCAGTGCGAGGAATGCTATATACCCCAACATAACAACAAATGCTACAGAAGAACCCTCATTACATTCTAGCACAATTTCCCTTGGCAATCTCTTGGTATCTGTTTGAGCTCTGGGGCCATTAAAAACCAACCATGTTGTGCAAATGATAATCTGGCATCCAGTACAGACACCATTGATGAGCTAGGGATTGTACAGGTTCTTCAAATGCTTTTGATTAGCTGGGTTGAAGTTGAATGCTAGTCGTATTTTAAGTGATTTTGTCAGAGCACATGAAACAGAAAGAGTAAAGCTGATGCCAAATAAACATTGCCTGATTTTGCAAGTAGAGTCGTTCGGTTTTCCGAGAAAACAGCCGACACTTGCAAAACCGAGCAACAAAGAGATGAGCATTATGAAGGTCATGTTGCCACCATTCGATTTAACAGCTGGTCTGTTGACATTCTTGATAAAAATAACAATTATTACAATGATTAAAACAATTCCAAAGGCTGCAAAAATTAACAATACGATAGAAAATCCATTACTCCAGTCAAGAAATACAATTTTTTTTTTGTTGCATACAACACTTCCTGTCGGAGCCCACTCATCTTCTGAGCAATGAAAACACTGCTGTGCATCTGAAATGAAGAAGATCAAAAATGATTTAAAAAAATTAACATATCAAATTATATCTAACTTATATCTGGCGGTGCAGGCTAGAAGGGCCGAATGGCCTACTCCTGCACCTATTTTCTATGTTTTTTTCCTCTTGAATATATCCAATGAACTGGCATCAACAACTCTCTGCAATAGGGAATTCCACAGATTAACAACTCTCTGAGTGAAGATGTTTCTCCTCATCTCAGTCCTAAATGGTCTATCCTTTATCCTAAGACTATGTCCCCTGGTTCTGGACTTCCCCAACATCGGGAACATTCTACCCGCATCTAACCTGTTCCGTCCCGTCAGAATTTTATACGTTTCTATGAGATCCCCTCTCATCCTTCTAAACTCCAATGTATAAAGGCCTAGTTGATCCAGTCTCTCCTCATATGTCAGTCCTGCCATCCCGGGAATCAGTTTGGTGAACCTTCGCTGCACTCCCTCAATAGCAAGAACGTCCTTCCTCAGATTAGGAGACCAAAACTGAACACAATATTCCAGGGTAATTTACACAGGGTAAATAGTGCCAGGGTAGACTGGGGGAGAGAGAGGAGAGTTGCAGCTTCAAGCAGAGCAGGGGAGGGGAGTGGCTGCATGGACTGGGGGGAAATGAGACTGAGTCAGCCTTGGCTCACTCTTGCCTCTGAGTTAGAAGGTTGTAGGTTCAGGCCCCACTCCAAAGACTTGAGACTCTAGGTTGGCACTGAGTTCTCTGTGCTCGACCAGTTCTGGTCTCTTGTGCATCCCTGATTTACATCACTCCACCATTGGTGACCGTGCCTTCAGCTGCCTGGGTCCTGAGCTCTGGAATTGACTCTCTAAACCTATCTGCTTCTCTTCTCTGTCTCTTTTAATACACTCCTTGAAACCTACTTCCTTGATTAGGCTGCTGGTCATCTCTCTTAACATCTCCATAGAAACATAGAAACATAGAAAATAGGTGCAGGAGTAGGCCATTCGGCCCTTCGAGCCTGCACCACCATTCAATAAGATCATGGCTGATCATTCACCTCAGTAACCCTTTCCTGCTTTCTCTCCATACCCCTTGATCGCTTTAACTGTAAGGGCCATATCTAACTCCCTCTTGAATATATCCAATGAACTGGCATCAACAACTCTCTGCAGAAGGGAATTCCACAGGTTAACAACTCTCTGAATGAAGAAGTTTCTCCTCATCTCAGTCCTAAATGGCCTACGCCTTATTCTAAGACTGTGTCCCCTGCTTCTGGACTTCCCCAACATCAGGAACATTCTACCCGCATCTAACCCGTCCCGTCCCGTCAGAATCTTATATGATTCTGTGAGATCCCCTCTCATCCTTCTAAACTCCAACGTATAAAGGCCCAGTGAATCCAGTCTCTCCTCATATGTCAGTTCAGCCACCCCAGGATTCAGTCCGGTGAACCTCCGCTGCACTCCCTCAATAGCAAGAACATCCTTCCTCAGATTAGGAGACCAAAACTGAACACAATATTTCAGGTGAGGCCTCACCAAGGCCCTGTACAACTGCAGTAAGACCGCCCTGCTCCTATACTCAAATCCCCTAGCTATGAAGACCAACATACCATTTGCTTTCTTCACCGCCTGCTGTACCTGTATGCCAACTTTCAATGACTGATGAACCATGAAACTCAGGTCTTGTTGCATCACTCCTTTTCCTAATCTGCTGCCATTCAGATAATATTCTGACTTCGCATTTTTGCTCCCAAAATGGATAACCTCACATTTATCCACATTATACTGCATCTGCCATGCATTTGTCCACTCACCTAACCTGTCTAAGTCACCCTGCAGCCTCTTACTGCCCCCCTCACAGCTCACACCGCCACCCAGTTTAGTGTCATCTGCAAACTTGGAGATATTACACTCAATTCCTTCATCTAAATCATTAATGTATATTGTAAAGAGCTGGGGTCCCAGCACTGAGCCCTGCGGCACTCCACTAGTCGCTGCCTGCCATTCTGAAAAGGACCCGTTTTTAAGCCTACTCTTATTTCAGATTTACTGTAGCCCATCGACATGGCTGAGTGAATTTGTCTAGTGATTAGTTGAACCATACAGGCCAAAATGGTCCCAGATTCCATCCCCAATCTCTGATAACTTAGATGATCGTAGCCACAATGGTGGTAGGACTGCTACAGTTGGCCTCAGTTTCGCTACATTAGGCAAGGGAAGTAGGCCAGATTTTTGCACCTAATTATTGTTCAGCGAACTTTCTGGGAAACAACTGAGTGTGTTTGCGTGAATTACAAGCAAAACTGGATAACGTTGGCTTTGATGCCTTCCTTGGCGAATATTGTGCCTGCAGACAATGTCAAGTCTCACATGAGTAATGCCCACTTGAGCAAGATATTGAGGGCATCTGGCAATTGTACATCTGTACTTCAGTGAGGCGAGAAGGAGGGGAGAAAATTGGTCAGAAAAACTCAGAGTAAAGTGTACTATTGTGAGATGCGTGAAATGAATGGTGAATGTTTTCATGTCACAAATTCCAGGGCATGGATGCTGTTAGGATTGTTTTCTTTTCAAAAATTCTGTTGAGATATAGTACTTCACTGTGGCTGTGTCTGTAGAGGTGGAAGAATTTGCTGGGAAGAAATTACTAACCCATTGCTCCCACTCCATTCATCATTAGAAGCCTAATCATGCAAAGATACTGGGGCTGAAATTAAAGGCCTGTTACCGCCGTTTTGTGGCGGCCATGCAGTGGAAGCAAGTGGCCACCGCATTGCAGTCCATTGCTCAGGGATTTTTCGGCCTGTCTCCACTTCCGGCCTGCTGCTGCCGTCCGCTACAACCCCGCATCTCCAGCACATTCCGCCCCAAATTTATCTTTAAAATTCTTTGCTCCGTCGCATGGTCCCCCTCCTGGTTTTTCTGTCAGTGCACCTGGTTTCTTGCCTGTGAGCCAAGAGGAGGGCGCACTGCCATGGCCGCCATGTTTTTATTTTTGCCGACCGACTTCCTGATCGGCCGGATAAGTATTGCCCTGGGTTCGGCCAGGCCGCCAGCAGGCAGCCTGGCACCTCCTCTTGGGTTGTGCTGGCCCAGCCAAAACCATCCCTGGTGGCCCAGTGGCCGAACTTACAGAATCGACGATTCTCTCCCTTTAAATGAGGGGAGAGACGTGCTGCCACACACACGCAGTGATGTCACCACTGCTCCGCTGCTGAGTGACAGCGGTGGAGACGTGGTCCCACCCCAACCTCCACCCCTCACCAGGACTTACCGCCACATCTCCGCCCCCATTATGACCAACTTCCGGTCTTGTCGAAAAAAAACGACAAAGACCTGAATATCGGTCAGGAGGTGACCTTTTCCCATGCAGCGGTAAAACCAGGTAAGAAATTGTCGGTGTGCCAGCTTTCTGGCATGGCTGAATTTCGGCACCACTATCTCCTCCTTTATACCATTCATATTTCATATATATGGTGTAACACATTATTGTACAATAGATGATGTAGACAATAATTTACCACCTACCAATTGTTTTGGAGAATGTATTCAAGCTGCAATTTACACAATCATAGCAACATGTGTGTTGGCCTTCAGATGACAGCTTTATTTGTCCTGGTTGGCAGTGGTTTGAGCAGATAGATGCCATACCCTTTTAAGAAAATGAAAACAATATTTAGAAATGTTGGAAAGACCTAGAAAGCACTATAATCACAAAATGTAATCTCTAATTATACCATCAGCTAGGTTTGATAATATACTAGTTAATTATAATTTTAAAACTAAACAGAGGCTGCTTTTTGTGGTTGTAGCAAGTGCAGCTTGGAGTAGTACTGCGGCCAAGTTAGTTATCCAAAGCTAAACAAAGCAAAGTTTTCAAAAAGGAATATTTCCAAACTGATGGAAAGTTTCAACGAATGAAAAAAAAAATATTGTACTCTGATTGAAAAATGGTAACTTGCGTGTTTTAAACATTTGTGAGAATTCTTGAACAAATTACTTATGAACCTACGTTCACAAATATAAATCAAAATGATTGGTTATTGTATCAGTTTAATAAGAACTAGTGTAATTTTTTTATCATTATTTAGTCATTCGTAAATAACCCAATCAGTTTAGGTCATTGACATATGTACTTGTCTTTCAGCCACTTGGGCTAATCACTTGGAAATGTTAAGAATTATTGTATATAACCTAATAGCTATACATATTTCCTGGTGGAAATTTGATGAATATACACAATAAGGAAATTATATTTATTTTAAGGGGGCAAGGGATTGTTATACTCCATTTTTGTCGTATTCATTGATTTCTCTCATTACGCCTCCTATTGTTTCATGCAAATATCGCCTGACATTTAACTCTCTCCTGACCTCCACTTAAACACTTTATCAATCATTTAATTTCTATTCCTGTGTGTGTTTGTGTGTTTAATCCCATTTCTTCCTCTTGTTCCTTTTACATTCTGTTTGTCTGTAATGGCTTTCAATTCTCAGACCTGAAACACTAATGTGTTTGTTTTCCCCACAGAGGCTGCTTGATGTTTCCTGAATTTTGTGGTTTTTGTTCAGATATCCAGCATCTGCAGTATTTTGCTTTTTGTTCAAGGGATTGCTGATTTTGGTACGGGGCAAGTTTTAACTTCAGCAGGGGTGGAAAACTGGCGTTCTTCCCATTGAAGACAACAGGAAAGAGAATCGAGCGCCATGTGTAATGGACGGCCAGTCTGATACCGCCAGTTTTCCGGCCCCCACTGAAGTTAAAAGTTATCACCTTACATATCTAATAAGAATTTGAAGATCAAGGACTGTGCTGCTGAATGTCAGAATCAGTTACCCTAAGAGAATGAATTCAATCATCAAACTCAGAGCAACATCCTGGGATACATTGGGCAGTTTTTGTTTTTTCAATAGAAATTACAGACCACTCAGAGCTTAAATTTTCAAGTAAGGTGTTGCAAATTTTCTGTACAGACTGCAAGGCATATTTAGCTTGTGTGCTTCATAGCTAGTAGAGAAGGAATTTTTTCTTCTCATTCATTTAGCAAATTCTAACATAAGTTTTCTTTAAAGGTAAATAATCTATTTGAACTATTGTTATTTTGTTGAGATGTTTTCTTTGTCATAGAATATTATTGAATTGTGATCATATTTTTTAACTAAAGATCAATGAGAGAGTGGTACAAGTACAGTTTTTATTACCATTTCATTTCATTACTGATTTAATTATCTGCACTGTTCTGTCAGTAGACTGGCTGTAAATGCAGTTTTATAAGGTTGAACGGCAGTTCTGTTTCTTCACAAGAAACTCTCCTTGTCGTGGTACCATCTGTGATCATTGATCAAATATATCCAAAAGGGTAACTCACAACTAAAAATGTGACAGGAGCGTTTTCATTGCCTACACCACTAGATGTCATAAAGTAATGCATAATTAATCTGTGATACAAACAGAAAATGCTGGAAGCACAATGCTGATCAGTTACCATCTGTGGAGAGAACAGACAAGTTAACATATGGACCCATCACTCATGGTCTTCACATTCTATCACACTAGCCTTTGCATCTATGGCCTTTAGTTACTGGCCCACTCGTCAGCCAGTAACTAAAAATGCTTTCTCCTTATTTACTCAATCAAAATCCCTCATAATTTTGAAAACCTCCATTGAATCTCCACTTAAGCTTCTCTGCTCCAAAAAAGAACAACCCCAGCTTCTTTAACTTTACACATCCTTTGTTTTTTAATCTTCTGACATACCGGCCCTGATTGTTATCTGTGTTTCTCTCTGATTGTATTAATATGGCTGTCTGTTTCTTATGTTTCAGTCTGCAGAAAGGGGCTGCACCCAAAACATTGGCCCACATTTTGTGGTCAGAGGCTTCCAACCAGAAAACAATCTACAAACTTATCTGCTGATCTGGGTGGTTCGGCGACTTGTAGTCCTGGGCCTCTACGCATAGGCCCACGTATCCCAGGAGCGTAGGTGCTTCGCAAGCACCCCTGGGATCATGTGGGCTGGCCCAACCAATGAAAGTAGGGGGAATCCCCACTCATACTTATGGTGAGTACCATCTCTATGAAGCTGCAATAAGTATATATGGGAATACCCCCCAAAACACACAAACACAATAAATTAAAAAAACACAATACATATTTAACATTAATTAAAATGCAATTTAATTAAATATTTATTTTTTTGAATTAATTTTTTGGAATTGTTTTCGAATGGTGGGAAAATTTCGGTCGGAGGCTTTCTTCGTACGAATGCCTCTGACCCGAAAAAAATCTACGAAAGTACCTGGTGGACCCGGAGCAACCTACAATCCCGGTCGGAGGCTTAGATTCACTGCGCAGCGTATGGGAAGATGTCGTTCAGGTACGTACGAACAAGCTGGAGTCACGTGGGCCACCAATCACTATGCAGTATGCTCATTGATAAAAATGGGAACTCTGTTTTGTGCAAATTCCCATTACTGTCAATGAGAATAACCCCTTAAAACACCGAAACACAGCACAATAAATTAATAAAATACCTCATATATTTAACATTAATTGAAATTAAATGTAATTAAATATATTTTTTTTAATATGTTTTAATAATGTTAAAAACAAACTTACCTTAATGGACAGAGTTTTTAATACAAAAATGAATGATTAAATTTATTTTTTATATGTTTTAAAACACTGGTAAAAGTAAGCTATGCTTCTGCTTTTACCAGGTGTAAAAGTTTGAATTGCATTCATTGGGCATGTGTTGGGCTAATACCGCAATCTTGCCCATGCGCTTGTCCTGGCTGTGGGGATATGGAGGATCTGTCAAGCCTTGACAGATCGGAAAAGCTGGTTTTCAACACATGCGCATCGTGAGCCGAAAACGGACTTTTGCGATGCCTTCCTGGGTCCGTACACACTCCGTACGGACCCAGGGAAACCAGGATTTCTGCCCCAATATGTTTTCACAGGGCTAAAAATAAATTTACCTTAATGGACAAACTTGGGCCCAAATTTGGTGGACTTGTTATTAGAAGTGAAAGTGGAAGGTGCAGGGGAGAGGGGTTTAAGGAGACAGTTGGTGGTGGAGAAAAGAAGTTGGAGATTATCTTTGCTCTCCAGGATTATGCTGGAGTAATGGCAGTTTTGCAGAGAAGAGTGATGTCTGATAGTGCAACAAGATCTGGTGATAGATATATAAACCAATTGTCTGCCAGATTCACTCAAGTCTGCATTCCTTGGACTTGAGGGAGCAAAATTGGGGCCATTATCGGAGGCAGGTCTGGCATTGTATGAAACGCTGGTAAATCTGCTTGTGCCTAACGAGCCAAAGGACACAATGCCTAAAAGAGATTTTAACGAAGCTGGAGCAGCACTACAACCTGAAATGGTTAGAAATTAATGAAAGCTATCATTTCGGGATTCAGAATCAAAAGACTGATGAATTTATCAGTGATTACATCGTACCATTAAAAAAGCTATCAATGCACTGTAATTTTGGAAACTTTCAAAACCTAGCATTATGGGATCATTTTGTTTGTGGGGTGAAAAATGATCCGATCAGAAGGAAGTTATTGACGACGGATGACTTGACTTTTGAGATTGCTTGTCAGATAGCGAGGTCGATGGGCATGGCCGAACAATATTACCGAGAATTAAATAACAATTACGGTCGTCAGTCAACCGAGGTAAATCACCTGCAGGTTCAAAGTAAAAGACAATGGGGGCCGAAAGTCTTAGAAACTGGAAATTCTAACAGAGCGTCAAAGTTGTGCTATAGGTGCCTGGGACAACACATTGCTCAAAGGGGTCCATACGTGAAGGCAGAGTGTTTCTTCTGCAGGAAGACTGGGCATCTTGTGAAGTCATGCCGACTGAAGGGTAAACCAGCTTTTAAAGCTATGAGTCCAGCGTTCAAATCTATGAGTAGAAATCCCAAGAGACTACATAGCATGGAAGAACAACAATAGGACGAGGAGATGTTAGAGTTACACGTCATCAGGAGCACGAGGTTAATGGACAGCGATTTGGAAAGCATCAAAATCCACATAGATGTTGCGGGATTCAAGATACCAATGGAAATTGACACAGGTGCATTCTTGAGTGTAGTACCGGAGTCACTATACCACGACAAATTGCATGATTTCCAACTGGTGAAATCCAAGAAAGAGCTGCGAGGCTACTCGGGAGAGAAAATTCCTGTGGTAGGTCATATCACTATACCGGTGAAATATTTGCCTCTAATAGTAGTGAAAAGAGACAAATCTGCCTTACTAGGAAGAAATTAGTTGAGCTCACTGAAGCTGGATTGGATTGAGATTTTCTGTGTGGAAGCGAGATTTTCATCAACGGATGAAGTTATCAAGAAGTATCCGAAGGTGTTCTGCAAAACAGGCAGTCCGATCCAAGGCTTCAAGGCGAGTGTCAGGGTACAGAAGGACGCTAGATCGGTTTACTACAAGCCACGTTCCGTACCATATGCACTCAAGGAGAAAGTTGAGCAAGAACTCAAAAGACTAGAGACTGAGAACATTATTTGTAAGATAGATCGATGTAATTGGGCTACATCCATTGTTGTTGTACCTAAGTCTGATGGTAAGGTAAGATTGTGTGGTGATTATAAAGTAACCGTAAACCAGGTTCCAGAGGGTAATGTCCCCAATACATTGCCGAATATAGATTTGTTCACAACACTGACAGGTGGTCAGATCTTCTCAAAACTGGATCTTACGAATGCCTACTTACAGCTTGAACTAGATGAGGAGTCCAAGTCATGTTTGACTATATATATTCATCTAGGCCTATATCAATTTAATAGGCTACCTTTTGGAGTGTCTTCCGCCCCAGCCATATTCCAAGGGGTGATGAACCAGATTTTGCAAGGCATTGAAGGGGTAGTATGTTATTTGGATGACATACTAATTTCAGCACCAAATAGGCAAATTCATAATAATATGTTGAATGAAGTCCTCAAACGGCTAGAGAAGCACAGATTACGACTGTCTGCTCATAAGTGTGAGTTCTTTAAAAATTCAGTGGAGTACTTCGGGTACAGAGTAGACAAAGATGGTTTGCATCTGACCAAGGAAAAACTGGATGCAATCAGAAATACACCCACTCCTAGGAATGTCACTGAAATAGGTCTTTTGAACTATTATGGGAAGTTCCTACCAAATTTGGCTACAGTATTACATCCACTGAATGAACTTTTGAAAAAACAGGTCCATTGGAAGTGGGCAAAAGAAGGCGATACAGCATTCAAGGAGTGTAAAAGCAAATTGGTAGAGAGCACCATGTTAGTTCACTATGACATATCTAAGGAGATTAAGCTAGCATGTGATGCCTCTCCGTATGGAGTTAGGGCAGTGATCTCTCATGTATCACATAGTGGGGAGGAAAGACCAATTGCTTTTGCTTCACGCACTCTCAGTGCCAGTGAGATTAATTATGCGCAAATTGAAAGGGAAGCTTTGGCATTAATTTTTGGGGTCAAGAAGTTTCACAAATACTTGTATGGTCATAAGTTTACCATCGGTATGGACCATAAGCCCCTAACAGCAATCCTCCATCTCAAGTCCCCAGTTCCAACATTAGCTGCAGCCCGAATGCAGAGATGGGCTTTGATTTTGTCAGCATATACAAATAATATTGAATACAGACGATCAGCTGATCACAGTAATGCTGATGCAATGTCTAGATTGCCTTCCCCATCACAAGTTACACCTGATAGGGAAGAAGTGTTTTATTTTTCATACGTTGATGAACTGCCAGTCACAGCTGAAGAGATTGGTAGAGCAACCAAACGTGACCCAGTGATGTCAAAGGTGTATGATTATATTGCAAATGGATGGTCAAACCAGGTAACAGACAAAGATATACATCCATTTGTACATTTATAGGAATGAATTATCAGTCGATAAAGATTGTATCATGTGGGGTGCAAGAGTGGTTATACCAAATAAATTCAGGTTCAAATTATTAGGAGACCTCCATGGCCAGCACCTGGGAATGTGCTTGACCAAGAGTTTTGCACGCAGTAATTTATGGTGGCCAGGTCTTGATAAAGATATAGAGTACATCATGAGTCAGTGTACGACATGTCAATCAGTAAGCAAGAAACCACCATCAGTACCATTACAGCCATGGAAATTGCCTCCCAGGGTGTGGCAAAGGCTACATATTGATTTTGCTGAGTTAGAAGGACAACAATTGTTCATTGTGATTGATAGCCATTCGAAGTGGGTTGAGGTGTTCCCAATATGGAAAATAACAAGTAAAACATTAGACATTTTACGGAGATTATTATTTTCATTTGGCCTCCCTGAAGAAATAGTTTCAGATAATGGACCACAATTTCATTCAGAAGAATTTGCACAATTCACGAGCAAAAATGGTGTGAAACATACCAAGGTTCCACCATACCATCCTGCTTCGAATGGTGCAGCAGAGCGCACTGTACAAATTGTAAAACGTACGCTCATAAATCAAATGTTAGATCCAAATCCAAGGAAACGATAGTTGTCATTGGATCACAAATTGGCTAATTTTTTGATTACATATCAAAATACTCCTCACACAACTACTGGTAGAACACCAGCAGAGTTGTTTCTCAAACGACAGCCACAAACCAGATTTTCTTTGTTAAAACCAAATTTGGCACAGTCTGTAGAAGAGACACAATTAAGACAGAAAGAGAATTATGATAGAGGTAGAGTAAAAGAGAGAAGTGTGAAATTAAACCAGAAGGTGAGAGTGAAGAACCATCACCATAAATGGTTAAAGTGGTTACCAGGAAGAGTGGTGAAGATATGTGGTCCTCGCACATATTTGGTAAAGATGTTTGATAATGGACAGGTTAGGTTTGTTCATAGTGATCATATTTTACCTACAGACATGGAAGGAGTTGAAGGTGGGAATGATTCAATTATTTCTGACTCATCAGATAGTTTTGATACACTAGTAGCAAATCCTAAATCCAATGTACTGGAAACAAATCCAGGAGAGAATCAGAATGAAAGTCTGAGTCCGAGTCAGGAAAATAAAGAGCCTGAAGTTAGAGTGAGTTCAAATGAAAATCAAGGAAATTGCGTGGAGGAAAATGTTCCTCAGGATGAGCCTCCAATGAGTGTGAAATCGACACCATGTTTGGAAGGTTCTGTTCGAGAGCAAAGGTATCCTCTTCGAAATAGAAAACAAGTGGTAAAGTTAAATTTGTAAATATGGAAAAAAAATAAGTCTATACCCTGTGTTATGTATAAAAATGAAAGTTATGTATGATGTTTGTTATAATAACTTTTTCATTAAGGAGGTAGAAGTGTAATGTCTGTAAGCTTGTAATGTTTGTAGCTCCACACTGTGGATGTGGATGTATTGTGTACTGCAGCTGCAGAGTTAATAATAAACAGAACCAGGCTGTTCCGGAGGCTTCCGACAGAGCTGCCTGCCATGTTAGGAGCTGTGTGTGCTGTGCTCTGTGAATATGAGGCAACCGAGGCATATGAAAGCATGGGCCTTGTGCTTAACATCCGTAAGGCAAATGTCCTACACCAACCTGTCCTCGCCGCACAGCACTGTCCCCCAGTCATCAAGATTCATGGCGTGGCTCTCGACAACGTGGACCATTTCCCATACCTCGGGAGCCTCTTATCAACAAAGGCAGACATTGATGCGGAGATTCAACATCGCCTCCAGTGCGCCAGTGCAGCCTTCGGCCACCTGAGGAAAAGAGTGTTCAAAGACCAAGCCCTCAAACTAGCACCAAGCTCATGGTTTACAGGGCCCTCCTATATGGGTCAGAGGCATGGACGACTTACAGAAGACACATCAAGTCGCTGGAGATATATCACCAACGATATCTCTGCAAGATCCTGCAAATCCCCTGGGAGGACAGACACACCAACATCAGTGTCCTCGCCCAGGCTAACATCCCCAGCATTGAAGTAGTAACCACACTAGATCAGCTTTGTTGGGCAGGTCGCTTAGTTCGCATGCCAGACTCGAGACTCCCTAAACAACTGCTATATGCGGAGCTCCTTCATGGCAAACGAGCCAAAGATGGGCCAAGGAAACGTTACAAGGACACCCTCAAAGCCCCTCTGGCGAAGTGCAACATCACCACTGACACCTGGGAGACCCTGGTCAAAGACCGCCCGAGGTGGAGAAAGTGCATCCGGGAGGGTGTTGAGCTCTTCGAATCTCAACGCTGTGAGCGTGAAGAGGTCAGGTGCAGGCAGCGGAAAGAGCGTATGGTAAATCAGTGCCACCCCCCTCATTCCCCTGATGAATATCTGTCCCACCTGTGACAGGGTTTGTGGCTCTCATGTTGGACTGTTCAGCCATCATAGAACTCATGTTAGGAGTGGAAGCAAGTCTTCCTCGATTTCGAGGGACTGCCCATGATGAATCTCTGATTGCAAAGTGGTAAATATTAACCCCATTTGCCACAAGAATACCGTATTTCTCGATTCCCATATTTTCTTCAAAAATCATATAATGCACTACAAATTGATAAATTAATAAAGGATGACACTCCCTGGTGTTCTTGCTGCGACGTCATGTTACGGGAAGTGTCTTTATTGAATCCTTCACATTTCAGACCATGTGCTGTTTACCATTGAACTAAAGGGTCGATTTTAAACCTGCCCACCTGGGGTGCAGGCAGTCACAATGGACACCTGCCTGTGGAATGCAATTTTTGAGCAGGCACGAGGGACAACTCGTTGGAAGGGAGCGAGGCCCTGATTCCAACTTTAACCTGAGGGGCGTGCATGTGGAGAAGTTGTCGTGGCTTCCCTGTCATTCCCATCTGGTCACAAGAGCAGGAATGCTCTTCAGGGATTCCACGAGCAAACCATGGACTTCCAGGGCTTCCCTCCTCCTCCCTTGACTGTGATGCCCTCCCAGCTCCCCGTTTCCAACCACTTACCTGAGTGCCGAGGAGTGCTCGCTCAGCCTCCTGTCACCCAATATTCCAGCTCCTTAGCACAGATGGAGCCTATGCAGATGAGGCACAGGAGTTACACAACGGAAAGTCAGAGGATTTGCCTTCCACTTGGAGCCCAACCACGTGAGTCCTGCCCAGGTGGTAAAATCAGGGCTTGTCCCCATAGCAACTGTAAATGGAATACTTGAGATCTAAAATGCGGGACAGTTTTCCTTTGTCACTCAACTATTCACAGTCTAGTGCTGAAACATAGAAGCCAATTAACATTCATAGAACTGTATTTTGTCCACTATTTTACGAGTGGTATTAAGAGACATGACTTCAAAGCCCACTGTTGCAGTTAAAAAACAAAGTCACAGTCTAAGGATAAGGAGTAAGCTATTTAGGACCGAGATGAGGAGAAACTTCTTCACCCAGAGAGTGGTGA
Source organism: Pristiophorus japonicus (assembly GCF_044704955.1). Taxonomy (NCBI): domain Eukaryota; kingdom Metazoa; phylum Chordata; class Chondrichthyes; family Pristiophoridae; genus Pristiophorus; species Pristiophorus japonicus. Next base: position 29,535,982 of record NC_091977.1, read on the forward strand.
ACCTGTGGAATTCTCTACCACAGAAAGTTGTTGAGGCCAATTCACTAAATATATTCAAAAGGAGTTAGATACTCGGGGGATCAAGGGGTATGTCGAGAAAGCAGGAATGGGGTACTGAAGTTGCATGTTCAGCCATGAACTCGTTGAATGGCGGTGCAGGCTCGAAGGGCCGAATGGCCTACTCCTGCACCTATTTTCTATGTTTCTATGTTTCAAAATTAAATAAATCTGAATTAACAAGCTAGTATCAATAATGATCTACATGAAGCTATCGAATTGTCGTAAAAACCCAACTGGTGCACTGATGTCCTTTAGAGAAGGAAAACTGCGGTCCTTACCCGGTCTGACCTATATGTGATTCCAGACCCACAGCGATGTGGTTGACTCTTAACTGCCCTTTGAAATGGCCGAGCAAGCCACTCAGTTGTACAGTTTGGGTCTCCTTATTTAAGGAGAGATGTAATTGCATTGAAGGCAGTTCAGAGAAGGTTCACGAGGTTGATTCCTGAGATGAGGGGGTTGTCATATGAAGAAAGGTTGAGCATGTTGGGCCTATACTCATTGGGGTTTCGAAGAATGAGCTGATCTTATTGAAACGTATAAAATTCTGAGGGGGCTTGACAGGGTGGATGTAGAGAGGATATTTCCCCTCATGGGGGAATCTAGAACTAGGGGGCATAGTTTCAGAATAAGGGGTCACACATTTAAAACGGAGATGAGGAGAAATTTCTTCTTTCAGAGGGTCGTGAATCTTTGGAATTCTCTACCCCAGAGAGCTGTGGAGGCTGGGTCATTGAATATATTTAAGGTGGAGATAGACAGATTTTTGAACAATAAGGGAGTCAAGATTTATGGGGAGCGGGCAGGAAATTGGAGTTGAGGCCAAGATCAGATCAGCCATGATCTTATTGAATGGCGGAGCAGGCTTGAGGGGCCAAATGGGCTACTCCTGCTCCTATTTCTTATGTTCTTATGCAACAAAGAAGAATCCTGGAATTCGCTACTTAATTGCACTGTAGGAGTACCTTCACCACACGAACTGCAGCGGTTCGAGAAGGCGGCTTATCACCACCTTCTCAAGGGGAACTAGGCACGGGCAATAAATGCTGGCCTTGCCAGCGACGCTCACATCCTGTGGATGAATAAATGAAATAAATGCATCAGTGCCTTCGTGAGAATAGTGGACTTAGTTACGTGATGCAAACATGCTAGTGTCACACAAGTAGTTTTTAGGCTGGTGTGCTTAATCTTAGTCTGACAGGAATACAATTAAGGGCCAATTTCCCATTTGGATGCTCCCTGCCCAGTGGTTTCTGCATGGAGCTCTGGTCAGGAGATTGGACACCTACGACCCCCTAATTTTCTGTTCATTTAAATTAATAAATGGAAACTTTGAGTTTGAGAGCCTACAATCTCCTTACCAGCTCTCAATGTGAGTATTGCTTTGTGTCTGAAGCACCAGATTAGGGAACTGACTCTCCAGCTTGCACTCCAGCACTGTCAGCTGTGGCTCAGTGGGTAGCACACTCGCCACTGAGTCAGAAGGTTGTGGGTTCAAGGGGAACTCGGTCAGGCAGAGCAAAATTCAGTCAGGTGGTTTCAGCAAGGATTTATGAAGGGGATGTCATGTTTGACAAATTTGCTGGAATTCTTTGAGGATGTAACGAACAGGGTGGATAAAGGGGAACCAGTAGATGTGGTGTATTTGGACTTCCAGAAGGCATTTGACAAACATAGAAAATAGGAGCAGGTCATTTGGCCCTTCAAGCCTGCACTGTCATTCAATATGATCATGGCTGATCATTCAACCTCAGTACCCCACCCCAGCTTTCTCTCCACACCCCTTGATCCCTTTAGCTGTAAGGGCCACATCTAACTCTCTTTTGAATATGTCCAATTAACTTAACTCAACAACTTTTTGTGGCAGAGAATTCCACAGGTTCACAACTCTCTGGGAGAAAAAGTTTCTCCTCATCTTGGTCCGATATGGCTTACCCCTTATCCTTAGACTTTGTCCCCTGGTTCTTGTCTTCCCCAACATCGGGAACATTCTTCCTGCATCTAACCTCTCCAGTCCTGTCATAATTTTATATGTTTCTATGAGATCCTCTCTCATACTTCTAAATTCCAGTGAGCATAAGCCATGCCGATCCAGTCTTTCCTCATATGTCAGTCCTGCCATCCCGGGAATCAGTCTGGTGAACCTTCGCTGCACTCCCTCAATAGCAAGCACGTCCTTCCTTAGATTAGGAGACCAAAACTGGACACAATGCTCAAGGTGTGGTCTCACCAAGGCCCTGTACAACTGCAGCAAGACCTCCCTGCTCCGATACTCAAATCCCCTCGCTATGAAGGCCAGCATGCCATTTGCTTTCTTTACTGCCTGCTGTACCAGCATGCCTACCTTCAATGACTGATGTACCATGACACCCAGGTCTCATTGCACCTCCCCTTTTAATACTCTTTCACCATTCAGATAATAATCTGCCTTCCTGTTTTTGCCACCAAAGTGGATAACCTCACATTTATCCACATTATACTGCATCTGCCATGCATTTGCCCCTTCACCTAACCTGTCCAAGTTCCCCTGCAGCCTCTTGCATTCTCCTCGCAGCTCGCACTGCCACCCAGCTTAGTGTCATCTGCAAACTTGGAGATATTACATTCAATTCCTTCGTCTAAATCATTAATGTATGTTGTCAATAGCTGGGGTCCCAGCACTGAACCCTGTGCCACCCCACTAATCACTGCCTGCCATTCTGAAAAGGACCCATTTATTCCCAGTCTTTGATTCCTGTCTGCCAACCATTTCTTTATCCATGTCAATACATTACCCCCAATACCATGTGCCTTAATTTTGCACACTAATCTCTTTTGGGGGACCTTGTCAAAAGCCTTTTGAAAGGCCAAAAACAGCACATCTACTGGTTCTCCCTTATCCACTCTACTAGTTACATCCTCAAAAAACTCTAGAAGCTTTGTCAAGCATGATTTCCCTTTCACAAATCCATGCTGACTTGAACCGATTCTGTCACTGCTTTCCAAATGCGCTGCTATTACATCTTTAATAATTGACTCCAGCATTTTCCCCACCACCGATGTCAGGCTAACCAGTCTATAATTCCCTGTTTTCTCTCTCCCTCCTTTTTTAAAAAATGGGGTTATATTAGCTACCCTCCAATCCATGGAAAAAGACCATCAATGCATCTACTATTTCTAGGGCCACTTCCTTAAGTACTCTGGGATGCAGACTATCAGGCGCCATATAAAAGGTTACTGCACAAGATAAAAGTTCACAGGTTTTGGGGTAATATATTAGCATGGATAAAGGATTGGCTAACTAACAGAGAACAGAGAGTTGGGATAAATGGTTCATTCTCTGGTTGGCAACCAGTAACTAGTGGGGTGCCGCAGGGATCAGTGCTGAGACCCCAACTATTTACAATCTATATTAACGAGTTGGAAGAAGGGACTGAGTGTAACGTAGCCAAGTTTGCTGACGATACAAAGATGGGAGGAAAAGCAATGTGCGAGGAGGACACAAAAAATCTGCAAAAGGACATAGGCAGGCTAAGTGAGTGGGAAAAAATTTGGCAGATGAAGTATAATGTCAGAAAGTGTGAGGTCATGCACTTTGGCAGAAAAAAATCAAAGAGCAAGTTCTTATTTAAATGGAGAAAGATTGCAAAGTGCCGCAGTACAGCAGGACCTGGGTGTACTTGTGCATGAAACACAAAAGGATAGTATGCAGGTACAGCAAGTGATCAGGAAGGCCAATGCTATCTTGGCCTTTATTGCAAAGGGGATGGAGTATAAAAGCAGGGATGTATTGCTACAGCTATACGGGGTATTGGTGAGGCCACACCTGGAATACTGTGTGCAGTTTTGGTTTCCATATTTACGAAAGAATATACTTGCTTTGGAGGCAGTTCAGAGAAGGTTCACTAGGTTGATTCTGGGGATGAGGGGGTATGAGGAAAGGATGAGAAGGTTGGGCCTCTACTCATTGGAGTTCAGAAGAGTGAGCGGTAATCTTATCGAAACGTATAAGATTGTGAGGGGGTTTGAAAAGGTGGATGTAGAGAGGATGTTTCCACTGATGGGGGAGACTAGAACTAGAGGGCATGATCTTAGAATAAGCGGCCGCCCATTTAAAACAGAGATGAGGAGAAATTTCTTCTCTCAGAGGATTGTAAATCTGGAATTCACTGCATCAGAGAGTTGTGGAAGCTGGGACATTGAATAAACTTAAGACAGAAATAGACAGTTTCTTAAACATTAAGGGGATAGGGAGTTATGGGAAGCGGCCAGTGGAGTGGAGCTGAGTCCATGATTGGATCAGCCATGATCTTATTGAATGGCGGAGAAGGCTCGAGAGGCCATATGGTATACTCCTGTTCCTATTTGTTATGTTCTTATGTTCTTATTAAAAAATTCTAGGCTGACACTCCAGTGCAATGCTGAGGGAGTGCTGCATTGTCGGAGGTGCCGTCTTTCAGATGAGGCGATAAAAGATATAAAACAATAAAAGTCTTAGCTGGATGTAAAAATCCCATGGCAGAGAGCAGAGGCATTATTCCCGGTGTCTTGGCCAATATTTATCCTTCAATCAACATAACAAAAACTGATTATCTGGTCATTATCGTATTTCTGTTTGTGTGAGCTTGCTGTGTGCAAATTGGCTGCTGCGTTTTCCCACATCACAACAGTGACTATACCTCAAAAAGTACTTTATTGATTGTAAAGTGCTTTGGGTCATGAAACGTGTTGTATAAGTGCAAGTCTTTCTTTCTTTCTGTAGAGTGAAGAGGCCTTGCACCCACATGGACAGGTCTGAGATTATATATGATAGGGCAGGGTTTTGGAAAGTGCGTGCCTGCCATGCAGCTTTGCACACTGGGTGTGCGTATCAGGAAAGGAGATCGGCTCCTCTGGGTTTTCAACCAATTAACGTTGATTAATGGAAAATCACATAGGGCCCAATGAGCTCTGTGTCCAAGTTACGTATCACTGCTCCTGCTGTGCAAATTCACAAAAACTGTCCTTGTATATAAAATCTGCACACAGTTTTGTTTTTTGGAAGGTATTTATAATTTTCCAATGCTGAAGCAAACTCTTCCCTTTGGGCAGCATTTTAACACTGATTGTTTTTGAATGGAACAAATTTGTTGAGCTGAGTAATATTTATCCTCAAAAAGGTGTGTGAAAGTGGTTAGGATTTGGAATACACCGCCTGAGAGTGCAGTGGAAACACATTCACTAATAGCCCTCAAAGGGGAGTTGGATAAATACGAGAAGGAGAAAAAATTTACAGGGATGTGGGGGAAGGGCTGGAGAGTGGAACTGACCAGATTGCCCTTCGAAAGAGCCGGTGTGGATTCATTGGGATGAATGGCTTGCTTCTGAGCTCTACTGTTCAATGATTCAATGGAGCCGAAATTGATCAAAGCTACGTTCCGCCCATTTTTCGGCGGTACCTGGGTGGTGCGTGTTTTTTTACCGCCCGATCCCGCTGGGGCCGATTGGGTGGGAGATTCATCCCGATTTTCTCGGCAGGAGCGGGAGCGGTAGGCAGCGGGTGGTCGCGGGAGTCGGCGGTAGGTGCAGGCCTCTCGATTTGGGAAAGATCAAAGGCTGCGTGCTGCGCATGTGCGAGATTTGGGATTTTTTTTGTTTTGATGGAGTAAGCTTCCTTTTTGGACAGTGCGTTCCAGATCCCGGTAACTCTCAGACTGATTTTCACCCGTCATCTTCTCTCTAGATTTTTTTGTAATGATTTTCAAACCATGAATCTGGCTTCTACAATGTGAGTGTGCTGTTTATTCTGTACTTGTCATTCTGTGGAGGAAGTTGATTCCGTCAAGAGAATGAGGATTTTAATTTTACTCACTTTATGAACCAATAACTACAATGGCGACAGTCACTAATGAGGAAGGATGTAAAAATTACAATGGTAGAAGATAATACAAGCGTCATTTTGGAAGGGAGACATCTGCTTTTCACAACAAGGATGCGTTTTTTTTGGCTTATAGTTATGATGCTACTTTTTAATGGTTCCTGACAGTACCTCATTTAGCTAAGACAAGTAAGGGTCATCAATCCAGGACAGGTGGCTTTGAATGACATATAGTTCCAGAACTTGGAGGCCAGACATTATGGTTGGCATTTGAGTGTACAGTTTTTGAGCTAACAGATTGCCGAACCCCACCCCTAACATTACATGTTATTGAATCAAATTATAACAGTGCAATATATATATTTGCAACTTCTGTATTTGAGCAAATTTTCTTGTCAAGATCTCATCCTGGCACCTAAGAAAAACTTACAGGATTTTATTAATAGCTATATACTTTCACACACTTGTCCAGCTCTGTTGGGCGGGCCACATTGTTCACATGCCCGACACGAGCCTCCCAAAGCAAGCGCTCTACTCGGAACTCCTACACGGCAAGTGTGCCCCAGGTGGGCAGAGGAAACATTTCAAGGACACCCTCCAAGCCTCCTTGATAAAGTGCAACATCCCCACTGACACCTGGGATCCCTGGCCATAGACCGCCCTAAGTGCAGGAAGAGCATCCGGGAGGGCGCTGAACACCTCGAGTCTCATCGCCGACAGCATGCAGAAAACAAGCGTAGGCAATGGAAGGAGCGTGCGGCAAACCAGACTCCCCATCCACCCTTCCCTTCAACCACTGTCTGTCCCACCTGTGACAGAGACTGTAATTCCCATATTGGACTGTTCAGTCACCTGAGAACTCACTTTTAGAGTGGAAGCAAGTCTTCCTCGATTTCGAGGGACTGCCTGTGATGATGACCTCTGGAGACTCACAGAGTGTGACTAAATCTCCTCTGTATGCAGTTGTGTCAAGACCCTTACACCACAAGTCCATGGAGCCTTTACGGTAATTGGGAGCTGATGTCAGCATTCCACCCCACACATGCCCTTCAATGGAACATATTAACTTCAATTTATCATGTTTTCTGAGAGAAAAATATTGCAACAGTGAATAAAACCCGAACTGGGATCTACTGTTCTGCACTGCTCAACTCCTTTGTCTGTACCTTCTGCTCAACATCGAGGTAAGACCACCTTTTTACAACGGTTTTTCTGGCGGGCGGTAACAGGATCCTAATTATGAACTTGCCGATTTCCCCATGGGCGGGCAGTATGAACTACTGCCGGCGGTACTTCTCCGATGAATTTCCCGCCGGGCGGTAGTTGGGTGGCAGGTCGGCGGTCTGTCAGCTTTTTCCACCAAACTGGGACTTTTGGACGGTAGCTCGGTGATTGTGGACGGTAGTGGGCAGTAGAGCGATGAAATTCGGGCCCGATGAAACTCACGTCCGTGAGATGAGAGGGGGACTTTGCAGGCTTTGCAATGTGTCCTTCAGCAGAGATATAATTCATCAGCATTGCACTTTGAGAAGGCTGCTTCCCCTGGCAACAGACTTTTATGATTTTAAATTGCCTTTGGGTTCTGCCTTGAGCAAGCAAACACGTCTTAGCCTGAAAGCCCCTGCCCTTATCCCACTCTCCAAATGCTGCATTAATAGACTAACAGCTTTCTACCTCAAGCTCTCTTTAAAATAAATCTGTTTCAGAGACCAACAACTTGTGATTATTTTTCTCTGTTACTTTAAATTATTGCATTCTAAAACTTTGAAAGCCCAGCTCAGGTGGATGTAAAAAAAACTTTGATGGCCCACATCACTAGAACCGATATCCTGGTCATTTATCGCATTGCTGTTTGTGGGATCTTGCAGATTTGGCAGCGACCTTTCCTACATTATAACAGTAACTACACTTCAAAAGAATCCTCTATTGGCTGTGAAGTGCTTTGGGATGTCCTGAGGTCATGAAAGGCGCTATATAAATGTAAGTCTCTCTTTTAGTTTGGGTGTCATGCTTTATTGCACTTAAAAAATAAAACTAAAAAAGAGAAAGGAAGTGATTAGCTGCTAGTTGACCTTAGTATATGCTATTTGTGCCAATGAAACTTTGTCACCTAAAAGAGACATGTTATTTTAAATACCTTAGCAGCAGAATAATATATTTTGTATTGACAAGGCATTTTTAAATATCCTCTGATTGTGCATTGAGCAAGGCCATGGGAGGTCTGCTAATGGGTGTGTGAATATATTATCTATGTATATATGGAGTCTATATTTGTCAGATCAATTTATGCTCTTGTTAGTTTTATAGCCACTGTACCTTAGTTCAAATATGATCTTCAGTTTCCAGCTGTACTGGTAGATAAGTGCGCCACTCTCAAACTATTAATCTAGAGCTGTCGTCCTCGAATTATTTCTCCATTGAGTGCAGGAGTCAGCTCAAACCGATTAGCCTGTGACATATGGGTACTGTTAGAAAGTTGCCAAGAAAGAGAGAGAGAGATGCACTGAGACCATCAAGTTGCGAGTATATTAGTTCTGAACCAAACACGGAGATCCATTTTCTTTCTACATGGCAACGTTTGAAACCACAGAAAGGTAGAGAGAAAGAGAATGATACAGTACAGAAAAATGAAAAGTAAATTTAAGAATCTGGGGCTAGAAATTGCGCAGCTCCCTGTATGGGGTGATAACTTTTGCAGGAGCGCAAGAGTAGCGGCAGGTGGTAAAGAGTTGATTCTGCCCGGAACTTCTGCTTTAGCGCTCCAAGAGGGAAGTGGAGCACTAAACCTAGTGCTACCACTTACCTTAGAGCTTTAAATGGAGTGAGAGGGGCGGTAGTGGCAGAGCACTCAGCAATGTCCGGGGCAGCACTGCCAGTTTTACAGGTTCCTTCCCTCCCTTAAAGGGAAGGGCCAGTGCTGCGTTTATTGAATCCTCAGGCTGTGTCTGTTGGGCGATGGCACCTGCGATATGTGCATAACAGCCCCAAGCACTGTAAGAGAGCGTAGGGCTGAGCAATCGTGGGGTCCAAAAAGATGCAAAATTCACCACACTGAGGGCACAATTAAATTTTGCCTTACCTGACCACCACTGCCTTGAATTAGCACTCCCCAAGCAGCCAGCCGAGGTGACTGGTGGTGAATTTTGCATCTTTTGGACCCCACGATTGCTCAGCCCTGCGCTCTCTTACAGTGCTTGGGGCTGTTATGCACATATCGTTGACGCCCAGCGATGCTGCAGAGGGTAGGAGCGAATATTGCATCCGGGGCGGTAACGAGATGAAGTCACACCGGATGACGTCACGATCTCCGGGTCGCAAGAGGTTGAGGCGGTAATTTTGGTCGCTAGCTAGGGATGTTCATGGGCATCGCTGATTTCGTGCGCACCCGGTCGGTAACCCGTCAGTGCCCCGCTACCGCCCCCTGGAGGTGCTAAATGGAGCTGCAAACTAGGCCAATTTCTCCCCCCCGTTCTCGATGTGTGTTGGCCCACCGCCATCCACAAACACTAATTTCCTTTGGCATATTCAGGCTTGTATTATGTTAAACTCAAGTTTCGGAACTATTGTAGTGTTACAAATTGTTGTGGATGATGCATTCATTCCTAAACATCCCTCATATTACATGATGTATGAAAATGCACCCAACCAAAGCAAATGAATGACTCTTGACTGTAACATTGTCCAGTAATGCAGCAAGCAGAAATCTGTGCCGTAAAACGGCAATGAATTCAGCAGAAATGATTGGAATAGACTTGTTACTCAGCAATTATATTTATATATATGGTGTTTTATTGGCTATAAAATCACTCTCCTGTGCTGTTAAAGATAGAATGTTTGACACCGGTCAGCATCTTTTACAATATATTGGTCAATAATAATTTGTGCTCATATCATGCAACCATTAGAAGCTGTCAGCTGGGGAAGAATGACTCCCGCTGTGAAACAGAATCATTTTCATGCTATCTTCAGGCACAGAAATTATACTTGCTTCTTTACCGAAGGATTTGAAAACGGGATCAAAGATGAAATTTACATGAGAGGAATTGAGAACATTAACTGTAATTAATCATGAAATCACCAGAGCTGGACCAAACTGACAAATTAAGCAATAACTAACGAGATGAGTGTGAATTTAGCATGGATTTTGACCCTTGTGCTAAATGCATACTATGGATATCATTATCGATCTATTATTGGGCCCAAGTTTCCACACGCGCCTGGAACGGCGCAGTCCCGACCTGGACCCATTTTTCGCGCCACAAAGTGCGCCTAAAAAAATCCTCCGTATTCTCCACCTCCCTGCAGGTCCTCTGGCCCTCGGCGCAGTGCAGCACGAGCTGTAGGGGGCGGAGCCAGGTCCCTGCGCTGAAAACAGTGCCAGGACCTCTCCACATGCGCGCTACAGTGGGCATGCAAGTGCAGTAGCTCCAGGCGCCGAACTGTGTGGGAGGGGCCCGAAGCACGCAGCCCCTAGCCCTGGCCGAATGGCCTCACTGGGGCTGCGTGAATAAGGCTCCTCCCTCGGCCAGCTCCTGCTTCCCCCCCCCCCCCCCCACAGCCGACCAGACCCGACACCCGCTCCCCACCCACCCCTGCCTCCGGACCAGACCCGACACCCGCTCCCCCCCCCCCACCGACTAGACCCGACCCGACCCGCACTCCTGTTCCCGCTCCCCGCCCCCCGACTGGACCCGACCCGACCCGCGCTCCTGTTCCCGCTCCCCGCCTCCCCGACTGGACCCGACCCGATCCGCGCTCCCGCCCCCCCGACCCGACCCGACCCCCCCCACTGGACCCGACCCGACCCGACCCGTCTCCCGCTCCCGGACTGGATCCGACCTGACCTCCCCCTCCCCGACCTGACCTTCCCCCTCCCCGACCTGACCTCCCCCCTCCCTCTCCCTCCCTCTCTCCCTCTCCCTCCCTCTCTCTCCCTCTCCCTCCCTCTCTCTCCCCCCCCTCTCTCTCCCTCCCCCCCTCTCTCTCCCTCCCTCCCCCCCGACCCGAACCGAACCGAACCTCCCCGACTCGACCCAACGCCACCTACCTGTAAATCTGGTGCTGGGGACGGGCCCTACCCGAAGTCTCGGGCCGGCCCGTTCAGCCTTCGGTCCCAAAAGGCCTGCCTGAAGCACTTTCACACAGGTAGGAAGATGGTTGATTTAATCTTTTCTTTTCTTATAAATGTTTATTCAGGTTGGATTTATTTGTAGAAGTATAAATAAGGATTTATTATCGAATTTAATGAGTTCCCTTCCCCCCCCACCTCCCCCCCACCTCGTTCTGGACGCCTAATTTGTAACCTGCGCCTGATTTTTTAATGTGTAGAACAGGTTTTTTCAGTTCTACAAAAATCTTCACTTGCTCCATTCTACTTTAGTTTGGAGTACGTTTTCACTGTGGAAACTTTCAAATCAGGCGTCAGTGGCCGGACACGCCCCCTTTTGAAGAAAAAATTCTGTTCCAAAGTAGAACTGTTCTACCTGACTAGAACTGCAGAAAAAAAAATGTGGAGAATTGTGATTTCTAAGATAGTCCGTTCTCCACCAGTTGCTCCTAAAAATCAGGCGCAAATCATGTGGAAACTTGGGCCCTATATGTCTGACCCGAATATACCTACTTTTTGCCAAAATATTTGATATCTGATTCTCTTCAATCAACAGCAGCTCACAGGCAAAATGCAAGTGCTTAAACTGAATATGCACCATCACCATTGTGTATCCTCTTGCTCTTTCCTTGGGGAACAGTATGAAGTAGTGGAGGGATTTTCAGGCTGATTGACAGGCTGCAGTGTAAAGACTCCTTCCATGGCTGTAACCATCATTAGACCTGCCGATAGGGTGGTCAATCCTACATGGCAAGAGGGTTTTATGGGCTCCCACAACCCATACGATAAGGGGGAGGACCACCCATACCCACCGGACACAAGCATCCCACTGGATGTCAATGCGGAATTCAGAACGGGAGCTCTGACTCCACTCACTGGGACTATCCAAAGTGGGGTTCAAGCCCTGCACTCTCTGGCCCAGAAGCGGGAATGCTACCATTGCACCAAACGTTCACTTCTATATGGGCTGGATTTTCGGGGGCTTTGCGACCGGGTTTTCGCCGTGTTTTGACCCACGGCGGCGAGATCCTCGGCTCCTTGTTTGCGGGACGTGCCGCCGGGGAGAGCTTTGGCATATTCAGGCTTGTAGTATGTCAAACTCAAGTTTCGGAACTATTGTAGTGTTGCAAATTATTGTGGATGATGCATTCATTCCTAAACATCCCCCATATTACATGATGTATGAAAATGTACCCAACCAAAGAAAATGAATGACTCTTGACTGTAGCATTGTCCAGTGATGCAGCAAGCAGAAATCTGTGCCGTAAAACGGCAATGGATTCAGCAGAAATGATTGGAATAGACTTGTTACTCAGCAATTATATTTATATATATGGTGTTTTATTGGCTATAAAATCACTCTCCTGTGCTGTTAAAGATAGAACGTTTGACACCGGTCAGCATCTTTTACCATATATTAGTCAATAATAATTTGTGCTCATATCATGCAACCATTAGAAGCTGTCAGCTGGGGAAGAATGACTCCCGCTGTGAAACAGCATCATTTTAATGCTACCTTCAGGCACAGAAATTATACTTGCTTCTTTACTGAAGGATTTGAAAACGGGATCAAAGATGAAATTTATATGAGAGGAATTGAGAACATTAACTGTAATTAATCATGAAATCACCAGAGCTGGACCAAACTGACAAATTAAGCAATAACTAACGAGATGAGTGTGAATTTAGCATGGATTTTGACCCTTGTGCTAAATGCACACTATGGATATCATTATCGATCTGTTATTATGTCTGACCCGAATATATCTACTTTTTGCCAAAATATTTGATATCTGATTCTCTTAAATCAACAGCAGCTCACAGGCAAAATGCAAGTGCTTAAATTGAATGTGCACCATCACCATTGTGTATCCTCTTGCTCTTTCCTTGGGGAACATGAAGTAGTGGAGGGATTTGTAGGCTGAAGTGTAAAGACTCCTTCCATGGCTGTAACCATCATTAGACCTGCCGATAAGGTGGTCAATCCTACATGGCAAGAGGGTTTTATGGGCTCCCACAACCCATACGAAGAGGGGGAGGACCACCCATACCCACCAGACACAAGCATCCCACTGGATGTCAATGCGGAATTCAGAACCGGAGTTCTGACTCCATTCACTGGGACTGTTCAAAGTGGGGTTCAAGCCCTGCACTCTCTGGCCCAGAAGCGGGAATGCTGCCATTGCACCAAATGTTCACTTCTATATGGGCTGGATTTTCGGGGGCTTTGCGATCGTGTTTTTGCCGCGTTTTGACCCACGGCGGCGAAAATCTGGTCGCAAAGCCTGGGCGAGATCCTCGGCTCCTTGGTTGCGGGACGTGCCGCCGGGGAGAGCTGCGCCAGACGTGTAACGACGCAGATTGCATTACCGTCTGGGATTCGGCACTTTCCCGACCCGTACACCGCGCCCAGAGCAGCGACAGGTAAAACCTGGCGCTGCAGCCCTGCCAGCAATGGTAAGTTAGAAAACCGACAAGAAAGGTAAGTTAAAGTTTTTATTTTTAATTTTTTTTTGCAGCAATTAGTTAGTTAAGGATCTTGGTAATGTTTTTGGAATGTTTTTTTGAATTTTTTTTTCCCCCTCCCAAGGCCTTTCTCACAACACAAATGACCCCGCATTAAAGTTGGTGAAACTCGCCATTGTGCCGCGAATAATCGTGGAACGCCTCCCTTATCCCGCAGACCCAAAAAGGCTGAAAGTTCGGCCTAAAATCGGAAGCACAGCTACTGTTTTCGCCCAAAAAACCCAAAACCTGAAAATTCAGCCGAATGAGTGCACTGGCGTTTCTACTAAGCTATTTATTGCCATTTTTATTCCTTTCCCATAACTGAATTCCCTGTCGCATCCCATTACAGTCAGGCTAAATTCTGTCATAGAATCATCGAATGGCTACAGCATGAAGAAGGACATTCAGCCCGTCGAGCCTGTGCCGCCTCTCTGCAAGAGATATCTTCAGCAAGTATTTGTCAAGTATTTTGCATAACCGTACAGAATTGTGGGGGGGGAGGGTGGAAATGCACCATTCTTTAGCAATAGTGTACAACAACATATGTTACCAGAAAAATAAACATTGCACCATGAGTTATTTGATACGATCAGGCTTTCTGCTTTGAGGTTTTAACAGATGTTCTTTCAACTCATTGCTACTTAATGGGACATTACTGGTGAAGAATGGCTCTTGTGTTTGGCTGCAGGACAACATTGCAAAAAGTAATTCATTGTGCAAAGCATTTTGAGATACATTGGCAAGCTAGTATGGCAGTATATAAATCCAAGTATTTCTTCTTAAGTGAACATGATTCATGTTCAGGAGAAAAATGAATCAATGTAGCGATTTCTTCAGGTGTTTAAATAGGCTGGATAGAGTCCACAGTATGATCTGTGTTTGGAATGGACCTGATGGGTCAAATAACCTCTTATTTGTTCCGCGCTGTCGAAGTAGAGTTGTAGGTACCATCAGCTTGCAGGGGCAACCCATGGACAGGCACTTATCACTGAACAGAGGGACTTCATGCAGTTCTTTGAGAATATTCAGAGCTCGCTGCCTGCTACGTTGGAGACTGAGCAGAAGTATTAATCTGACATCTGTGAAACAAAAAAGTAAGACTTGCATTAATGTAACACCTTTCACGACCTCAAGACGTCCCAAACGCTTTACTGCCCATGAAGTATTTATGAAGCATAGTCGCCGTTGTAATGTAGGAAGTGCGGCATCCATTGTTGTTCACAGCGAGCTCCCGCAAGCAGCAATGTGATGATGACCAGATCATTTGTTTTAGTGCTGTTAGTTGAGGGATAAATATTGGCCAGGACACCGGGGAGAACTGTGCAGTAACGTGCGAGGAATTGGGAAATCTGCATGTCACCAGAAGTCAGTGACAACTCGATAGGCATCAGCCAGTGAACCCTTGGAGTGAGAGGTTCAACAATTCCCTTTATCAACTCTGTGCCTTTGACTATTGAGATCTGGGGCTCGAATTTACAAGAGGCTCCATTTCTGGCTTTGAAAGGGTTGGGAACGAGCTGGAGAGAACCTTAATGGTGGGCTCCATTCTCCTAAAGATTGGATAGGCTAGATTCAAGGGGGATTTGAGCGGAAATATTTCGGCTGAAAAAAGCTGATCCTCTAACCCACCTACCATATTTTTCCAGAAATACACCCAGCTGTCTAATAGACCTTCAATTTGGGCAAAGTCATTGAATTATTACACTTTAGGAATAAGCAGCTTTGGAAATGTATTCAAAACTAAATTGGAGACTGACTGAATACAAGGTCCTTCAAAATGAAGTTGTAAAAAAAGGGACACATCAAAAGGCTTTCACAGCACTGCCAACCTCTAGCCTGTAAGGAGGTGGTCCCGGGGGTCAGGTTCACTTCTGACCTACTTGAGCGGTTTGAATCGCTCCCACTCCCTTGGGTTCTAGACTCTGGGTTTATTTGGGGGATGTGACAATGTGCAAAGGACAACTGGTTTGGTGCAAAATAACTTTGACTTTATTACAGGCAAGAAAATACAATGTCAAGCTTATAATCACTCTAATAAAGAACAATACATTACACATTCAAAGGGGATTATAGTAAAAATTCCACCTCCCACCTCCCAATACCTAATCCTAGCTAGGTTAGACTCCAGGGCAGGCAGGGACTATGCTTACCAATCCTTTATGGTCAGTTAGCGGTAGTTCACGATTTCGGGGTTTGCTGGATGTGGTAGGGTCTGCTTGCTGTACCCCAAACGTCGGAGAAGACTTTTTACTGCGCAATCTTTAGTTAGGTTGAGTCCGCTGATCCGGTAAGGCGCGTTTTGGGTCTATGGGGTAAGTAGGTAAGTACCTGGTTTTCTTCATTAGAAATAGGTTCAAAGTCTCTTTAGATAATGTTTTCACCTGTTGGTAGTCAGGTCTTAGATTGTAGAGTGGAAACTTTTCGATTCTTTGGTTTCTTCCTGGTGGAGTTTTGTTTTGAGTTTGTTTGATTGCGGTGGTTTTTCGTTGGGACCATGTTAGCTGTGGTCAGTTGCTGCTGCGATAGTGATGTTCTTCCTTCCTTCAGGACTTCAGGACTTCGAGGCTGGAGAAGTTAGTTTACAACTATCTTGTTGGTTTCTCTCCCTTCTTGGTGACACAAGCGTAGTATGGTACCAGGTGTAGTGTGGCATACCCTCTGTTAAAACAGGGGGCCAGTTATACCGTGCCAAATCTTCGTGCCAAATCAGTTCAGAATTCTTTGTTTAAATTTGGCGGGCTTGACTTTTCTTTGTGATATTTTGGCGGGCTCTTTAAAAGTTAATATGTCTTGGGTGGGTTGTAGTCCTAAATCTATTTCCTGATGGAAACATTAGCTTGCTAATCGCAATGTTCTTTTGTGCTTGGTTTTACACATACAGGTTGTAGTGGGCCCTTTAATCTTATTCATTTTGAAGATGGCTTTTCTTAGTTTGGGTTGATGGCTGGCCATCTCTGAATTATTGTTGTAATGTAAATGTCTCCTGTGGAGTAGGGTTTTCGAATGTCCATTCCTACAGACAAGTTAACTTAATCTCAACACCTAGACAGTTCCAATAATCAAGTGGGCTTCCTTAGTTCTTTAGGCCCGCCCACAGGCTCGAATTTGTCTTTTAAAATCCAAAATCCGATTAAGGTTCGTAGTTTCTTTCACAAGCTCTTTAGGATTTCAAACTTTCCGGTAGATAGTCCCAAATTAAATTTCCTTTTGAATGAGCCCAAACACTGGTGGGGTTCTTGTGAATTTTGCACCCATAAAGCCTAGGAGCTCCTAAATGTCCTTGAAGCAAAAGTTGGTGAGGTTTTAAATGAGATAAACTATGCATTGGGAATCTGTTTTGTAGGCATATAATAATACTTGCATTTATGTAACATCTTTATCATATTATATATTGTTCGGAAGTTCTTATTTGCTGATGACTATGTCCTTGTTGGCCACACTGAAGAGGACCTCCAAGTCATCATGGGCCATTTCTCTGATGCTTGTAAGACCTTTGGCCTCATTATCTGTCTAAAGAAGGCAATAGTTATGTATCAACCTGCCCCTGGAAAACCTTGTTATGCCAACCCAATATTAACATCAAAGGGCGCATGCAGACTGCTGTGGATAAGTTCACCTACCGAGGAAGCACTATGAAAGACTTAAATTTATATAGCGCCTTTCACGACCACCGAACATCTCAAAGCACTTTACAGCCAATGAAGTACTTTTTGAAGTGTAGTCACTGTTGTAATGTGGGAAACGCAGCAGCCAATTTGTGCACAAGCAAGCTCCCACAAACAGCAATGTGATAATGACCAGATAATCTGCTATTGTTATGTTGATTGGTCGCTCGGTCACTCAACCAGGAAACACCAGGACTGGTTTGATAAGAATGACCAGAGCTAAGAGCTAATAGATCGCAAGCGCAGGGCATTTCTGAGCCTTGAACAACAACCCAACTCGGGAGCAGCAAAGCAGCATTACAGACGGCTCAAGGCTGAGGTCCAACAAAAAACCCTGGATCTAAAGAACAGGTGGTGGATGGAGAAAGCACAGGAGATACAACAACTGGCCGACAGCCATGATGTGTGAGGATTCTTCATCACAGTCAAGGCCACCTATGGTCCAAACACCCAAGACCCCACCCCATTGCTGGCAAAGAATGGGGAAACACTCATCAAGGACAGCGAGGCAGTCAGGGCCCGCTGAAAGGAGCGCTTCGAAGATCTTCTCAATCGAGACTCTAACTTTGACGTGAGTGTTCACGACTCCATCCTATAGCATGCTACCCGCCACCACCTCAGTAAGACCCCAACACTGCACGAGGTAGAAAAAGCCATAAGACAGCTTAAAAACAACAAGGCTTCGGGAGCGGATGGAATCCCTGCTGAGGCTCTGAAATATGGTGGAGAGGCACTGTTGGCGCGAGTACATGACCTAATTTCTCTCATCTGGAGGGAGGAGAGCATGCCGGGAGATCTCAGCGATGCAGTGATCGTGACCATCTTTAAAAAAGGGGACAAGTCCGACTGCGGCAACGACAGAGGAATCTCCCTGCTATCAGCCACTGGGAAAGCTGTCGCCCGAGTCCTCTTCAACTGACTTCTCCCTGTGGCGGAGGAGCTCCTCCCAGAGTCACAGTGCGGATTTTGTCCCCGATGGGGCACAACAGACATGATTTTTGCAGCGTGACAGTTGCAGGAAAAATGCAGGGAACAGTGCCAGCCCTTATACATGGTCTTCTTTGACCTTAAAAAGGCCTTTGACACTGTCTATGGAACATCCTACTCCGTTTCGGATGCCCCCAAAAGTTTGTCACCATCCTCCGCTTGCTCCACGACGATATGCCGGCCGTGATCCTTACCAACGGATCCATTACAGACCCAATCCACGTCTGGACCTGGGTCAAACAGGGCTGCATCATCGCCCCAACCCTCTTCTCAATCTTCCTCACTGCATGCTCCACCTCACAGTCAACAAGCTCCCCGCTGAAGTGGAACTAAACTACAGAACCAGTGGGAAGCTGTTCAACCTTTGCCGTCTCTAGGCCAGGTCCAAGACCATCCCAACCTCTGTCGTCGAGCTACAGTATGTGGATGACGCCTGCGTCTGCGCACATACAGAGGCTGAACTCCAGGTCGTAGTCAACGTTATTTACTGAGTCGTACGAACGCATGGGCCTTACACTAAACATCCATAAGACAAAGGTCCCCCGCCAGCCTGTCCTTGCCGCACAGCACCACCCCCCCAGTCATCAAGATCCACGGTGCGGCCCTGGACAACGTGGGCCACTTCCCATACCTCGGGAGCCTATTATCAACAAAAGCAGGCATTGACAATGAGATTCAGCATTGCCTCCAATGCGCAAATGCAGCCTTCAGCCGCCTGAGGAAAAGAGTGTTTGAAGACCAGACCATCAATACTGCCACCAATCTCATGGTCTACAGGGCTGTAGTAATATCTGCCCTCCTGTATGGTTCAGAGACATGGACCATGTACAGTAGACACCTCAAATCGCTGGAAAAATACCACCAATGATGTCTCCGCAAGATCCTACAAATTCCCTGGGAGGACAGACGCACCAACGTTAGCGTCCTCGACCAGGCCAATATCCCCAGCATCGAAGCACTGACCACACTTGATCAGCTCCACTGGGCAGGCCACATAGTTCACATGCCAGACATGAGACTCCCAAAGCAAGCGCTCTACTCAGAACTCCTTCACAGCAAACGAACCAAAGGTGGGCAGCGGAAATGATACAAGGGCACCCTGAAAGCTTCCTTGATAAAGTGCAACATCCCCACTGACACCTGGGAGTCCCTGGCCAAAGACTGCCCTAAGTGGATGAAGTGCATCCCGGGAGGGCGCTGAGCACCTCGAATCTCATCGCCGAGAGCATGCAGAAATCAAGCGCAGGCAGCGGAAAAAGCTTGCGGCAAACCAGTCCCACCCACCCGTTCCCTCAACAACTATTTGTCCCACCTGTGACAGAGACTGTGGTTCTCATATTGGCCTGTTAAGCCACCTAAGATCTCATTTTAAGAGTGGAAGCATGTCTTTCTCGATTCCAAGGGACAACCTATGATGAAGATGATGATGATTGAGGGATAACTCCCCTGCTCTTCTTCGAAATAGTGTCATGGGGTCTTTTATGCCCACCTGAGAGAGCAGATGGGGCCTAGGTTTAATGACTAATCCAAAAGACAGCACCTCTGACAGTGCAGCACTCCCATAGCACTGCACTGGAATGATAGCCTAGATTTACGTGCTGGAGTGCAACTTGAACACACAAACTTCTAACTCAAAGGCGAGTGTGCTATCCACTGAGCCACAGCTTTAAATGGATAAAGCAATGGACTCCATGAGCACCTCAAATTTTATTGATTCTTTGGACATGGATGGCCTCTTGATTAGTTGGACCATTTATCAAAACTATGCAGACACTTTAGATCACCTTTTGAACAGAAAGCAGTAACATTCACGGCAGTTAAATTTATGGTCTCATTCTTTAAGCGTGAGAGAGAGAGAATGTGGGAGAGACTGAGAGAGAGAGAGAGAGAGAGAGAGGATTATTGTCTGTTTTCTATCCTCTCCAGTGCGTTAAAAATTCTGCAGGAGATCATACCGACCAAATGAATGTGTAGCTGTGTGCTGAGGAATTGATTTTGCTAAGCTTGATTGGATTGGGTTAGTCCATCAAGACAGCTCTTGTCATCCTTGTGGATGAAATGTTTGTGTGCAGTAGGATTACAGATGTTCTCCTGGAGCTTTTTTTTTTAGATCTGGCAAAGCCAATTGACACAGTTAATCATGCCACTTTGAGTAATAATCTGCGTGTTCCAGGGCTCTCTTACTCTGCTACAGGTGGTTCCAAATCCAATCTCAGTAATCAGAGGCAGCGTGGGTTGATTTTGACTTCTTTCACATGGCGTTTACAGGCCCGTCATGCTCTCAAAACAGGGTCGGTAGCCTCAACGCTCGTGAGAAGGAGGAACTGAAGGATATCCTTATTATGCGGGAAATTGTGTTAGGGAAATTCATGGGATTGAAGGCCGATAAATCCCCGGGGCCTGAAAGTCTGCATCCCAGAGTACTTAAGAGAGTGGCCCTAGAAATAGTGGAAGCATTGGTGATCATTTTCCAACAGTCTATCAACTCTGGATCAGTTCCTCAGGACTGGAGGGTAGCTAATGTAACCCCGCTTTTTAAAAAGGGAGGGAGAGAGAAAGCGGGTAATTATAGACCGGTTAGCCTGACATCAGTAGTGGGGAAAATGTTGGAATCAATTATTGAGGATGAAATAGCAGCGCATTTGGAAAGTAGTGACAGGATTGGTCCAATTCAGCATGGATTTTAGAAGGGGAAATCATGCTTGACAAATCTTCTGGAACTTTATGTGGATGTAACTAGTAGAGTGGACAAGGGAGAACCAGTGGATGTGGTGTATTTGGACTTTCAAAAGGCTTTTGACAAAGTCCCACACAAGAGATTGGTGTGCAAAATCAAAGTACATGGTATTGGGGGTAATATACTGACGTGGATAGAGAACTGGTTGGCAGACAGGGAGCAGAGAGTCGGCATAAACGGGTCCTTTTCAGAATGGCAGGCAGTGACTAGTGGAGTGTCGCAGGTTCAGTGCTGGGACCCCAGCTCTTTACAATATACATCAATGATTTGGATGAAGGAATTGAGTGTAATATCTCCAAGTTTGCAGATGACACTAAACTGGGTGGCAGTGTGAGCTGTGAGGGGGGCGCTAAGAGGCTGCAGGGTGACTTGGACAGGTTAGGTGAGTGGGCAAATGCATGGCAGATGCAGTATAATGTGGATAAATGTGAGGTTATCCACTTTGGGGACAAAAACGCGAAGACAGAATATTATCTGAATGGCGGCAGATTAGGAAAAGGGGAGGTGCAACGAGACCTGGGTGTCATGGTTCATCAATCATTGAAAGTTGGCATGCAGGTACAGCAGGCAGTGAAGAAGGCAAATGTTGGCCTTCATAGCGAGGGAATTTGAGTATAGGAGCCGAGAGGTCTTACTGCAGTTATACAGGGTCTTGGTGAGGCCTCACCTGGAATATTGTTTTCAGTTTTGGTCTCCTAATCTGAGGAAGGACGTTCTTGCTATTGAGGGAGTGCAACGAAGGTTCACCAGACTGATTCCCGGGATGGCTGGACTGACATATGAGGAGAGACTGGACCTTTATACATTGGAGTTTAAAAGGATGAGAGGGGATCTCATAGAAATATGTAAGATTCTGACGGGACGGGACAGATTAGGTGCGGGTAGAATGCTCCAGATGTTGGGGAAGTCTAGAACCGGGGGACACAGTCTTAGGATAAGGGGTAGGCCATTTAGGACTGAGAAGAGGAGAAACTTCTTCACCCAAAGAGTTGTTAACCTGTGGAATTCCCTGCCGCAGTGAGTTGTTGATGCCAGTTCATCGGATATATTTAAGAGGAAGTTAGATACGGCCCTTACGGCTAAAGGGATCAAGGGATATGGAGAGAAAGCAGGAAAGGGGTACTGAGGGAATGATCAACCATGATCTTATTGAATGGTGCTGCAGACTCGAAAGGCCGAATGGCCTACTCCTGCTCCTATTTTCTATGTTTCTATTAACGCCGGCGATGGAGGCCACGCCATTTTTAAAGGTGTGCACCTCTGCGTGTCCAAATCACCTGCTTGATTCAAGAGCTGGGCACCTATTAACATGGAAATTGGGTCCTATGATGCACAGTAGTGTAGTGGTTATGTTACTGGACTAGTAATCCAGTGGCCTGGACTAGAATCATAGAATCATTCCAGCACAGTTGGAGGCCATTAGGACGTCGAGCCCCGTGCCGGCTCCCTGCAGCCCTGAAATATTTTCTCCAAACTATTCCATGATTCTATGATCCTATAATAATCCAATAGAACATTAATTGTGGTTAATTGTAAGTAATTCCACCATTGTGATTTCAGAATTTGAATTCAGTTAAAAAATAAATTGGAAATAAATCGCTAATATAATTAAAAAACCATGAAGCTGTCGTAAAAAACAACTGGTTCACTTATATCCTTTAGGGAAGGAAATCTGCTGTCCTCACCCAGTCTCTTCCTCTTAGGCAGTTCTCTGGAGTCGAGGATGACTTGCTTCCACACTAAAATGAGTTCTAAGCTGACTGATGAGACTAATGCAGGACCGACATTCTCTGTCACAGGTGGGGCAGCTGGTGGTTGGAGAGACGGGTAGGTGGGGTGCTTGATTTGTCGTACGCTCCTTCCGCTGTTTGTACTTGGCTTCCGCATGCTCTCGGTGAAGAGACTCGAAGTGTTCGGTACCTTTTCGGATGCTCCTCCTCCACTTTGAGCGGTTTTGGCCCAGGGGTTCCCAAAAGTCGGTGCATTTTTTCAAGAAGGCTTTGAAGGGGTTCTTGAAGCATTTTCTCTGCCCTCCGGGGGGTCACCTGCCGTGTCATCACTCGGAGTAGAGCGCTTGTTTTGGGAGTCTCGAATCAGGCATGCAGACGATGTGGCCCGCCCACCGGAGCTGATTGAGTGTGGTCAATGCTTTGATGCTGGGGTTGTTGGCCTGAGAAGGAATGCCTATCCTGGTGTGCCGATCCTGCCGTTGAATTTGCAGGATTTTGCAAAGGCAGCATTGGTGTTACTTCTCCAGTGCTTTGAGGTGCCTGCTGTACATAGTCCATGTCTCTGAAGCATATAGGAGGGTGGGTATCACTACTGTTCTGTAGACCATGAGCTTGGTGCCGAGTTTGAGATCCTGGTCTTCAAACACACTTTTCCTCAGGCAGCCGAAGGCTCCACTGGCACATTGAAGGCAGTTTTAGACTTCATCATCGATGTCTGTCCTTGCTGATAGTAGGTTCCCAAGGTATGGGAAGTGGTCCACGTTGTCCAAGGTCTCATCGTGGATCTTGATAACAGAGGAGCAGTACCTGTGTGGCTATGGCTGGTTGGTAGAGGACCTTTGTCTTAGTGATGTTTAATGTGAGGCCTAGACTCTCGTACGCTTCAGAGAAGGTGTCAATGATGGTTTGGAGTTCAGACTCCATATTGTAATTCAATGACAGAGTTTGGAGCAACCTTTCATCTGGACTGGAGGCTTCAGAGGTTGAACAATTTCCCGATTGTCCTGTAGTTTAACTCCACTCCAGTGGGGAGATTGTTAAGGATGAGATGAAGCATTGCAGTGAGGAAGATTGAGAAGAGTGTTGGTGCGCTGACACAGCCTTGCATGACCATGGTCTGCACTTGTATTGTGTCTGCGGTGGATCTGTTGGTAGGAATCACTTCTTGCATGTCATCGTGAAGTAGGCAGAGGATGATGACGAATTTTTGAGGACAGCTAAATTTGAGAAGTACACTCCATAATCCCTCACGGTTGACAGTCAAAGGCCTTTGTGAGGTCAAAGAAGGCCTTGTACAGAGGTTGATGCTGCTCCCTACATTTCTCTTGAATGTGTCGCGCGGTGAAGGTGATGTCTGTTGTGCCTCTTAGTGGGCGGAATCCGCATTGTGACTCTCGGAGGAGCTCTTCAGCCACTGGGAGGAGACGATTGAGGAGGATTCTTGTGATGATTTTCCCTGCAGCAGACAGCAGGGAACCTCCTCTGTAATTACCGCAATCAGACTTGTCACCTTTCTTGAAGATGGTCACCATTACGGCGTCTCTGAGATCCCCTTGCATGCTCTCCTCCTTCCAGATAAGAGAAATTAGGTCATGGATTCCCACCAAGAGTACTTCTACGCCAAGCTTTAGTACTTTGGCGGGGATTCCATCTGCTCCTGATGCCTTGTTGTTTTTAAGTTGTCGGATGGCCTATTCGACTTCGGCTGGGATTGTGCCGAGGTGGCATACTGTGGGCTGGATTTAAGGAAACTCACGTCAAAGGCAGAGTCTTGGTTGAGGAGATCCTTAAAGTGCTCCTTCCAGCAGGCACAGACTACCTCTCTGTCCTTGATGCACACTTCCCCGTTCTTGGCTCTCAGTGGAATAGAACCTTGAGTGCTCGGGCCGTAGGTAGACTTGACTGCGCTAAAGAATTCATGCATGTCGTGATTGGCGGCTAGGTGCTGGGTCTCCTGCACTTTTTCCATCCACCATTTGTTGCTTAGGTCAGGAGTTTTTTGTTGGACCTCTGCTTTCAGTTGTATGTTTTTTTTTCACTCAAGTTATGGAGTTGTTTCCAATTCAGAAATGCCTTGCGTTTGCGGTTTACTAGCTCCTGGATCCCCTGGTTGTTCTCATCGAACCAGTCTTGATGTTTTCCGCTGGAGTGACCAAGCGTCTCTTCGCAGGTGCTAATTGTGGTGGACCTGAGGGTAGACCAGGCACTATGGGACACTCTGCAGCTCCAGTTCACTGGAAGTTGTCAGGTTGGCTGTGAGGCGCTGGCTGAGTAGGGCTTCTTTGCAGGGTCTTTGAGTGCTTCCGTGTTGATCATTTTGCGGCAGCATTTCTGTTGCCTCCTCCGTTTTGAGGCTCTGTTGATGGAGCTAATGGACGGGTTAGGTGGTGGTCAGTCCAGCAGTCATCTGGCCTAAATGTGACTCCAGTCCCCACGCTTGACTCTTAACCCAGTAAGTGAGTTTGAGCAATATAACCTGGTGCTCACCGAATGCAACTGATTTCCTATTATGCGTGTATATATATATATTTATTCTCAACTGATTTTGTGCTGAACTCCCTGTAAGGCTCATGTACGTACCATTGAACCTGTGTCAGTTTTATTTCTCTGTGACGGTGCATTCACATTCCGCAAGTTTAGCATCAGCACGATGTCAAAGCTGCTTGAGCTGACACTAAACCTGGAGTGTAAATCAGGCGTGAAGACCCAAACTGGTTCTGAAGCTATGCTAGAGTGACACTCCCTCCTCCAGGCAGTCCCATTCTGCTTCGCACCAGTGTCAGGTTGGGTTATAACTGCAGTGTCATCACTAAGACCGCCTATTTCCACCTCCGGAACAACACCTGATCTGTCCCTGTCTCAGCTCATCTGCTGCTGAGACCCTCTTCCATGCTTTTGTTACCTCTAGTGGAGAAATACCATCAACGATGTCTTCACAGGATCCTACAAATCCCCTGGGAGGACTGACGCACCAACATTAACGTCCTTGACCCAGCATTGAAGCACTAAGCACACTTGATCAGCTCCGCTAGGCGGGCAACATAGCTCGCATGCCAGACACGAGACTCCCAAAGCAAGCGCTCTACTCGGAATTCGTCCACGGCAAACGAGCCAAAGGTGGGCAGAGGAAACGTTACAAGGACACCCTCAAAGCCTCCCTGATAAAGTGCAACATCTCTACTGACACCTGGGAGTCCCTGGCCAAAGACGGCACTAAGTGGAGTCAGTGCATCCGGGAGGGCGCTGAGCACCTCGAGTCTCATTGCCGAGAGCATGCAGAAATCAAACGCAGGCAACGGAAAGAGCGTGCGGTAAATCTGCCCCACCCTCCCTTACCCTCAACGACTGTCTGTCCCACCTGTGACAGGGACTGCGGCTCTCGTATTGGACTGTTCGGCCACCTAAGGACTCATTTTAAGTGTAGAAGCAAGTCTTCCTCGATTCCGGGGAATTGCCTGTGATGATGATGACCTCTATACTTGACTATCCGGCACTCCTGGCTGGCCTCCACGTTCTACCCTCCGTAAACTTGAGGTCATCCAAAGCTCTGCTGCCCGTGTCCTAACTTGTCCCAAGTCGTGTTCAGCCATCATCCCTGTGCTCGCTAACCCACATTGGCTCCCGGTCAAGCAATGCTTTGATTATAAAATTCTCATCCTTTCAAATCCCTCCATAACTTCGTCCCTCCCTATCTCAGTAACCCCCTCCAGCAACCCAATCAATGTTCACCCTGTACATTGGGAAGCCGGCTGTGAGGGAACTCGAGACAGCGATGTGAGACCTCGGGACCTCGGGACAGGGATGTTGCGCCTGGGGACAGGGGTGTGGGACCTGGGGATAGGGGTGTGGGATCTCGGGACCTCGGGATAGGGGTGTGGGACCTCGGGATAGGGGTGTGGGACCTGGGGACAGGGGTGTGGGACCTGGGGACAGGGGTGTGGGACCTGGAGACAGGGGTGTGGGACCCCGAGACAGGGGTGTGGGACCTGGGGACAGGGGTGTGGGACCTCGGCACAGGGGTGTGGGACCTGGGGACAGGGGTGTGGGACCTCGGCACAGGGGTGTGGGACCTCGGGATCTCGGGACAGGGGTGTGGGACCTTGGGACCTCGGGACAGGGTGTGGGACCTTGGAATCTCAGGACAGGGGTGTGGGACCTTGGGGACAGGGGTATGGGACCTGGGGACAGGGGCGTGGGACCTTGGGGACAGGGGTGTGGGACCTCGGGACAGGGGTGTGGGACCTCGGGACCTCAGGACAGGGTGTGGGACCTTGGGACCTCAGGACAGGGGTGTGGGACCTTGGGGACAGTGGTGTGGGACCTCGTGACAGGGGTATGGGACCTCGGGATCTCGGAACAGGGGATGTGGGACCTTGGGGCATCGGGACAGAGGTGTGGGACCTGGGGACAGAGGTGTGAGACCTGGGGACAGGGGTGTGGGACCTGGGGACAGGGGTGTGGGACCTTGGGACCTCGGGACAGGGTGTGGGACCTTGGAATCTCAGGACAGGGGTGTGGGACCTTGGGGACAGGGGTATGGGACCTGGGGACAGGGGTGTGGGACCTTGGGGACAGGGGTGTGGGACCTCGGGACAGGGGTGTGGGACCTCGGGACCTCAGGACAGGGTGTGGGACCTTGGGACCTCAGGACAGGGGTGTGGGACCTTGGGGACAGGGGTGTGGGACCTCGTGACAGGGGTATGGGACCTCGGGATCTCGGAACAGGGGATGTGGGACCTTGGGGCATCGGGACAGAGGTGTGGGACCTGGGGACAGAGGTGTGAGACCTGGGGACAGGGGTGTGGGACCTGGGGACAGGGGTGTGGGACCTGGGCACAGGGGTGTGGGACCTGGGGACAGGGGTGTGGGACCTGGGGACAGGGGTGTGGGACCTCGGGACAGGGGTATGGGAGCTCAGGACCTTGGGTCAGGGGATGTGGGACCTTGGGACCTGGGGACAGGGATGTGGGGCCTGGGGACAGAGGTGTGGGACCTGGGGACAGGGGTGTGGGACCTGGGCACAGGGATGTGGGACCTGGGGACAGGGGTGTGGGACCTGGGGACAGGGGTGTGGGACCCCGGGACAGGGATGTGGGACCCCGGGACAGGGGTGTGTGACCTGGGGACAGGAGTGTGGGACCTGGGGACAGGGGTGTGGGACCTCGGGACAGGGGTATGGGACCTCGGGACAGGGATATGGGACCTCGGGACCTCAGGACAGGGGATGTGGGACCCCGGGACAGGGATGTGGGGCCTGGGGACAGAGGTGTGGGACCTGAGGACAGGGGTGTGGGACCCCGGTACAGGGGTGTGGGACCTGGGGACAGGAGTGTGGGACTTGGGGACAGGGGTTTGGGACCTCCTGACAGGGGTGTGGGACCTGGGGATAGAGGTGTGGGACCGCGGGACAGGGTTGTGGGACCTCGGGAGAGAGCGACGTGGCTACGCAGCTTGAAGGAAACGTTGCCCACAACCCTCCGAGATATGTCTGCTCCTCTAATTCTGGATTCTGTGCAATCTCGATTGCAATCACTCAACCATCGGTGACCGTGCCTTCAGCTGCCAGGCTCCTAAGCTCTGGGATTCCCTCCCTAAACCTCTCTGCCGTTCTATCTCTCTCTCCTCCTTTAAGATGCGCCTTATAACCTACCTCTTTGACCAGGCTTTTGGTTACCTGCGCTAATTGGATTCCATTTCATAGGATAACGATCGGGCGGATCATGCGAATAATTAAAAGAAAATGGCGGCCGCGGTGGTGCTCCCTTCCCTTTAAGGGCGGCCGCACCGCCCAGCCACTGGCAGCTTCCCACCGCACGAAGCTGTTGGGGGCAGCAACCGACGGCAGCCACGCTCCAGCAATGTTAATTTTTCCCGCCGGGTGGTAAGGGGTCGGCGTGCTGGCTGGGGCGGAAAGTCGTGGCCGCGGTGTGGGCAATTGTGGAAGGGTCACACCTGCCACCTGTCCCCGGTCGGTACAGCCTCCTATTGGAGGCGGAAATAGGCCTTAAGAAAAAAGGGCAATTTTAGCCCCTAAAGGCGTTATATATTTACAAATTCTGGTTGTCGAAGCAAAAACATTGTAACATAAGTGTACTCGGTAATAATCATGCCTTGGCTTGATTCAGAGATGTTTTCTCAGTCCTGGTCTTCAACTAGGTGAGCAGTGATCAGAGGATCAGTAATATCCAGGAAGGAACATGGGACTGTTGGATTGTACAAGAGCATTTTAGTCCATCTGACTTCAGGTCACAGATCAGCCATGATCTCGTTGAATGGGGTTACAGGCTCAAGAGGCTGAATGGCTTACCCTTGTACCTATGTTCCTATGGTCCACTACTGGTTAGAATGGATTTAAAAATACATGAAATTATTCAGCCACTTAATGATATTTAATGTGGAGGGCGATCACATTCCTGCTGGTTTATTTCAAGTGGGTAGGAGCCAATAAATGATGCTGTGTCTTGTTTCATCAGTTCCCTGATGGGCTCATGCAGTATGCCATTTTCTCGCCAGCCTTTTATACTGGCATAAATTGCTCTCAGACACAAGGTGGGGGAGCTTCCATTCCATAGGATAACGATAATGGGTTGTCATTTAATTTTCGTGCCTGGATCTCGTTGTACGCATTGCATACCCATTTAACATGGAGATTAAATGCGAATCACATGCTAGCCTTTCAAGATGTAGGTATCCCTCGGAGCCTCTTGTGATCAAGCCCTCTGCATTCGATTCCACCATGTCTGATGTTGTGGTGGCCGAATTCTCCCGGGCACTTTCTGGCAAATCTTTCGTCATTTGATCAGAAATGCCAGATGATCCAGGTGAAAGAAAATGGCAGAACTCCAGTGAATCTGACCTGATGTAAAACACCTTTGTCTACTCTGTACCCTAAGTACTCTACTGAGTTTTGACATAACTCACACTTGCGAGCAGTCACTCGTACTCTGTGCTTCTCTAGCCATTTGAGTATTCAGTCAATATGGTATTATGAATTTGCCTGTTTGATGCTGAAATTAGTATGTCATCTAAATAACATACTACCCCTTCATTACCTTGCAAAATCTAGTTCATCACCCCTTGGAATATGGCAGGGGCGGAAGACACTCCAAATGGTAGCCTATTAAATTGATATAATGCTAGATGAGTACTTATAGTCAAGCATGACTTGGACTCCTCATCTAGTTCAAATTGTAAGTAGGCATTCATAAGATCCAACTTTGAGAAGATCTGATTACCTGTCAGCGATGTGAACACATCTACATTTGGCAATGTATTGCGGAGATTACCCTCTAGAATCTGGTTTACAGTTATTTTATAATCACCACACAACTTTACCTTACCATCAGAATTAGGCACAACAATTACATAGATCTGTCTTAGAGATAATGTTCTCAGTCTCCAGTCTTTTGAGTTCTTGCTCAACTTTGACCTTGAGTGCATATGGTACGGAACGTGGATTGCAGTAAACTGGCCTAGCATCCTTCTGTACCCTGACACTCACCTTGAAGACATGGATCGAACTGCCTGTTTTGCAGAACAGCTTCAGATAACTCTTGATAACATCATCCGTTGATGCAAATCTCGTTTCAACACGAAAAATCACACTCCAATCCAGCTTCAGTGATCCCGACCAATTTCTTCCGAGTAAGGCAGGCTTATCTCCTGCCACTACGAATAGAGGCAAGCTCTGAAATTGATTCTTGTATTTCACCAGTACGGTAATATGACCTACCACAGAAATGCTCTCTCCTGAGTAGGCTTGCAGCTCTATCTTGGATTTCTCCAATGGGAAATCATGCAATTTGTTGAGGTACAGCGACTCCAGTACTACACTCATGGATGCACCAGTGTCGATTTTCATTGGTATCTTGGTTCCTGCAACATCTACGTGGATGATGATACTTTTCGCATCGCTGTTAGTTACCCTCGTGCTCCTGATGATGTGTAGCTCTAAAACCTCCTCGTCCTGTTGTTTTTCTTCCATGCTCTGTAGTCTCTGGGGATTTCTTCTTATAGCTTTGAAAGTCGGTTTACTCTTCAGCCGGCATGCCTTCGTAAGATGTCCAGTTTTGCTGCAGAAGAAACACTCTGCCTTCACGTATGGACAACTTTGAGCAATGCGTTGTCCCAGGCATCGATAGCAGGACTTCAATGCTCTGTTACCTTGGCCAGTTGCTGAGAGTTTGGGGCCCAACTGTCTTTTACTCTTAATCTGCAGGCGATTCACCTCGGTTGTCTGCCGACTGTAAATTCTTGGAAATATTGGTCAGCCATGTCCATTGACATAGCTGTCTGACAAGCCAAATCAAAAGTCAAGTTAGGAGTTGTCAATAACTTTCTTCTGATCGCATCATTTTTCATCTCTTTAAATCTATCCTTCTCCTTTAAGCCACTCCTTAAAACCTTTGACCAAGCTTTTGGTCATCTGTCCTAATATCTCCTTATTTGGCTCGGTGTCACTTTTTGTTTGATAAAGCTCACGTAAAGCGACGTTTTACTACATTAAAGGCACTATATAAATGCAAGTTGTTGTTGTGGTTGACTCTTACTGGTTTTGTGAAGGATTGATATGCATGGTAATCTTAAACCAAAAGCTTTAAATATTTACTAATGAAATAATCTCCAATATATTTGCATTACAGAAAGCAGGATGTCATCAGGACATAACCTGCATATTTACAGAGGAACCTGTAGACTTGAGATGGGTTTCCTGCTCACGTGTTCAAAAAAGCAGGTTAATATTGGGACTTGGTGGGAAGGAAATGGACTCACAATGCTTGAGTCTCTGCCCTTATTTTAACTCCATCCCTCCCCCAGGCTGGCTTCTACAGGCAGGGCAGTTAAAATCAGGGCTATGATTTATTGAATGATAGAATCATAGCAATTTACAGCACCCATCATATCTGTGCCAGTTGAAAAAGAACAATCCCACTTTCCAACTCTTGGTCCGAAGCCTTGCAGGTTACAGCATTTCAAGTGAAAATCCAAGTATTTTTAAATGCAATCAGGGTTTCTGCCTCTACCACCCTTTCAGGCAGCGAGTTCCAGACCCCCAACATCCTCTGGGTGTAACATTTCTCCTCAACTCCCCTCTAATGCTTCTACCAGCTACTTTAAATCTATGCCCCCTGGTTATAGACCTCTCTGCTATGGGGAAATAGGTCCTTCCAATCCACTCTATCGGCCCCTCATAACTTTAATGAGGTCTCCTCTCAGCCTCCTCTGTTCCAAAGAAAATAACCCCAGCCTATCTAATCTTCTATGCGGTGTGGCTTTTATCTGATGACCATGGGCTGAATTCAAATTCAGGTCATAGATGTGAAGGGACATCTGATCCTCTCTAAATTATACGCCGTAATATTTAGTTACTGAAATGTATTAGGAATCTGTTCTTTCCGATGTTATCTGACACAAGAGGCATAAATATTTTGAGTATTGTTGACAAAATGAGAGATTCAAATGCAACATGCTGATAGTTGTACATTAGTGAAGTTACTCATTGAGAACAGTTCATTTTCTCATGTTCTAATGGCGCTAATCTCCTGCATGGCCAGTCAGGCAGGATTATACTCTAATTTCCTTCCAAAAAAATGTTTATTAAAGGAGACCTAAAGTGCCTTAACAAAGGAAGAATGAAAGATCTGCCTCCATCCATTAAGCCGGTGTCAAAGATAATAATGTCATTTTTGTTTTAAACAGCTGTCGACTTCAAATGTACCTTCTGGGCCTACTTCATTCTGCATTCTCCTGTAAATGAATCTAATTTCCAACAACTGCAAGGCTAGATCACTGGTTTGTTTATGAATTTGCTGTGTTATAGAGTTTGAATATGCACTGCATTGATAGGTTGGACCATGGTTGAACTGGCTTGGAGCACTTCATCATACAGTTCAGTTACACTGACAATGATCAGTAAAAGTAAGGTCTAAATGTAAATCATAAAATCTACCAGAATTATAAAGCTATTTGCTAAGGGATTGTAGAAACATAGAAACATAGAAAATAGGTGCAGGAGTAGGCCATTCGGCCCTTCAAGCCTGCACCACCATTCAATAAGATCATGGCTGATCATTCACCTCAGTACCCCTTTCCTGCAACAGTAAAGTCAGCCCAGCATTTTAATCAAAGTTGACCATTGCAGTACACAGCTCACGAATAGCTAATTAGTGAGTCCAATTACTCAAAGCTATTTCCATTCCTATTAATAGACTGTGATCTGTTCCAACTACAAGTACCAAAGTCATTTAAGAGAAACATATAAAACCTACTTACAATTACATTTTGCTCAAAAAAGCGATTAGACAGGGCAACAATTTTTACAAAATGAAAAATGGTATTGCTCCTAATGTGATTAGTATTATTAAAATGATTAATAAGCAATGTCTTGAAAATAGCCAACCTTCATTTCAATCATCTGATGAGAACTAGGGCAATTCATAGTTCTGTTGTTGTACCTAAAAAAACTTAAATAAAAATGATGCTCTTAGTGCAGCGGAGTGGCTTGCTGTCTCAGATGGACCAGTAGCATCAGCTGTGGCTCAGTGGGCAGCACACTCACCTCTGGGTCAGAAGATTGTGGGTTTAAGTCCCACCCCAGGAACTTGAACACGGAAATCCAGGTTAACATTCCTGTGCAGTGCAGAGTACACTTCAAAGGTACTTCATTGGCTATAAAATGCTTGTGAGACTTCTGGTTGTTGTGAAAGGTGCTATATAAATGCAAGGCTTTCTTTCTTTTAACATGCTGTGCCTCAGAAGAGCAGAACATAGGTTTAAATTAGAACTTGTGTTCAAATCCCTCCATGGTCTTGCCCCACGCCATCTCTGTAACACCCTCCAGCCCTACAAACCTCCGAGAACTCAAATTCTGAGTACAATAATGATAATATCCCAATAGTCTAGTCTTTGCCCTCCATTCACTACGATATTTCTGCAGCTACCAAACTGCTCAACACACCACCTCCACCCTTGATGCCCCACTCCCCATTAAAACCATTACTCTCTCTCACCATGGCTGTACCACCTCGAATGGCCCTCAATTCCGCTCCCCTAAGCTGAAAAGACAGACTTGAATGGATATGGCAGACAACTAGTTTAACCATTAGCCGGATATCGGTGTTAGCTGTGGCTCAGTGGATAGCACTCTTGCCTCTGAGTCAGAAGGTTGTGTGTTCAAGTCCTGCTCCAGGGACTTGAGTGCAAAAACTCTAGGCTGACAGTAGGAAGTGCTGTCTTTTAGATGAGATGTTAAACCGATCCCCTGACTGCTCTCTCAAATGGATGTAAAAGATCCCATGGCACTGTTTCGAAGAAGAACACCGGGGGTTATCCCTGGTGTCCTGGTCAATATTTATCCCTCATTCAAAATAACAAAAAGACAGATTATCTGGTTATTATCACATTGTTGTTTGTGGGAGGTTGCTTGTGTTCAAATTGGCTGCCATGTTTTTTTACAACAGTGACTACACTCCAAAAGTGCTTTGAAAGGCACTATATAAATCCAGGTACTTCTTTTTTATTTCCGATATGGCTGGACCATATAAAGCATTATCGGGTCCTGTTCTCATCTGCCAAAACTGCTCACTATTCCACTATTCATCCACTTTTAGCATATCTTTCTATTATCTTTTCTCTCATGTCCTTTTGAAAGCATCAAAGCTATTTGCCTCAACTACTTCCTGTGGTAGCAAATTTCACCTGATTTCCCTGTTAGATATATTGGTAACTATTTTGTATTAATGGCCCCTAGTTTTGAATTCTTCCACCAAGTGGAAACATTCTCTTCAAATCTACCCTGTCCAAGCCATTCATAATTGTAAGGACCTCTATCAGGTCTCCTCTACGTCTAAAGAAAAATGCCCCAACCTGTTCAATCTTTCCTGATAGTTATGTTTCAGTATTATCTCCGTTCATGTCCCTTGATTAATAACTTTTTACAACTCCCTAACTTTGGTATAGTTATCATTCTGTCAGTCAAGTCATTAGGCTGAAGCCAGTTACAGAAATTCATGAACTAACAAAGGCTTAGACCATAGGAACATAGGAACATAAGGTTCCTGACAAACTGTGAGGGGGTTACTTTTTTATCACTCTAGGCTGGGTATGTGAGATCAATACAATCCTGTACTGCCATCTTCCACTTTATAAACTAACCATCATAAAAATTTAACACCTCTCCTGTGTTCCTGTGAAGTTGAAAGATGAATAATCTACAGGATGCCGTGTTGTCTATACCCTCACTCGCACCTACAAAACTCCTTTGGTCTTGTTACAAGATCTGTCCATATAAAAGGGATAATCAAACTGCGAGTGAGGTCTAAGAACATAAGAACATAAGAACATAAGAAATAGGAGCAGGAAGAGGCCATTGAATGATGTGGAATCTATATGGGTAGAGCTGCAGAACACCAAAGGGCAAAAAACGTGAGTGGGAGTTGTGTACAGACCTACAAACAGTAGTAGTGATGTTGAGGAGGGCATCAAACAGGAAATTAGGGGTGCATGCAATAAAGGTGCAGCAGTTATAATGGGTGACTTTAATATGCACATAGATTGGGCTAGCCAAACTGGAAGCAATACAGTGGAGGAGGATTTCCTGGAGTGCATAAGGGATGGTTTTCTTGACCAATATGTCGAGGAACCAACTAGGGGGGAGGCCATCTTAGACTGGGTGTTGTGTAATGAGAGAGGATTAATTAGCAATCTCATTGTGCGAGGCCCCTTGGGGAAGAGTGACCATAATATGGTGGAATTCTGCATTAGGATGGAGAATGAAACAGTTAATTCAGAGACCATGGTCCAGAACTTAAAGAAGGGTAACTTTGAAGGTATGATGCGTGAATTGGCTAGGATAGATTCGCGAATGATACTTAAGGGGTTGACTGTGGATGGGCAATGGCAGACATTTAGAGACCACATTGATGAACTACAACAATTGTACATTCCTGTCTGGTGTAAAAATAAAAAAGGGAAGGTGGCTCAACCGTGGCTATCAAGGGAAATAAGGGATAGTATTCAAGCCAAGGAAGTGGCATACAAATTGGCCAGAAATAGCAGCGAATCCGGGGACTGGGAGAAATTTAGAACTAAGCAGAGGAGGACAAAGGGTTTGATTAGGGCAGGGAAAATAGAGTACGAGAAGAAGCTTGCAGAGAACATTAAGACGGATTGCAAAAGTTTCTATAGATATGTAAAGAGAAAAAGGTTAGTAAAGACAAACGTATGTCCCCTGCAGTCAGAATCAGGGGAAGTCATAATGGGGAGCAAAGAAATGGCAGACCAATTGAACAAGTACTTTGGTTCGGTATTCACTAAGGAGGACACAAATAACCTTCCGGATATAAAAGGGATCAGAGGGTCTAGTAAGGAGGAGGAACTGAGAGAAATCTTTATTAGTCGGGAAATTGTGTTGGGGAAATTGATGGGATTGAAGGCCGATAAATCCCCAGGATCTGATGGACTGCATCCCAGAGTACTTAAGGAGGTGGCCTTGGAAATAGCGGATGCATTGACAGTCATTTTCCAACATTCCATTGGCTCTGGATCAGTTCCTATCGAGTGGAGGGTAGCCAATGTAACCCCACTTTTTAAAAAAGGAGGGAGAGAGAAAACAGGGAATTATAGACCGGTCAGCCTGACCTCAGTAGTGGGTAAAATGATGGAATCAATTATTAAGGATGTCATAGCAGCGCATTTGGAAAGAGGTGACATGATAGGTCCAAGTCAGCATGGATTTGTGAAAGGGAAATCATGCTTGACAAATCTTCTGGAATTTTTTGAGGATGTTTCCAGTAAAGTGGACAAGAGAGAACCAGTTGATGTGGTATATTTGGACTTTCAGAAGGCTTTCGACAAGGTCCCACACAAGAGATTAATGTGCAAAGTTAAAGCACATGGGATTGGGGGTAGTGTGCTGACGTGGATTGAGAACTGGTTGGCAGACAGGAAGCAAAGAGTAGGAGTAAGTGGGTACTTTTCAGAATGGCAGGCAGTGACTAGTGGGGTACCGCAAGGTTCTGTGCTGGGGCCCCAGCTGTTTACATTGTACATTAATGATTTAGACGAGGGGATTAAATGTAGTATCTCCAAATTTGCGGATGACACTAAGTTGGGTGGCAGTGTGAGCTGCGAGGAGGATGCTATGAGGCTGCAGAGTGACTTGGATAGGTTAGGTGAGTGGGCAAATGCATGGCAGATGAAGTATAATGTGGATAAATGTGAGGTTATCCACTTTGGTGGTAAAAACAGAGAGACAGACTATTATCTGAATGGTGACAGATTAGAAAAAGGGGAGGTGCAACGAGACCTAGATGTCATGATACATCAGTCATTGAAGGTTGGCATGCAGGTACAGCAGGCGGTTAAGAAAACAAATGGCATGTTGCCGTTCATAGCGAGGGGATTTGAGTACAGGGGCAGGGAGGTGTTGCTACTAGTTGTACAGGGCCTTGGTGAGGCCACACCTGGAGTATTGTGTACAGTTTTGGTATCCTAACTTGAGGAAGGATATTCTTGCTATTGAGGGAGTGCAGCGTAGATTCACCAGACTAATTCCCGGGATGGTGAGACTGACCTATCAAGAAAGATTGGATCAACTGGGCTTGTATTCACTGGAGCTCAGAAGAAACGTTGAAAATTCTGATGGGTTTAGACAAGTTAGATGCAAGAAGAATGTTCCCAATGTTGGGGAAGTCCAGAACCAGGGGTCACAGTCTAAGGATAAGGGGTAAGCCATTTAGGACCGAGATGAGGAGAAACTTCTTCACCCAGAGAGTGGTGAACCTGTGGAATTCTCGACCACAGAAAGTAGTTGAGGCCAATTCACTAAATATATTCAAAAGGGAGTTAGATGAAGTCCTTACTACTAGGGGGAATCAAGGGGTATGGCGAGAAAGCAGGAAGAGGGTACTGAAGTTGCATGTTCAGCCATGAACTCATTGAATGGCGGTGCAGGCTAGAAGGGCTGAATGGCCTACTCCTGCACCTATTTTCTATGTTTCTATGTTTCTATTCGGATGCTGCTCCGCCATTCAGCAAGATCATGGCTGATCTTATCATGGACTCAGTTCCACTTCCCTGTCCGCTCCCCATAACCCTTTATTGTCTGCTACAATTAAAAAGTTACTGAACACAGTTAAAAAAAGAAAGACTTTATTTATTACTTCATGGGATGTGGGCGCGCTGGCAAGGTGGGCATTTATTGCCCATCGCTAATTGTCCTTGAGAAGATGGTGGTGAGCCACCTTCTTGAACCGCTGCAGTCCGTGTGATGAAGGTACTCCCACAGTGCTGACTTTGTTGTAGCGGTTTGATACAAATGAATGGCTTGCTCAGCCATTTCAGAGAGCAGTTAAGAGTCACCACATTGCGGTGGGTCTGGAGTCACATATAGGCCAGACTGGGTAAGGACGGCAGATTTCCTTCCCTAAAGACATTAGTGAACCAGCTGGGTTTTTCTGACAATACGTGGTTTCATTGTCACCATCACTGATACTAGATTCCAGATTTATTTGATTAACTGAATTTAAATTCCCCCAGCTGCCGTGGTAGGATTTGAACTCCTGTCTCTACATTAAGGGATGAGGTCCTACGAAACGAATTTAAGGAGCTCGGAGCTAAATCAAAAAGTAGGACCTCAAAAGTAGTAATCTCGGGATTGCTACCAGTGCCATGTGATAGTCAGAGTAGGAATCGCAGGATAGCGCAGATGAATACGTGGCTTGAGCAGTGGTGCAGCAGGGAGGGATTCAAATTCCTGGGGCATTGGGACCGGTTCTGGGGGAGGTGGGACCAGTACAAACCGGACGGTCTGCACCTGGGCAGGACCGGAACCAATGTCCTAGGGGGAGTGTTTGCTAGTGCTGTTGGGGAGGATTTAAACTAATATGGCAGGGGGATGGGAACCAATGCAGGGAGACAGAGGGAAACAAAAAGGAGACAAAAGCAAAAGACAGAAAGGAGATGAGGAAAAGTGGAGGGCAGAGAAACCCAAGGCAAAGAACAAAAATGGCCACTGTACAGCAAAATTCTAAAAGGACAAAGGGTGTTAATAAAACAAGCCTGATGGCTTTGTGTCTTAATGCAAGGAGTATCCGCAATAAGGTGGATGAATTAATTGTGCAAATAGATGTTAACAAATATGATGTGATTGGGATTACGGAGACGTGGCTCCAGGATGATCAGGGCTGGGAACTCAACATTCAGGGGTATTCAACATTCAGGAAGGATAGAATAAAAGGAAAAGGAGGTGGGGTAGCATTGCTGGTTAAAGAGGAGATTAATGCAATAGTTAGGAAAGACAGTAGCTTGGATGATGTGGAATCTATATGGGTAGAGCTGCAGAACACCAAAGGGCAAAAAACGTTAGTAGGAGTTGTGTACAGACCTCCAAACAGTAATAGGGATGTTGGGGAGGGCATCAAACAGGAAATTAGGGGTGCATGCAATAAAGGTGTAGCAGTTATAATGGGTGACTTTAATATGCACATAGATTGGGCTAGCCAAACTGGAAGC
Organism: Pristiophorus japonicus; assembly: GCF_044704955.1. Taxonomy (NCBI): domain Eukaryota; kingdom Metazoa; phylum Chordata; class Chondrichthyes; family Pristiophoridae; genus Pristiophorus; species Pristiophorus japonicus. The sequence continues at coordinate 29,575,124 of NC_091977.1, forward strand.
AATACGGTGGAGGAGGATTTCCTGGAGTGCATAAGGGATGGTTTTCTAGACCAATATGTTGAGGAACCAACTACGGGGGAGGCCATCTTAGACTGGGTGTTGTGTAATGAGAGAGGATTAATTAGCAATCTCATTGTGCGAGGCCCCTTGGGGAAGAGTGACCATAATATGGTGGAATTCTGCATTAGGATGGAAAATGAAACAGTAATTTCAGAGACCATGGTCCAGAACTTAAAGAAGGGTAACTTTGAAGGTATGAGGCGTGAATTGGCTAGGATAGATTGGCGAATGATACTTAAGGGGTTGACTGTGGATGGGCAATGGCAGACATTTAGAGACCGCATGGATGAATTACAACAATTGTACATTCCTGTCTGGCGTAAAAATAAAAAAGGGAAGGTGGCTCAACCGTGGCTATCTAGGGAAATCAGGGATAGTATTAAAGCCAAGGAAGTGGCATACAAATTGGCCAGAAATAGCAGCGAACCTGGGGACTGGGAGAAATTTAGAACTCAGCAGAGGAGGACAAAGGGTTTGATTAGGGCAGGGAAAATGGAGTACGAGAAGAAGCTTGCAGGGAACATTAAGGCGGATTGCAAAAGTTTCTATAGGTATGTAAAGAGAAAAAGGTTGGTGAAGACAAACGTAGGTCCCCTGCAGTCAGAATCAGGGGAAGTCATAACGGGGAACAAAGAAATGGCAGACCAATTGAACAAGTACTTTGGTTCGGTATTCACTAAGGAGGATACAAACAACCTTCCGGATATAAAAGGGATCAGAGGGTCTAGTAAGGAGGGGGAACTGAGGGAAATCTTTATTAGTCGGGAAATTGTGTTGGGGAAATTGATGGGATTGAAGGCCGATAAATCCCCAGGGCCTGATGGACTGCATCCTAGAGTACTTAAGGAGGTGGCCTTGGAAATAGCGGATGCATTGACAGTCATTTTCCAACATTCCATTGACTCTGGATCAGTTCCTATGGAGTGGAGGGTAGCCAATGTAACCCCACTTTTTAAAAAAGGAGGGAGAGAGAAAACAGGGAATTATAGACCGGTCAGCCTGACCTCAGTAGTGGGTAAAATGATGGAATCAATTATTAAGGATGTCATAGCAGTGCATCTGGAAAATGGCGACATGATAGGTCCAAGTCAGCATGGATTTGTGAAAGGGAAATCATGCTTGACAAATCTTCTGGAATTTTTTGAGGATGTTTCCAGTAAAGTGGACAAAGGAGAACCAGTTGATGTGGTATATTTGGACTTTCAGAAGGCTTTCGACAAGGTCCCACACAAGAGATTAATGTGCAAAGTTAAAGCACATGGGATTGGGGGTGCTGACGTGGATTGAGAACTGGTTGTCAGACAGGAAGCAAAGAGTCGGAGTAAACGGGTACTTTTCAGAATGGCAGGCAGTGACTAGTGGAGTGCCGCAAGGTTCTGTGCTGGGGCCCCAGCTGTTTACCTTGTACATTAATGATTTAGACGAGGGGATTAAATGCAGTATCTCCAAATTTGCGGATGATACTAAGTTGGGTGGCAGTGTGAGCTGCGAGGAGGATGCTATTAGGCTGCAGAGTGACTTGGATAGGTTAGGTGAGTGGGCAAATGCATGGCAGATGAAGTATAATGTGGATAAATGTGAGGTTATCCACTTTGGTGGTAAAAACAGAGAGACAGACTATTATCTGAATGGTGACAGATTAGGAAAAGGGAAGGTGCAACGAGACCTGGGTGTCATGGTACATCAGTCATTGAAGGTTAGCATGCAGGTACAGCAGGCGGTTAAGAAAGCAAATGGTATGTTGGCCTTCATAGCGAGGGGATTTGAATACAGGGGCAGGGAGGTGTTGCTACAGTTGTACAGGGCCTTGGTGAGGCCACACCTGGAGTATTGTGTACAGTTTTGGTCTCCTAACTTGAGGAAGGACATTCTTGCTATTGAGGGAGTGCAGCGAAGGTTCACCAGACTGATTCCCGGGATGGCGGGACTGACCTATCAAGAAAGATTGGATCAACTGGGCTTGTATTCACTGGAGTTCAGAAGAATGAGAGGGGATCTCATAGAAACGTTTAAAATTCTGACGGGTTTAGACAGGTTAGATGCAGAAAGAATGTTCCCAATGTTGGGGAAGTCCAGAACCAGGGGTCACAGTCTGAGGTTAAGGGGTAAGCCATTTAGGACCGAGATGAGGAGAAACTTCTTCACCCAGAGAGTGGTGAACCTGTGGAATTCTCTACCACAGAAAGTAGTTGAGGCCAATTCACTAAATATATTCAAAAGGGAGTTAGATGAAGTCCTTACTACTCGGGGGATCAAGGGTTATGGCGAGAAAGCAGGAAGGGGGTACTGAAGTTTCATGTTCAGCCATGAACTCATTGAATGGCGGTGCAGGCTAGAAGGGCTGAATGGCCTGCTCCTGCACCTATTTTCTATGTTTCTATCTATGTTTCTATATAGTGCCTTTCATGACCACAGGAAGTCTCAAAGCACTTTACAGCCAATGAAGTACTATTTGAAGCATTGTCACTATTGTAATGTAGGAAACGTGGTAGCCAATTTGCGCACAGCACTCGATCAGTGCTGCACTGAAGTGTCAGCCTAGATTTTCTGTGCTCAAGTCCCTGAAAGTGGGACTCGAACCCACAATCTTGTAGCTCAGAAGGTAAGGATGCTACTCACTGAGCTATGTCTGACACTATTAGCATGACAAGGTTAACATAAAGAAAATGAATATGTTGAGAAATCAATGGCAGTCCTATCTGATTAACCCTTTGCTAGCAGCCTTGGCTTGGTCAAAGAGGTAGGTTTTAAGCAGCGTCTTAAAGGAGAAGAGAGAGGAGAGAATAGAAGAGACAGAGGTTTGGGGAGGGAATTCCAGAGCATAGGGAGGGTTGTAGGGCTGAAGTTGGTTAAAGGAGGGATTTGAACACAAGGATGTAAAATATCACCATATCCTGAACTGGATGTCATTTTTACGGCTTTATCTGGCTGGTTACAGTCTGACATTTAGTGTTAAAATAGGAATGTTATTTGTTTCATAATCAGGCGATAGACAGATAAAGGCCTAGAAATCTCAGCCTCCCCGGGTCCGTACGGAGAGTGTACAGACCTGGGGAGGCATCGCAAAAGCCGGTTTTCAGCAGTCATATAGCGCCCTTCGCGACCACCGGACATCTCAAAGCACTTTACAGCCAATGACGTACTTTTTGAAACGTAGTCATTGTTGTACTGTAGGAAACATGGCAGCCAATTTGTGCACACAATCGTATGCGCGACAGATTCAACGCATCCCCACAGCCAGGACATTCGCATGGGCAAGATTGCGGTATTTACACATATCTTGCCGAGCGGATGTCCTGAAAACTCTTGCACCTGATAAAAGTAGGTGCATAACGTACTTTTACAGGCGTAAGAGTTTTAAAACATACAAAAACATAGTCAAATAAAATTTTAAAAACACATTGTAATGTTAAAAACCCTTCCCACTAAGGTAAGTCGGAGAGGCGGAGCAGCAGTGTTGGTGAGGCCTATTAAGGCCCGGCGGGAGTCTGGGGATCGGTGGCAGTCGGAGAGGCGGAGCAGCAGCGTTGGTGAGGCCGATAAAGGCCCAGAGGGAGTCCGGGGATTGGTGGCAATCGGAGAGTTGGAACAGCAGCGTTGGTGAGGCCGATAAAAGCCCAGCGGGAGTCCGAGGACTTCGGAGCGGCCTATAAAGGCACGGCGGTGCAGCTGCAGTGGGGTGAAAAGGCAAAAAAGAAGTGGAAAGAAATCGAACGGTGACGTCACAGCCAAAGAGGTAAATGATTGGCTGGTGATTGATGAGTAATTTTCTTTTTCTTTTCTCTATCAGTAAGTAACCTTGAGCATTGTTGTTGCGAAATTAAGTTTTTCTAAGGGTTAAGTCATGGCAGGAGAGCTTGGACACGTGTTATGCTCCTCCTGTAATATGTGGGAAGTCAGTGACGCTTCTGGTGTCCCTGACGACTACGTGTGTGGGAAGTGTATCTGCCTGCAACTTCTGATGGACCACTTGAGCTGCGGGTGGATTAACTCTGGAGCATCCACGATGCTAACAATGACATGAATAGCACGTTTAGTGAGTTGGTCTTACGGCAGGTAAAGGGTACACAGCCAGATAGGGAATGGGTGACCAACAGGAAGAGCAGTGCAAGGAAGGGAGTGCAGGGGTCCCTTGCGGTCATCCCCCTGCAAAACAGATACACCGCTTTGGGTACTGTTGGGGGTAACGACTCATCAGGGGAAGGCAGCAGCAGCCAAGTTCACAGTGCCGTGGGTGGCTCTGCTACATAGGAGGGCAGGAAAAAGAATGGGAGAGCTATAGTGATCGGGGATTCAATTGTAAGGGGAATAGATAGACGATTCAGCAGCCGCAACCGAGACTCCAGGATGGTATGTTGCCTCCCTGGTGCAAGGGTCAAGGATGTCTCGGAGCAGGTGCAGGACATTCTGAAAAGGGAGGGTGAACAGCCAGTTGTCGTGGTGCATGTAGGTATCAACGATATAGGTAAAAAATGGGATGAGGTCCTACAAGACGAATTTAGGGAGCTAGGAGCTAAATTAAAAAGTAGGACCTCAAAAGCAGTAATCTCAGGATTGCTACCAGTGCCACGTGCTAGTCAGAGTAGGAATCACAGGATAGCTCAGATGAATACGTGGCTTGAGGAGTGGTGCAGAAGGGAGGGATTCAAATTCCTGGGACATTGGAACCTTTTCTGGGGGAGGTGGGACCAGTACAAACCAGACGGTCTGCACATGGGCAGGACCAGAACCAATGTCCTAGGGGGAGTGTTTGCTAGTGCTGTTGGGGAGGAGTTAAACTAATATGGCAGGGGGATGGGAACCTATGCAGGGAGACGGAGGAAAGTAGAATGGGGGCAGAAGCAAAAGATAGAAAGAAGAAAATTAAAAGTGGAGGGCAGAGAAACCTAAGGCAAACATCAAAAGGGGCCATATGACAGCAAAATTCTAAGGGGGCAAAATGTATTAGAAAGACAAGCCTGAAGCTCTGTGCCTCAATGCGAGGAGTATTCGGAATAAGGTGGACGAATTAACTGCGCAGAAAGCAGTTAATGGGTATGATGTAATTAGCATCATGGTGACATGCTTCAGGGTGGCCAAGGCTGGGAACTCAACATCCAGGGGTATTCAGCATTTAGGAAGGATAGACAGAATGGAAAAGGAGGTGGGGTGGCATTGCTGGTTAAAGAGTAAATTAATGCAATAGTAAGGAAGGACATTAGCTTGGATAATGTGGAATCGGAATGGGTGGAGCTGCGGAATACCAAAGGACAGAAAACGCTAGTGGGAGTTGTGTACAGACCACCAAACAGTAGTAGTGTGTTGGGGACAGCATCAAACAAGAAATTAGGGATGCATGCAATAAAGGTACAGCAATTATCATGGGTGACTTTATTCTACATAATGATTGGGCTAACCAAACTGGTAGCAATGCAGTGGAGGAGGATTTCCTGGAGTGTATTAGGGATGGTTTCCAAACCAATATGTCGAAGAACCAACCAGGGAGCTGGCCATCCTATACTGAGTGATGTGTAATGAGAAAGGACTAATTAGCAATCTTGTTGTGCGAGGCCCCTTGGGGAAGAGTGAACATAACATTGTAGAATTCTTTATTAAGATGGAGAGTGACAAAGTTAATTCAGAAACGAAGGTCCTGAACTTAAGGAAAGGTAACTTCGATGGCTTGAGGCGTGAATTGACTAGAATAGACTGGCGAATGATACTGAAAGAGTTGACGGTCGATAGGCAATGGCAAACATTTAAAGATCACATGGATGAACTTCAGCAATTGTACATCCGTGTCTGGAGTAAAAATAAAACGGGGAAGGTGGCTCAACCGTGGCTAACAAGGGAAATTAAAGATCGTGTTAAATCCAAGGAAGAGGCATATAAATTGGACAGATAAAGCAGCAAACCTGAGGACTCGGAGAAATTAGAATTCAGCAGAAGGGGACAAAGGGTTTAATTAAGAGGGGAAAATAGAGTAAGAGAAGAAGCTTGCCGGGAACATAAAAACTGACTGCAAAAGCTTCTATAAATATGTGAAGAGAAAAAGATTAGTGAAGACAAACGTCGGTCCCTTGCAGACGAATTCAGGTGAATTTATAATGGGGAACAAAGAAATGGCAGACCAATTGAACAAATACTTTGGTTCTGTCTTTACGAAGGAAGACACAAATAACCTTCCGGAAGTACTAGGGGACCGAGGGTCAAGTGAGAAGGAGGAACTGAAGGATTTCCTTATTAGGCAGGAAATTGTGTTAGGGAAATGGATGGGATTGAAGGCCGATAAATCTCCGAGGCCTGATAGTCTGCATCTCAGAGTACTTAAGGAACTGGCCCTAGAGGATGCATTGGTGATCATTTTCCAACAGTCTATCAACTCTGGATCAGTTCCTATGGACTGGAGGGTAGCTAATGTAACACTACTTTTTAAAAAGAGAGGGAAAGAGAAAGCTGGTAATTATAGACCTGACATCAATAGTGGGGAAAATGTTGGAATCAATTATTAAGGAAGAAATAGCAGCGCATTTGGAAAGCAGTGACAGGATTGGTCCAAGTCAGCATGGATTTAAGAAGGGGAAATCATGCTTGACAAATCTTCTTGAATTTTTTTGAGGATGTAACTAGTAGAATGGACAAGGGAGAACCAGTGGATGTGGTGTATTTGGACTTTCAAAAGGCTTTTGACAAGGTCCCACACAAGATTGGTGTGCAAAATCAAAGCACATGGTATTGGGGGTAATATACTGACGTGGATAGAGAACTGGTTGGCAGACAGGAATCAGAGAGTCGGGATAAATGGGTCCTTTTCAGAATGGCAGGCAGTGACTAGTGGACTGCCGCAGGGCTCAGTGCTGGGACCCCAGCTATTTACAATATACATCAATGATTTAGATGAAAGAATTGAGTGTAATATCTCCAAGTTTGCAGATGACACTAAACTGGGTGGCGGTGTGAGCTGTGAGTGGGATGCTAAGAGGTTGCAGGGTGACTTAGACAGGTTAGGTGAGTGGGCAAATGCATGGCAGATGCAGTATAATGTGGATAAGTGTGAGGTTATCCACTTTGTGGGCAAAAACGCAAAGACAGAATATTATCTGAATGGCGGCAGGTTAGGAAAAGGGGGGTGCAACGAGACCCGGGTGTCATGGTACATCAGTCATTGAAAGTTGGCATACAGGTACAGCAGGCGGTGAAGAAGGCAAATGTTATGTTGGCTTTCATAGCTAGGGGATTTGAGTATAGGAGCAGGGAGGTCTTACTGCAGTTGTATAGGGCCTTGGTGAGGCTTGACCTGGAATATTGTGTTCATTTTTGGTCATCTAATCTGAGGAAGGATGTTCTTGCTATTGAGGGAGTGCAGAGAAGGTTCACCAGACTGGTTCCCGGGATGGTTGGACTGACCTATGAGGAGAGACTGGATCAACTGGACCTTTATACATTGGAGTTTAGAAGGATGAGAGGGGATCTCATAGAAACATAAGATTCTGACGGGATTGGACAGGTTACATGCGGGTAGAATGTTCCCGATGTTGGGTGCCATGTATTCAACTAATACCCATTTATAAGCTGACCTAAGTTGTACTCCTTGAGAACATTGACCACAAGGGGGTGAACTTGTGGGAGACACTCCTAACCTGGACTTTCAGGTATAAAAGAGGAATCTCCACCCACCTTCATCACTTGAGGCCTTGGTAATAAAGGTAACTGGTCACAGAGTGACCTTCTCGCAAGTATGGGCCTCATGTGCATTTATACTGTATAGTAAGGACATATCATTGGCGACGAGAAACTCGGATTTAAACCATGCGAGCATGGCCACTAGCAGCACAGAAGAGAGGTACTGTGTTGGTGATGATTGGGATGATTTTATTGAGAGACTACAGCAAAGTTTTGTCACTTAGGAATGGTTGGGACAGGATTCGGCGAACAAACACAGCGCTCATCTCCTGACGGTTTGTGGATCCAGAACGTACTCCCTGATAAAAGACCTTCTAGCGCCAGAGAAGCCGGTGGACAAGACGTTCGAAGAGCTCAGTAAGTTGATCGGGGAACAGCTTAAACCGACAAGCAGCATGCACATGGCGAGACATCGGTTTTACACACACCGGCAGCGAGAAGGACAAAGTGTTTCTGACTTCATGGCAGATCTCCGGCGACTGGCAAGTTCACAGATGCATGCAGAGCGGAGATGCTGCAAAACTTTTTATTGAGGGCATGAGGCACGCTGGGGTTTTCAGGAAACTGATTGAAACCAAAGACTTGACCTTGGAAGTGGCGGCTCTGATAGCCCAGACATTGATCTCAAGGGAGGAAGAGACCAGAATGATGTATGACAAAAATCTTGGCTCAAATGCAACAAACGACCAGGGAGTCAACATCGTTAACGCGGCACACAGTTCTCTCAGCAGACAAGAGCAATCGGACATGCCCCAGCAGTTAATTGAACCCAAAGGGGGAATTCAACAGAGACAATGGCTAGCTGAACGGCAATTCATGCCATCGCAAAGGACAATGCAGCCAGAAATGGGGCCATCAACACCTGTTAATGGTGTGCTTAAGGACAGTTACAGAGACAGTCAGAGATGATCGACTGGTAATGGACCTTTTGTTTCCAACAACGAGGCCTCCAGCTCATGTTGGAGGTGTGGAGGCAAACACCTAGCCAGAGCTTGCAGGTATCAGCAATATACCTGCAGAATCTGCAACATCAGCAGTCACTTGACGCAAATGTGCAGGAAGCCTGCAGCCAGGTTGATGTACGAGGAGGACGGGCTCGATGTAAGCCTTATGAGGCCAAATGAATAATGGGGGAAATCTCTGGAAGCTGAAGTTCAGCAAGTTCATGTGGAGCACATATACAGTTCATATACCAGGACGCCATTGATAATGGTGAAAGTGCTCCTCAATAGCGTCCCAGTATTAATGTAGCTAGACACAGGGGCCAGCCAGTCCCTGATGAGTATTAAACAGTTTGAAAGGTTGTGGGTATCCAAGGCCAGGAGGCCAAAATTATTGCCGATTGATGCACAGCTACGGACATATACAAAGGCGATCATTCTGGTGCTAAGCAGCGCCACGGTAGTCGTGACCCACAAAGATTCGGAGAACAGGTTGCCACTCTGGATTGTCCGGGGGGACGGTCCCGCAATACTGGGGAGGAGTTGGCTTGCTGTCATGAACTGGAAATGGGGCGATGTCAATGCAATTTCCTCTATGGAGCGAGTATCATGCTCACAGGTCCTGGCCAAATTTGACTCATTATTTCAACCCGGCATCGGCACTTTCATGGGGGCCAAGGTAGTGATTCACGTAAACCCGGAAGCCAGGCCAGTACACCACAAGGCCAGAACGGTGCCGTACATGATGCGGGAAAAGATAAAATGCGAATTGGACCGCCTGCTGAGGGAAGGTATCACCTCGCCAGTCGAATTCAGTGACTGGGCGAGCCCGATTGTGCCGGTGCTCAAGGCGGATGGGTCGGTCAGGATATGTGGCGATTGCAAGGCCACCATCAATCGGGTGTCACTCCAAGACCAGTACCCGCTACCGAGAGCGGAGGACCTCTTTGTGACGCTATCCAGTGGCAAACTTTTTTCAAAATTGGGCCTGACCTCAACTTACATGACCCAGGAGCTGGCGAGTGAGTCGAAGAAGCTGACCACCATCACGACACACAAGGAGTTGTTTGAGTATAACAGATGTCCGTTCGGGATTCGTTCGGCCGCCGCGATCTTTCAGTGAAATATGGAAAGCCTCCTCAAGTCAATTCCAAGGACGGTGGTTTTTCAAGACGACATCCTCATCACGGAACACCTCCACAACCTGGAGGAGGTGCTACGCAGATTGGACTGTGTAGGGCTGCGACTGAAAAAGGCGAAGTGTGTCCTTCAGAGGTAGAATTCCTGGGGAGGAGGGCAGCAGCAGATGGGATCAGACCCACTGCGTCCAAAATGAAAGTGATCCAGAGAGCACCCAGACCCCGTAACACGACGAAGTTGCGTTCGTTCCTGGTGCTCCTGAACTATTTTGGTAACTTTCTACCGAAATTGAGCACGCTGTTCGAGCCGCTACACGTGCTCCTACGCAAAGGTCGCGATTGGATCTGTGGGGACTGGCAGGAAAGGGCTTTTGATAAAGCACGCAACTTGTTATGCTCCAACAAACTGTTAACGTTATATGACCAGTGTAAAAAACTTGTTCTAACGTGCGATGCGTTGTCCTATGGGGCCGTGTGTGTGTTGCAGCATGTGAATGCCAATGGTCAGTTACAGCCGGTAGCTTATGCCTCCAGAAGTCTGTCCCAGGCAGAAAGGGGCTACGGGATGGTAGAAAAGGAAGCGCTAGCATGTGTATATGCAGTAAAAAAAAAATGCACCAGTACCTATTTGGCAGGAAATTTGAGCTGGAGACAGCTCACAAACCCCAAACGTCCCGTTTGGCCGGCAACAAGGCCATAAATGCGAATGCATCGGCCCGCATACAGAGGTGGGAGCTTACATTAGCCGCCTATGACTACACAATTCGGCACAGACCGGGCACTGAAAACTGCACAATTCAGCAGGTTCCCACTAGCCACCACTGAGAGGGCAACTGAGCATGATGCTGAGATGGTCATGGCTGTTGAAGCTTTCGAAAGCGAAGGCTCACTTGTGACAGCCCGCCAGATTAAAGTCTGGACAAATAAAGACCTGCTACTGTCTTTAATTAAGAAATGTGTCCTGAATGGGGACTGGGCAGCCACGTACTGGACATGCCCTGAGGAATTTAAACCGTTTCATAGGAGCAAGGATGAACTCTCGATTCAGGCCAATTGCCTACTATGGGAAAACCGAGTAGTCATGCCCCAGAGGGGCAGAGAGGTGTTTATCAGAGAACTTCACAATGAGCACCCGGGCATTGTCATGATGAAGGCAATTGTCAGGTCACACGTTTGGTGGCCAGGGATAGATGCAGGCCTGGAACTTTATGTTCGCAGGTGCAACATATGTGCTCAGCTGGGCAACGCACCCAGGGAAGCCCCCGTTAGCCGATGGTCCTGGCCCGCCAAGCCATGGTGACACAGCCATGTGGATTACGCAGGTCCTTTCATGGGAAAAATGGTTTTGGTTGAAGTAGACGCCTACTCCAAATGAATTGAGTGTGCCATTTTAAATTCAAGCACATCCTCTGCCGCGGTAGAAAGTCTACAGGCAATGTTCGCCACCCATGGTCTACCGGATGTCTTGGTCAGCGACAATGGCCCGTGCTTCACAAGCACCAAATTCTAGGACTTCATGGCAGGGAATGGAATCAACCATGTCAGAACGGTACCGTTCAAGCCGGCCTCAAACGGCCAGGCGGAACGAGCAGTGCAGATAATCAAACAGGGGATGCTCAGAATCCAAGGGGGTTCGCTACAAAGCTGCTTATCATGCCTCCTGTTGGCCAATAGATCCCAACCACACTTGCTCACAGGGGTTCCACCCGCAGAGCTGCTAATGAAAAGGACGCTCAAAACCAGGTTATCCCTAATACACCCCACTATGAAAGAAATTGTTGAGGGCAGGCATCAGTCACAATGTGACTACCATGACAGGAATGCGAGGGCGCGATGTATTGGTGTTAATGACCCTGCTTTTGTCCTTAATTATGCTGCAGGGCCCAAATGGCTTGCAGGCACTGTGATTGCCAAAGAGGGAAATAGGGTTTTGGTAGTTAAACTTACCAATGGACAAATCTGCCGCAAACACATGGATCAAACTAAAAGGAGATTCAGCAACCCCATAGAAGAAGCTGAGGAAGAACATGATGTAGAGTTTACTCCACCACAGGTGACCGATCACCAGAACCAAGTGGAGGAGAGCCCAGTCACTATGAGCAGTCTGGACAGGCCTGAGGCACCGCAAACAGCAGACACTCAGGCCAGCGCCCAACAACCGGAGCCCCAACTCAGGCGCTCTGCAAGGGAGCATAAACCACCAGAGAGACTTAACCTGTGATCCCAATAAGACTTTGGTGGGGAGGTGATGTCATGTATTCAACTATCATTGTAACCCATGTGTAAGCTGACCTAAGTTGTCCACCTTGAGAACATTGACCACAAGGGGGTGAACTTGTGGGAGACACTCCTAACCTGGACTTTCCGGTATAAAAGGGGAAGCTCCACCCACCTTCATCACTTGAGGTCTTGGAAATAAAGGTAACTGGTCACAGAGTAGCCTTCTCACAAGTATGAGCTTCGTGTGCATTTATACTTATGGTAAGGACATATCATTGGCGACGAGAAACTGGGATTTAAACCATACGAGCATGGCCACTAGCAGCACAGAAGAGAGGTATTGTGTTGGTGATGATTGGGATGACTTTATTGAGAGACTACAGCAAAGTTTTGTCACTAAGGAATGGTTGGGACAGGATTCGGCCGACAAACGCAAGGCTCATCTCCTGACGGTTTGTGGATCCAGAACATACTTCCTGATGAAGGATCTTCTAGCGCCAGAGAAACCGGCGGACAAGACATTCGAAGAGCTCAGTAAGTTGATCAGGGAACACCTTAAACCGGCGAGCAGCATGCACATGGCGAGACACCGGTTTTACACGCACCAGCGGCGAGAAGGGCAAAGCATTCCAGACTTCGTGGCAGACCTCCGGCGACTGGCGAGCCTATGTAAGTTCCCAGATGCATGCAGAGCGGAGCTGCTGCGAGACTTTTTTATTGAGGGCATCGGGCACGCTGGGGCTTTCAGGAAACTGATTGAGACCAAAGACTTGACCTTGGAAGCGGCGGCTCTGATAGCCCAGATATTCATCTCAGGGGAGGAAGAGACCAGAATGATATATGACAAACATCTTGGCTCAAATATGGCAAACGACCAGGGAGTCAACATTGTTAATGCGGCACACAGTTCTCTAGGCAGACAAGGGCAATCGGACATGCCCCAGCATGTAGTCGAACCCAAAGGGGGAATTCAACAGAGACAATGGCTAGCTGAATGGCGATTAATGCCATCGCAATGGACAATGCAGCCAGTAATGGGGCCATCAACACCTGTTAATGGTGCGCTCAAGGACAGTTACAGAGACAGTCAGAGATGATCGACTGGTAATGGACCTTGTGTTGTTTCCAACAACAGTGGGCTGGAGGTGTGGAGGCAAACACCCAGCCAGAGCTTGCAGGTATCAGCAATATACCTGCAGAATCTGCAACATCAGCGGTCACTTGGCGCAAATGTGCAGGAAGCCTGCAGCCAGGTTGATGTACGAGGAGGACGGGCCCGATGTAAGCCTTATGAGGCCAAATGAATACTGGGGGTAATCGCTGGAAGCTGAAGTTCAGCGAGTTCATGTGGAGCACATATACAGTTCATTGGGGAAGTCCAGGATCAGGTGACACAGTCTTAGGATAAGGGGTAGGCCATTTAGGACTGAGATGAGGAGAAACTTCTTCACTCAGCGAGTTGTTAACCTGTGGAATTCCCTTCTGTAGAGAGTTGTTGATACAAGTTCATTGGATATATTCAAGAGGGAGTTAGATATGACCCTTACGGCTAAAGGGATAAAGGGATATGGAGAGAAAGCAGGAAAGGGATACTGTGGGAATGATCAGCCATGATCTTATTAAATGGTGGTGCAGACTCAAAAGTCCAAATGGCCTACTCCTGCACCTATTTTCCACGTTTCTCTGTTTCCAAGTTTATATTAAACCATAATTTAATTTTTTTTTTAAAAATCGGAAAACTTTTTTTTTTGTAAGACATTTATTAACTTTAATTTAATTCATTTTAAATATGTGGTGTATTTTTTCTATTTTTTATTTGTGTTTTGGTGTTTGGAGGGGCTGTTTCTCAATCATAATAAAGAGGACTCCTACTTACGGAGTTCCCATTATTATGAATGGCTGCCCAGTGTCATCACATGGCTGGCCAGTGTCATGTGACTCCAGCTCCAGCATACATCTCACCCGATGCCCAGGGAGAGGAGGCCTCAGGACCGGGTCGCTGGTGGGCGCGGCAGGATAAGGTAGGTGCGGATCTTTTTTACCATTTTCTGTCGAGCGCCCGCGGGATGCAAAGGACCGGGATTTCAGGGCCAATATTTTTTGGGCTGCTTAAAATTGTGAAGTAGAAACAGCTGTTATTTCTTTGTAGATTGCATACATGTGAAGACTGAACTTTTTTTGGTGCTTTTTAGCTGCAGATTTTAATTATAATTTAATTCAAGAAGACAACAAAAGTTTGCATTCAGTCATGTTGATGACAATTGCTGCTGTCACAACTGTCTCCAAAGGGAACTCTCCTACAAAAACTTCCATATGTCCCTTTTAATAAAATACTAGTCTACAGAAGCAGTGCTCGACTGTACAATCTCTACTGTTCATTTTTGCAACACTCTGACAGCTTCCACCAGTTATCACCATCAATCTTGAGGGGAAATGAATCATCTGGACCTGAAGGTGTCATTTATTCATGGGACATATTAGAAGGATTGTAAAATAGGTTTAATTTCATTACCTTCCCTCTTTTTTAAATTAAAAAAGACTTATTTTTATACAACACATTCTAGGACCTGAGGATGTCCCAAAGCGCTTTACAACCTATGAAGTATTTTTTGAAGTGTTGTCAGAGAAGGGTCAAAGCCTGGTGCAGGATACCATGAAGATTGAAGAGAATAAAAGATGAGATAAAATAGGAAGTAGAGATTAGATGACGTTAAGCTTTCTAGGATCTTCGTTTTCCACTCTACTTTGATTCATAGACCTCAGGAATTATAGGAAAAAACTCCACGTAACGCAAAATTTAGGCTTAACCCAAATGTTAGTTTTATTATGCAAAAAACAACTAAAAATTACAGAACTATACTTCTGAGAGAATTGACCGAAGACAATCAACCATCCAGCCAGTTGCTGTTGTTGTCGATTGTAGGCTCATGGTCGTTTGTTCCTTGACCAGTTGTTCCTCTCCGATGTTCCCTCTTTCTCATTCTGCTTGTCCTTCTGGTCTACTCCATTCTTCTTGTTCCGTTGTTTTCTTCCTTCCGTTTTGTTGAGCTGCTCTCAGCTCGTACATATATATCCATTTTATGAATAAATCTTCTACTGGGCTGTTTTTCTGTTAAAGCGTCTGAAACATAGAAACATAGAAACATAGAAATAGTTTTCAGCAGTAGGCCATTCGGCCCTTCGAGCCTGCACCGCCATTCAATATGATCATGGCAGATTATGCAACTTCAGTACCCCATTCCAGCTTTCTCTCCATACCCCTTGATTCCTTTAGCCGTAAGGGTCACATCGAACTCCCTTTTGAATATATCCAATGAACTGGCCTTAACAACTTCCTGTGGGAGAATTCCACAGGTTCACAATTCCCTGAGTGAAGAAGTTTCTCCTCATCTCGGTCGTAAATGGCTTTCCCCTTATCCTTAGACTGTGACCCCTGGTTCTGGACTTCCCCAACATTGGGAACATTCTTCCTGCATCTAACCTGTCTAAACTCTTCAGAATTTTAAACGTTTCTTTGAGATCCCCTCTCATTCTTCTGAACGCCAGTGAATACAAGCCCAGTTGATCCAGTCTTTCTTGATATGTCAATCTCGCCATCCCGGGAATCAGTTTGGTGAACCTTCGCTGCACTCACTCAATAGCAAGAATGTCCTTCCTCCGGTTAGGAGACCAAAACTGTACACAATACTCCAGGTGTGGCCTCACCAAGGCCCTGTACAACTGCAGTAACACCTCCCTGCCCCTGTACTCAAATCCCCTCGCTATGAAGGCCAACATGCCATTTGTTTTCTTAACCGCCTGCTATACCTGCATGCCAACCTTCAATGACTGATTTACCATGACACCCAGGTCTCGTTGCACCTCCCCTTTTCCTAATCTGTCACCATTCAGATAATAGTCTGACTCTCTGTTTTGACAACCAAAGTGGATAACCTCACATTTATCCACATTATACTTCATCTGCCATGCATTTGCCCACTCACCTAACCTATCCAAGTCACTCTGCAGCCTCATAGCATCCGCCTCGCAGCTCACACTGCCACCCAACTTAGTGTCATCTGCAAATTTGGAGATACCACATTTAATCCCCTCGTCTAAATCATTAATGTACAATGTAAACAGCTGGGGCCCCAGCACAGAACCTTGCGGTACCCCACTAGTCACTGCCTGCCATTCTGAAAAGTACCCATTTACTCCTACTCTTTGCTTCCTGTCTGCCAACTAGTTCTCAATCCACGTCAGCACACTACCCCCAATCCCATGTGCTTTAACTTTGCATATTAATCTCTTGTGTGGGACCTTGTCGAAACCTTTTGAAAGTCCAAATACACCACATCAATTGGTTCTCCCTTGTCCACTCTACTGGAAACATTCTCAAAAAATTCCAGAAGATTTGTCAAACATGATTTCCCTTTCAAAAATCCATGCTGACTTGGACCTATCATGTCACCTCTTTCCAAATGCGCTGCTATGACATCCTTAATAATTGATTCCATCATTTTACCCATTACCGATATCAGGTTGACCGGTCTATAATTCCCTGTTTTCTCTCTCCCTCCTTTTTTAAAAAGTGGGGTTACATTGGCTACCCTCCACTCCATAGGAACTGATCCAGAGTCTATGGAATGTTGGAAAATGACTGTCAATGCATCTGCTATTTCCAAGGCCACCTCCTTAAGTACTCTGGGATGCAGCCCATCAGGCCCTGGGGATTTATCGGCTTTCAATCCCATCAATTTCCCCAACACAATTTCCCGACGAATGAGGATTTCCCTCAGTTCCTCCTTCTTACTCGACCCTCTGACCCCTTTTATATCCGGAAGGTTGTTTATGTCCTCCTTAGTGAATACCAAACCAAAGTACTTGTTCAATTGGTCTGCCATTTCTTTGTTCCCAGTTATGACTTCCCCTGATTCTGACTGCAGAGGACCTACGTTTGTCTTTACTAACCTTTTTCTCTTTACATATCTATAGATGCTTTTGCAGTCCATTTTAATGTTCCCTGCAAGCTTCCTCTCGTACTCTATTTTCCCTGCCCTAATCAAACCCTTTGTCCTCCTCTGCTGAGTTCTAAATTTCTCCCAGTCCCCGGGTTCGCTGCTATTTCTGGCCAATTTGTATGCCACTTCCTTGGCTTTAATACTATCACTGATTTCCCTTGATAGCCACGGTTGAGCCACCTTCCCTTTTTTATTTTTACGCCAGACAGGGATGTACAATTGTTGTAGTTTACCCATGCGGTCTCTAAATGTCTGCCATCGCCCATCCACTGTCAACCCCTGAAGTATCATTCGCCAATCTATCCTAGCTAATTCACGCCTCATACCTTCAAAGTTACCCTTCTTTAAGTTCTGGACTATGGTCTCTGAATTAACTGTTTCATTCTCCATCCTAATGTCGAATTCCACCATATTATGGTCACTCTTACCCAAGGGGCCTCGAACAAAGAGGTTGCTAATTAATCCTCTCTCATTACACAACACCCAGTCTAAGATGGTCTCCCCCCTAGTTGGTTCCTCGACATATTGGTCTAGAAAACCATCCCGTATGCACTCCAGGAAATCCTCCTCCACCGTATTGTTTCCAGTTTAGTTAACCCAATCTATATGCATATTAATGTCACCCATGATAACTGCTGCACCTTTATTGCATGCACCCCTAATTTCCTGTTTGATGCCCTCCCCAACATCACTATGACTGTTTGGAGGTCTGTACACAACTCCCACTAGCGTTTTCTGCCCTTTGGTATTCCGTAGCTCCACCCATACAGATTCCACATCATCCAAGCTAATGTCTTTCCTTACAATTGCATTAATTTCCTCTTTAACCAGCAACGCCACCCCGCCTCCTTTTCCTTTCTGTCTATCCTTCCTAAATGTTGAATACCCTTGGATATTGAGTTCCCAGCCTTGGTCACCCTGGAGCCATGTCTCCATGATGCCAACCACATCGTATCCGTTAACTGCTATCTGCACAGTTAATTTGTCCACCTTATTCTGAATACTCCTCGCATTGAGGCACAGAGCCTTCAGGCTTATCTTTTTAAACACACTTTGCCCCTTTAGAATTTTGCTGTAAATTGGCCCTTTTTGTTTTTTGCCTTGGGTTTCTCGTCCACTTTTACTCATCTCCTTTCTGTCTTTTCCTTCTGTCTCCATTTTGTTTCCTTCTGTCTCCCTGCATTAGTTCCCATTCCCTTGCCATACTAATTGAACTCCTCCCCAGTAGCACTAGCGAGCACTCCTCCTCGGACATTAGTTCCAGTCCTGCCTAAGTGCAGACCGTCCGGTTTGTACTGGTCCCACCTCCCCCAGAAAAGGTTCCAATGCTCCAGGAATTTGAATCCCTCCCTGCTGCACCACTGCTCAAGCCACGTATTCATCTGAGCTATCCTGTGATTCCTACTCTGACTAGCACGTGGCACTGGTAGCAATCCCGAGATTACTACATTTGAAGTCCTACTTTTTAATTTTGCTTCTAGCTCCTTAAATTCGTCTCGGAGGACCTCATCCCATTTTTTACCTATATCGTTGGTACCAATGTGCACCACGACAACTGGCTGTTCACCCTCCCTTTTCAGAATGTCCTGCACCTGTTCCAAGACATCCTTGACCCTTGCACCAGGGAGGCAACATACCATCCTGGAGTCTTGATTGCGGCCGCAGAAACTCCTATCTATTCCCATTACAATTGAATCCCCTGTCACTATCGCTCTCCCACTCTTTTTCCTGCCCTCCTTTGCAGCAAAGCCAACCACGGTGCCATGAACTTGGCTGCTGCTGCCCTCCCCTGATGAGTCATCCTCCTCAACAGTACTCAAAGCGGTGTATCTGTTTTGCAGCGGGATGACCGCAGGGACCCCTGCACTACCTTCCTGTTGGTCTTCCATTCCCTATCTGGCTGTGGACCCTTTACCTGCGGTAAGACCAACTCGCTACACATGTTAATTACGTCATTCTCAGCATCATGGATGCTCCAGAGTGAATCCACCTTCAGCTCCAATTCCGCAACGCGGTCTGTCAGGTGTCCCCGAGTTCCCACGTAGTACAGGAGGAGCATATCACGTGTCCGAGCTCTCCTGCCATGACTTAACCCTTAAATACACTTAATTTGGTGACAACAATGTTAACAGGTTACTTACTGATATAAAAAAGAAAAAGAAAAGCTACTTACCAATCACCAGCCAATCATTTACCCCTTTGGCTGTGACGTCACCTTTTGATTTCTTTCTACTTCTTTTTTGCTTTCTCTCCCCACTGAAGCTACACAGGCACGCCTTTATATGCCTCACTCACACAGCTCCCGCCTCTCACTGACTGCCGCTGTCTCAGGAACACCCGCTGGGCCTTTATAGGCCTCACTCACACTGCTCCCATCTCTCACTGACTGCCGCTGTCTCAGGAACACCCGCTGGGCCTTTATAGGCCTCACTCACACTGCTCCCGTCTCTCACTGACTGCCACTGCCTCAGGAACACCCGCTGGGCCTTTATATGCCTCACTCACACAGCTCCCGTCTCTCACTGACAGCCGCCGCCTCAGGAACACCCGCTGGGCCTTTATATGCCTCACTCACACTGCTCCCGTCTCTCACTGACAGCCGCCGCCTCAGGAACACCCGCTGGGCCTTTATAGGCCTCACTCACACTGCTCCCGCCTCTCGCCGACTGCCGCTGCCTCAGGAACACCAACTGGGCCTTTATAGGCCTCACTCACACAGCTCCCGCCTCTCGCCGACTGCCGCTGTCTCAGGAACACCCGCTGGGCCTTTATAGGCCTCACTCACACTGCTCCCGCCTCTCGCCGACTGCCGCTGTCTCAGGAACACCAACTGGGCCTTTATAGGCCTCACTCATGCTGCTCCCGCCTCTTGCTGACTGCCGCCTCTCGCCAGATGCTGGAAATATCCTCTCTGTATCCACCTTGTCAAGCCCCCTCATAATCTTGTACATTTCGATAAGATCACCTCACATTCTTCTGAATTCCAATGAAGAGAGGCGCAACCAACTCAACCTTTCCTCCTAAGTCAACCCCCTCATCCCCGGAATCAGCCTAGTGAACCTTCTCTGAACTGTCTCCAAAGCAAGTATATTCTTTTTAAATTTGGAAACCAAAACTGCACGCAGTATTCCAGGTGTGGCCTCACCAATAACTTACATAGCTGTAGCAAGACTTCCCTGCTTTTATACTCCATTCCCTTTGCAATAAAGGCCAAGATACCATTGGCCTTCCTGATCATTTGCTGTACCTGCATACTATCCTTTTGCAGTTCATGCACAAGTACCCCCAGATCCCGCTGTACTGTGGCACTTTGCAATCTTTCTCCATTTAAATAATTACTTGCTCTTTGATTTTTTTCTGCCAAAGTGCATAACTTCACACTTTCCAACATTATACTCCATCTGCCAAATATTTACCCACTCACTGAGCCTGTCTATGTCCTTTTGCAGATTTTTTGTGTCCTCCAGAACATATTGCTTTTGCTCCCATCTTTGTATCATCAGCAAACTTGGCTACATTACACTCAGTCCCTTCTTCCAAGTCGTTATATAGATTGTAAATAGTTGGGGTCCCAGCACTGATCCCTGCGGCACTCCACAAGTTACTGATTGCCAACCAGAGAAAGAACCATTTATCCCGACTCTCTGTTCTCTGTTAGTTAGCTAATCCTCTACCCATGCTAATATATTACCCCCAACCCCGTGAACTTTTATCTTCTGCAGTAACCTTTCATTGATTGAGTTGAGACTGGGACAATTTCATGACTATAGCATTTTGGGACTTGGGAGAGTGTGTTAGGTTAAAGGTGCTATATAAATACAAGTTGTTGTTGTTGGGGTTGTGGGGAGGAGAGAAAGTGTGCAGGAAGCATATTTGAAGTTCAGAAGGAGAAACATCGGAAGAAGACATTTATTGGAGTGAATGATGAATGAACTTCAACTTATATAGTGCCTTTCATGATCCCTGGATGTCTCAATGTGCTTCAGAGGCACATTTGAAGTGTACTCACTGTAGGATTTCTTCCCCCTGGTTTCGAACATCAAAACTTATAAGAACCCTGAGATTTTACAATACAATGAACTTTTATTAAAAAGATTAAAATTGCTATAAGTTCCAAGTTCAACACTACCGCATACAGATTTAAAATCAAAAACCAAAACCACAAATCTCTAGCTTACTGATTTTAGATTCACATACCCCAATTCTCCCAGTTGCTTACAATTTAAACAACCTTAAGCTTCACAATGTGTATGCTCCTGCATTAATTGGTTATGCACAATTTTCCCACAATGTATATATCCAAATGTTTACAATTATCCTATCCCCCCTCCAGTTAAGTACATTTAAACCTGTCATACATTCAGCAATAACTATGCTCAAACTGGCTCAGTTTAATTCAATGGGTGATCAGTCCATCTGAATATATACCTTCCACGTGTTCACTTCCACATGTTCGTTGGCCGTCTTCCGTGTTCCGTTCCAAGCTCTAGAGAAAGAAAATTCCTTTGTTTGAAGTTCTTATACTTGTCAAACAAATGATCCCGGTTAACAGCCAAATGTCCAGTTCTGTTTGGTTAGAGATCACTGGACCATTTCCACTGATTGGCCAATCAAATGTCCTTCAACTTGCCTCATGCTTCTTCCTGTTTGATGCATCTTCCTGTTTGAATCCAAACTTCACTCAGCCTGTTTGAATTCCAACTTGTAGTGGCCCATCCCCCAAGGCCACTTTCTTCAGACAGGCTACAGATGAGTTTTCTTCTCACACAAGCCTTCAATCTTCCCTTAAATGTCTCTCATGTACCTGCATTAGTAGACATTTCCAAAGCACTCCGAAAAAGACATTTACAATTCAGCCAGCTCTTTGCACACAAAACACTTAGACATAGCACTGCGAGAAGATGTACATAACCCAACCAACTCTTCAGACATTACATATGTGAAAGGTACATACAAATACATATTAAAGTATACACAAATCCATATGGTTCCCATTCCTTACATTACACTTTGTAACATTGCACTGTCTGTACCGATAGTGTGTGTCGCTTGTTGTTAGAAAATAGATAACAGTAAAACCACACAGTCTCGCTGTTCATAAACACATCATACATACACGTCGCAGTAAACCCTGGACTTTACATAGATACAAATCAACTGGATACAATGATCTATTGTGTTTCATCATATATCATGCACTGTGTATACCTTTGTCAGGACCCAGGTCACAAAGATTAGTGGGAAAGCGGGTTGTGCAGAGGACACAGAGAGGCTGCAAAGAGATTTGGATAGGTTAAGCGAATGGGCTAAGGTTTGGCAGATGGAATACAATGTCGGAAAATGTGAGGTCATCCACGTTGGAAAAAAAAACAGTAAAAGGGAATATTATTTGAATGGGGAGAAATTACAACATGCTGCGGTGCAGAGGGACCTGGGGGTCCTTGTGGATGAAACTCTTTTAGAGTCTACCTGCAAAACATAAAACATGTATCCATGCCACCCGACCTGGATGACACACCAGACATTTACAAGGCCCTTTTTTTTTTGTTTTTTTTTTGGGGCGCTAAAATCAAATTTTTTCCAGTGCCCCCTATAAAAGGGGAGGGGGACACTAAAAGCACCGGCAATTAAAACAAATTAAACTTTAAAACGTAAAATCAAATTAAAATTTGGTTGCCGGGCGTGATGATGCACTCCAGTCCCTCCGGTGCCCACCTCTCGCGGAAGGCCGCGAGCGTACCGGTGGACACCGCGTGCTCCATCTCCAAGGACACCCTGGACCGGATGCAAGAGCGGAAGAGAGGCAGGCAGTCAGGTTGAACGACCCCCTCGACCGCCCGCTGCCTGGACCGGCTGATGGCACCCTTGGCCGTGCCCAGGAGCAGTCCTACGAGGAGGCCTTCGGACCTACCCGCTCCCCTCCGCACAGGGTGCCCAAAGATCAGGAGAGTGGGACTGAAGTGCAGCCAGAATTTCAGGAGCAGCCCCTTCAAATAATAAAACAGGGGCTGCAACCTTGTGCATTCCATAAAAACATGGAACACGGACTCTTCCAGACCGCAGAAATTGCAGGCGGCCTGGGAGTCCGTGAACCGGCTTAAAAATTTGTTGCACGGCACTGCTCCGTGCACCACCCTCCAGGCCAAGTCCCCGATGAATAGTGGGAGGACCCCTGCGTAGAGTGCCCTCCATCGGGGACCCCCGCCTCCTCCGGACGGCAAGATGGTACGCCATGGCGTGTCCGGACGGCCGGCGAGGATGGCAAAGTTGAGGGTGTGCAGGAGCAGCCCGTACAGGAAACCCCTCCGCGCGGAACTGAAAGGCACGGAGGGGATTTCCCCGAGGCGGCTCAAGTTGTGAGGCGCCGGCCCCCGAGGGAGGTTCCGGGGTTTGGCGCCGATGAGGAATTCCGTCCGGACGGGGGTCAGTTCGGACGGGATCTCCCCACGTGCTTGAGCCTCCTCGATGCATCTAACGGAGTCAGGGCCCAGAGCTGTTTTTATCGACTCGATGGCATCGGCCGCGTGGCGGACGTTGGCAGAATTTAGGCGCCGCGCCAGCGTGTCTGGCGCCATCCAGCCCGCTCCTCCGCCATCGAGCAGGTCCCTGACCCTGGTCACCTCACCAGCCACAGCCCTCTCTTCCGACCGCCACATAAAACCTCGGCCGTGGAGGTACGGATTCCCGAGCAGCGGTTCCTGCAGGACGGCCGCCACTCCAGCCGGCGGAGAGCTGCGCTTGGTGGAGACTTTGTTCCAGACCCTGATGAGTTCCCTGTAAAAGACAGGCAGCTCCCGGAGGGTGGTCCTGGCAGCCCCCAAGTTCACAAACAGGAGCTGCGTGTCATAATTGAGGTCGCGCTGCTGGCGGAAGAAATACCTCGCCAGAGCGCACCACCTAGGAGGGGGCTCGACGTAAAGGTATCTCTGCAGGGTCTGAAGACGGAAAGTCGCGAGCTGGGCGCTGACGCACACCAACGACTGACCGCCCTCCTCAAGCGGGAGACTCAAGACCGCGGCAGAGACCCAGTGCTTCCTGTTGTTCCAGAAGAAGTCCACCAGCTTCTTCTGTATCTTGGCGACAAACGCAGGGGGAGGGGTCAAAGTGACCAGCCGGTACCACAACATTGCGGCCACCAGCTGGTTTATGACTAGCGCTCGACCCCTGTAGGACAGCACTCGGAGCAGTCCTGTCCAGCGCCCTAGGCGAGCGGCGACCTTGGCCTCCAGCTCCTGCCAGTTCGCCGGCCAGGCTCCCTTGTCGGGGCTAAGGTAGACTCCCAGATAGAGGAGATGGGTCGTGCTCCAGTTAAAAGGCCTGAGCTCCTCCGGCAGGGAGTCCACCCGCCACTGACCCACCAGGAGTCCGGAACATTTCTCCCAGTTGATCCTGGCGGAGGACGCGGCCGAGTAAATCTCCTGGCACTCACGCATCCTCCGCAGGTCAGCGGGATCCTCTACCGCGAGGAGCACGTCATCGGCGTAAGCCGAGAGGACGACCTCCACGCCCGGCCCTTGCAGAGCCAGTCCCGTCAACCTCGTCCGCAAGAGGCGCAGGAAAGGCTCCACGCAAACGGCGTATAACTGGCCGGACATGGGGCATCCCTGGCGCACCCCTCTCCTAAAGCGAAGGGGCGCCGTCAAGGACCCGTTAACCTTAATCAGACACTCCGCGGCGGCGTACAAAAGTCGGATCCGGGCGACGAAATGCGTCCCGAACCCGAAAGCGCGCAGAGTTCCAAGCAGATAGTCGTGATCCACCCTGTCGAACGCCTTCTCTTGGTCGAGGGATAGGAAGGCGACCGACAGACCAGCCTCCTGGGAACAATGGATGAGGTCCCGGACCAGATGGATGTTATCGTGGATTGTCCGGCCCTGGACCGTGTAGGACTGGTCGGGGTGGATCATGTGGTCCAGCACGGCACCAAGGCGAGCAGACATCGCGCTGGCGTCCCAAAACGCCCTGTGGAACTCCACGGTCCCCGGTCGCCAGACCTTCCCCCAGGACCCGTCCTTGTGCATGAAACTCTTTTTGGAGTTCACCTGCAAAAACATAAAACATTAAACCGTGCCACCCGACCTGGGTGACACACCAGACATTTACAAGGCCCTTTTTTCCTTTGTTTGGTTTTTATTTTTGTGTTTTTCATTTTTTTTTTGTTTTTTTTTGGGCGCTAAAATCACATTTTTCCAGTGCCCCCTATAAAAGGGAAGGGGACACTAAAAGCACCGGCAATTAAAACAAATTAAACTTTAAAACGTAAAATCAAATTAAAATTTGGTTGCCGGGCGTGATGATGCACTCCAGTCCCTCCGGTGCCCACCTCTCGCGGAAGGCCGCGTGCTCCATCTCCAAGGACACCCTGGACCGGATGTAAGAGCGGAAGAGAGGCAGGCAGTCAGGTTGAACGACCCCCTCGACCGCCCGCTGCCTGGACCGGCTGATGGCACCCTTGGCCGTGCCCAGGAGCAGTCCTACGAGGAGGCCTTCGGACCTACCCGCTCCCCTCTGCACAGGGTGCCCAAAGATCAGGAGAGTGGGACTGAAGTGCAGCCAGAATTTCAGGAGCAGCCCCTTCAAATAATAAAACAGGGGCTGCAACCTCGTGCATTCCATAAAAACATGGAACACGGACTCTTCCAGACCGCAGAAATTGCAGGCGGCCTGGGAGTCCGTGAACCGGCTTAAAAATTTGTTGCACGGCACTGCTCCGTGCACCACCCTCCAGGCCAAGTCCCCGATGAATAGTGGGAGGACCCCTGCGTAGAGTGCCCTCCATCGGGGACCCCCGCCTCCTCCGGACGGCAAGATGGTACGCCATGGCGTGTCCGGACGGCCGGCGAGGATGGCAAAGTTGAGGGTGTGCAGGAGCAGCCCGTACAGGAAACCCCTCCGCGCGGAACTAAAAGGCACGGAGGGGATTTCCCCGAGGCGGCTCAAGTTGTGAGGCGCCGGCCCCCGAGGGAGGTTCCGGGGTTTGGCGCCGATGAGGAATTCCGTCCGGACGGGGGTCAGTTCGGACGGGATCTCCCCACGTGCTTGAGCCACCTCGATGCACCTAAGGGAGTCAGGGCCCAGAGCTGTTTTTAGCGACTCGATGGCATCGGCCGCGTGGCGGACGTTGGCAGAATTTAGGCGCCGCGCCAGCGTGTCTGGCGCCATCCAGCCCGCTCCTCCGCCATCGAGCAGGTCCCTGACCCTGGTCACCTCACCAGCCACAGCCCTCTCTTCCGACCGCCACATAAAACCTCGGCCGTGGAGGTACGGATTCCCGAGCAGCGGTTCCTGCAGGACGGCCGCCACTCCAGCCGGCGGAGAGCTGCGCTTGGTGGAGACTTTGTTCCAGACCCTGATGAGTTTCCTGTAAAAGACAGGCAGCTCCCGGAGGGCGGTCCTGGCACCCCCCAAGTTCACAAACAGGAGCTGCGTATCATAATTGAGGTCGCGCTGCTGGCGGAAGAAATACCTCGCCAGAGCGCACCACCTAGGAGGGGGCTCGACGTAAAGGTATCTCTGCAGGGTCTGAAGACGGAAAGTCGCGAGCTGGGCGCTGACGCACACCAACGACTGACCGCCCTCCTCAAGCGGGAGACTCAAGACCGCGGCAGAGACCCAGTGCTTCCTGTTGTTCCAGAAGAAGTCCACCAGCTTCTTCTGTATCTTGGCGACAAACGCAGGGGGAGGGGTCAAAGTGACCAGCCGGTACCACAACATTGCGGCCACCAGCTGGTTTATGACTAGCGCTCGACCCCTGTAGGACAGCACTCGGAGCAGTCCTGTCCAGCGCCCTAGGCAAGCGGCGACCTTGGCCTCCAGCTCCTGCCAGTTCGCCGGCCAGGCTTCCTCGTCGGGGCTATGGTAGACTCCCAGATAGAGGAGATGGGTCGTGCTCCAGGCAAAAGGCCTGAGCTCCTCCGGCAGGGAGTCCACCCGCCACTGACCCACCAGGAGTCCGGAACATTTCTCCCAGTTGATCCTGGCGGAGGACGCGGCCGAGTAAATCTCCTGGCACTCACGCATCCTCCGCAGGTCAGCGGGATCCTCTACCGCGAGGAGCACGTCATCGGCGTAAGCCGAGAGGACGACCTCCACGCCCGGCCCTTGCAGAGCCAGTCCCGTCAACCTCGTCCGCAAGAGGCGCAGGAAAGGCTCCACGCAAACGGCGTATAACTGGCCGGACATGGGGCATCCCTGGCGCACCCCTCTCCTAAAGCGAAGGGGCGCCGTCAAGGACCCGTTAACCTTAATCAGACACTCCGCGGCGGCGTACAAAAGTCGGATCCGGGCGACGAAATGCGTCCCGAACCCGAAAGCGCGCAGAGTTCCAAGCAGATAGTCGTGATCCACCCTGTCGAACGCCTTCTCTTGGTCGAGGGATAGGAAGGCGACCGACAGACCAGCCTCCTGGGAACAATGGATGAGGTCCCGGACCAGATGGATGTTATCGTGGATTGTCCGGCCCAGGACCGTGTAGGACTGGTCGGGGTGGATCATGTGGTCCAGCACGGCACCAAGGCGAGCAGACATCGCCCTGGCGAAGATTTTGTAGTCCGTGCTGAGGACGGAGACCGGGCGCCAGTTCTTAAGGAGGCGGAGATCGCCCTTCTTAGGCAGCAGGACGATGACTGCCCTGCGCCAAGAGAGGGGCATCTCCCCGTTTGCCAGACTTTCCCCCAGGACCCGCGCGTAGTCGCCCCCCAGGACGTCCCAGAACGCCCTGTGGAACTCCAC
Source organism: Pristiophorus japonicus (assembly GCF_044704955.1). NCBI lineage: Eukaryota > Metazoa > Chordata > Chondrichthyes > Pristiophoridae > Pristiophorus > Pristiophorus japonicus. The sequence goes on from NC_091977.1 coordinate 29,602,877, forward strand.
GGTCAGCCCGTCCAGCCCCGGGGATTTTCCCCTCGAGAGCCGGTCGAGGGCACCGGTCAGCTCCGCCAGGCTTAGCGGAGCTTCCAGATTTTCGGCGTCCTCCGGGCTGACCATCGGCAGGTCCTCCCACAAAACTCTACACGCTTCCTCGCTGGACGGATCGGAGAGAACAGAGCCCCGTAATATTCACGGGCCCTGTTGTTGACGCCCTCCGGATCCGAGACGAGAGAGCCGTCGTCGGCCAGCAGCGTCAAGAGCTGCTTACGGACACTCTGCCTTTTTTCCAGCGAGTAAAAGAAGGGGGAGCCGCGGTCCAGATCCCGCAGGAACCGGATCCGCGACCTCACGAACACGCCTCGGGATCCGACGAGCTGCAGGTCCTTCAGCGCGGCCTTCTTCGCTTCGTACACCGTCCGCAGGGCCGGGTCCTGGACGACTTGACCGAGACGGGCTTCCAGGTCGAGCACCTCTTTTTCTAGGCGCCCGACTCTGGCCGCCCGCCTCTTGGTCGACCCCCTCGCGTACTCTTGACAGAAGACGCGGACATGAGCCTTGCCCACGTCCCACCATAGCCTCAAGGAGGGGAAGCCCCCCTGCTTCCTTCTCCAGTCGGACCAGAATCAACGGAACGAGTCCTGGAACCGCACGTCCTCCAGCAGCCGGTTGTTAAAGTGCCAGTACGCGGACCCCGTCCTCGCGCGGAGCGAAGCGAGCTCCACCCACACCAGGTGGTGGTCCGAACACGGCACCGGCCGCATGGAGGCCGCCGGGACGCAGGAAACGTACGCCCGAGACACGTAAAGGCGGTCGACTCTAGACCATCCTACTCCAGGCCTCACCCAAGTAAAGGCGCTGGAGTCGGGGTGGAGATTTCGCCAGACGTCCACCAAGTCGAAGGACCCGACCAGGTCCCTCAACTTCTCCATCGCCGTCATGCACTGCGGGGCACCGGAGCGGTCCCTCGCCTCGAGGGTGCAGTTAAAATCCCCCCCGAGGACAATGCAGTCGCCGACGTCGACGGAGCCAAGAAGAGCGGACACCTCTTCAAAGAAGCGCGTTTGCTGCGGGCCGGGCTGAGGGGCGTACACGTTCACGAGATAGAGCGGCACGTCCCCCAGGCGAACCGTTACGTGCAGCAAGCAGCCTGGCACGGGCTCCTCGACCCCCAAGATCTCCGGCTGAAAATGCGGGCCCAGCAAGATGGCCACCCCACTAGAAATGGCGGTGAGGTGGCTCATGCGGACCTCTCCTTGCCACTCCAGGAGCCACGTGGCTTCGTCTCCCGGAACGGTGTGGGTTTCTTGCAGGAAGCACACCGCATATTTCCCCTCCCGCAGGAGCGAAAAATTGTTAAATCTACGGCGTGCCCCTCTGCCGCCGTTGATGTTGAGGCTGGCTATGGTTATCTTCATGGCAAAAGCATAGTGCAACCTCTACCTTAACCTATTGTGGGGGAGGGAGCGGAGTCTTTTGTTGAACTCCGCTCCCTCCGCAGCCCAGCGAGGAGTCCCTCGAGTTCGCGCTGCTCAAGGTGCTGCTCCTTTGTCAAGGGCCCGCCCGCGGCCAAGGTTTTAACGGCGGCGCGGACGGACCCCTTGATCAGCTCTGGCTCGGACCATTTTTCCAGGGCCAGTCGGGTTGGTTGCAGTGACCCCGGCTCTGGGCCAAAAAGTCCCAGAGTTCCTTTGCAGGAATGAGGATGGTCTCGGCGGCGGCCGCGAGCAGATCCACCGCCTCGCTGGCGGTGGTCTCTAGGTCTTCACCCGCGTCCCCCACCGAGTCCCTGTCCTCCTCCGGGAGGTGGCCGCCAGCAGCCGGCCCATCGACCGCACAAGGTACGGCAAATGAACCGGCCGCTCCAACCGGCCCTGGCTCTGCCCCGATCCCACCCCCAGGATCGTCGGCAGAGGAGTCCCCACTGGGCTCTTTTAAAAATGGTGCTGGGTCGGGAAATGACAGCGGAAGGGGTTCCCCCTCCGCCCCAGGAACTGGGGAACAAGGAGAGACCCGGCCATGGGAAATCCCCAGGCTCCCCAAGTGCACCAGCTCCAAAGTGAGGGGCGAGGGTGGGTGTTCCTCCCCCTCCCCGCTGCCACCCCCCGGCCCAGCATCTACAGTGTCATAATAAACATTTGTTTCGGTTTCTGTTAGGTCGAGCGACTCCCGGGGGAAGTTGGGTATTGGCTGGGCGGGCTCAGGTTCAGCCTTTTCGGCCCCGCTTGCCTCAGTCCCCGGGGCGCCCGGCCCGGGGGCAATGCATTCCTCCGCGGTCCCCACGCCCCCCACGACAGGCAGATCTTCCACGCCATCCCCGGGAGGCAGAGGCTGGGCAGCCTCGACTGTCTCACCCTCCCCGGGGACAGACTCCTCCCGCCTACGGCGCTGCTTGGGGGCGCTGGTGGGGGACGCGGGACACGCGGCGGGCACCGACTCCTCCGCGGAGGGATGTTGTTCCCCCTCCGCCTCAACGGAGCGGCGCCTCCTTTTGTTGCTGGAGATGCGCTGAGGCAGGGAGACCTCCATGTCTGCCGAGGCCTCCCGCTCCGCCCCCCCCCTTTTTCTTTTCTTGCCCGCGCCTGGGCCCCTCTGTGGTGTTGTTCAAGGGCTCGGGCACGGGCTCGGGGCACCCCGCGCTCGCCGGTGACTGGGTTGGGCCGAGCGCGGTAAACAAATTGTCTGGCGCACCAAGGGGACCCGCCTCTAGATGTTTCTTCTTGTTCCGCGCCTTCCTTCCGTTCGGACGCTCTCCCTCCCCCCCGCCGGAGGCCCTGAAAACAAAGGCCTCCGACGATGCCCGCGCACCTATGGCTCCCGGCACGCGGACGCAACTAGGGGGAGGGGTGGCGGCGGCGCCAGCCTTGGCCGCCTTCGGTGGTTCGGCGGCCTTGGAGGCGGGGCAGTTCTTGCGAATGTGCCCCACCTCTCTGCAGGCATGGCACCGCACGCCGTCCGACGTCCAGAAGACGCAGTAGGCAGTCCCCTCGTGCACCACATTAAAGTTCCCCTCCGTCGTCTCCTCCCGCGCCAGCCGGACAAAGAGCTGGCGGCGGAAGGAGAACACGTGGCGCAGGCTGCTCTCCCTGAGGCCGAGCGGTATGGGGTTGATCCCCGACCTTACCTCCCCCAGTTGGTGTAGGTGAGGGAGGAGGAGCTCAGCGGGAACAAAGGGCGGGACGTTTGAAATGATGACCCTCTGCGCGGTGGCCTCGAGAGGGTCCACCGGCAGGAACGTCCCGCCCACCGTGAGCCCCTTTTCAAGGGCCAGGGACACCGCCCGCTCCGACCCCAGGAAGAACACGGCCTTCCCAGACATCTTGGACGCTGCGACAATGGCCGAGGGGCCGACTACCCCAGCCATCGCCCACACGCACTCCTCGATGCTCATTGTGGGGTGAGTGTAGCTCTTGACCCCGTGTTTTTTTGTAATTAATCTGAATGGTGGCAGGGCAGCGGGCGGCGCAGGAGGTGCCGTGGAAGTGGTTGCCACCTGCGCATATGTCCTCGCTGGCCCTGCCACCGGCGTGGATGGGGTCGCCATCACGGGGTCCCTTTAAGGGCTACACCCACCCCAAAGTCACAGGCCTTAATGGTCTTTATTGGCCTCGTATATTAACTGAGCAGAGGAGCCCTTAACGAGGCACCTCTCCCCTAGTTGGCAATTGGGGAGGGGCCTTGCTCCCTCTGCTCAGTTGTCTCAATTGTTTTTTTTTAAATTAGGAGAAAGGGGCCTCAGAGAGAGAGGGGAGAAACAGAGAATAACAGAGAAAGAGAGAGGGGGGTGGGAAGGGGGGGGGAACTGCGAGGGCAGGTCTCCCCTCGCAGCTGTGGGCGGGTGCACTCCCCAGATGGCAAAACACAAAAAACACAGTCTTTGGATTGGTCTTCAGGTGGGGGGAGAAGACGTCTTCACCTGGGGCAGCTAGAGCCACCAGGCACACACTCCTAACGATGTTAATAGGGTGATTAAAAAATCTTCAGCCTGGTAGCTCCAGCTATCCCAGGCTAGGCAAATGTGGGGGGTGGGGGGGGTTCCAATTGTGGGGGGGGCCTAGTTGTAAGCAAGTCCCCCACGCACACTTCCACACACACACACCCCCCGCGATGTTCCGGCCCTCAGTGGTCTTCTTTCCTCCCCCCACCGATATAACAAAGTCTTTTTGGGAAATGCACCCACACCCACCTGTAGAAATGTAGAGTCTCCCTCCTTCCACACTGGATGTTTGTTGGTCTTTCCCCCTCTCTCCAACTCCTTGCAGAAATGGTAAATTGTTGTTAAAAGTTTTCTTTTCTCCTCCTCTCCCTCTGGGGGAAAGTTGGTGGTGAAGCCCCTTCCTTCCTTCTCTTCTTGGGCTGGTCTCAGGGCTCTCCAGGCAGGAGCAAAGGTTGATAGCTGCTCCTCTCACTGATCACAGCTCCAACTGAGCAGGACACGCCTCCACCGCTCCACGATTGGTCCTTGTGCATGAAACTCTTTTTGGAGTTTACCTGCAAAACATAAACATTAAAACCAAGCCACCCGCCTGGGTGACACAGCAGACATTTTCAAGGCCCCTTTTTTTTCCTTTTTTTGGGGTTTTTTTTTTGGGGCGCTAAAATCAAATTTTTCCAGTGCCCCCTATAAAAGGGGAGGGGGACACTAAAAGTACCGGCAATGAAAACAAATTAAACTTTAAAACGTAAAATCAAATTAAAATTTGGTTGCCGGGCGTGATGATGCACTCCAGTCACTCCGGTGCCCACCTCTCGCGGAAGGCCGCGAGCGTACCGGTGGACACCGCGTGCTCCATCTCCAAGGACACCCTGGACCGGATGTAAGAGCGGAAGAGAGGCAGGCAGTCAGGTTGAACGAACCCCTCGACCGCCCGCTGCCTGGACCAGCTGATGGCACCCATGGCCGTGCCCAGGAGCAGTCTTACGAGGAGGCCTTCGGACCTACCCGCTCCCCTCTGCACAGGGTGCCCAAAGATCAGGAGAGTGGGACTGAAGTGCAGCCAGAATTTCAGGAGCAGCCCCTTCAAATAATAAAACAGGGGCTGCAACCTTGTGCATTCCATAAAAACATGGAACACGGACTCTTCCAGACCGCAGAAATTGCAGGCGGCCTGGGAGTCCGTGAACCGGCTTAAAAATTTGTTGCACGGCACTGCTCCGTGCACCACCCTCCAGGCCAAGTCCCCGATGAATAGTGGGAGGACCCCTGCGTAGAGTGCCCTCCATCGGGGACCCCCGCCTCCTCCGGATGGCAAGATGGTACGCCATGGCGTGTCCGGACGGCCGGCGAGGATGGCAAAGTTGAGGGTGTACAGGAGCAGCCTGTACAGGAAACCCCTCCGCGCGGAACTGAAAGGCACGGAGGGGATTTCCCCGAGGCGGCTCAAGTTGTGAGGCGCCGGCCCCCGAGGGAGGTTCCGGGGTTTGGCGCCGATGAGGAATTCCGTCCGGACGGGGGTCAGTTCGGACGGGATCTCTCCACGTGCTTGAGCCTCCTCGATGCACCTAACGGAGTCAGGGTCCAGAGCTGTTTTTAGCGACTCGATGGCATCGGCCGCGTGGCGGACGTTGGCAGAGTTTAGGCGTCGCGCCAGCGTGTCTGGCGCCATCCAGCCCGCTCCTCCGCCATCGAGCAGGTCCCTGACCCTGGTCACCTCACCAGCCACAGCCCTCTCTTCCGACCGCCACATGAAACCTCGGCCGTGGAGGTACGGATTCCCGAGCAGCGGCTCCTGCAGGACGGCCGCCACTCCAGCCGGCGGAGAGCTGCGCTTGGTGGAGACTTTGTTCCAGACCCTGATGAGTTCCCTGTAAAAGACAGGCAGCTCCCGGAGGGCGGTCCTGGCACCCCCCAAGTTCACAAACAGAAACTGCGTGTCATAATTGAGGTCGCGCTGCTGGCGGAAGAAATACCTCGCCAGAGCACACCACCTAGGAGGGGGCTCGACGTAAAGATATCTCTGCAGGGTCTGAAGACGGAAAGTCGCGAGCTGGGCGCTGACGCATACCAACGACTGACCGCCCTCCTCAAGCGGGAGACTCAAGACCGCGGCAGAGACCCAGTGCTTCCTGTTGTTCCAGAAGAAGTCCACCAGCTTCTTCTGTATCTTGGCGACAAACGCAGGGGGAGGGGTCAAAGTGACCAGCCGGTACCACAGCATTGCGGCCACCAGCTGGTTTATGACTAGCGCTCGACCCCTGTAAGACAGCACTCGGAGCAGTCCTGTCCAGCGCCCTAGGCGATCGGCGACCTTGGCCTCCAGCTCCTGCCAGTTCGCCGGCCAGGCTCCCTCGTCGGGGCTAAGGTAGACTCCCAGATAGAGGAGATGGGTCGTGCTCCAGGCAAAAGGCCTGAGCTCCTCCGGCAGGGAGTCCACCCGCCACTGACCCACCAGGAGTCCGGAACATTTCTCCCAGTTGATCCTGGCGGAGGACGCGGCCGAGTAAATCTCCTGGCACTCACGCATCCTCCGCAGGTCAGCGGGATCCTCTACCGCGAGGAGCACGTCATCGGCGTAAGCCGAGAGGACGACCTCCACGCCCGGCCCTTGCAGAGCCAGTCCCGTCAACCTCATCCGCAAGAGGTGCAGGAAAGGCTCCACGCAAACGGCGTATAACTGGCCGGACATGGGGCATCCCTGGCGCACCCCTCTCCTAAAGCGAAGGAGCGCCGTCAAGGACCCGTTAACCTTAATCAGACACTCCGCGGCGGCGTACAAAAGTCGGATCCGGGCGACGAAATGCGTCCCGAACCCGAAAGCGCGCAGAGTTCCGAGCAGATAGTCGTGATCCACCCTGTCGAACGCCTTCTCTTGGTCGAGGGATAGGAAGGCGACCGACAGACCAGCCTCCTGGGAACAATGGATGAGGTCCCGGACCAGATGGATGTTATCGTGGATTGTCCGGCCCGGGACCGTGTAGGACTGGTCGGGGTGGATCATGTGGTCCAGCACGGCACCAAGGCGAGCAGACATCGCCCTGGCGAAGATTTTGTAGTCCGTGCTGAGGAGGGAGACCGGGCGCCAGTTCTTAAGGAGGCGGAGATCGCCCTTCTTAGGCAGCAGGACGATGACTGCCCTGCGCCAAGAGAGGGGCATCTCCCCGGTCGCCAGACTTTCCCCCAGGACCCGCACGTAGTCACTCCCCAGGACGTCCCAGAACGCCCTGTGGAACTCCACGGTCAGCCCGTCCAGCCCCGGGGATTTTCCCCTCGAGAGCCGGTCGAGGGCACCGGTCAGCTCCGCCAGGCTTAGCGGAGCTTCCAGATTTTCGGCGCCCTCCGGGCTGACCTTCGGCAGGTCCTCCCACAAAACTCTACGCGCTTCCTCGCTGGACGGATCCGGAGAGAACAGAGCCCCGTAATATTCACGGGCCCTGTTGTTGACGCCCTCCGGATCCGAGACGAGAGAGCCGTCGTCGGCCAGCAGCGTCAAGAGCTGCTTACGGACACTCTGCCTTTTTTCCAGCGAGAAGAAGGGGGAGCCACGGTCCAGATCCCGCACGAACCGGATCCGCGACCTCACGAACGCGCCTCGGGACCCGACGAGCTGCAGGTCCTTCAGCGCGGCCTTCTTCGCTTCGTACACCGTCCGCAGGGCCGGGTCCTGGACGACTTGACCGAGACGGGCTTCCAGGTCGAGCACCTCTTTTTCTAGGCGCCCGACTCTGGCCGCCCGCCTCTTGGTCGACCCCCTCGCGTACTCTTGACAGAAGACGCGGACGTGAGCCTTGCCCACGTCCCACCATAGCCTCAAGGAGGGGAAGCCCCCCTGCTTCCTTCTCCAGTCGGACCAGAATCGACGGAACGAGTCCTGGAACCGCACGTCCTCCAGCAGCCGGTTGTTAAAGTGCCAGTACGCGGACCCCGTCCTCGCGCGGAGCGAAGTGAGCTCCGCCCACACCAGGTGGTGGTCCGAACACGGCACCGGCCGCATGGAGGCCGCCGGGACGCAGGAAATGTACGCCCAAGACACGTAAAGGCGGTCGACTCTAGACCATCCTACTCCAGGCCTCACCCAAGTAAAGGCGCTGGAGTCGGGGTGGAGATTTCGCCAGACGTCCACCAAGTCGAAGGACCCGACCAGGTCCCTCAACTTCTCCATCGCCGTCATGCACTGCGGGGCTCCGGAGCGGTCCCTCACCTCGAGGGTGCAGTTAAAATCCCCCCCGAGGACAATGCAGTCGCCGTCGTCGACGGAGCCAAGAAGAGCGGACACCTCTTCAAAGAAGCGCGTTTGCTGCGGGCCGGGCTGAGGGGCGTACACGTTCACGAGATGGAGCGGCACGTCCCCCAGGCGAACCGTTACGTGCAGCAAGCGGCCTGGCACGGGCTCCTCGAGCCCCAAGATCTCCGGCTGAAAATGCGGGCCCAGCAAGATGGCCACCCCACTAGAAATGGCGGTGAGGTGGTTCATGCGGACCTCTCCTTGCCATTCCAGGAGCCACGTGGCTTCGTCTCCCGGAACGGTGTGGGTTTCTTGCAGGAAGCACACCGCATATTTCCCCTCCCGCAGGAGCGAAAAATTGTCAAATCTACGGCGTGCCCCTCTGCCGCCGTTGATGTTGAGGCTGGCTATGGTTATCTTCATGGCAAAAGCATAGTGCAACCTCTACCTTAACCTATTGTGGGGGAGGGAGCGGAGTCTTTTGTTGAACCCCGCTCCCTCCGCAGCCCAGCGAGGAGTCCCTCGAGCTCGCACAGCTCAAGGTGTTGCGCCTTTGTCAAGGGCCCGCCCGCGGCCAAGGTTTTAACGGCGGCGCGGACGGACCCCTTGATCAGCTCTGGCTCGGACCATTTTTCCAGGGCCAGTCGGGCTTGGTTGCAGTGACCCCGGCTCTGGGCCAAAAAGTCCCGGAGTTCCTTTGCAGGAATGAGGATGGTCTCGGCGGCGGCCGCGAGCAGATCCACCGCCTCGCTGGCGGTGGTCTCTAGGTCTTCACCCGCGTCCCCCACCGAGTCCCCGTCCTCCTCCGGGAGGTGGCCGCCAGCAGCCGGCCCATCGACCGCACAAGGTACGGCAAATGAACCGGCCGCTCCAACCGGCCCTGGCTCTGCCCCGATCCCACCCCCAGGATCGTCGGCAGAGGAGTCCCCGCTGGGCTCTTTTAAAAATGGTGCTGGGTCGGGAAATGACAGCGGAAGGGGTTCCCCCTCCGCCCCAGGAACCGGGGAACAAGGAGAGACCCGGCCATAGGAAATCCCCAGGCTCTCCAAGTGCTCCAGCTACACAGCAAGAGGCGAGGGTGGGTGTTCCTCCCCCTCCCCGCTGCCAACCCCCGGCCCAGCATCTACAGTGTCATAATAAACATTTGTTTCGGTTTCTGTTAGGTCGAGCGACTCCCGGGGGAAGTTGGGTATTGGCTGGGCGGGCTCAGGTTCGGCCTTTTCGGCCCCGCCCGCCTCAGTCCCCGGGACGCCCGACCCGGCGGCAATGCATTCATCCGCGATCCCCACGCCCCCCATGACAGGCAGATCTTCCACGCCATCCCCGGGAGGCAGAGGCTGGGCAGCCTCGACTGTCTCACCCTCCCCGGGGACAGACTCCTCTCGCCTACAGCGCAGCTTGGGGGCGCTGGTTGGGGACGCGGGACACGCGGCGGGCACCGACTCCTCCACGGAGGGATGTTGTTCCCCCTCCGTCTCATCGGAGCCGTGCCTCCTTTTGTTCCTGGGGGTGCGCGGAGGCAGGGAGACCTCCATGTCTGCCGAGGCCTCCCGCTCCGCCCCCCCCCCTTTTCCTTTTCTTGCCCGTGCCCGGGCCCCTCTGTGGTGTTGTTCAAGGGCTCGGGCATGGGCTCGGGGCACCCCGCGCTCGCCGGTGACTGGGTTGGGCCAAGCGCGGTAAACAAATTGTCTGGCGCACCGAGGGGACCCGCCTCTAGATGTTTCTCCTTGTTCCGCGCCCTCTTTCCGTTCGGACGCTCTCCCTCCCCCCCGCCGGAGGCCCTGAAAACAAAGGCCTCCGACGGTGCCCGCGCACCTATGGCTCCCGGCACGCGGACGCAACTAGGGGGAGGGGTGGCGGCGGCGCCAGCCTTGGCCGCCTTCGGTGGTTTGGCGGCCTTGGAGGCGGGGCAGTTCTTGTGAATGTGCCCCACCTCTCTGCAGGCATGGCACCGCACGCCGTCCGACGTCCAGAAGACGCGGTAGGCAGTCCCCTCGTGCACCACATTAAAGTGCCCTTCCGTCATGTCCTCTCGCGCCAGCCGGACAAAGAGCTGGCGGCGGAAGGAGAACACATGGCGCAGGCTGTTCTCCCTGAGGCCGAGCGGTATGGGGTTGATCCCCGACCTTACCTCGCCCAGTTGGTGTAGGTGAGGGAGGAGGAGCTCAGCGGAAACAAAGGGCGGGACGTTTGACACGATGACCCTCTGCGCGGTGGCCTCGAGAGGGTCCACCGGCAGGAACGTCCCGCCCACCGTGAGCCCCTTTTCGAGGGCCAGGGACACCGCCCGCTCCGACCCCAGGAAGAAAACAGCCTTCCCAGACATCTTGGAGGCCGCGACAATGGCCGAGGGGCCGACTACCCCAGCTATCGCCCGCACGCACTCCTCAATGCTCATTGTGGGGTGAGTGTAGCTCTTGACCCCGTGTTTCCTGGTGATAAGTTGAAAAGGTGGCAGGGCAGCGGGTGGCGCAGGAGGTGCCGTGGAAGCGGTTGCCACCTGCGCATATGTCCTCGCTGGCCCTGCCACCGGCGTGGATGGGGTCGCCATCACGGGGTCCCTTTAAGGGCTACACCTACCCCAAAGTCACAGGCCTTAATGGTCTTTATTGGCCTCGTATATTAACTGAGCAGAGGAGCCCTTAACGAGGCACCTCTCCCCTAGTTGGCAATTGGGGAGGGGCCTTGCTCCCTCTGCTCAGTTGTCTCAATTGTTTTTTTTTAATTAGGAGAAAGGGGCCTCAGAGAGAGAGGGGAGAAACAGAGAATAACAGAGAAAGAGAGAGGGGGGTGGGAATGGGGGAGGAACTGCGAGGGCAGGTCTCCCCTCGCAGCTGTGGGTGGGTGCACTCCCCAGATGGCAAAACACAAAAACACAGTCTTTGGATTGGTCTTCAGGTGGGGGGAGAAGACGTCTTCACCTGGGGCAGCTAGAGCCACCAGGCACACACTCCTAACGATGTTAATAGGGTGATTAAAAAATCTTCAGCCTGGTAGCTCCAGCTATCCCAGGCTAGGCAATTGGGGGGGGGGGTTCCAATTGTTGGGGGGCCTAGTTGTAAGCAAGGCCCCCACACACACTTCCACACACACACACACCCCCCGCGATGTTCCGGCCCTCAGTGGTCTTCTTTCCTCCCCCCACCGATATAACAAAGTCTTTTTGGGAAATGCACCCACACCCACCTGTAGAAATGTAGAGTCTCCCTCCTTCCACACTGGTTTGTTGTTGGTTTTTCCCCCTCTCTCCAACGCTTTGCAGAATGGTAAAAAGATGTACAAAGTTTTCTGTTCTCCTCCTCTCCCTCTGGGTGAAAGTTGGTGGTGAAGCCCCTTTCTTCCTCCTCTTCCTGGGCTGGTCTCAGGGCTCTCCAGGCAGGAGCTAAGGTTGATAGCTGCTCCTCTCACTGCTCACAGCTCCAACTGAGCAGGACACGCCTCCACTGCTCCACGATTGGTCCTTGTGCATGAAACTCTTTTTGGAGTTCACCTGCAAAACATAAAACATTAAACGGTGCCACCCGACCTGGGTGACACTCCAGACATTTACAAGGCCCTTTTTTTTTTCCCCCCCTTTTTTTTGTTTTTTTTTGTGTTTTTCTTTTTTTTGGTTTTTTTTTTGGGCACTAAAATCACAATTTTCCCCAGTGCCCCCTATAAAAGGGAAGGGGGACACTAAAAGCACCGGCAATTAAAACAAATTAAACTTAAAAAACGTAAAATCAAATTAAAATTTGGTTTCCTTGTGCATGAACCAAAAAGTAAGTTTGCAGGTGCAGCAGGTAATCAGGAAGGCGAATGGAATGTTGGCCTTCATTGCGAGAGGGATGGAGTACAAAAGCAGGAAGGTCCTGCTGCAACTGTACAGGGTATTGGTGAGGCTGCACCTGGAGTACTGCGTGCAGTTTTGGTCACCTTACTTAAGGAAGGATATACTAGCTTTGGAGGGGGTACAGAGACGATTCACTAGGCTGATTCCGGAGATGAGGGGGTTACCTTATGATGATAGATTGAGTAGACTGGGTCTTTACTCGTTGGCGTTCAGAAGGATGAGGGGTGATCTTATAGAAATATTTAAAAATAATGAAAGGTATAGACAAGATAGAGGCAGAGAGGTTGTTTCCACTGGTCGGGGAGACTAGAACTAGGGGGCACAGCCTCAAAATACGGGGGAGCCAATTTAAAACCGAGTTGAGAAGGAATTTCTTCTCCCAGAGGGTTGTGAATCTGTGGAATTCTCTGCCCAAGGAAGCAGTTGAGGCTAGCTCATTGAATGTATTCAAATCACAGATAGATAGATTTTTAACCAATAAGGGAATTAAGGGTTACGGGGAGCGGGCGGGTAAGTGGAGCTGAGTCCACGGCCAGATCAGCCATGATCTTGTTGAATGGCGGAGCAGGCTCGAGGGGCTAGATGGCCTACTCCTGTTCCTAATTCTTTTGTCCTTATGATATCTTCTTGTTCTGTCATTATCATCATCTGGATAACTCTCCCCATGAGATCATCATCATTGGTATTATTGCATTCGTGAGGGTCCACATGTGCACAATGACAAAGTTCCTTAACTTCACCTGATTAGGACCCTTCCCTTAGCTAACCTATCCAGATTGCTCTGTTTGTCTTGAAGTATCCAAGAACTCATCATTATTCAAGTATCATTCATAGTCGCCTCATCTAACGTGTTTCAAACTCCTCTAGTCATATAATTTATAGCTCGAGTATGCATTTCCAATTGTTGGGCTATCTCGATTATATGTACTGTAAGTAGTACCTCTGCGTCTAGCTATTGTGACCCTATGTTCCCCATGTCGCTTAATGCCCATTGTACTTGGTTCTCAATTGGCCCAATTGACTATCCAAATTCATGAGATCATCCCTTTGGCAGTTATTTTTTTAACTCCTCTCTTACAGTGATATCTACTTGCCAATGCAAATAAATACTTAATGAAATCTGCGCCCCGAGTCTCACAGTTTGGACTGGGGTAAAACAAAACATTCCTGTCGCGATGTGACAAGTCAGGATGGTATTGTACTGGTATACCCGGTGTATGATGCTGACACAATTTTCACCCTTCCCTCTATATACAGATTGTACGGGAAAATGCTGTCCTGCAATAACCTTCAAGGTGCAGGTCCATGCTATCCCATCCCAATTAAACCCACATGCAGAGGCTGTATGTTCTACCACATTGTAGAGATAGCCTGGAGGCCCCGACCTGCGTGAGAACACTAACAGCAGGTCGGGGCCATAAAGGGAGCTGCGAGCGACCTCGGAAGCAGCATGGAGGCCACTTCAGGGAGCAGTGCGAGCTGGTGCAGGAGGGCGACGGCAGCAAAGAGTGACTTCATCAAGATCCAGGTCGGTGATTGGAGCATGGGCTGATATAGCAGGAGTGGCGAGAGACTGTAGAGGGATGTGATCGGGGTCTCGGAGAGGCATAAGTTCGGGGGCCAAGTGCAGCACGGGCCAGCCCACACCGCGATATGTGTGCGCACTAGCTCCGTGCAGCAGAGCTGGTCTCCAGTCATCTGGACCAAGACCTAACTCTGTCAAGCCCGTGTGGTGGCTGGTGTGCAACGGCCACCACATGTTAAAAAATCCACACACAGTTATCTTCCTCCCTTCAGGATGTGGTTTAGGACCTGGAATATTAGGTATTTCATTGAAACACCTGTGAACTCCTTTTTTGGTGTTTAAGCAAGTCATCCTCGTTTCGAGGGACTGCCTATGGTGATGATGAGGGACAAATGAACATGTCCCGAGCTTGAGCACACCCAGTTAGATCTGGGGCTACCCATGTTGTCCCATCCACCCAGGTTACATTTCCGGTGTTCATTGTATCCTACTAAATGTTCTCAGGAATGATTGGGTAATCATAATCATAGGCAGTCCCTCGAAACGAGGATGATTTGCTTCCACGACAAAAACAGGATGAGTTCACAGGTGTTTTGAATGAAAAACTCGGACTACATCCTCAAGGGTGGAAGATGCCTGTGCGTGGATTTTTTTAACATTTGATGGCCGTTGCACACCAGCCACCACATGGGCTTGACAGAGCTAGGTCTTGGTCCAGTGACAAGGATTACCCAAGACAACTAGAGACCTGCTCTGCTGCACGGACCTGGTGCACACACATATCGCAGTGTGGGCTGGCCCGTGCTGCCCCTGAGCCCCTGGCCCCGAACTCACGCCTCCCCTGGGCCCCGATCACATCCCTCCACACTCTCTCGCCGCTCCTTCGCCCCTCTCGCCGCTCCTGCTGCATCTGCCCACGCTCCAATCACCGACCTGGACCTTGCATTGGGTAATACCATACTATCTCTAACAGGGTGATGTCATTCTGTTCCTGTAAATGACACTCGTGCCACCGGGTACACCTGTACCAACCTTCTGACTTGGCATAGAGTCTTAGTAAGTTGGTAAGTGGACATTGCCCTCAGGTCTTGATCAGTTACCCAGAAAGAGAGCTTTCCCTCTGCAATATGCTGCAGGTTTTCTCTGGCTTGTTCCAGTAACCAAGATCCATTCATTACTTTGAGCTGTTTCGTTTGAGACATTTTGTCCCCTTCCATAATCTGGTTTAGCATTAAACCAGTTGCAACATATTAATCAGGCCTCATCGCCTTCTGTTATGATTCTCCCCAATAGACATGGCACCATTCTCATCAAGGTACGATCAAGCCCATAACTCTCCCTGAATTCAGTGCAGGTTATACTGGCCCTCTGCCAAAATCTCTTGATCATTCTCCCATGTAGCCATGCTGTTTGCACCACCCAGTCAGTCCACTTTGATCAGATGCACTATTACAGGTAGCACTTTGTGATGCACATCATGGTACAATATCATCTGAGTTGGGATTACCATTCGCCCATTTGTTGGCCCTGGGATGTGTTTATGACAAACAATCGGTTTTTCCCACAAATCTGTTTTGTCACAGGAGAAGGAACATTTGGATGAGTTTTTTTTTTAACTCTACAGCTTGTACAACCATGCTCCCATCCTTGCATCCCTTGATATAATGGATGTTAAACGTGGTGTGATTACCATGCCACTGGAAGTGTACCCTGATCCTATACCCTCAGCCGTCCCTACTTCTACCATTCACAATATGTCTCTTACTACTTCGTGGGATGGCGGGGTTTGTGAGGGCATGTCTGTGGACAGGAGGTGGTTCCAGATCTGGGACCTGAGGAGATTCTTCCATCTTCCATGTCCTGTCCACTTCCATTTGGATCATACTTTACCTGATTAAGTGGGGGTATCCCATTAGACACCTCTTCTTCCTCATCTCACCGGAGAGGACGAATCCAGCTCACCACGCTCATAACCGTATCTTCTCGTCTCGGTGACCTGCTAGTGGACTAAAAGAACATAATCTTATTAATAATAAAACTATTTAATTCTTCTAAGTAACCGGGCTGCATATACCATGGGAGTAGCTTTTGGTCCTGTGTACAGGAGTTCAAACACTTCCACCCTTGCATTGTTTTGTTCCATTACCTGGACCCCAACCCCCCACTCCTGAGGTTTACTCGGGGCCAGGTGTAGTCAGTTACAATGGTGTGCCCTCCTGATCCTCAGGCACAATCCATCAACCCCTTTAAATAGCCCTCTTCCCAATGGTCACCTACGTAAAACAAAAGAAAAAGAGAATCCCTTGTGACTCTGCTTAAGAGCCCAAGGAGTTAATTTGTAACATGATCCTAAAATTCCTTCTACTCCAGGAGCAAATATTCTCTTCAAACTAAGAACATTTCCAATATTCAAAAGATGTCACCCAGTGAATTAAAACAGAGTTCACAGCTGCTTGTGAAAAGAGT
The DNA here is from genome assembly GCF_044704955.1 of Pristiophorus japonicus. Lineage (NCBI taxonomy): Eukaryota > Metazoa > Chordata > Chondrichthyes > Pristiophoridae > Pristiophorus > Pristiophorus japonicus. The sequence goes on from NC_091977.1 coordinate 29,618,856, forward strand.
TAACTTTATGTTTCAAAAACTGACAAACACAGGCACCATCAATCAATGTCAATTTCAGTCACACAGCTTGCAGCCTTTCCAGTTAAAACAACTAAGACTTTTGTAAAGTCTGTGTGCTTTTACTTTTAAAATAAGCATTCAGGAAAACACTTTGCACACGCCAATCGCATTTCAACCTTTTCTCCCTATTCACACATTGGTCAGAATTTTCTTTTTTTAAAACAATACCAATTATTAATGTAAAATGCCTTATGTCCGGAACTAAAGGCTTTTCACATAATTTACGCCAACCAGAATTTTATCACGGCCATAATAAAAGTATGATTTTAATAGGTTAATTAACCGCAATAATTCCAATCTTAAACTAACCAATGCCACTTGGAAAAACGGGAGGAGCTACTGCCTCTACAACCACACATGATTTCCTAAAACTTTAAACATCAAAGAAAAACATCAGACCAGTAAGAAAGAAACCTATCTTCCCTTTTCTCCTTTTGATTTAGTCATAACTATTTATCCATTATTCCTTAAACCAATTTTCAATTTCTGATCCCTTGACACTCCAAGTGCACATCCAAGTATTTTTAAATGTGGTGAGGCTTTCTGCCTCTACAACCCTTCCAGGCAGTGGGTTCCAGACCCCCACCACCCTCTGGGTGAATTCATCGCCTCTAAACCGCCCCCCATTTACTTTAAATCAATGCCCCTTGATTGTTGACACCTCTGGAAACTGAAGCAGGACCTTCATATCACTCTATCCAGGCCCCTCATCATTTTATACACCTCAATCAGGTCTCCCCTCTGCCTCCTCTGTTCCAAAGAAAAGCGACCCAGCATCTCTAATCTCTCCGCACAGCCAAAATTCTCCAGTCCAGGCAACACTCTAGTAAATCTCCTTTGCATCCTTTCCAGTGCAATCACATCTTTCCTGCAACGTGGTGACCAGAATCGCACACAGTACTCCAGCCGTGACCCAACTAGAGTTTTATACAGTTCAAGCATGACGGCCTTACTCCTGTATTCTATGCCTTGACTAATAAAGGCAAGTGTTCCATATGCCTTCTCTATCTGGCCTGCTACCTTCAGTGACGAATGGACCTGAACTCCAAGGTCCCTTTGTTCCTCTACATTTTTCAGTGTCGTACCATTTAATGTTTGTTTTATAAACTGCACCATGATCTGTTACCCCCTGTAATTTTTAGTGCTTTTCTCTGCTATATGTCTACAATTCATAGTTTGGATTCCCACTGAGCATCTCTTTGTAAAATTCCTTCCTGCTTTTTTTTAAGTGGTCACCACAGCAACTAACTTCGACCCTTATCTCTTGCAGCACAAAAGAGGGGCCTCACTGCATTCCACCCATCACTTTTGCCTGGGAAAAAAAATGGGTGAAGATAAAATAAACAGAACAAACTTTCTTTGGAAGACAGATTTTCAAACAAATGAAAATTCTTTCACTCCCCAAACATCTGCTTCAATTTTTTCCGTCTTTTAAACCGTCGGTGTACTACGTTTCCGGACCATGAAGATACAGTAAACATAATTCTTTGTTGAATCACTAACTTATATCCAAATCCTTTGAAGTTCCTTTTGGATTCCGCATGGTAACTTCTTCCCATTCTGTTTCACAACCTTTCACTGCACCACTTTAATCATCTGAATCCTCTCGCCCCTTAACCCCAGTTTCGGTACTCCTTGAACCATTTCTTTTAGCTGGGTCATGTTATAGGGGGCCACATAATTGCTTTGCAATGCCCCTTTTTTGGCCGTCCAGTTCAGGCGGCACAAACCTTTGTTCCCGCATGGGGTTCATTGGCACCGGGTGCACAGGTGCCTCAGGTGGAGGCCTTACGTTCACATACTGGGCCTGTCAACAGACTTCCCCCTTTTCTCCACCTCTTGTTCCATACCAGGGTTCAATTCGGCAAATAATTCCCCTTTTTATGCCCAGTTCTTTCCTGAGTTTTTGACACTTCTGCATACATCTTGTGTGATCAGTCTCACTCTCTCTTTGGTTTTGTAGCACCTTAAAAGCTACTTTTACTTCTCTGGCTGTCTCCTGGGCCTGCCTAAGATTCGTATTACACTCCTCCTGATACTCATTGCACCCCCTCGAGCTCTCTGTAACCAAACATTGCAAGTATTCTATTGTGTTCTCTAGCCACAGCTTATTGGCCTCTCTACTGTTCCACGACTCTCTTAGTTCCTTGAGCAGGCAATTAGCCATTGCTTCTCTATCGCAATCTTTCCTTTTTAACTCCACAAAGGCCTTCTCCAGCTCCCAATTTTAACCTATTATCTGACTCCCTGCAGTAAGCCATCAGCCACAATGCCTTGTGCTACAGGGGTTGAGTGAGTGAATCCTCTGTCCACTCTTTCTGGATGGGATCTTCCCCCTCCATTATATCCTGCACCCATGGGTCAGTTGGTCTTAATCTACTGTGAATATATTTCACTATCAACTCATCCATAGACATTCTCTTTTTATCCCCCACAGTCAGTGTTCTTAGCTCAATATCCCTTCGTGGTTGCCATTTCTGTAGGATTTCTTCCTACGCGTTTCGAACATCAAGACTTATAAGAACCCTGAGATTTTCCAATACAATGGACTTTTATTAAAAAGATTAAAATGACTATAAGTTCCAAGTTCAGCACTACCGCATACAGATTAAAAATCAAAAAACAAAGCACAAATGTCTAGCTTACCGATTTTAGATTCACCTATCCCAATGCTCGCAGTTGCTTACAATTTAAACAACCTTAAACTTTGCAATGTAATACTTCTACCTTAATTGGTAATGCATAATTCTCCCACAATGTATTTATCCAACTGTTTACAATTATCCTATTTCTATTTCCCCCTCAGTTACGTACAATTAAAACCTACATTAACTGGTCATACATTCAGCAATAACTATGCTCGAACTGGCTCAGTAAAATTAAATGGGTGATCAATCCATCCGAATAAAAATACCTTCCACGTGTTCCCTTCCACATGTTCCCTTTCACATGTTCGACGGCCATCTTCCAACACCTCCTTCCGGTGTTCCGTTCCAAGCTCTAGAAAAAGAAAATTCCTTTGTTCAAAGTTCTTATACTTCTCCAACAAATGATCCTGGTTAACAGCCAAATGTCCAGTCCAGTTAGAGATCATGTAACCATTTCCGCTAATTGGCCAAGTCAAATGTCCTTCAACATGCCTCATTCCTCTTCCTGTTTGATGCATCTTCCTGTTTGAATTCAAACTTCAGTCAGTCTGTTTGAATTCCAACTTGTAGTGGCCCATCCCCCGAGGCCACTTTCTTCAGACAGGCTACAGATGGGTTTTCTTCTCACACACGTATTCATCACTGTTACAATGTAAGGAAGCGCAGCAGTCAATTCTCACACAGCAAGATCCCACAAACAGCAATGACATAATTGGCCAGAGAATTTGTTTTTAGTGAGGTTGGTTGAGCAGGATACTGGGAGAACTCCTGGGCTCTTCTTCGAGCCATGGGGGTCGGTACTAGGTCCACTGCTGTTCTTGATGTATATTAATGACTTGGACTTGGTAGTACAGGGTACAATTTCAATATTTGCAGATGAGACAAAACTAGACGTCAAGAAGACAGGCTGGTGGAATGGACGGAGACGTGGCAGATGAAATTTAACGCAGAAAAGTGCGAAGTGATACATTTTAGTAGGAAGAACGAGGAGAGGCAACATAAATTAAAAGGTACAATCCTAAATGGGGTACATGAATAGAGAGACCTGGGGGTATATGTGCACAAATCGTTGAAGGTGGCAGGGCAGGTTGAGAAAGTGGTTAAAAAAGCATTCGGGATACTCGGCTTCATAAATAGAGGCCGAGAGTACAAAAGCAAGGAAGTTATGATGAAACTTTATAAAACACTGGTTCAGTCTCTACTGGAGTACTGTGTCCAATTCTGGGCACCGCACTTTAGGAAGGATCTGAAGACCTTAGAGAGAGTGCAGAAAAAATTTACGAGAATGATTTCAGGGATAAGGGACTTCAGTAATGTGGATAGACAGGAGAAGCTGGGGTTGTTCTCCTCAGAGCAGAGAAGTTTGAGAGGAGATTTGATAGAGCTGTTCAAAATTATGAGGGGTCGAGACAGAGTAGATATAGAGAAACTGTTCCCATTGGCGGAAAGGTCGAGAACCAGAGGACACAGATTCTAGGTGATTGCCAAAAGAATCAAAAGGCAACATAAGGAAACATGTTTTTACACAGCCTTAAAGAGTGGTGGAGGCAGACTCAATTGTGGATTTCAAAAGGAATTGGATAAGTACCTGAAAGAAACATTTTTGAAGGGCTACGGGGAAAGGACGGTGGAGTGGGACTAGCTAGGGTGCATTTGCAGAGAGCCAGTACGGGCTTGACGGACCGAATAATCTCTTTCGATGCTGTAACCATTCTCTGATTCTCTGATTCTATGGACCCTTCACACCTACCTGGAATGGGCAGATGGGAGCCCAATTTAATGTCTCATCCGAAAGATGGCACACTTCTGACAGTTTCGGCACTCCCTCAGTACTGCACTGGGAGTGTCAGCCTGGGGTTAAGTTGCTCAATGCTCTGGAATGGTGCTTGACACAGCGCCAAGAGTATTTGGCCACTGAGCCAAGGCTGACACATAAAAACGCCAGTAAAATACAGAAAGGCACAAAGAGTGATTTTGGAGAGAAGTTGAAGGCTAAAACATAAAAAAGAAAATGACTAGATGTGAGCCTATACTCTTGAAGTGGAGCAATATGTAACTTAAAATTATTTTCCTCTCACTGTAAATGTTTTAAAATCATATTTCATCTCTGTTTTTCAGCACCAAACAGATTCTCATAAGTCCTGCCAGTAGCTCAAGATCAACGGAAGTTACAGCTAACCCTTCCGCATCAATTCGTAAAGTCTGCATGGAATACCAACAGCTGATCTGCCTGTGCGATTCACCTAATTGGTGTCACCTCCTGGATCTGCCGCTGGCTTGCTGCAGTTTGAGTGGAGAATTAACCATCACTTGCTGATCCTTGCATCATTTATTAGGAACGTTTCTGCTTTGTCCTTTCGATATCTGTGTACCATTCCTCCAATTTTCTCTGTCTTCCCAAAAAGTTGCATGACATCTAACCTTATTAAAACTGTGTCACTCTATACACCATTTTATTGCTGGAGCCATTGAAATTAGGTGCCCTCCCAATTATCCCACATGCTCCAGCAGGGTCAGCGGCTATGATTCTGCCGTAATGTCCCCAGAGTTTTTGGTCTCTACGTTTTATTAGTCTCAGTTTTAATAACTTGAATATTGAATGTATTCAAGTCACAGATAGATAGATTTTTAACCAATAAGGGAATTAAGGGTTATGGGGAGCGGGCGGGTAAGTGGAGCTGAGTCCACGGCCAGATCAGCCATGATCTTATTGAATGGCGGAGCAGGCTCGAGGGGCTAGATGGCCTACTCCTGTTCCTAATTCTTATGTTCAGTCTTCAGGACAATGTCTTTCTGGAGTTCCCTTCCCAAACCTCTCTGGGCCCGAAATTTGGTGAAAGCCTCCGCTCGCCCAAGTGCCGCCCAAAGGCCCGCCGATGGCCGTCGAGGTACCTGACGATTCTTTGGGCAGGATTTTCATCACCAAGGTCCCTCGAAGGTCGGCTGGCTGCAAATGAAGGACTTATGCCGCCAATCTGGGCAGCAGCCGGCGAGAGCTCTCATTCTCGGCGGCAGACCCTAAAACTAAAAATCATTAGTAAAAAAATGTTTTAAACTATCGGGAGACCTTCAAGGGACCCCATGCAGGTAAGTCGCCGTGGAAAAACAAATAAAAAATGTTCACTAACCTTTTTTCCCACAATCTTCCTACTTACCGTCGGGGACAGACCAGCCTCCAGCCAGCGGTCCACCCCCATTCTTCCGCCAACTCCCTCCCGCACAAATATGGCATCTCAGCGGGCGGGAGTCCACTTATGTGCATTGGCCGCCCACTGACGTCAGTGGGCGCTTCCTGGCGGCTCTTCCCTCCCGCCTGCTCCAGGCCACGTTGAAAGTGGAACTGGGTGGATGTTGCAGAGGAATGTCGGCAGTAGTGGGCAGCAGTCGACGGCAGTGGGCGGTAAGTTCACCAATTTTGGGCCAACTCCCCCTTCTCCTTTAAGATCCTCCTTAAAACCCAACTCTTTGACCTAATATTTCTTTCTTTGGCTTGACATCCATCTTATGTTTGATTATGCTTCTGTGAAGCGCCCTGCCACATTATTGTTTCTATTAACAATGCTGTGTAAATGCAAGGGGATAGAAATTGGACTTCATTGCACATGTTTTATTGGGTCGGATCTTTTTCAGGCATCCGGGACGGCTGCCTAAAACAGACCTTCATCTCCTGCTATGTGCTAATGAGGAGGTCTAATGCCTATTTTAGGACCCGTCTGCCAAATTGGGCTACTCTGAATGGATCAAGTTTCAGCCCTGCTCTGCTTAGCTTTTCTAGGTGTGGGTGCGGCCTAGTCAATGGCCACCACTGAAAAGGTAAGTATAATTTTTTTGTTAAATTGACGTGGAATTAGCAGGAGCAAGAGTGCTTTCCGCTGCTTCATAGCTCACCTGACAGCTGCGATCGGCCCTCTCCCGCTGTCCTCTCCCACCCTCCCGTCACTTTCCTCGGGCCCGCTGCCAATGAGGCAGACGGCTCAAAGTCCGATTGTGCAGTCAAGCGAGCCGGCAGTGGAGTAGGGTTGCCAACCTTCTTAGATTGTCCTGGATTCTCCCGGAATTAAAGATTAACCTCCCCGACATCTTGCCAGCAAGTGGTGAGGAGAACCAAAGGGGGCATTTACCTCTCCCCTTTTGTTCTGTAGGGACTGACAAACAGCAGGCTTGCAACGTGGTCCTAGTGTTTGCGCACTCTCGCCGGCAAAGGCACGTGATGGAGACCCCAGTTTCTGGAGCACAGAGGAATATGGGCATTGAAGTTGCCATTATTGACACATTATCATGGCATAGACGTGTTGGGTGACCAATGGTGTAAGCCTCGGGGTTGAAGGTGGGTGGTCATGTGATGTAACCTCCAGATTACTGGCTAATCAGTGTTGGCAACCCTACCGTGGAGATGTGACAGGTGCCAGCAACTTGTTACCACTACTTAGATGATGCACGAGGACCAATTTCTTGCTCAACCTAATATTAAAAGAGGAAAGAGAGGGGGAGAGCCAAAGAGATTTGCAGAGGCAATTGCCAAACTAAGGGCCTAGATGGCTGAAAGCACGGTCACCAATTGTCCCCTGTGCAAACTGGCCTAAACGTGTTTTTAGGTCGAGTTGCTGTTGTTTTCTTAATGAACAAATGTTTGCCAAACCTTTGGAAACAGAGAAAAAAAACATTTTTGTCATGATGATATCACTCAGAATTGATGCATTGACGGGTTTTGCTGATACCGCAAAGATTGGTAGAATAGTAATTAGTGTAAACAACATCAAAATACTTTTGTTTGCTGGAATCTGTAATAAAAACCAAAATTTCTGGAGATACTCAGCAGGTGAGGCAGCATCTGTGGAGCGAGAATCAGAGTTAACGTTTCAGGTCAATAACTCTTCGTCAGAACTGGAAAATGTTAGATATTGAGTTCAACAATTTCAAACCATGATCTCTGCCCTTATTTCTTTGCTTTTTTTCTGTTTTGATCTTTCCTACAGCAGCTGTTGATGATTCTGCCATCTCCATTTACACCCTATCTATACACAGCTTTGTTTCTTAACTTGTCCCATTACCATCTCCTTTTGCCTTGCACCATTATCCCTTTGGTCTCAATCTCTCCTGCCTTCCATCCTATCACACACTGTCCCTTTTATCCTTTCCTCCCCTCACTCCCTTCTCCCTGCCCCTACACTTGCTTAAAAACCTGTTACATGTCTAAATTCTTCCAGTTCTGGCAGAGGACTATCGACCTGAAACATTAACTGTGTTTCTTGCTCCACAGATGTTGCCTGACCTGCTGAGTATTTCCAGCATGTTCTGTTTTTAAATAGTGTAGATGGGATAATAAAATTACAACGAGACATTGATAGATTAAGTGCGTAATCAAAACTGGCAGATGGATTTCAACGCAAGTAAGTGTGAGGTCATCCACTTTGGACTTAAAAAGGATAGATCTGAGTATTATTTAAATGGTGGAAAGCTAGGAACAGTGGAGGTCCAAAGAGAGTTAGGGATCCATATGACAGATTACCAAAATCTAGTGGTCAGGTACAAATTATAATCAAAACGGTGAATGGAATGTTTGCCTTTATAACTAGGCTAAAATATCAAGGAGAGGAAGTTTTGCTGCAGTTATACATAGCCCTGGTTTGACCCCATCTGGAGTAACATGTACAATTCTGGGCATCGCACCTTAGACAGAATACATTGGTCTTGGAAGGAGCACAGCGCAGATTTAACAGAGGTTCCAGGGTTCCAAGACTTAGATTATAAAGAGAGATGACATTAACTAGGCTTGTAGTCCCTAGAATATTAAGAACATAAGAACATAAGAAATAGGAGCAGGAGTAGGCCAATTTGCCCCTTGGGCCTGCTCCGCCATTTAATAAGATCGTGGCTGATCTGATCATGGACTCAGCTCCACTTTCCTGCCCGCTCACCATAATTCCTTTACTCCCTTATCGCTCAAAAGTTTGTCTATCTCCGCCTTAAATATATTAAATTACCCAGTCACCACAGCGCTCTGGGGCAGAGAATTCCATAGATTGACAACCCTCTGAGAGAAGAAATTTTGCCACATCTTAGTTTTAAATAGGCGGCCTCTTATTCTGAGACTATGGGCTAGAACCACCACTTTTTTTGCATGCTTAACGGCCACTTAATGGCCATTTTACCGCTGAAATGATGTATAACGCACATATATTGGCACAAAATGGAAACTGATGGGCATTTTTAGGAACCTTATCGCCGAGCGTTACTTTCCCCATGTGGTTAACGCCGGGAAAAAATATGACCGCCCGCCCACTTTTTTGGGGCAGAATCATCAGAATGGGTGAAATCAACGCCCATAATATCGCCCAGCGTTACTTTTCACATGGAATTAACACCGAGATTCAATAATACCGCCAGCCCACTTTTTTTTATCGTAAAGAGCACATTTGGTGAAATTAACGCCCATGAGATCGCCCACCGTCACTTTCACCAGCTCGCACACATATCACCCACAATATCGCTCGCCCAAAAAAACGCCCACAAAAAGTTGAACTGTTTGGAACTAAAGCCAGCAGTGTGGCTGCCATTTTTAAAATTGCAGGTCACTTCATTCAAAAGGCTGCTTCAACTTTGGGGGAGTTTGCATTGACTCTGGAGTTCTTCTCAGGTGAAGTGACCAGCTCAAGTGACATATTTTCAGACTCTGGACAATTGGGAGTTTGCTCTAGGTGTGTTTTAGTGAGGAAATTATTCCTGCTGAGCAATCACTATTATACTTTCATTGCAATGGGGCCAGCCATTTTCAGCTGCATTGATTAGAAACATAGAAACATAGAAACATAGAAAATAGGTGCAGGAGTAGGCCATTCGGCCCTTCTAGCCTGCACCGCCATTCAATGAGTTCATGGCTGAACATTCAACTTCAGTACCCCATTCCTGCTTTCTCGCCATACCCCTTGATCCCCCTAGCAGTAAGGACCTCATTTAACTCCTTTTTGAATATATTTAGTGAATTGGCCTCAACAACTTTCTGTGGTAGAGAATTCCACAGGTTCACCACTCTCTGGGTGAAGAAGTTCCTCCGCATCTCGGTCCTAAATGGCTTACCCCTTATCCTTAGACTGTGACCCCTGGTTCTGGACAGGCAGATGCTGCAGAGTGCAGATGGCTCAATGTGTGATGCACATCATTATGTGCCCAATTTAAGACGTACAGGAATGAGGAGGAGGGCCAGACCATACACACCCCGCACGTACAGGGAAAAGAGGTCTTACCTCAACATCTCCGACTACACCTGCCTTCCGCTGGCTGGAAAAATTATAACATGCTGCGCTGCAGAGGGACCCGGGGGTCCTTGTGCATGAATCCCAAAAAGTTAGTTTGCAGATGCAGCAGGTAATCAGGAAGGCGAATGGAATGTTGGCCTTCATTGCAAGCGGGATGGAGTACAAAAACAGAGAGGTCCTGCTGCATCTGTACAGGTTATTGGTGAGGCCGCACCTGGAGTACTGCGTGCAGTTTGGTCACCTTACTTAAGGAAGGATATACTGGCTTTGGAAGGGGTACAGAGGCGATTCACTAGGCTGATTCCTGAGATGAGGGGGTTACCTCATGATGATAGATTGAGTAGACTGGGTCTTTACTTGTTGGAGTTCAGAAGGATGAGGGGTGATCTTATAGAAACATTTAAAATAATGAAAGGGATAGACAAGATAGAGGCAGAGAGGTTGTTTCCACTGGTCGGGGAGACTAGAACTAGGGGGCACAGCCTCAAATACGGGGGAGCCAATTTAAAACTGAGTTGAGAAGGAATTTCTTCTCTCAGAGGGTTGTGAATCTGTGGAATTCTCTGCCCAAGGAAGCAGTTGAGGCTAGCTCATTGAATGTATTCAAATCACAGATAGATAGATTTTTAACCAATAAGGGAATTAAGGGTTATGGGGAGCGGGCGGGTAAGTGGAGCTGAGTCCACGGTCAGATCAGCCATGATCTTATTGAATGGCGGAGCAGGCTCGAGGGGCTAGATGGCCTACTCCTGTTCCTAATTCTTATGTTCTTATGTTCCTGGCTATCGCATCCAGGGCCTCTGCCATCTGCAGAATGTACTCAGTCATGATGGCCAGCTGTCGGGACATGCCTCCCAATGCTTCAATAAGCTCGTCACCAATGTCTACAGTCCTCCTGAACAACTGTACCATCTCTCCGATCTCATGTGGCGCTCGTGGAATAGACCTGCTACATCCATGAGGCCTCTGCGAGGTAGGCACCGTTCTGGGGATAAATGGGGTGCCCTGTGGCGAGGTGCTTGGGGCCGATACCACCAGAGTGGAGGCGGGAATGACCGGAGGACCACGAGATGTCCTTGGGTGGAATGGCTTCTGGAGCGTGGCGATACAGGTTTCTCGAAGTCCGCACTCTTATCCGTGGAGAACAGACCCAGCGGATTGAAAGGCGAGAATCGGAGCTCCTCAGCTGCAGATGTAGGATCGTCCAGAGAGTCGGGCCCTGCTCCCCCTCCTTCTGGCCTCGGTGGTCTTGCCTGGGGCTGCGCTGCTGGCTGAACTGCAAAACACAAATTAGATTATTGGAGGAGAAGGGGGTGCTGGGGTCACAAGGTGAGTCCAGCGCTACACACAGCATGTGCTTGACAAAAGCACCACCGCTCTCAAAATCATCACAGACATCACATTTCATAACCATCAATACATTTGCATTGCAATGATTTTCATTCGGCCAGCATTATTTCTAGGACAATTTTAGAAATCATCCATCATATGTGAATGCTCGGGTATGAGAGAGTGTGGCATCTATTGACTTTACATCACGCAATGGTGTAAGCTTTACTCATGTGGCATCACTTCAGGGTCTGCAGATGCTTCCGTGGCTATCCGGGTGTGCTTCCCCATGATTGCGAGCATCCATTGCTCCAGCTCAGTGATGTCGCTGGGAACTGGTGGCCCCCCACCCGTTCGCCTCTGCACGGACCTCATCGTTGATAGCTTCTTCTGTAAAAGGTGACAGGACGACATGGCATGAGATCATTGTGTGATATCATTGCTAGGTACTGTCACAGGCACTGATACAACACATAACCGACAGATGTAATCATGATTATTAAGAAAATTATCATTCTTTACCTGAAGACGTGCACCGTGACCGCAGGCTTTGAGCAAAACATTGCTGGTAAAGGTGAAAGACCTCACATCTGCAGATAGTCACTCATGACTGTTACAAATCAAATTATATAAATACATAAGTACATGTAAATCAATGTAATAGTTACTCTTGCGGAGCCCACATCGTTTGCCGCTGACGAGACCACCTCTGCTGTCTCGGTCTATATCTTCTGGTAGGCCTTTGGGGTGGGCTTCCCACATCCTCCCTGTGTCAAATCACCCCAGTGTAACTCGACCTCCTGCAGGAGGGAGGCATTTGTCTCATCCAAGAACCTCCTGGCTCTTTTGCACCCTCCAGTGTGCTCCTCACTGCTCTCTCCAGCGTCAGTCTCCACAGCGTGCTGTGATGCCTCCTCCTCTCCCTCCATTATAAGCCAAATTTGGGAAAATATGTGGCTGGTAACAGCTAATTTTTGTTTCCCTAGTGCAGTGAAGCTCTAAAGTCTCCCTCCTTCCTCCCAAAGCAGCCACACCACACCCAGACACGCCTTCAGTCCCTTTGAGCTCCCTCTCTCTCTGTCTCCTCTTCTGTGCATGTCATGATGACCCTTGACCTCCTGAATCACGGGAATCAAGCATTGCCATGCCGTTGCTAAGGACGGTGACACTTTACGGCAGAAGGTCAGCGAGATTTAATGCTACCACCCATTTCATTTCACTCGCGGTAATGCCCATTTAAATAACTGGAGACAAGGTGCTTTGAGAATAGGCGAGAAGCCGGCGATCTGAAATCCCATTTTTACCACCCATGCCAGAAATAACGCCCATTTTTGGGCGATATGCAAAAAAGTGGAAAATCTAGCCCCAAGTCCGCTAGTTTTAGTTTCCCTTATGAGTGGAAATATCCTCCCTGCATCCATCTTGTTGAGCCCCCTCATTATCTTATAAGTTTCAATAAGATCACCTCTCATTCTTCTGAACTCCAATGCGTGTAAGCCCAACCTACTTAACCTATCCTTATAAATCAACGCCCTCATTTCCGGAATCAACCTCGTGAACCTTCTCTGAACAGCCTCTAATGCAAGTATATCCTTCCTTAAATACGGAGACCAAAACTGTACGCAATACTCCAGGTGTAGCCTCACCAATACCCTGTACAGTTGTAGCAGGACTTCTCTGCTTTTATACTCTATCCTCCTTGAAATAAAGGCTAACATTCTATTTGTATTATTGGAGGTTAAGGGCTGATTTGATTGAGGTTTTTAGGATTTTGAAAGAAATTGACAGGATAGATGGAGTGATTTTGTTTCCCACTGATAGGGCAGTCTCGGACAAATCGGACATAAACTTCAAATCAGAGTCAGGCCCTTCAGGCAAGAAGTTAGGAAATACTTCTTCACGCGAAGGGTGTTAGAAGTGTGGAACTCTCTCCCAGACAAATCAGTAGATGCTAGCTCAATACATAATTTTAAATCTGAGATTTTTGCTGGCAAACGTTGTAAGTGGAAATGGAGCCATGGCTGGTGGATGGAGTTAAGATACAAATCAGTCTTGGTCTCATTGAATGGTGGAATGGACTCGAGGGGCTGAATGGCCTAATCCTGGTCCTATGTTTAAAATTGCTTGTATCATTGTACTGTTTGCATGTTTGTAAATACATTTTAAAAAGGGTTTTCAAATAAATTATATGGTGGTGCTTTAACAACTCTCTCTCTCTCTCTCTCTCCCTCGCTCTCTTTCTCTACCTTGCTACTTCTGCCTGACTTTAAAACCCTTTTCAACAGTTATCTTTTTGACTCGGCTTTCAGTCATCTCTCCAAACACTTCAATTGATGCCGAGCATCGATTTCTCCTTTGTGGAGAACTTTCGGATGTTCTACTACATTAAAAGTAGAAATGTAAGTTGGAAAAAAATGTTTTTTTAATTTGTTCTGGGATGTGGGCGTCGCTGGCAAGGCCAGCATTTATTGCCCATCCCTAATTGCCCTGAGAAGGTGGTGGTGAACCGCCTTCTTGAACCGCTGCAGTCTGTGTGGTGAAGGTCCTCCCACAGTGCTGTTAGGGAGGGGGTTCCAGGATTTTGACCCAGCGACTATGAAGGAACGACGATATATTTCCATGTCAGGATGGTGTGTGACTTCGAGGGGAACTTGCAGTAATAGATCAAACCAAATTCAACAATATTGGATGAGGTTTATACCAAATTGTGCTAAATAGATGGGAAAGGGTTAAGTTATTAATGGAAAAGGTCAGAGCCAATGTACAAGTTCACGCGCTCATGGCCAGTTATAATGAATATCACATCAAGGTTAGGCGGGAAAGGTTCAAGTATGCCTGCGGATTAAATTCAGTTCAACTGCAGCTGGCTGCAAATGTGACATTTAATGGGGGTATACAATTACAACAAATGGGATCAAGTATATGGAAGGAAAATAAAAAATACTTTTGTGTTTTAGAATCATATTGTAAGCAGATTATGATGTGAAGTGTTTTGACAATAAATGGGTTTCATCGCTATTTTATTTAACAACGACAGGTGGATAGGATCAAATGATGGGTAAAGGACTATTACATTGAAGGATTACACATTCAGAACTGCTCATTGAAGAGTATACATTCTGGATCTGTGCTGTAACCTGTACCAGTTGCATTAGGTAATATTTAAGGTCGGTAACCTCTGTTCAAGGTGTATGCAACTAACAGGAGGTGGAGGCTCCGTGAATATTCCCATCCTCAATGATGGCGGAGCCCAGCACGTGAGTGCAAAAGTCAAGGGTGAAGCATTTGCAACCATCATCAGCCAGAGGATGATCCATATCGGCCTCCTCCTGATGTCCCCACCTTCACAGAAGCCGGTTCAGCCAATTCGATTCACTCCATGTAATTCCAAGAAACAGCTGAACGCATTGGAGACAGCACCCCGAAAACATCCCGGCTGTCGTGCTGAAGACTTGTGCACCAGAGCTAGCTATGTCTCTAGCCAAGCTGTTCCAGTACAGCTACAGTACTGGCAGCTATCTGGCAATGTCGTAAACTACCTGGATATGACCTGTCCACAAAAAGCAGGTCAAATCCAATCTGGCCAATTACCATCCCATCAATCAACTCTCAATCATCAGCAAAATGATGGAAAGTGTTTGTGACAGTGCTATCCAGCAGCACTTACTCACCAATAACCTGCTCACCGATGTTTAGTTTGGGTTCTGCCAGGACCACTTGGCTCCAGATCTCATTACTGCCTTGGTCCAAACATGGACAAAAGAGTTGAATTCCGGAGGTGTGGTAAGAGTAACTGCCCTTAACATCAACGTAGGTTTTGACCGAGTGCGGCTTCAAGAAACCTAGTTAAATTGAAGTCAATGGGAATCAGGGGAAAAACTCTCCACTGGCTGGAGTCATACCGAGCACAAAGAAAGATGGTTGTGATTGTTGGAGGTCAACCATCTCAGCCCCAGGACATCGCTGCAGGCATTGCTCAGGCAGTATGCTAGGCCCAACCATCTCCAGCTCCTTCATCAATGACTTTCCCTCCCTCATAAGGTTGGAAGTGGGGATGTTTGCTGATGATTGCATAATGTTCAGTTCCATTCACAACTCCTCAGGTAAGGAAGCAGTCTGTGCCCACATGCAGCAAGACCTGGACAACATTCAGGCTTGGGCTGGTAAGTCGCAAGTAAGTACCAGGCAATTATCTCCAATAAGCGCGAGTCTAAACGGCGCCCCTTAACAATCAATGGAATTACCATCATCGAATCCCTCAACATCAGCATCCTTCGGGTTACCTTTGACCAGAAACGTAACTGGACCAGCCACATAAATACTGCGACAACAAGAGCAAGTCAGAGGCTGTGTATTCTATATCAAGTGTCTCACCTCCTGATTCCCAAAAGCCTTTCTACCATGTACAAAGCACAATTCAGGAGTGTGATGAAATACACTCCACTTGCCTGGATGAGTGGAGCTCCAACAACACTCAAGAAGCTCAACACCATCCAGGACAAAGCAGCCCAATTGATTGGCACCCCATCCACCACCTCTACCACTGGTGCACCGTGGCTTCAATGTGTACCATCTACAAAAGGCACTGCAGCAACTCGCCAAGGCTTCTTCGACAGCACCTCCCAAACCCGCAACCTCTATCACCTAGAAGGACAAGGGGAGCGGGCACATGGGAACACCATCACCTGCAAGTTCCCCTCCAAGTCACACACCATCCTGACTTGGAAATATATCGCCGTTCCTTCATCGTCGCTGGGTCAACATCTTAGAACTCCCTCCCTAACAGCACTGTGGGAGTACCTTCACCACACGGACTGCAGCGGTTCAAGAAGGCGGCTCACCACCACCTTCTCAAGGGCAATTGGAAATGGGCAATAAATGCTGGGCTTGCCAGCGACGCCCACATACCAGGAATGAATTAAAAACAAATGTGAATAGACAACTGGGAAGATGGAACGACGAATCAACCAAGATGCTAAAGCACAGTCATATTAAATGGAATGAAATTGGCCACGAAGATGGCCAGGCACAGACCGTTATTATTTTCCCCTTTTTGCATTGTGATAAGTGATGTAATTCAAGAATTAATTTTCATAGACTCTTCTTGTGTTTCCTTGGGAATAGAATATTAATGGGTGATTTAAGATGATTAAAGGAGTTGATAGGGTAGATCTAGAGAAACCATGTCCTCTAGTGGGGGTGGTACAGAACAAGAGGGCATAACCTTAAAGGCCGTTCAAGGGTGATGTCAGGAAGCACTTCGGCACTCAAAAGATTGTCGAAATTTGGCACTCTCTCCCTCAAAAAGTTGTTGAGGCTGGGGGTCAATTGAAAATGTCAAACCTGAGACTGATAGATATTTGCTCGGCAAGGGGAGTAGGGGGCTATGGAACCAAGGCGGTTAAATGAAGTTAAGTTACAGATCAGCTATGAGTTATGAATGATGGAACAAGGCTCAAGAAGCTGAATGGCATTCTCCTAACCCTATGTTCTTATATTCCTTTCTATGGGCAGGTAAGGCAGCACAGATAACTCTGGATATCATTACTGATGATAGAAAACCAGGATCTACAACATAATGGTTTTCTCCATTCTGAAGAAATGATTGAAATAAAGACATGTTTATTTTGCAACTTCAATTTGTGAAAAAATTACTTCCTCAACAGGAGATCTGACAGAAGTGCTCAGAATTATGAAGGTAAATCGAGAAAATCTATTGTAACTGGTCCGTGAGTTAGTAACTAGAGGGCATAAATTTTAGATTTTCATCAAAAGCAAGGGGGAGAAGGTATGCAAAATGTTTTTTTTCAGAAGGTTGTTAGGATAAGTACATGAAATGCTCTGTGAGAAACAGTGATGGGAGCAAAACCCATAATAGCTCTGTAAAAGAAAGTGGATAGCTATCTGAAAGAGAAAGGATAAAATAGATAATAGAGTACATTTAAATGTAGTATATATTTATATAACATTAAAATACACAGTGGACACATGGGAGTGATTTCAAGTGTAAACCTGATCTCTGTATTCATGATTGTGTTAAAACCGCTCTGGTGATTAATGCCATAATCTGAATCCCTCAGTGAGATTACTGCATAGTGATCCTCCTGGGATCCATTCATTTGTACTTAATGTGCACAGTAATTTATTGTCTTTACTGGCTGGCCAAGAACATAAGAACATAACATAAGAATTAGGAACAGGAGTAGGCCATCTAACCCCTCGAGCCTGCTCCGCCATTCAATAAGATCATGGTTGATCTGGCCGTGGACTCAGCTCCACTTACCCACCCGCTCCCCGTAACCCTTAATTCCCTTATTGGTTAAAAATCTATCGATCTGTGACTTGAATACATTCAATGAGCTAGCCTCAACTGCTTCCTTGGGAAGAGAATTCCGCAGATTCACAACCCTCTGGGAGAAGAAATTCCTTCTCAACTCGGTTTTAAATTGGCTCCCCCGTATTTTGAGGCTGTGCCCCCTAGTTCTAGTCTCCCTGACCAGTGGAATCAACCTCTCCGCCTCTATCTTGTCGAACCCTTTCATTATTTTAAATGTTTCTATAAGATCACCCCTCATCCTTCTGAACTCCAACGAGTAAAGACCCAGTCTACTCAATCAATCATCTTAAGGTAACCCCCTCGTCTCCGGAATCAGCCTAATGAATCGTCTCTGTACCCCCTCCAAAGCCAGTATATCCTTCCTTAAGTAAGGTGACCAAAACTGCACACAGTACTCCAAGTGCAGCCTCACCAATACCCTATACAGTTGCAGCAGGACCTCCCCGCTTTTGTACTCCATCCCTCTCGCAATGAAGGCCAACATTCCATTCGCCTTCCTGATTACCTGCTGCACCTGCAAACTAACTTTTTGAGATTCATGCACAAGGACCCCCAGGTCCCTCTGCACCTCAGCATGTTGTAATTTCTCCCCATTCAAATAATATTCCCTTTTACTGTTTTTTTTTCCCAAGGTGGATGACCTCACACTTTCCGACATTGTATTCCATCTGCCAAACCTTAGCCCATTCGCTTAACCTATCCAAATCTCTTTGCAGCCTCTCTGTGTCCTCTACACAACCCGCATTCCCACTAATCTTTGTGTCATCTGCAAATTTTGTTGCACTACACTCTGTCCCCTCTTCCAGGTCATCTATGTATATTGTAAACAGTTGTGGTCCCAGCACCGATCCCTGTGGCACACCACTAACCACAGATTTCCAACCCGAAAAGGACCCATTTATCCCGACTCTCTGCTTTCTGTTCGCCAGCCAATTCTCTATCCATGCTAATACATTTCCTATGACTCCGCGTACCTCTATCTTCTGCAGTAACCTTTTGTGTGGCACCTTATCGAATGCCTTTTGGAAATCTAAATACACCACATCCATCGGTACACCTCTATCCACCATGCTCGTTATATCCTCAAAGAATTCTAGTAAATTAGTTAAACATGATTTCCCCTTCATGAATCCATGCTGCGTCTGCTTGATTGCACTATTCCTATCTAGATGTCCCACTATTTCTTCCTTAATGATAGTTTCAAGCATTTTCTCCACTACAGATGTTAAAATAACTGGCCTATAGTTACCTGCCTTTTGTCTGCCCCTTTTTTAAACAGAGGCGTTACATTAGCTGCTTTCCAATCCGCTGGTACCTCCCCAGAGTCCAGAGAATTTTGGTAGATTATAACGAATGCATCTGCTATAACTTCCACCATCTCTTTTAATACCCTGGGATGCATTTCATCAGCACCAGGGCACTTGTCTACCTTGAGTCCAATTAGCCTGTCCAGCACTACCCCCCTAGTGATAGTGATTGTCTCAAGGTCCTCCCTTCCCACATTCCTGTGACCAGCTATTTTTGACATGGTTTTTGTGTCTTCCACTGTGAAGACCGAAACAAAATAATTGTTTAAGGTCTCAGCCATTTCCACATTTCCCATTATTAAATCCCCCTTCACATCTTCTAAGGGACCAACATTTACTTTTGTCACAAGCGTCTGCAAATTTCTGGGTTAATTTTTTCCTCATCTTGTGACTTTCCTTACTTAACCTTATGAAACAAAATTGAGAACTAATTATATCTTTCATGGTCAAAAATGCATTAGCCCCAAGATCTGAAAATATTACAGTAAACATTGAAGGCGAGAAGCCAGAGACATAATAGGTTTATTATCTGGGGATTATTATCGTTACATTGCTCATTTGATCGCCACAAAAAACAATAGCATATTAGGAAAGTAATTGTACCAGGCAGAAGTAAAGGAGCTCCTACAATCTGATGATTAAATCGACAATTAACTCAACTGGCTCGAAAGGCAAACTGCTAGTGGTGAAACTTTCTGGCCTGACAGACGCACGGGAAGTACGCTGCCCGCCACATTCATAAAGGCTGAAGTATAAGTGTCCAGGGCCCACAGCCTGTATGCAAATATCACCACCAATTTCAGAACCCCTTCCCGAGAGTGGGCTGCCCTGAACCCAGCTCGCGAGAAAGATTCTTCTCCCCGGAATTTTAACCGGGCAGAATGAGATTAGGATGTGATTTGACTATTGATAACCGAACATACAGAAAAACAAAGGTTGGGGATTGAGGGATAAGAACATAAGAACATAAGAAATAGGAGCAGGAGTCGGCCATTTGGCCCCTCGAGTCTGCTCTGCCATTCAATAAGATCATGGCTGATCTAATCTTGGACTCATCTCCACTTCCCTGCCCGCTCCACATAACCCTTCTCTCCCTTGTCATTCACCTGTCGTTCACTATCTCCACCTTAAATATATTCAATGACCCAGCCTCCACAGTACTCTTGGATAGAGAATTCCACAGATTTACAACCCTCTGAGAGAAGAAATTCATCCTCATTTCAGTTTTAAATGGTCGGCCCCTTATTCTAAAACTATGCCCCCTACTTCTAGATTCTCCCATGAGGGGAAGCATCCTCTCTGCATCTACCTTGTTGAGCCCTCTCAGTATCCCCCTCAGGAATCCTGGCATGCAGTCCATTCACCTCAAGGATCTGGCTTTGGATCTGGCCTGTCCTGAAGGGCTAAAAGTCTTCGTGGTCTGCTGATAGTAATGATCCTGCAGGTAAAGAGTTTAGCCAATCATAACTCAGCTTCCAATGGATTGTAAGGCAGCCAAGCAATGGTGCACACGGATCAACATCATGTTGAATGATAACCAGAGGACACAGATTTAGGATACTTGGCAGAAGAACCAGAGAGTTGATGGAGAGAATATTTGTTTGCACAGTGAGTTGTTATGCCTTGGAATGCAAGGCCTGAAAAGATGGTGGAAGCAGATTCAACTTGCAGGGCTATGGGGAAAGAGCGGTGGGGTGGGGGAGGTGAGACACTATTGTGTAGTGTCAGCTGTGGCTCAATGGGTCGCACTCTTGCCTCAGAAGGTTGTGGGTTCAAGTCCCACACCAGGGACTTGAGCACATGAATCTCGGCTGACACTCCGAGGGAGTGCTGCACTGTTGGATGTGCCGTCTTTCGGATGAGACATTAAACCGAGGCCCTGTCTGCTCCCTCAGGTGGACATAAAAGATTCCATGGCACTATTTCAAAGAAGAGCAGGGAGGTTATCCGTGGTGTTCTGGCAAATATTTATCCTTCAATCAACATAACAAAAACAATTTATCTGGTCATTATCACATTGCTGTTTGTGGGAGCTTGCTGTGCGCAAATTGGCTGCTGCGTTTCTTACATTACAACAGTGAGCGCACTCCAAAAGTACTTGATTGACTGTAAAGCGCTTTGAGACGTCCGGTGGTTATGAAAGGCGCTTCAGAAATTCAAGTCTCTCTTTTTGCTTTTGGTGTTGTTACCTTACATCTAAAAATATGAGATGTCTTATTCCCAACCATCCGTAGCCCTCGCGTTGATGAGCGTTTAAAAGCCAAGTGCTGTAATTGTCGCACAGAGTCCTGTCCCAACACATTGGCAAGATCATTATAAGCATTAGTGAATTGCGAAAGGCCAGCATGAACCAACAGAGGCATTTTAAGCACTCCCGCAACAGAGCTTGATTAGCTGAGTTAGCGCTTGGTATGGATGCTTTTACCACAGATTAATGCTCCCTCTGTGCCATTTGAATTGTTGCTTTACAAAGCTCGATCTACAGAATATGATCTAATATTTCATCGCAGTAGATGAGTAATTGATTAATTTTCAGTTCAGGTGACAGAACTTGTAGTCTGCTTAGCAAGGCTAGATTGTGTGCTCAATGATACTAATTGAGGAGAAACCAATTGTTCTAATATCATATAATGATGGTATTAATAATATAATTATAAATGAAGCCTCATTTTTGAGATTGAGCAAGGTAATTGTGAAAGTAATTAACTCAATTCAAGTAATAATATGTATTGCCTTTGATTGTCCTGTGCCATTCTACGTCATAGAAAATCTGCTTAAGATTTCATTGGAATATCCCAAAAGTTTAAGGAAAATGACCGGCAGTGAAACATTGGTTTGCTGTGACCCTGAGACATCCTGGGGGGCATGCTATGAAATAACTCGAGCTATAATGATACAGTGAGACGAAAGCAATTACCAACGCACACAATACAAATGATAAATTAGAGAATGCTATTCTTAGATTCAGACCTCAGTTTGATGGAGCGCTGCTGTATCAGCGCAACCTGTGTTGGCTCCAGATAAGAGGGAATTGACAGAAAACGTGGGAGCTGTAAAGAATAAGGCCCGGACCATAATCCAGGCTAGGTTGGAAGTGTCAAATGAGGACGAGGCCTGTGGATTGCAAAGAAATGGGCTTTATTTAAATATTCAGGGTGAGCTGCTAGCCTCTGTCTCCACAGGCAGTTCGCCTAGCCGAAGAATCCAATTTCGGGCCAACCTTAACCTTCAGGTAATTCCCAGGCTGGTGAGGAGTGGTAGGGGGGGGATACCGGGATTGGAACCAATCAGCAGTGCTCTGCAGCTGAGAGGACCACCTCCCGGTTCCAAATCAATTCTAAAAAAAGAATGAAACCTTCCATTCGGGGGCGGCTGCTGGCTAGGCCGTATCCATATCCAGAAAACCTGAGCGGAGTAAGATCGATGCTCAGAGCTGACCAATTTGGCCGAGTGGTCCTAAAGCAGCCCCCTCGTTTAGCATGTGTGAGAGGCCCTAACATCTGTTTAATGCCACCACCATAGATGCCTGAACAGTGGCCCGGCCTAATTTTGGGTGGGACATTTTTTTGGGCATCCCTGAGGCGCAGGATATTGGACTCAAAAATCGGGCCTCCTTGCGCCCATTTTATACCCAGAAAATGAGGCTCAATTTCGACTGATACATGTCCTTGCCCTCCATGAATCTCGCCAGGATTCCAACAGTGCCCATTGTGCATGCGAAGGTTCTTAAATTACCTCGTCGTCAATTGTAATGACTCAAGAGTCTGGTTACTGTAAACTCACTCAGGTGCAACCTGATCCATCTTTATTCCAGCCCAAGAGTGCCAGCATGATAAAGACACCCAGCTTATATACAGGTGACCAAGCACACATGCCAGATGCGTACGGCCCAAAGACCTCCAACCATGGCACCCTCTGGTGTCTGGTGACCCCCCCCAAGCATTAATACATAACAGACAGAACACCAGCTGTGCTTTGAACTTCCTATGAAAACTAAAAAGTGAACTGATCATGTCACCGGGCCCAGCCTGCACAGCTGTTGAATGTCAGCAGTGGCTACTTCAACTGTATAATCTGGATGACATTTGCGTGTTAAAATTGGACTTCTTTTTTCTGCTGTAGGGAGAAAATATTTTATTGAATTGACAGCAGATTTTTTACCATTACTATCTGCCAAGGGACTGGTTGATAGCACCTCTCCTCACCCCCTCCCCTGGAGGTTGTGGTTATATTAGTCCAACACCGCCTTCAGTGTGCCAGTACAGCCTTCAGTCACCTGAGGAAGAGAGTATTTGAAGACCAGGATCTCAAACCCGGAACCAAGCTCATGGTCTACAGAGCAGTAGTGATACTCGCTCTCCGGTATGCTTCAGGGACATGGACTATGTACAGCAGACACCTCAAAGCACTGGAAAAGTATCACCAACGCTGCCTCTGCAAGATCCTGTAAATCCATTGGCAGGATAGTTGCACCAATGTCAGTGTTCTTGCTCAGGCCAATATTCTCAGCATCGAAGCATTGACCATGTTCGATCAGCTCCGAAATGGTCCATGTCTTCTGCATGCCCGATATTAGACTCCCAAAACAAGCGGTCTACTCAGAGCTCCGACACAGCAAGCAAGCCCCAGGTGGGCAGAGGAAATGCTTCAAGGACATCCTCAAAGCCTCATTGAAAAAGTGCAACATCCCCACCGACAGCTGGGAATCTCTGGCCCAACACCGCTCAAAGTGGAGGAAAAGCATCAGGGAAGACGCCGAACACCTTGAGTCTCTTCGCCGGGAGCACGTGGAGGCCAAGCGCAAACAATGGAAGGAGTGCACGAGACAATCCAAGCACCCCACCCACCTGTCCCTACAACCACCATCTGCCCAACCTGTGACAGAGACTGTAGGTCCCACATTGGACTCTTCAGTCACCTGAGAACTCATATTAGTGTGGAAGCAAGTCATCCTCGACTCCGAGGGACTGCCTAAGAAGAGACAGTCATTAGAGAAAATTATTGTAGTGACCTAACACTGGAGTGTGCGATTGGCCTTGTCGGGCAGTGCCTCTTCCTGCCCCAAAGGAGTCCATTGGTGTTAGGCGAGATGGGGCAGGAACTCCCTTTGAAGGGAATTTGCTTATCTCCAGCCCTCAACGGTTCAGGTTCAGTGGAGATATACCAGGGGGACCAGGTGTACCTTGCTGGTAACCGCCTGAAGTGGGGACCCTCAAAAGAAATGCAAAATTGTGTTGTAAAATAGATCGTTATCAAGGCCAAGGATTCTTTGGCCACGATTTGTGGCTTCTTTGGTGAACAGGTGCCCAAGAAGTGCCCACAAATGGTGCAGGCATCCACCAAATGGATGTTAATTAGTCGACCTCGCCCTGACCTGTGAACTTTGTTGGTACCGGAAGCAGAAGCCTTGGGTGTGAGTATCTCAGCACTTACACATGAGCGCCCTCCCCGCTACACCTTCTCTCATCCACACCAATGGGCTAGACTTTCCCGAGACCCCTCAATGCCTGATTTCCCGCCCAGAAAAACCGCTAACGTTTGGTAAGTAACGCTGGCGAAAATTTCCAGTTTTCAGTTAAAACTAATTAAAACTAAGCGCCCGGTGAGAAAATGGGCCTTACACCAGCGGTTTTCTCAGCGGATAAGGGGAAACAAAGAAAAACAGGCGTTTTGTAAAAAATTTAGTCCAAGGCTGCGGTTGGGACTAGGGAGGGGGGCAAACTTAAAAAAAAAATGTTTATTAAAAAAAATTAAAAAGTTAAAAAACGTTCCCAAGACACTTTTACATCTAATCGCCATTTTAAAATTATTTAAAAAATAAATAAAGAATCTTGAACTTACCTTTCTTTGCAGAGAACTCACCTACCGCCCTGTTTAAGCAGCTTTTAGAGAACGGTTTCCTTGGCGATCTGGGTGGGCTTCCATTGAGGCCGAGGTGATTTCCTCGGTGGTGCACATCGGCAGATTGGTCCCAGCAGGCGTTTTCAGATTTGGGCAGTACCATTGAAAAACTAGTAGGGGGGGAAACTTTCACCGGGCGGAAAAAGAGCTGTACCACCGGGAAAATTGCCGAGAACCTATCGAACATGAAAGGAAAGTTTGGACCCATGTATTTTGGGACCCCCACTGCAGATACTGGATGGAAGAAACTCCACTAGGAGATTGGGGGATTGACATGACGTTGTTTTTGTAGAAGAATGGGGTGGGGCAGGAGACATGGTTTTTCCATTTATTCTCAGTTATAATGATCCAATATAACTTGCTTCCACTGGTTCACACCTCTCTGCGACAGCAAGCACAGTCCTTGAAGCCAACAAAGGAATAGAGTAAAAATACAGGGCTAAAAATTCAGTGTGGCCTGGTTTGAGGCGGTGATACCGCCTGGTCGCTAGCTTTAGCGCCGGGCGATGTTTACCGCCTCCAACCGGGATATTGTTTTTAGCGTCCCAACAGGTGAGTGGAGTGCTAACTGAAGCGTTCCACACTCCTTTTAGGGCGCGAGCTGGACGGTTGCACGGGAGCATTACTGAAGTTGAGGCGCAAGGAAATCGGTATCTTAGTGCCTAAAGAGGAGGTGAGGTGGACCAGGCCAAAAGCTACAAGGAAATGGAAGAAATGTCAGCAACAGCCTTCCAGAGGTCAGAAAGGTAAGTAGCTGTAAATAAAGTGCAATCTGAACCCTTACTGGGGTCAGTCCTTCAGATATTGCCCCGGGATCCTCTTTGCAGTGCCTGCTTTCCCTGTCGGGAGTAGCGGCAGGCACTAAGGCAAGTGAAAGCATTCGAGTTGGTGAACGCGGCACAAAGAGAGCATTGCATGTGCGTGACGTCACCAAATGGGTGGCTATAAATGACAGCGCTGTCGCTAAACCAGCAATGAAGTTCACGGCAGGCTGTCACAGCACGGCGCTCTGGCGGTAGCTGCTCAGCGGCCTTTTAGCGTCCCTCTCTGGCGCAGAGCGAACGCCTTTCTAGCCCATGATGTGTCTTCTGTTCTGTACCTCCGATGGGCCCCAGAATAAATAGAACCCAGGATTTCTGCTCAGATGACTTAATTAATATTAAAACCACCTTCAGGGTTGGTTTTCCATTTAGTTTCCATACCTAGATGGGATGCATTAATTCTCTTGCTAGGTCATAGCGGTGCACAAAAAACATTTCTATTACCTAAATGTAACATTTTCCCCCTGCAGCGGGAAAAAGAAATGTAATTTCAGCATGCAAATGGTGAGCTGTGAAGCAACGACTGCTTCTGTTTAGTGGATGCTCAGGCAGCTCAGTGAGTTTGGTTTTTATTAATTCATGGGATGTGGGCATCACTGGCAAGGCCAGCATTTATTGCCCATTCCAAGCTGCCCTTGAGAAGGTGGTGTGAGCCACTTTCTTGAACCGCTGCAGTCCATGTGGTGCATGTACTCCCACAGTGCTGTTCGGGAGGGAGTTCCAGGATTTTGACCCAGCGATGATCAAGGAATGGTGATATGTTTCCAAATTAGGATGGTGTGTAACTTGGAGAGGAATTTGCCCTTGTCCTTCTCGACTGCTTGTCCGACATCCAGTTCTGGATGCGGAGAAATTTTCTCTCAATTGAATATTGTATATGACCAAAGTCATTGTTTTTGGTCCCCGCCACAAACTCCGTTCCCTAGCCACTGACTCCATTCCTCTCCCCCAACTTCTGTCTGAGGCTGAACCAGACTGTTCGCAACCTTGGTGTCATATTTGACCCTGAAATGAGCTTTTGACCACATATCCGCAGCATAACTAAGAGTGCCTATTTCCACCTCCATAACACCGTCCATATCCTCCCTTGCATCAGCTCATCTGCTGCTAAAGCCTTTATCCATGACTTTTTTACCTCTAGACTTGACAATTCCAATGCACTGCTGGCCGGCCTCCCACACTCTACCGTACGTAAACTAGAGGTCATCCAAAACTCGGCAGCCCGTGTTCTAACTCACACCAAGTCATGATCACTCATCACCCCTGTTCTTTATGAACGACATTGGCTCCTGGTTAAAAAATGCCTCGATTTTAAAATTATCATCCTTATTTTCAAATCCCTCCATAGCCTCACCCCTCCCTATCTCTAATCTCCTACAATCCCCCGAGATGTCGGCGGCAGTCGGGAGCAGCATCAAGGAGGTGCGTGGAGAGGCCTATAAAAGGCACAGCAGGGAGTCCGGGGCCAGCGTCGGCGGCAGTCGGGAGCAGCGTCGAGGAGGTGCGTGGAGCGGCCTATAAAAGGCACAGCAGGGAGTCCGGGGCCCAGAGTCGGCGGCAGTCGGGAGCAGCGTCGAGGAGGTGCGTGGAGAGGCCTATAAAAGGCACAGCAGGGAGTCCGGGGCCCAGCGTCGGCGGTAGTTGGGAGCAGCGTCGAGGAGGTGCGTGGAGAGGCCTATAAAAGGCACAGCAGGGAGTCCGGGGCCCAGCGTCGGCGGCAGTCGGGAGCAGCGTCGAGGAGGTGCGTGGAGAGGCCTATAAAAGGCACAGCAGGGAGTCCGGGGCCCAGCGTCGGCGGTAGTTGGGAGCAGCGTCGAGGAGGTGCGTGGAGAGGCCTATAAAAGGCGTACTTGTGCAGCTACAGGGAGAAGGCAAAAAGAAGTAGAAAGAAATCAAAAGGTGACGTCACAGCCAAGAGGGTAAGTGATTGGCTGGTGATTGGTGAGTAGTTTTTCTTTTTTCTCTTCTATATCAGTGAGTAACTTTTAACACTGTTGTTGCCAATTTAAGTGTATATAAGGGTTAAGTCATGGCAGGAGAGCTCGGTCGGGTGTTATGCTCCTCCTGTACCATGTGGGAACTCAGGGACACTTCCGGTGTCCCTGACGATTACGTGTGCGGGAAGTGTATCCGCCTCCAGCTCCTGACAGACCGCGTTGCGGAGTTGGAGCTGAGGGTGGATTCACTCTGGAGCATCCACGATGCTGAGAATGACGTGAGTATCACGTGTAGCGAGTTGGTCGTACCACAGGGAAAGGGTCCACAGCCAGATAGGGAATGGAAGACCAACAGGAAGAGCAGTGCAAGGAAGGTAGTGCAGGAGTCCCCTGTGGTCATCCCCCTGCAAAACAGATACACTGCTTTGGGTACTGTTGAGGGGGATGACTCATCAGGGGAGGGCAGCAGCAGCCAAGTTCATGGCACCGTGGCTGGCTCTGCTGCACAGGAGGGCAGGAAAAAGAGTGGGAGAGCAATAGTGATTGGGGATTCAATGGTGAGGGGAATAGATAGGCGTTTCTGCGGCCGCAACCGAGACTCCAGGATGGTATGTTGTCTCCCTGGTGCAAGGGTCAAGGATGTCTCGGAGCGGGTGCAGGACATTCTAAAAAGGGAGGGAGAACAGCCAGTTGTCGTGGTGCACATTGGTACCAACGACATCGGTAAAAAGAGGGATGAGGTCCTACGAAACGAATTTAAGGAGCTAGGAGCTAAATTAAAAAGTAGGACCTCAAAAGTAGTAATCTCAGGATTGCTACCAGTGCCACGTGATAGTCAGAGTAGGAATCGCAGGATAGCGCAGATGAATACGTGGCTTGAGCAGTGGTGCAACAGGGAGGGATTCAAATTCCTGGGGCATTGGAACCGGTTCTGGGGGAGGTGGGACCAGTACAAACCGGACGGTCTGCACCTGGGCAGGACCGGAACGAATGTCCTAGGGGGAGTGTTTGCTAGTGCTGTTGGGGAGGATTTAAACTGATATGGCAGGGGGATGGGAACCAATGCAGGGAGACAGAGGAAAACAAAAAGGAGGCAAAAGCAAAAGACAGAAAGGAGATGAGGAAAAGTGGAGGGCAGAGAAACCCAAGGCAAAGAACAAAAAGGGCCACTGTACAGCAAAATTCTAAAAGGACAAAGGGTGTTAAAAGAACAAGCCTGAAGGCTTTGTGTCTTAATGCAAGGAGTATCCGCAATAAAGTGGATGAATTAACTGTGCAAATAGATGTTAACAAATATGATGTGATTGGGATTACGGAAACGTGGCTCCAGGATGATCAGGGCTGGGAACTCAACATCCAGGGGTATTCAACATTCAGGAAAGATAGAATAAAAGGAAAAGGAGGTGGGGTAGCATTGCTGGTTAAGGAGCAAATTAAGGCAATAGTTCGGAAGGACATTAGCTTGGATGATGTGGAATCTATATGGGTAGAGCTGCAGAATACCAAAGGACAAAAAACGTTAGTGGGAGTTGTGTACAGACCTACAAACAGTAGTAGTGATGTTGGGAAGGGCATCAAACATGAAATTAGGGGTGCGTGCAATAAAGGTGCAGCAGTTATAATGGGTGACTTTAATATGCACATAGATTGGGTTAACCAAACTGGAATCAATACGGTAGAGGAGGATTTCCTGGAGTGCATAAGGGATGGTTTTTTAGACCAATATGTCGAGGAACCAACTAGGGGGGAGGCCATCTTAGACTGGGTGTTGTGTAATGAGAGAGGATTAATTAGCAATCTCGTTGTGCGAGGCCCCTTGGGGAAGAGTGACCATAATATGGTGGAATTCTGCATTAGGATGGAGAATGAAACAGTTAATTCAGAGACCATGGTCCAGAACTTAAAGAAGGGTAACTTTGAAGGTATGAGGCGTGAATTGGCTAGGATAGATTGGCAAATGATACTGAAGGGGTTGACTGTGGATGGGCAATGGCAGACATTTAGAGACCGCATGGATGAACTACAACAATTGTACATTCCTGTCTGGCGTAAAAATAAAAAAGGGAAGGTGGCTCAACCGTGGCTATCAAGGGAAATCAGGGATAGCATTAAAGCCAAGGAAGTGGCATACAAATTGGCCAGAAATAGCAGAGAACCCAGGGACTGGGAGAAATTTAGAACTCAGCAGAGGAGGACAAAGGGTTTGATTAGGGCAGGGAAAATGGAGTACGAGAAGAAGCTTGCAGGGAACATTAAGACGGATTGCAAAAGTTTCTATAGATATGTAAAGAGAAAAAGGTTAGTAAAGACAAACGTAGGTCCCCTGCAGTCAGAATCAGGGGAAGTCATAACGGGGAACAAAGAAATGGCGGACCAATTGAACAAGTACTTTGGTTCGGTATTCACTGAGGAGGACACAAACAACCTTCCGGATATAAAAGGGGTCGGAGGGTCTAGTAAGGAGGAGGAACTGAGGGAAATCCTTATTAGTCGGGAAATTGTGTTGGGGAAATTGATGGGATTGAAGGCCGATAAATCCCCAGGGCCTGATGGACTGCATCCCAGAGTACTTAAGGAGGTGGCCTTGGAAATAGTGGATGCATTGACAGTCATTTTCCAACATTCCATTGACTCTGGATCAGTTCCTATGGAGTGGAGGGTAGCCAATGTAACCCCACTTTTTAAAAAAGGAGGGAGAGAGAAAACAGGGAATTACAGACCGGTCAGCCTGACATCGGTAGTGGGTAAAATGATGGAATCAATTATTAAGGATGTCATCGCAGTGCATTTGGAAAGAGGTAATATGATAGGTCCAAGTCAGCATGGATTTGTGAAAGGGAAATTATGCTTGACAAATCTTCTGGAATTTTTTGAGGATGTTTCCAGTAGAGTAGACAAGGGAGAACCAGTTGATGTGGTATATTTGGACTTTCAGAAGGCTTTCGACAAGGTCCCACACAAGAGATTAATGTGCAAAGTTAAAGCACATGGGATTGGGGGTAGTGTGCTGACATGGATTGAGAACTGGTTGTCAGACAGGAAGCAAAGAGTAGGAGTAAATGGGGACTTTTCAGAATGGCAGGCAGTGACTAGTGGGGTACCGCAAGGTTCTGTGCTGGGGCCCCAGCTGTTTACACTGTACATTAATGATTTAGACGAGGGGATTAAATGTAGTATCTCCAAATTTGCGGATGACACTAAGTTGGGTGGCAGTGTGAGCTGCAAGGAGGATTCTATGAGGCTGCAGAGCGACTTGGATAGGTTAGGTGAGTGGGCAAATGCATGGCAGATGAAGTATAATGTGGATAAATGTGAGGTTATCCACTTTGGTGGTAAAAACAGAGAGACAGACTATTATCTGAATGGTGACAGATTAGGAAAAGGAGAGGTGCAACGAGACCTGGGTGTCATGGTACATCAGTCATTGAAGGTTGGCATGCAGGTACAGCAGGCGGTTAAGAAAGCAAATGGCATGTTGGCCTTCACAGCGAGGGGATTTGAGTACAAGGGCAGGGAGGTGTTGCTACAATTGTACAGGGCCTTGGTGAGGCCACACCTGGAGTATTGTGTACAGTTTTGGTCTCCTAACCTGAGGAAGGACATTCTTGCTATTGAGGGAGTGCAGCGAAGGTTCACCAGACTGATTCCCGGGATGGTGGGACTGACCTATCAAGAAAGACTGGATCAACTGGGCTTGTATTCACTGGAGTTCAGAAGAATGAGAGGGGACCTAATAGAAACGTTTAAAATTCTGACGGGGTTAGACAGGTTAGATGCAGGAAGAATGTTCCCAATGTTGGGGAAGTCCAGAACCAGGGGACACAGTCTAAGGATAAAGGGGAAGCCATTTAGGACTGAGATGTGGAGGAATTTCTTCACCCAGAGAGTGGTGAACCTGTGGAATTCTCTACCACAGAAAGTTGTTGAGGCCAATTCACTAAATATATTCAAAAAGGAGTTAGATGAAGTCCTTACTACTAGGGGAATCAAGGGGTATGGTGAGAAAGCTGGAATGGGGTACTGAAGTTGCATGTTCAGCCATGAACTCATTGAATGGCGGTGCAGACTAGAAGGGCCGAATGGCCTACTCCTGCACCTATTTTCTATGTTTCTATGTTTCTATGTCAGCGCTCGTCTAATTCTGCCCTCTTGAGCATCCCTGATTATAATTGCTCAACCATTGGTGGCCGTGCCTTCTGTTGCCTAGACTCCAAGCTCTGGAACTCCCTGCCTAAACCTCTCCGCCTCTCTACCTCTCCTTCCTCCTTCAAGACGCTCCTCAATCGTGTCAATTAAAGATAAAGCCATTTCCTTGTATTGCTCTCGACCCACATTCCCCTCCCTCAATCCAAACCTACTTTCTTCTGCATCCATCCCTGGAAAAAACTCTCTCCAAACTCTCTTAAAGCTGCACTGATCAATTCAAAACCATCCAACCTTTGGCCCTCTTTTAACAATGAAATTTCAGCAGCACCGATCTGCTCAACTACACCCTCACCAGCACCTTTGATGTGCTAGTTCCGATTAAAACCATTACTCTCTCCAAAGCTGGTCGATCCCCCATGTACAGCCCTCATCTTCGCTCCCTCAGGTCAAAAGGGCGCAGACTTGAACGGATGTGGCGGACAATTGGTTTAGCCATTCACCGTCAGATCTGGCTCGAACACATAAAATATATATCAGTTTCTACTCTTGTCAACAAAAACTGCTCACTATTCCAGGATAATTCTCTACTGCTAACTGTCTCCTTAAACCCCTCTCCCCTGTCTCCACCACACTCACCTCCAACAACAAGTGTGAGGAGCTCATGGACTTCTTTGCCTCAAAGATTGAGACCATCCGATGAGCTGTCTCTGCGAGTTCCCTTTCTTCATCTAGCCCAGAGCCAAACTTCATCTGAGGCACCCACCTGCACCAGCCCTCAACTCACATTTTTCTCTAGTTTCTCTTTGATCTCCCCTCTTGATTTCTCCAAGCTCATCTTGTCCATGATAGAGTGGGTGAGAGCTCAGATGAACAGGACCCCAAGAAAGAATGCAAAAGGCAGGAGGCAACAGAGCAGAGTAGCACTGGGGTAAGTGTAAACCACAAGGTGATAGGAAGGGACAATATGTATGAATATAAAGGGGCTGCAGGAGGGGTCAAAACTAAAAATCATGGTTTAAAAACTAGTATTAAAACACTCTACTTAAACGCACACAGCATTCGAAATAAAGTAAATGAGTTGACGGCACAAATCATCACAAATGGGTATGATTTGGTGGCCATTGCAGAAACGTGGTTGCAGGGGGGCCAAGACTGGGAATTAAACATACAGGGGTATCTTACAATTCGGAAAGATAGACAAGAAGGGAAAGGAGTTGGGGTAGCTCTGTTAATAAAGGATGATATCAGGGCAGTTGTGAGAGATGATATTGGTTCTAATAAACAAAATGTTGAATCATTGTGGATGTAGATTAAAGATAGTAAGGGAAAAAAGTCACTGGTGGGCGTAGTTTATAGGCCCCCAAATAATAACTTCACGGTGGAGCGGGCAATAATCAAGGGAATAATGGAGGCATGTGAAAAAGGAACGGCAGTAATCATGGGGGATTTTAACCTACATATCGATTAGTCAAATCAAATCGCACAGGGTAGCCTGGAGGAGGAATTCATAGAATGCATATGGGAGTGTTTCTTAGAACAGTATGTTACAGAACCTACAAGGGAGCAAGCCATCTTAGATCTGGTCCTGTGTAATGAGACAGGAATAATAACCGATCTCCTAGTAAAAGATCCCCTCGGAATGAGTGATCACAGTATGGTTGAATTTGTAATACAGATTGAGGGTGAGGAAGTAGTGTCTCAAACAAGCGATCTATGCTTAAACAAAGGGGACCACAGTGGGATGAGGGCAGAGTTGGGTAAAGTAGACTGGAAACACAGACTAAATGGTGGCACAATTGAGGAACAATGGAGGACTTTTAAGGAGTTCTTTCATAGTGCTCAAAAAATATATATTCCAGTGAAAAAGAAGGGCGGTAAGAGAAGGGATAACCAGCCGTGGATTACCAAGGAAATAAAGGAGAGTATCAAATTAAAAACCAATGCGTATAAGGTGGCCAAGGTTAGTGGGAAACTAGAAGATTGGGAAAATTTTAAACAACAGCAAAGAATGACTAAAAAAGCAATAAAGAAAGGAAACATAGATTACGAAAGTAAATTTGCGCAAAACATAAAAACTGATAGTAAAAGCTTTTACCGATATATAAAATGGAAAAGAGTGACTAAAGTAAATGTTGGTCCCTTAGAAGATGAGAAGGGGATTTAATAATGGGAAATGTGGAAATGGCTGAGACCTTAAACAATTATTTTGCTTCGGTCTTCACAGTGGAAGACATAAAAACCATGCCAAAAATTGCTGGTCACGGGAATGTGGGAAGGGAGGACCTTGAGACAATCACTATCACTAGAGGGGTAGTGCTGGACAGGCTAATGGGACTCAAAGTAGACAAGTCCCCTGGTCCTGATGAAATGCATCCCAGGGTATTAAAAGAGATGGCGGAATTTATAGCAGATGCTTTCGTTATAATCTACCAAAATTCTCTGGAATCTGGGGAGGTACCAGCAGATTGGAAAGCAGCTAATGTAACGCCTCTGTTTAAGAAAGGGGGCAGATGAAAGGCAGGTAACTATAGGCCGGTTAGTTTAACATCTGTAGTGGGGAAAATGCTTGAATCTATCATTAAGAAAGAAATAGCGGGACATCTAGATAGGGATAGTGCAATCAAGCAGACGCAACATGGATTCATGAAGGGGAAATCATGTTTAACTAATTTACTGGCATTCTTTGAGGATATAACGAGCATGGTGAATAGAGGTGTACTGATGGATGTGGTGTATTTAGATTTCCAAAAGGCATTTGATAAGGTGCCACACAAAAGGTTACTGCAGAAGATAAAAGTACGCGGAGTCAGAGGAAATGTATTAGCATGGATCGAGAATTGGCTGGCTAACAGAAAGCAGAGAGTCAGGATAAATGGGTCCTTTTCGGGTTGGAAATCGGTGATTAGTGGTGTGCCACAGGGATCGGTGCTGGGACCACAACTGTTTACAATATACATAGATGACCTGGAAGAGGGGACAGAGTGTAGTGTAACAAAATTTACAGTTGACCCAAAGGTTAGTGGGAAAGCGGGTTGTGTAGAGGACAGAGAGAGGCTGCAAAGAGATTTAGATAGGTTAAGCGAATGGGCTAAGGTTTGGCAGATGGAATAAATGTCGGAAAATGTGAGGTCATCCACCTTGGAAAAAAAAACAGTAAAAGGGAATATTATTTGAATGGAGAGAAATTACAACATGCTGGGGTCCCAAAAAGTTAGTTTGCAGGTGCAGCATGTAATCAGGAAGGTGAATGGAATGTTGGCCTTCATTGCGAGAGCGATAGAGTACAAAAGTAGGGAGGTCCTGCTGCAACTGTACAGGGTATTGGTGAGGCCGCACCTGTAGTACTGCATACAGTTTTGGTCACCTTACTTAAGGAAGGATATATTAGCTTTGGAGGGGGTACAGAGACGATTCACTCGGCTGATTCCGGAGATGAGGGGATTACCTTATGATGATAGATTGAGTAGACTGGGTCTTTACTCGTTGGAGTTCAGAAGGATGAGGGGTGATCTTATAGAAACATTTAAAATAATGAAAGGGATAGACAAGATAGAGGCAGAGAGGTTGTTTCCACTGGTTGGGGAGACTAGAACTAGGGGGCACAGCCTCAAAATACGTGGGAGCCAATTTAAAACTGAGTTGAGAAGGAATTTCTTCTCCCAGAGGGTTGAGAATCTGTGGAATTCTCTTCCCAAGGAAGCAGTTGAGGCTAGCTCATTGAATGTATTCAAATCACAGATAGATAGATTTTTAACCAATAAGGGAATTAAGGGTTACGGGGAGCGGGCGGGTAAGTGGAGCTGAGTCCACGGCCAGATCAGCCATGATCTTGTTGAATGGCGGAGCAGGCTCAAGGGGCTAGATGGCCTACTCCTGTTCCTAATTCTTATGTTCTTATGTTATGTTATGAGACCTTGACCATATTCCCAGTAAACTGCTGACCACCCAACTTCCTTTTTTCTCTCCCATGTTAGCCGACATTGTTAACGGTTCTCTCTCAGGTACTGTTCCCCTCTCCTTCAAATCTGCTTTCATCACCCCTCTCCTCAAAAAACCAACCCTTGACCCCCACTTTGCTTGCTAGCTATCGCCTCATCTCCAACCTCCCTTTCTTGTCCAAAGTACTTGAACATGTTGTCGCCTCCCAAATCTGTGACCATCAGTCCATGAATTCAATGTTTGAATACCTTCAATCTTGTTTTCGCCCCTGCCACCGTACCGAAACGGCTCTCATCAGTGTCACAAATGACATCCTTTGTGAGTGTGACAAAGGTAACCTATCCCTCCTCGTCCTTCTGGACCTGTCTGCAGCCGTTGACACATCCATCCTCCTCCAACACCTCTCCACCATCATCCAGCTGGGTGGAACTGCACTCGCCTGGTTCCAATCTTATTTCTCTAATCGTAACCAGAAAATCTCCTTCAATGGTTTCTCTTCCCACTCCTGTATTGTTACCTCTGGTGTCCCCCAAGTATCTATCCTTGGTCCCTTCTTATTTCTCAGCTATATGCTGCTCCTTGGCGATATCATCCGAAAACATGGAGTCAGTTTCCACATGTACACCGACAACACCCAGCTCTACCTCTCCACCACTTCTCTCAACCCTTGCTTGGTATCTAAATTGTCAGAGTGCCATTCCGACATTCAGTAGTGGATGAGCAGAAATTTTCTCCCATTAAATATTGGGAAGACTGAAGCCATTATCTTTGGTCCCCGCCACAAACTGTGTTCCCAACTACTGACTCCATCCCTCTCCCTAGCATCAATCTGAGGGTGAACAAGACTGTTCACAACCTAGGTGTCATATTTGACCCTGAAATGAGTTTCCACGGCATAAATAAAACCACCTTTTTCCACCTCCATAACATTGCCCACTTCCGCCCCTGCCTCAGCTCTTCTGCTGCTGAAACCCTCATCCATGTCTTTGTTACCTCTAGACTTGACTACTCCAAAGCACTCCTGGCTGGCCTCCCACATTCTACACTACGTAAACTTGAGGTCATCTAAAACTCAGCAGCCTGTGTACTAACTCGCACCAAGTCACGATCACTCATCACCCTTGTGCTTTCTGACCTACATTGGCTTCTGTTTAAGCAACGCCTCGATTTCAATATTCTCATCCTTTTTTACAAATCACTCCATGGCCTTGCCCCTTCCTATCTCTGTAATCTTTTTCAGCCTCACAACCCCACAAGCTGTCTGCACTGCTCAAATTCTACCCTCTTGAACATCCCTCATTATAACTGCTCAAATGTGCCTTCAGCTGTTTGGGCCCTAAACTCTGGAACTCCCTCCCTAAACCTCTATGTCTCTCTACATCTCTATCCTCCTTCAAGATGCTCCTTAAATGAAGCTTTTGTTCATCTGCCTTAATTTCTTCTATTGTGGCTCGGTGTCAAATTTATCTGTTTTGTCTTGTAACACTGCTGTGAAGCACCTTGGGACATTTTACTACGTTAAAGATGCTATATAAATAAAAATTATTATTATTTATTATTATTAAAAGCTACATCTTTGACCAAGCTTTCAGTCAATTGCTCTAATTTATCCTTATGTGGCTCGGTGTCAATATTTTTGTCTCCTAATACTCCTGTGAAGCGCCTTGGGATGTTTCACTACGTTAAAGGTGCTATATAAATACAAGTTTTTGTTGTTTTTGTTGGTAGAGGTCGTGGGTTTGGGAGGTGCTGCCGAAGAAGTCTTGACGAGTTGCTGCAGTGCATCTTGTAGATGGTACACACTGCAGCCACGGTGCGCTGGTAGTAGAGGGAGTGAATGTTTAAGGTGGTGGATGGGATGCCAATCAAGAGGGTTGCTTTGTTTTGGATGTGTCACACTTCTTGAGTGTCATTGGAGCTGCACTCATCCAGGCAAGTGGAGAGTATTCCATCACACTCCTGACTTGTGCCTTGTAGATGGTGGAAAGGCTTTGGGGAGTCAGGAGGTGAGACACTCGCCGCAGAATACCCAGCCTCTGACCTGCTCTTGTAGCCACAGTGTTTATGTGGCTGGTCCAATTCAGTTTTTGTTCAATGGTGACCCCCAGGATGTTGATGGTTGTGGATTCAGTGATGGTAATCCCGTTGAATGTCAAGGGGCGATGATTAGACTCTTGCTTATTAGAAATTGTCAGTGCTTGGCACTTGTATGGTATGAATGTTAATTGCCAATTATCAGCCCAAGCCTGGATGTTGTCCAGATCTCGCTGCAAGCATATCTGAGGAGTTGCGAATGGCACTGAACACTGCAGTTATTCGTGACCATCCCACTTCTGCCCTTTTGATGGAGGGAAGGTCATTGGTGAAGCAGCTGAAGATGTTAGGGCCTAGGATACTGCCCTGAGGAACTTCTTCAGGAATGTCCTGGGGCTGAGATGATTGTCCTCCAACAACCACAACCATCTTCCTTTGTGCCAGGTATGGCTCCAGCCAGTGGAGAGTTTTCCTCCCGATTCCCATTTACTTCAGTTTTACTAAGGTTCCTTGATGCCAGACTTGGTCAAAAGTTGCCTTGATGTTAAGGGCAGTCACTTACACCTCACATTTAGAATTCAGCTCTTTTGTCCATGTTTGGACCAAGGCTGTAATCAGGTCTGGAGCCGAGTGGTCCTGGCGGAACCCAAACTGAGTGTTGGTGAGCAGGTTATTGGTGAGTAAGTGCCGCTTATTAGCAAAGGTGACCACACCTTCCATCACTTTGCTGATGATCGAGATTCGGCTGATGGGGTGGTAATTGGCCCTCTTTTAATGGACAGGACATATGTGGGCAATTTTCCACTTTGTCGGGTAGATACCAGTGTTGTAACTGTACTGGAGCAGCTTGGCTAGAGACGTGGCTAGTTCTGGAGCACAAGTCTTCAACATGACAGCTGGGTTGTTGTCGGTGGGTCCATAGCCTTTGCTGTATCGAGAGCGCTTATCCGTTTCTTGATATCACGTTCTGTGATGGTGGGCATCTCAGGAGGGGGTCAATATGGATCATCCACTCAGCACTTCTGGATGATGATGGATGCAAACGCTTCAGCCTTATCTTTCGCACTTGTATGCTGCGTTCCGCCATTATTGAGGATGGGGATGTTCACGGCGCCTCCTTCTCCCATCAGTTGTCTAATGGTCCACCACCATTCATGACTGGATGTGGCAGGACTGCAGAGCTTTAATCTGATCCGTTGGTTGTGGCAACATTTAGCTCTACCATTAGAATGCATGTAATCCTGTGTTGTAGCTTCACCAGGTTTTCAACTCATGTTTAGGTACACCTGGTGCTGCTCCTGGCATGCTCTTCTATACTCTTCATTGAATCAAGGTTGGTCCTCTAGCTTGATGGTAATGGTAGAGTGAGGGATATATCGGCCCATGAGGTCTCAGATTGTGGTGGAGTACAATTCTGCTGCTGCTGATGGCCCACAGCGCCTCATAGATGCCCAGTTTTGAGCTGCTAGATCTGTTCTGAATCTATCCCATTTATCCCTCGTGTTGGTTCTCTCACCATCTGCCGCAGGCCTAGTTTGGCAACGGTGTTCTTCAGGACTCAGCCAGCTCGGTCAGTAGTTGTGCTACTGAGCCACTCTTAGTGATGGTCACTGAAGTACCCCACTCAGAGTGCTCTTGCTCTTGCTACTCTCAGTGCTTCTTCCAGGTGGTGTTCAACATGGAGGTGTACTGATTCATCAGCTGAGGGAGTGCTTTAGGTGGTAATCAGCAGGAGGTTTCCTTGCCCATGTTTGACCTGATGCATTAGACCATGGGGTCCAGAGTCAATGTTGAGGACCCCCGGGGCCACTCCTTCCCGACTGCATACCACCTCTGGTGGGTCTGTCCTGCCGGTGGGACTGAACATAGCCAGGGACGGTGATGGAGGAACCTAGGGCATATGCTGAAAGGTATGATTCTGTGAGTATGGCTGTGTCAGGCTGTTGCTTGACCAATCTGTGGGACAGCTCTCCTAATTTTTGGCACAGGTCCGCAAATGTTAGTGAGGAAGACTTTGCAGGGTTAACTGGGCTGGGTGTGCCTTTGAAGTGTCTGAACCCCGTGCCTAGATCGATGCCGGGTGGTCCATCCAGTGTTATTCTTATTGATTTTCCTAGTGCTCCTTT
This sequence comes from Pristiophorus japonicus, assembly GCF_044704955.1. Classification (NCBI taxonomy): domain Eukaryota; kingdom Metazoa; phylum Chordata; class Chondrichthyes; family Pristiophoridae; genus Pristiophorus; species Pristiophorus japonicus. The sequence goes on from NC_091977.1 coordinate 29,658,697, forward strand.
CCATGTTATCAATTTGTTTTGTTTCCCCCTTATTTTTGTTGTCACTGTAATTTGATAAGTGTGGCTGGCACTGCCGGGAGGACATTTATCCTTTGCCGTATCCACGAATTCTGCCAATTCACTCCTATCTTGAAGCAACACAGGTTGCACTAATACACCAGCACTCAATTAAACTGAGGTCTATATTTCAACAATCGCAACTGCTAATTTATCATTTGTGTAGTTTGCTGGATATTAATTTCATCTCATTGTAACATTACATTTAGAATTTTTTATACTGTCTGTCCCCCAGAGTGTCTCAGGGTAGGATTTGTTTTTTGACAGGGTGGGAATTAATTTATCTATTACAATAAGCTATTTTCCACAAGCTGTCAATTTTAGAATCTAAGAATGATTCAGTGCAGAAGGAGGACATTCGGCCCCTCGTGCCTGTGCCGGCTCTTAGAAGCAGCTTTTCCAATTCATCCCACTCACACTGCTCTTTCTGCACAGCCCTGCAAATGTTTCATTCACAGTGTCAGCTGTGGCTCAGTGGGGGAACACTCTTGCCTCTGGGTCAGAAGGCTATGGGTTGAAGAGCCACTCCAGAAACTTGAGCACAAAAATCTAGGCTGACTCTCCAGTGCTGCACTGTCGGAGGTGCCGCCTTCTGGATGAGACGTTAAACTGAGGCCTCATCTGCTCTCCTAGGTGGACGTAAAAGATCCCACCGAACTATTTAGAAGTGCAGGGGAGTTATCCCCAGTGTCTTGGCCAATGTTTATCCCTCAATCAATGTGACAAAAAAATACAGACTATTTGGTCATTATCGCACTGCTGTTTGTGGGAGCTTGCTTGCAGTGACTCCACTTAAAAACACGTCATTGGCTGTAAAGCACTTTGAGATGTCCAGTGGTGGTAAAAGGCGCTGTATAAATGCAAGTCATTCTTTATTTCAACTATATATCCGATTATTTTTTGAATGTTACTATTGAATCTGCTTCCAGCACCCTTTCAGGCAGTGCATTCCAGCTCACAACAATTCGTTGCATAAAGAAATTCTCCTCATCGACCCCCTGCTTCTTTTGCCAGTTATCTTAAAATGATCGGAATGATCCAATACCATTTTAAACAAGCTACCTGGAAAATAGACTGAGAAAGGACAATCAAAGAATAATATTACCTTGTAAGTGAAGGCACATAAATTTATCTTTTCCAGTCTCAAAAAAAAGTCCGATTTTAGCGCAGTGTATCTGACTGCGGATGAGGTGACAGTGACCAGAGTTAAAATGCAGTAATGGAGTGCTTGTCTGATATTTTGGCTCAGGCACATTGTTGAAGCAGAGTGCAGGGAGCTTTACTCTGCACCTCCCCAACAACAACTCACATTTATACAGCACCTATAATGTAAAAATATGTTCCAAGGCACTTCACAGGAGCATTATCAAACAAAATATGACACCGTTCCACATACGGTGATATTGCGACCGGTGAACCAAAGTTTGATCGAAGAAGTGGATTTTAAAGATTGTCTTAAAGGAGGAAAGTGAGGTAGAGAGGCGGAATGGTTTTGGCTGGGAATTCCAGAGCTTTGAGGTTTGACAGCTGAAGGCACGGCCACCAATGGTGGGATGATGAAAATTGGGAATGTGCAAGAGGCCGGAATTGGTAAAGCGCAGAGATCGCAGAGGGTTGTCGGGCTGGATAGGGAGGGGCGACACCACTGAGGGATTTGAAAACAAGGATGAGAACTTTAAAAGCAACCCGTTGCTGGACCGGGAGCCAATGCCAGTCAGCGAACACAAAGGTTATGGGTGAATGGGACTTTGTGCAAGTTAGGATTGTAATAGGGAGTCCCATCTAGTGGACTACCGATGTACTGCAACTACCGGTCATTTTCCGATTGGCAAACAGTGACTATGGAATTCTCTGCCCCAGAGAGCTGTGGAGGCTGGGTCATTGAATATATTGAAGGCGGAGATCGACAGATTTTTGAGGGATAAAGGAATAAAGGGTTATGGGGAGCGGGCAGGGAAGTGGAGCTGAGTCCATGATTAGATCAGCCATGATCTCATTGAATGGCGGAGCAGGCTCGAGGGGCCAAATGGCCTTCTCCTGCTCTTATTTCTTATGTTCTTACTGATGTAAATAATAAAGGATCATGTGGCAAGGTCACATGATGACAGTTTTCTGTTAAGAGCCATCTTGTGTGTGTGCGTGTGCTCCTTAGTGATGTCGTAAGAATATATCACATATTGGTGGTGTAGGATAGGATTTCTGGATTCCCTGGTTGAAATTTTTGTTGGTGGATGATCCTAACACAGAGACTTTGAGAGGTTCTTTGTTTTGCAGAACAGCTAAAAATCCAAGGTAGATTATGTGAAGAGAAAAAGATTAATAAAGACCAATGTAAGTCCCTTACAGTTGGATTCAGATGAATTTATAATGGGGAACAAAGAAATGGCAGACCAATTGAACCAATACTTCGGTTCTGTCTTCACGAAGGAAGATACAAATAACCTTCCGAAGGTACTAGGGGATAGTGGGCCTAGTGAGAAGGAGGAACTGAAGGATATCCTTATTAGGCGGGAAATTGTGTTAGGGAAATTGATGGGATTGAAGGCCGATAAATCCCCGGGGCCTGATAGTCTGCATCCCAGAGTACTCAAGAAAGTCGCCCTAGAAATTGTGGATGCATTGGTGATCATTTTCCAACAGTCTATCGACTCTGGATCAGTTCCTATGGACTGGAGGGTAGCTAATGTAACACCACTTTTTAAAAAAGGAGGGAGAGAGAAAATGGGTAATTATAGACCGGTCAGCCTGACATCAGTAGTGGGGAAAATGTTGGAATCAATCATTAAGGATGAAATAGCAGCACATTTGGAAAGCAGTGACAGGATGAGACTAAGTCAGCATGGATTTATGAAAGGGAAATCATGCTTGACGAATCTTCTGGAATTTTTTGAGGATGTAACTAGCAGAGTGGACAAGGGAGAACCAGTGGATGTGGTGTATTTGGACTTTCAAAAGGCTTTTGACAAGGTCCCGCACAAGAGATTGGTGTGCAAAATCAAAGGGGGTAATATACTGACGTGGATAGGGAACTAGTTGGCAGACAGGAAGCAGAGAGTCGGGATAAACGGGTCCTTTTCAGAATGGCAGGCAGTAACTAGTGGAGTGCCGCAGGGCTCAGTTCTGGGACCCCAGCTCTTTACAATGTACATTAATGATTTAGATGAAGGAATAGAGTGTAATATCTCCAAGTTTTCAGATGATACTAAACTGGGTGGCGGTGTGAGCTGTGAGGAGGACGCTAAGAGGCTGCAGGGTGACTTGGACAGGTTAGGTGAGTGGGCAAATGCATGGCAGATGCAGTATAATGTGGATAAATGTGAGGTTATCCATTTTGGGGGCAAAAACACAAAGGCAGAATATTATCTGAATGGCGGCAGACTAGGAAAAGGGAGGTGCAACGAGACCTGGGTGTCATGGTTCATCAGTCACTGAAAGTGGGCACGCAGGTACAGCAGGCGGTAAAGAAGGTAAATGGTATGTTGGCCTTTATAGCTAGGGGATTTGAGTATAGGAGCAGGGAGGTCTTACTGCAGTTGTAAAGGGCCTTAGTGAGGCCTCACCTGGAATATTGTGTTAGTTTTGGCCTCCTAGTCTGAGGAAGGACGTTCTTGCTATTGAGGGAGTGCAGCAAAGGTTCACCAGACTGATTCCAGGGATAGCTGGGCTGTCATATGAGGAGAGACTGGATCAACTGGGCCTGTATTCACTGCACTTTAGAAGGATGAGAGGGGATCTCATAGAAACATATAAGATTCTGACGGGACTGGACAGGATAGATGCGGGAAGAATGTTCCCGATGTTGGTGAAGTCCAGAACCAAGGAACATAGTCTTAGGATAAGGGGTAGGCCATTTAGGACTGAGATGAGGAGAAACTTCTTCACTCAGAGGGTTGTTAACCTGTGGAATTCCCTGTCGTAGAGAGTTGTTGATGCCAGTTCACTGGATATATTCAAGAGGGAGTTAGATATGGCCCTTACGGTTAAGGGGATCAAGGAGTATGGAGAGAAAGCAGGAAAGGGGTACTGAAGGAATGATCAGCCATGATCTTATTGAATGGCGGTGCAGGCTCGAAAGGCTGAATGGTCTACTCCTGCACCTATTTTCTATGTTCCTATGTTTCTAAGCACACTTGGCTGAACTGTTGACGTTGCCAGAGTACAGATGGCTGCACCTATGGAAATAATAGGGCGCTTGGGTGAGTTCGATCACGACCGAGAGACTTTCGGAGTGTATGTGTAGCAGCTAGAAATGTTCCCGATGATGGAAACCATAACCGGATGGTGTTAGAAAGGAAATAGACTATTTTCTTGACTGAAGCAGGTGCATGAAACCCTGAAAAATGTGCTTGCTCCCACAAGCCAAAGAACATGCCACTGACGGAGATTCTAACCAAGTTGGATAGAACAGCACTACAATCCTGAGCCCCTGGAAATTGCCGAAAGTTATCGTTTTGGAACACAAAATCAGTTAAATGATGAGAGTATCACTGAATACATTGCAGCTTTAAAAAAGCTATCCATTCAGGACCGAGCATTGCGTAACTGCTTTGTCTGTGGGTTGAAAAATTATGCAATCTTATGTTCTTATGTTCAATCAGAAGAAAATTGTTGACAAGCTCTAACTTCACTTTTGATTTTGCTTGTCAGACAGCTATGTTGATGGATATGGCCGACCAATCCACCAGAGAATTATACGCCATTTCCAGTCATCAGACAACCGAGGTGAATCACCTGAAGGTTAAATGTAAAAGGCAGTTGGGCGCCAAGGCCTCAGCAACTGGCCAAGGTAACAGTGCATTGAAGTCATGCTATCGCTGTCTGGGACAACATATTGCTCAAAGCTGTCCATATGTGAAGGCTCCAACAACACTCAAGAAGCTCGACACCATCCAGGACAAAGCAGTCCGCTTGATTGGTGCCCCATCCAGCACCTTAAACATCCACTCCCTCCACCACTGGCACACCTTGGCTGCAGTGTGTACCATCTACAAGGTGCACTGCGGAAACTCGCCAAGACTTCTTTAGCAGCACCTCCCAAACCTGCGACCTCTACCACCGAGAAGGATCAGGGCAGCAAGCACATGGAAACACCACCACCTCCATGTTCCCCTCCAAGTTACACACCACAATGATTTGGAAACATATCGCCGTTCCTTCATCATCGCTGGGTCAAAATCCTGGAACTCCCTCCCTAACTGGGAGAGCCATCTTTTTATTAATGACTCCCACTGAGTGAAGCATTTGCCGAACTCAACTAATGCAACCTTAGAATCAGTAAGATGGGTCTTTGAGCAAAATGAACTAAAATTTAGGAGACAGACAATTTTGCGGCTTAACTACCATCTGCTGATAAGGAATCCTTCCTAGAGGCAATTCATGGAACAGATGGATGTGTTTGCTTTGTGTACTCGATGAAGGATCTAAATTAAAATATTTCTTTCACAGTACAAAGTCTAACCAACTCTGGATCCTATAAGACGTCTCATTACCATAATAATGGCATTCCTTTAATCAGTAATCCTGCAGCATTCTGAATTAATAGTGCACTTCATAAAAAAAGACAATGATGTTCAAGGCATTAGCCAATCTTTTACTGCACGAACAATTTTTTTATTAATATGAAATATGTTTAAAAATAGAGACAAAGAGGGGCCGTTTTCACCTTCGCTAATTTGGTGAATCACGTCGGCCGCCCATCGCAGAAGGGGTTTGTTTTTTATCCTATTGAACCAATTTGATGATAATCGGGCAGGTTCTACAATAGGCGGGCACTCTGCTCCACCAGATTACTGCCTAGGCAGTGAAGGTGTCAATTAACCCCCAAAGCTTCTCACGGTAAAGAAGGTAGAATTTCCACAAAATCTCTCTTGATCTCCCGCTGTAACGTTGGCGGAAGATCAGCAGAAACCACAGAGAAATTGCATATATGGTTGTTCCTTCGGGGCCGAACACCTATTTCAGGTGCGGGCTCTCGACGCCTTTACCAATATGGTGGACGGCACACTTGTGGCGCGTATTGTGCGTGCGCATGTCAGACGCCATATTGGTTAAGGGCCTGGAAATGGGCGTGGCATCAATGAATTTCTAGGCCAGCACCTCTGGCAATACAGCACTCCTTCAGTGGCAATTCACCCCCAAAGCCTCTCACAGTGAAGGAGGTAGAATTTCTGCAAAATCTCTCTCGATCTCCTGCTGAGAGAGCTCCTCCCAGAATCACAATACGGATTCTGACCACTAAGGGGTACAACGGACATGATCTTCACCGCGCGACAACTGCAAGAGAAATGCAGGGAACAGCACCAACCCGTATACATGGCTTTCTTTGACCTCACAAAGGCCTTTGAAACTGTCAACCGTGAGGGATTATGGAGCGTCCTCCTCCGTTTCAGCTGCCCTCAAACATTTGTCACCATCCTCCGCCTGCTCCATGATGAAATGCAAGCTGTAATCCTGACCAATGGATCCACCACAAAACCAATCCAAGTCCGGACTATTGTCAAGCAGGGCTGTGTCATCGCACCAACGCTTTTTTCGATCTTCCTTGCTGCAATGCTTCATCTCACCCTTAGCAAGCTCCCCGCTGGAGTGGAGCTAAATTATAGAACAAATATTCAACCTTCGCCACCTCCAGGCCAGATCCAAGGTTGCCCCATCCTCTGTCATTGAACCACAGTATGCAGACGACGCCTGCGTCTGCGCACACTCTGAGCTGGAACTCCAAGCCATCGTCAACACCTTCACCGAGGTGTACGAAAGCATGGGCCTCACATTAACCATCTGTAAGACAAAGGTCCTCCACCAAGCTGCCCCCAACACACTGCACTGCCCCTTGGTTATCAAGATCCACGGCGAGGCCTTGGGCAAGGTGAACCATTTTCCATACCTCGGGAGCCTACTGTCAGAAAAAGCAGACATTGATGACGAGGTCCAACACTGCCTTCAGTGCACCAGCGCAGCCTTCAGTCACCTGAGGAAGAGAGTGTTTGAAGACCAGGACCTCAAATCCGGCACCAAGCTTATGGCAATAGTGATATCTGCCCTCCTATAAGGCTCAGAGATATACAGCAGACACTTCAAAAGGCTGGAGAAGTACCACCAACGCTGCCTCCGCAAGATCCTGCAAATCCATTGGCAGGATAGGCGCACCAACGTCCGTGTTCTCGCTCAGGCCAACATCCCCAGCATCGAAGCATTGACCACGCTCGATCAACTCCATTGGCTGGGCCACATTGTTCGCATGCCTGACACGAGACTCCCAAAGCAAGCGCTCTACTTGGAACTCCTACACGACATGTGAGCCCCAGGTGGGCTGAGTAAATGCTTCAAGGTCTTTCTCAAAACCTCCTTGATAAAGTGCAACATTCCCACTGACTCCTGGGAATCGTTGGCCCACGACCGCCCAAAGTGGAGGAAGAGCATCCGGGAGGGCACTGAGCACCTCAAGTCCCATCGCCGAGAGCATGCAGAAACCAAGCGCAGACATCGGAAGGAGCGTGCAACAAACCAGGTTCCCCACCCACCCTTTCCTTCAACCACTTTCTGTCCCACCTGTGACAGAGACTGTAGTTCCCACATTGGATTCCTCAGTCAGCTGAGAACTCACTTTTAGAGTGGAAGCAAGTCATCCTCGACCCCGAGGGACTGCCTATGATGATGATGACTCCCTCAGTATTGCACTGAGGTGTCAGTCCAAGATTATGTGCTCGTCCCTAGGCTCACAGAGGGAGCTGGAGACTGATTAAACAAATGAGAAATTATTAATTATGCTGCAGCACAGTATTTCTAGACAATGAAAGAAGCAAATAAAGTAGGACTAATATACTTGCAGACACTCAATATTGTAGCTCAGTAGTAAATCTATTGACTGCCTTGACGTCGTATTATTTTCAGTGCATGGCATGAAAGCTGAGCATAATGGAGCCAACTAATTATGACAATCAACCTGGATGAATCTCTGGATCTATCTACTTAGTGTAGTTATGCTTCCACTGACATGGAATAAAGGAAACTGACAGAGGAAAGAACCAGAGAAGATATCAGTGCCATTTCCATGCTTCCAGAGCAGGAAGTGTTTCATGGGAAGGCACAGAATGTGTGCCAGTGATTTTCTATCGGAAGAAAGACTTACATTTATATAGCGCCTTTCACCACCACTGAACATCTCAAAGCGCTTTACAGCCAATGAAGTACTTTTGGAGTGGAGTCTCTGTTGTAATGTATTCCCTGAGAACGTGATTTCCCGCAGTGAGTGCAGGATCTTTCCTTCTTGCCTTCTTTCTTTACAGGATGGAACTGTTAATGGAAGAGAATTTTCAAGTTCTGGGCATTCATTGTTGATTCAGCATATAGGATTTCCTGGTTCTGGGCCCACTAGATCACGTGGCCCCAGTGCACAATGAAAATTCAGGCGCGTTCCTTTCCAGGTGTGCGATCCGACCTGCCCGCTTCTTCCATTAATCCAAAATTCGTTCTGGGATATGGGTGTCGCTGGCAAAGCTAGCATTTATTGCCCATCTCTAACTGCCCTTGAGAAGGTGGTGGTGAACCACTGTAAGTGGTTTTGCCCTTGATGATTTCGAATCACCCTCCGCTTACAACAGTTCTAGACACCACAATTCTAGTAGTAAACAAAAATACACAGTTACAGCCAGATCTTTCGGTCTTAACCATCACAATGCTTTTATTCAAGTTAAACACACACCTGCACCCAGTAAAACACACTCTGGTGGTGTAAAACAAACAAACACAGTACAACACACAACCTTGGCCCGCCTGAGCAGGCCCCTATCGCAAAGTACCCATGACCAAAACACGCCTGCTTGGTTTGATAGGGCATTACCGAATATGTCCAACAGACTGTGCGTACGCCTATAATCCGTGCAGAAACCTCCCCACTAAACCACTAAGGCTTGGTTGGGACACACGACACCCCTTTACACTATGCAGCGATCTTAAAGATGCATGGACTGGGATAAATGCTCACCAATTACTTCTCTGGCTTACTCGCTGCTTCTCCCGATGAGCGCGGCTCTCTTTGCTCATAGATGGTGTTTCTTCCCTCCGTCCCGGACGGGGTGCTCGGTCTTTGAGTGCGTTGAATGAAGCAAGCAAGTGTAGAAGAGGAGAGCAAGAGAGAGATGGCAGCCAAAACTGCCTCTCTTATACCTGAAAAATGCTGCTTCTCGCGCAAAAAGTTAGTCCTTCGCCTGAGGCAGTCCAACTGAAAGAGCAAAAAAACCAGCTCTTTGGACAGTGTCTTTGTCAACTGTCCTGTTCCTAGGGACAAGGCTCCAACAAGTCTGGATGGCTGAAAAGCTTCCTTTGTGTCTTGAGCAGTGACCAATCTTCTTGATCTCTCACTGATGGGTTCACATTACATGACAAAGGGCCCACCATCAATCATCTTCCTGCCATTTCAGCCATTGATCCATTCCTGCCCACCTGATGTGTATTCCGGTGGGACAAGTTTTGACCTGTCCCACATTATGCTGTCTGCCATTCTGCAGTAACAGCCAAGTTAAAAGCAATGTCCAAAACTTAAAGTCCAAAAGTTTAAGTTCAAAAGTTTATGCTTTTGCTGTCGATGTTTTCGCCGACTTCTTACACCGTCTTCTGGAACCGCGGCAGTCCGTGTGGTGAAGGTGATGCCGCAGTGCTGCTGGGGAGTGAGTTACTTTGTCATAGCGGCTTGGTACAACCGATTGGCTTGCGAGGCCATTTCAGAGAACACTTAAGAATCAACCACGTTTCTGTGGGTCTGCTGCCCACAAACCCTTCCATTGTATAGGACTGGCACCCCCTTTCAACTGGTATGAAGATTATTATGTGAAGGAGATTCAAAATATGGCCTGTCTGACTGTTAATCAATCAACGACATATTCCATTACTTTTCACTATTCTCCAATGGAGGAATGTGAACATACAGAATGCTAATGATCAGTAAATATACATAAGAACATAAGAAATAGGAGCAGGAGAGGCCACCTCACCCCTCGAGCTCGCTCCGCCATTCAATAAGATCATGGCTGATCTGATCGTGCACTCAGCTCCACTTCCCTGCTCACTCCCCATAATCCTTTATTCCCTTATCGTTCAAAAATCTTTCTATCTCCGACTTAAATATATTCAATGAGCAAAGAATTCCAAAGATTTACAACCCTCCGAGAGAAGAAATTCCTCCTCATCTCAGTTTTAAAAAGGCGGCCTCTTATTCTGAGACTATGTCCCCTAGTTTTAGTTTCCCTTATGAATGGAAATATCCTCCCACCTTGTAGAGCCCCCCCATTATCTTATGTGTTTCAATAAGATCATGTCTTATTCTTCTGAACTCCAATGTGTATAGGCCCAACCCACTCAACCTATCTTCAAAGTCAACCCCCTTATCTCCAGAATCACCCTATTGAACCTTCTCTGAACAGCCTCCAATGCAAGTATATCCTTCCTTAAATACGGAGACCAAAACTGTATGCAGTACTCTAGGTATGGCCTCAGCAATACATTGTATAGGTGTAGCAGGACTTCTCTGCTATTATACTCTATCCCCCTTGCAATAAAGGCCAAAATTCCATTTGCCTTCCTGATTACTTGCTGTACCTGCTTACTGATTTTTGTGTTTCATGCACAAGGACCACAGGTCCCTCTGTACTGCAGCACTTAGCAATTTTTCTCCATTTAAATTATAATTTGCTTTTCTATTTTTTCTGCCAAAGTGGATAACCTCACATTTTGCCACATTATATTCCATCTGCCATTCACTTATCCTGGAACTCCTGCATGACAAGCGAGCCCCTGGTGTGCAGAGGAAACGTTTCAAGGACACCCTAAAAACCTCCTTGATGAAGTGCAACATCCCCACCGGCACTTGGGAATCCCTGGCCAAAGACCACCCTAAGTGGAGGAAGAGCATCCGGGAGGGCGCTGAGCACCTCGAGTCTCATCGCCGAGAACATGCAGGAAACAAGCGTAGACAGCGGAAGGAGCATGTGGCAAACCAGACACTCCACCCACCCTTTCCTTCAACCACTATCTGTCCCACCTGTAACAGAGACTGTAATTCCCCTATTGGACTGTACAGTCACCTGAGAACTCACTTTTAAAGTGGAACATAAGAAATAGGAGCAGGAGTAGGCCATACGGCCCCTCGAGCCTGCTCCGCCATTCAATAAGATCGTGGCTGATCTGGTCATGGACTCAGCTCCACTTCCCTGCCCGTTCCCCATAAACCCTTATCCCCTTGTCGTTTAAGAAACTGTCTATTTCTGTCTTAAATTTATTTAATGTCCCAGCTTTCACAGCTCTTTGAGGCAGTGAATTCCACAGATTTACAACCCTCTGAGAGAAGAAATTTCTCCTCATCTCAGTTTTAAATGGGCGGGCCCTTATTCTATGATCATGCCCTCTAATTCTAGTCTCCCCCATCAGTGGAAACATCCTCTCTGCATCCACCTTGTCATGCCCCCTCATAATCTTATAGGTTTCGACAAGATCATCTCTCATTCTTCTAAATTCCAATGAGTAGAGGCCCAACCTTCTCAACCTTTCCTCATAAGTCAACTCCCTCATCCCTGGAATCAACCTAGTGAGCCTTCTCTGAACTGCCTCCAAAGCAAATATATCCTTTCGTACATATAGAAACCAAAACTGCACGCAGTATTCCAGGTGTGGCCTCACCAATATCTTCTCGATTTCGAGGGACTGCCTATGATGATGATGAATGACTGCCTAGCACCTGTGCATGTGGCAGGATCAGCTTTAAAAATAACGGTGCTTGGTGTGTCCACTGACTCTGGTCATGGTAACCTTTGCAGATCTCAGAATCAATCCCTCCATCTGCAACAAGAGACGAAGGGCTGGATTTTCGATGGGTTTTACGACCGGGTTTTTGCCGCGTTTTAAGCCGCCGCGGCGAGATCCTCAGCTCCTTGTTTGCGGCGGCGATGGGACGTACCGCCGGGGAGAGTTGCGCCGACGTGCAACATCGCAGATTGCGTTACCAACCGAGTTTTGGCAATCTCCCGACCCGTACGCCGCGTCCAGAACAGCGACAGGCCTGTCGGTGCAGTCCTTCCAGCAGCGGTAAGTTAGAAAAAAGGCAAAAAAACATTACGTGGCATTTTTATTTATTTATTTTTTGCAGCGATTAGTTAGTTAAGAGTCTTGGTAATGTTTTTGGAATGCTTTTTGAATTTTTTTCCCCCTCCCAAGGCCTCTCTCCAGGGCTCCCAACCCCGCACTAAAGTTGGCAAACCCCGCGTTTTGTGCCGCGAATGATTGGGTAATGCCTGCCTTTGCGATGGCGCAGACCCCAAAGGCTGAAAGGTCTGCCGAAAATCAGCAAATGGTAATTTTCACGTATCGCTTCCGTTTTCACCCCGAAACTCCAAAACCTGAAAATCCAGCTCTAAATGTTAATTGTGTCTCCGCAGTCCTGCGAGGAAACAGTGAGAGAAAGGAACAATACTTCTTTCACATGCGGTCGATGGAAAATATATTATTATTGCATTATGCGTTAAGCTACCCACCGTGAAGCTTTATTTTAAGTATCGAATAAAATTGACTAATAATACTAGGCAGAAAGAAGGTTAATGTATTCCAAGATTATAGTGTGAGAGTAGGAAATTAAATACAATTAGCAGTTATGCCCATTTACAATTTAGTTAGGTGCCTTAACCTGGATTATAATGAAACCCAAGTGTTGTATGCCACTGCATAAGAACATAAGAACATGAGAAATAGGAGCAGGAATAGGCCATATGGCCCCTCGAGCCTGCTCCGCCATTCAATAAGATCATAGCTGATCTGATCATTTCCCTGCCCGCTCCCCATAACCCCTTATCAAATGCATATGCCAGCCGTGGCTCAGTGGGTAGCACTCTCGCCTCTGAGACAGAAGGTTGTGGCTTTAAGTCCCACTCCTGAGACTTGAGCACAAAAATCTAGGCTGATACTCCAGTGCAGCGCTGAGGGAGTGCTGCACTGTCGGAGGTGCTGTTTTTTGGATGAGACGTCAAACCGATGCACCTGCTGTCTCAAGTGGATGTAAACGATCGCACGGCACAATTTTGAGGGAGAATAGGGGAGTTAGCCCTGGTGTCCTGGCCAATATTTATCCCTCAACCAACATCACTTAAACAGATTATCTGGCCATTATCACATTGCTGTTAGTGGGATCTTGCTCTGCGCAAATTGGCTGCCGTGTTTCCCATGATACAATAGTGACTACACTCCAAAAGCACGTCATTGGTTGTAAAGTGCTTTGGGACATCTGGTTGTCATGAAACGCGCTATATAAATGCAAGACTTGCTTTTTTTCTTGATTACTGTGAGTGATGTGACCACATGGACACTGAACACACTTGTATCAAATTCCTCATGCCTCTATTTTAATGGAGACATCAACCCATTTATTAAATCAGGTTATTGAGTTGTTAACATGGTGGAGAGCTTTGATGCAAGTGCTTTAAAGGTTCGCTTGAGAACATCACCGACAGTGCTTTCTACTTTATAATGTGCACTTTTACTGTGTAACTTGAAGGGTACATTTTATGCTGTTATTAGAGTTAGGTTATAAAAAGTAATACCGAATGGGCTTTGCAAAACTTTTGACAGAGCAGGGCCTTGACAGCCGTTGAGTAAACAAGCAAGATTAGTATCTTCCATGCTCACGGTCATGCAGCCTCTGCTTGGGAAACACAATCCAACAGAGAACAATAGTGACGTGCAGGATAGCATATATTTTTTAATATATCACTCTGTTTAAGAAAAACTGCATAACTGAATTTCAATTTCACCATTCCAAATGGTGGTCGAATGATGTAATGTGAGTTTATCGCACTATGTTTCTCCCTGAAGGGTTGTGGATTCTGAACAGGCCTTTAGTTATATCCCAAGGCCATTGCCAGTGCCAGTACAAAAAACAATTTTGAAGACTCACCCATCTCAGACTTCCACAATAGGGGAGGGGGGCGGAAGGGAAGGGACAGTCTTGCGATATTTAATGATGATTATACATTTTTGCATTGCACACCATCGTGCGAGCATCGAACGATATCTCTTTTGATTTATAGTAGATGTAAAAAGAAATACTTGCATTATATAGCGTCTTTCATGATCTCAGGATGTCCAAAAATGCTTTACAGCCAACACTATAAACTGCTGTAAGTGGAATCGGGGTTACCTGGATTCAGTCTGCTATTTGCTGCTTTAATTGCCCCCAAAAAAACAACTTGCATTGATATTGTCATGTATTTAACTATCATTGTAACCCATGTATAAGCTGATCTAAGTTGTACACCTTGAGAACGTTGACCACAAGGAGGTGAACTTATGAGAGACACTCCTAACCTGGACTTTCCGGTATAAAAGGGGAAGCTCCACCCACCTTTGCTCTCTTGAGGTCTTGGTAATAAAGGTAACTGGTCACAGAGTGACGTTCTCTCAAGTATGGGCCTCATATGCATTTATACTGTATAGTAAGGACATATCATTGGCGACGAGAAACTGGGATTTAAACCATGCAAGCATGGCCACTAGCAGCACAAAAGAGAGGTACTGTGTTGGTGATGATTGGGACAACTTTATTGAGAGACTACAGCAAAGTTTTGTCACTAAGGAATGGTTGGGAAAGGATTCGGCTGACAAACGCAGGGCTCATCTCCTGACGGTTTGTGGATCCAGAACGTATTCCCTGATGAAAGACCTTCTAGCGCCAGAGAAGCCAGTGGACAAGACTTTCGAAGAGCTCTTTAAGTTGATTGTGAAACATCTTAAACCGGCGAGCAGCATGCACATGGCGAGACACCGGTTTGACACGCACCGGCGGCAAGAAGGGCAAAGCGTTCCAGACTTCGTGGCAGATCTCCGGCGACTGGCGAGCTTATGTAAGTTCCCAGATGCATGCAGAGCGGAGATGCTGCAAAACTTTTTTATTGAGGGCATCGGGCACACTGGGGTTTTCAGGAAATTGATTGAGACCAAAGACTTGACCTTGGAAGCGGTGGCTCTGATAGCCCAGACATTTATCTCAGGGGAGGAAGAAACCAGAATGATATATGACAAAAATCTTGGCTCAAATGCGGCAAACGACCAGGGAGTCAACATTGTTAACATGACACACAGTTCTCTAGGCAGACAAGGGCAATCGGGCATGCCCCAGCATGTAGTCGAACCCAAAGGGAGAATTCAACAGAGACAATGGCTAGCTGAACGGCGATTCATGCCATCGTAATGGACAATGCGGCCAGTAATGGGGCCATCAACACCTGTTAATGGTGCGCTTAAGGACAGTTACAGAGACAGTCAGAGACGATCGATTGGTAATGGACCTTTTGTTTGCAATAACGGGGCCTCCAGCTCATACTGGAGGTATGGAGGCAAACACCCAGCCAGAGCTTGAAGGTATCAGCAATATACCTGCAGAAACTGCAACGTCAGCGGTCACTTGGCACGTATGTGCAGGAAGCCTGCAGCCAGGTTTATGTACGAGGAAGACGGGCCCGATGTAAGCCCTACGAGGCCAAATGAATACTGGGGGAAATCGCTGGAAGCTGAAGTTCAGCGAGTTCATGTGGAGCACATATAAAGTTCATATACCAGGACGCCACCGATAATGATGAAAGTGCTCCTCAATGGCATCCCAGTATTAATGGAGCTAGTCACGGGGGCCAGCCAGTCAAATAGTGAGTATCAAACAGTTCGAAAGGTTGTGGGTGTCCAAGGCCAGGAGGCCAAAATTATTGCCGATTGACGCACAGCTACGGACATATACAAAGGAGATCATTCCGGTGCTAGGCAGCGCCACGGTAGTTGTGACCCATAAAGATTCGGAGAACAGGTTGCCACTCTGGATTGTCCTGTGGGACGGTCCCGCACTACTGGGGAGGAATTGGCTTGCTGTCATGAACTGGAAATGGGGCGATGTCAATGCAATTTCTTCTGTGGAGCGAGTATCATGCTCACAGGTCCTGGACAAATTTGACTCATTATTTCAACCCGGAATCTGCACTTTCATGGGGGCCAATGTAGTGATTCACATAAACCCGGACACCAGGCCAGTACACCACAAGGCCAGAGCGGTGCTGTACGTGATGTAGGAAAAGATAGAATGCGAATTGGACCGCCTGCTGAGGGAAGGCATCATCTCGCCAGTCGAATTCAGTGACTGGGTGAGCTCGATCATGCCGGTGCTCAAGGCGGATGTCGATCAGGATATGTGGCGATTACAAGGCCACATCAATCAGATGTCACTCCAAGATCAGTACCCACTCCCGAGAGCAGAGGATCACTTTGTGACGCTATCCGGTGGCAAACGTTTTTCAAAATTGGACCTGACCTCAGCTTACATGACCCAGGAGCTGGCGAGTGAGTCAAAGAAGCTGACCACTGTCACGACACACAAGGGGTTGTTTGAGCATAACAGATGTCCGTTCGGGATTTGTTCGGCCGCCGCGATTTTTCAGTGAAATATGGAAAGCCTCCTCAAGTCGATTCCAAGGATGGTGGTTTTTCAAGACGATATCCTCATCACGGGTCGCGATACTACAGAACACCTCCACAACCTGGAGGAGGTGCTACGCAGACTGGACCAGGTAGGGCTGCGACTGAAAAAGGCAAAGTGCGTCTTCTTAGCTCCAGAGGTAGAATTCCTGGGGAGGAGGGTAGCAGCAGATGGGATCAGACCTACTGTGTCCAAAACGGAAGCGATCCAGAGAGCACCCAGACTCTGTAACATGACGGAGCTGCGTTCGGTCCTGGGGCTCCTGAACTATTTTGGTAACTTTCTTCCCAAATTGAGCACGCTGTTAGAGCCGCTACACGTGCTCCTACGCAAAGGTCACGATTGGTTCTGGGTGGACAGCCAGGAAAGGGCTTTTGATAGAGCACGCAATTTGTTGTGCTCCAACAAACTGTTAACGTTATATGACCCATGTAAGAAACTAGTTTTAACGTGCGATACGTTGTCCTATGAGGTTGGGTGTGTGTTGCTGCATGTGAATGCCAATGGTTAGGTACAGCCGGTAGCTTATGCCTCCAGAAGTCTGTCCCAGGCAGGAAGGGGCTACGGGATGGTAGAAAATGAAGTTCTAGCATGTGTATATGCAGTAAAAAAAATGCACCAGCACCTGTTTGGCAGGAAATTTGAGCTGGAGACAGATCACAAACCCCGAATGTCCCTTTTGGCCGACAACAAGGCCATAAATGTAAATGCATCGGCCCACATACAGAGGTGGGCACTTACGTTATCGCCTATGACTACACAATTCGGCACAGACCGGGCACTGAAAACTGCGCCGATGCACTCAGCAGGCTCCCACTAGCCACAGAGGGGGCAACTGAGCATGATGCTGAGCTGGTCATGGCTGTTGAAGCTTTCGAAAGTGAAGGCTCACCTATGACAGCCCGTCAGATTAAAGTCTGGACAAATAAAGACCCGCTACTGTCTTTAGTTAAGAAATGTGTCCTTAATGGGGACTGGGCAGCCACGTACGGGGCATGCCCTGAGGAATTTAAACCGTTTCATAGACGCAAGGATGAACTCTTGATTCAGGCCGATTGTCTACTGTGGGGAAACCGAGTAGTCATGCCCCAGATGGGCAGAGAGGTGTTTATCAGAGAACTTCACAATGAGGACCCAGGACACACGTTTGGTGGCCAGGGATAGATGCAGACCTGGAACTTTGTGTTCGCAGGTGCAACACGTGTGCTCAGCTGGGCAACGCACCCAGGCAAGCCCCCCTTAGCCCCTGGTCCTGGCCCGCCAAGCCATGGTCACACATCCACGTGGACTACGCAGGTCCTTTCATGGGAAAAATGTTTTTGGTTGTAGTAGACGCGTACTCCAAATGGATTGGGTGTGCCATTTTAAATTCAAGCACATCCTCTGCCACAGTAGAAAGTCTGTGGGCAATGTTCGCTGCCCATGGTCTACCGGATGTCTTGGTCAGTGACAATGGCCTGTGCTTCACAAGCACTGAATTCCAGGACTTCGTGGCAGGCAATGGAAACAACTATGTCAGAATGGTACCATTCAAGCCGACCTCAAACAGCCAAGTAGAACGAACAGTGCAGATAATCAAACAGGGGATGCTCAGAATCCAAGAGAGTTTTCTACAAAGCCGCTTATCACGCCTCCTGTTGGCCAATAGATCCCGACCACACTCGCTCACAGAGGTTCCACCCGCAGAGCTGCTAATGAAAAGGATGCTCAAAACCAGGTTATCCCTTATACACCCTACTGTGAAAGAAATTGTTGAGAGCAGGCGTCAGTCACAATGTGACTACCATGACAGGAATGCGCGGGCGCGATGTATTGATGTCAATGACCCTGTTTTTGTCCTTAATTATGCTGCAGGGCCCAAATGGTTTGCAGGCACTGTGATTGCCAAAGAGAGGAATAGGGTTTTGGTAGTTAAACCTACCAATGGACAAATCTGCCGCAAACACGTGGATCAAACTAAAAGGAGGTTCAACAACCCCATGGAAGAAGCAGAGGAAGAACACGACGTAGAGTTTACTCCACCACAGGTGACCGAACACCGGAACCAAGTGGAGGAGAGCCCAGTCACTATGGGCAGTCCGGACAGGCCTGAGGCACCGCAAACAGCAGACACTCAGGATAGCGCCCAACAACCGGAGCCCCAACTCAGGCGCTCTACAAGGGAGCGTAAACCACCAGAGAGACTTAACCTGTGATCCCAATAAGACTTTGTGGGGGCAGGTGATGTCATGTATTCAACTATCATTGTAACCCATGTATAAGCTGACCAAAGTTGTACACCTTGAGAACATTGACCACAAGTGGGTGAATTTGTGGGAGACACTCCTAACCTGGACTTTCAGGTATAAAAGGGGAAGCTCCACCCACCTTCATCACTTGAGGTCTTGGTAATAAAGGTAACTGGTCACAGAGTGACCTTCTCTCAAGTATGGGCCTCGTGTACATTTATACTGTATAGTAAGGACATATCAGATATAGTGCCTTCAACATAATAAAACATCCACAGGCGCTTCACAGGAGTATTATGAGACAAAAAAATTGATCCTGAGCCAGATAAGGAGAAATTAAGGCAGGTGACCAAATGCTTGGTCAAAGGGGTAGGTTTTAAGGAGCATCTTAAAGGAGGAAAGAGAGGTACAGAGGTAGAGAGGTTTAGGCAGGGAGTTCCAGAGCTTCGGGCCCAGGCAACAGAAGGCACAGCCAATAATGGTTAGAAACATAGAAAATAGGTGCAGGAGTAGGCCATTCGGCCCTTCTAGCCTGCACCGCCATTCAATGAGTTCATGGCTGAACATTCAACCTCAGTACCCCATTCCTGCTTTCTCGCCATACCCCTTGATCCCCCTAGTAGTAAGGACCTCATCTAACTCCTTTTTGAATATATTTAGTGAATTGGCCTCAACAACTTTCTGTGGTAAAGAATTCCACAGGTTCACCACTCTCTGGGTGAAGAAGTTCCTCCGCATCTCGGTCCTAAATGGCTTACCCCTTATCCTTAGACTGTGACCTCTGGTTCTGGACTTCCCCAACATTGGGAACATTCTTCCTGCATCTAACCTGTCCAACCCCGTCAGAATTTTAAATGTTTCTATGAGGTCCCCTCTCATTCTTCTGAACTCCAGTGA
Organism: Pristiophorus japonicus; assembly: GCF_044704955.1. Classification (NCBI taxonomy): domain Eukaryota; kingdom Metazoa; phylum Chordata; class Chondrichthyes; family Pristiophoridae; genus Pristiophorus; species Pristiophorus japonicus. Next base: position 29,678,374 of record NC_091977.1, read on the forward strand.
ATACAAGCCCAGTTGATCCAGTCTTTCTTGATAGGTCAGTCCCGCCATCCCGGGAATCAGTCTGGTGAACCTTCGCTGCACTCCCTCAATAGCAAGAATGTCCTTCCTCAGGTTAGGAGACCAAAACTGTACACAATACTCCAGGTGTGGCCTCACCAAGGCCCTGTACAACTGTAGCAACACCTCCCTGCCCCTGTACTCAAATCCCCTTGCTATGAAGGCCAACATGCCATTTGCTTTCTTAACCGCCTGCTGCACCTGCATGCCAACCTTCAATGACTGATGTACCATGACACCCAGGTCTCTTTGCACCTCCCCTTTTCCTAATCTGTCACCATTCAGATAATAGTCTGTCTCTCTGTTTTTACCACCAAAGTGGATAACCTCACATTTATCCACATTATACTTCATCTGCCATGCATTTGCCCACTCACCTAACCTATCCAAGTCGCTCTGCAGCCTCACAGCATCCTCCTCGCAGCTCACACTGCCACCCAACTTAGTGTCATCCGCAAATTTGGAGATACTACATTTAATCCCCTCATCTAAATCATTAATGTACAGTGTAAACAGCTGGGGCCCCAGCACAGAACCTTGCGGTATCCCACTAGTCACTGCCTGCCATTCTGAAAAGTACCCATTTACTCCTACTCTTTGCTTCCTGTCTGACAACCAGTTCTCAATCCATGTCAGTACACTACCCCCAATCCCATGTGCTCTAACTTTGCACATCAATCTCTTGTGTGGGACTTTGTCGAACGCCTTCTGAAAGTCCAAATATACCACATCAACTGGTTCTCCCTTATCCACTCTACTGGAAACATCCTCAAAAAATTCCAGAAGATTTGTCAAGCATGATTTCCCTTTCACAAATCCATGCTGACTTGGACCTATCATGTCACCTCTTTCCAAATGCACTGCTATGACATCCTTAATAATTGATTCCATCATTTTACCCACTACCGATGTCAGGCTGACCGGTCTATAATTCCCTGTTTTCTCTCTCCCTCCTTTTTTAAAAAGTGGGGTTACATTGGCTACCCTCCACTCCATAGGAACTGATCCAGAGTCAATGGAATGTTGGAAAATGACTGTCAACGCATCCACTATTTCCAAGGCCACCTCCTTAAGTACTCTGGGATGCAGTCCATCAGGCCCTGGGGATTTATCAGCCTTCAATCCCATCAATTTCCCCAACACAATTTCCCGGCTAATAAGGATTTCCCTCAGTTCCTCCTCCTTACTAGATCCCCAGACCCCTTTTATAACCGGAAGGTTGTTCGTGTCCTCCTTCGTGAATACCGAACCAAAGTACTTGTTCAATTGGTCCGCCATTTCTTTGTTCCCCGTTATGACTTCCCCTGATTCTGACTGCAGGGGACCTACGTTTGTCTTTACTAATCTTTTTCTCTTTACATATCTATAGAAACTTTTGCAATCCGTCTTAATGTTCCCTGCAAGCTTCTTCTCATACTCCATTTTCCCTGCCCTAATCAAACCCTTTGTCCTCCTCTGCTGAGTTCTAAATTTCTCCCAGTCCCCAGGTTCGCTGCTATTCCTGGCCAATTTGTATGCCACTTCCTTGGCTTTAATACTATCCCTGATTTCCCTTGATAGCCACGGTTGAGCCACCTTCCCTTTTTTATTTCTATGCCAGACAGGAATGTACAATTGTTGTAGTTCATCCATGCGGTCTCTAAATGTCTGCCATTGCCCATCCACAGTCAACCCCTTAAGTATCATTCGCCAATCCATCCCAGCCAATTCACGCCTCATATCTTCAAAGTTAGCCTTCTTTAAGTTCTGGACCATGGTCTCTGAATTAACTGTTTCATTCTCCATCCCAATGCAGAATTCCACTATATTATGGTCACTCTTCCCCAAGGGGCCTCGCACAACGAGATTGCTAATTAATCCTCTCTCATTACATAACACCCAGTCTAAGATGGCCTCCCCCCGAGTTGGTTCCTCGACATATTGGTCTAAAAAACCATCCCTTATGCACTCCAGAAAATCCTCCTCCACCGCATTGCTTCCAGTTTGGTTAGCCCAATCTATGTGCATATTAAAGTCACCCATTATAACTGCTGCACCTTTATTGCACGCACCCCTAATTTCCTGTTTGATGCCCTCCCCAACATCACTACTACTGTTTGGAGGTCTGTACACAACTCCCACTAACGTTTTTTGCCCTTTGGTGTTCTGCAGCTCTACCCATATAGATTCCACATCATCCAAGCTAATGTCCTTCCTAACTATTGCCTTAATCTCCTCCTTAACCAGCAATGCTACCCCACCTCCTTTTCCTTTTATTCTATCCTTCCTGAATGTTGAATACCCCTGGATGTTGAGTTCCCAGCCCTGATCATCCTGGAGCCACGTCTCCGTAATCCCAATCACATCATATTTGTTAACATCTATTTGCACAGTTAATTCATCCACCTTATTGTGGATACTCCTTGCATTAAGACACAAAGCCTTTAGGCTTGTTTTTTTAACACCCTCTGTCCTTTTAGAATTTTGCTGTACAATGGCCCTTTTTGTTCTTTGCCTGGGTTTCTCTGCTCTCCACTTTTCCTCATCTCCTTTCTGTCTTTTGTTTTTGCCTCCTTTTTGTTTCCCTCTATCTCCCTGCATTGGTTCCCATCCCCCTGCCATATTAGTTTAACTCCTCCCCAACAGCACTAGCAAACACTCCCCCGAGGACATTGGTTCCGATTCTGCCCAGGTGCAGACCGTCCGGATTGTACTGGTCCCACCTCCCCCAGAACCGGTTCCAATGCCCCAGGAATTTGAATCCCTCCCTGCTGCACCATTGCTCAAGCCACGTATTCATCTGAGCTATCCTGCGATTCCTACTCTGACTAGCACGTGGCACTGGTAGCAATCCCGAGATTACTACTTTTGAGGTCCTACTTTTTAATTTAGCTCCTAGCTCCTTAAATTCATTTCGTAGGAACTCATCCCTTTTTTTACCTATGTCATTGGTACCAACGTGCACCACGACAACTGGCTGTTCTCCCTCCCTTTTTAGAATGTCCTGCACCCGCTCCGAGACATCCTTGACCCTTGCACCAGGGAGGCAACATATCATCCTGGAGTCTCGGTTGCGGCCGCAGAAATGCCTATCTATTCCCCTTACAATTGAATCCCCTATCACTATCGCTCTCCCACTCTTTTTCCTGCCCTCCTGTGCAACAGAGCCAGCCACGGTGCCATGAAATTGGCTGCTGCTGCCCACTCCTGATGAGTCATCCCCCTCAACAGCACTCAAAGCAGTGTATCTGTTTTGCAGTGGGATGACCACAGGGGACCCCTGCACTACCTTCCTTGCACTACTCTTCCTGCTGGTCTTCCATTCCCTCGCTGGCTGTGGACCCTTCTCCTGCGGTAAGACCAACTCGCTACACGTGATACTCACGTCATTCTCAGCATCGTGGATGCTCCAGAGTGAATCCACCTTCAGCTCCAACTCCGCAACGCGGACCGTCAGTAGCCGGAGGTGGACACACTTCCCGCACATGTAGTCGTCAGGGACACTGGTGTTGTCCCCTTGTTCCCACATGGTACAGGAGGAGCATATCACATGACCGAGCTGTCCTGCCATGATTAACCCTTAGATACACTTAAATTGCCGACAACAATGTTAAAAGTTACTGACTAATAAAGAAAAAGAAAAACTACTCACCAATCAGCAGCCAATCACTTACCACGTTGGCTGTGACGTCACCTTTTGATTTCTTTCTACTTCTTTTTTGACTTCTCTCAGCTGGAGCTGCACCGGTCCCGCCTCTCTCGACTCCTGCCTCTCTCGACTCCCGCCTCTCTCGACGCTCCCCGGACTGCTGAGCCTTTTATAAGCCGCTGCCTCTCTCGACTCCCGTCTCTCTCGACGCTCCCCGGACTGCTGAGCCTTTTATAGGCCGCTGCCTCTCTCGACTCCCGCCTCTCTCGACGCTCCCCGGACTGCTGGGCCTTTTATAGGCCGCTGCCTCTCTCGACTCCCGCGTCTTTCGACGCTCCCCGGACTGCTGAGCCTTTATAGGCCGCTGCCTCTCTCGACTCCCGCCTCTCTCGACGCTCCCCGGACTGCTGAGCCTTTTATAGGCCGCTGCCTCTCTCGACTCCCGCCTCTCTCGACGCTCCCCGGACTGCTGAGCCTTTTATAGGCCGCTGTCTCTCTCGACTCCCGCCTCTCTCGACGCTCCCCGGACTGCTGAGCCTTTTATAGGCCGCTGCCTCTCTCGACGCTCCCCGGACTGCTGAGCCTTTTATAGGCCGCTGCCTCTCTCGACTCCCGCCTCTCTCTGGTTGAGTGATTATAATCAGGGTTGATCAAGAGAGCAGAATTAGAGGAGTGCAGATATGTCAGGGGGAGTGGAGGTGTGGAGCTGAAGGAATTTACAGAAATGGGGAGGGACGAGGCCATGGAGGGATTTGTAAACAAGGATGAGAATTTTGAAATCAAGGCGTTGCTTAACCGGGAACCAATGTAGGTCAGCGAGCACAGGGGTGATGGGTGAGCGGGACTTGGTGCGAGTTAGGACATGGGCAGCCGAGTGTTGGATGACTTCTAGTTTATGTAGGATAGAATGTGGGAGGCCAGCAAGGAGTGCTTTGGGATAGTCAAGTCTAGAGGTAACAAAGGCATGGATGAGGGTTTCGGCAGTGGATGAGCTGGGTAATCACAGGGTGACCAGAACAAACGGGGCCACACGTCGATGGCATCTGCTGCTCATTTCATGCTGGCCCACCAGGAGGAATTTCCAGACTCCACAATGCTAGCCTCGAGGCTATTGCATGGCGAAAGCAACTGTGTTTGTTCCTAAAGTTTCATTCTGCTATGAACAGTTGAACTTTGGTCCAAATCGTGACATCAGTCTTGCAAACTAATCAGGGAAAATCTGTCGGTGTGGCACATCTTATGATGTAACAACCGTGGTAACCAGATCTCCCTGTCTGTATCATAAAGATCTCAATATGTCTAAATTTATCTAAAACAATTTGCTGGTTGATTTGCACAACAATAACAGTGTGCGTCATGAACACGCCAAGTCAAAAAATGTTTTGATGTTGTACAGATATTTTAAAATGTCTCATTCATGCCTTTTTCGCCTCCACATCCAGTTATGCTAAGGCTATTCTGGCAGTCCTCGCAACATCCACGCTCTGCAAATTTTAGTGAATCCGAAACTATGCTGCCCCATATCTTATTCTGCAACAAGTCTAGCTCATCCATCACCCTTGTCCTCGCTGACCTACATTGGCTCGCAGTCCCCAATCCCATAACTTTAAAATTCTCATCATTGTGCTTAAACCTCTTCAAGGTGTTTCCCCTGCCTATCTCTGTAACCTCTTGCTTAACCAAGACATCACTGCAGGTGTTCCTCAGGACAGTTCCTAGGCCCAACCATCTTCAGCCGCTTTATCAATGACCTTCCTCCATCATAATGTCAGAAGTGGGGCTGTTCGCTGATGATTGCACAGTGTTCAGTTCCATTTGCAATTCCTCAGATAACGGAGCAGGCTCGAGGGGCTAGATGGCCTACTCCTGTTCCTAATTCTTATGTTCTTATGAAGCAGTCCATGCTCGCATGCAGCAAGACCTTGACAAAATCTAGGCTTGGGCTGATAAATGGCAAGTAACATTCACAGCACACAAGTGCCAGACACTGACTGTCTTCAACAAAGCGAGAGTCTAACCACTGCCCCTGATATTCAATGGCATAGCCATCGCTGAATTCCCCACCATCAACATCCTGGGGGTCACCATTGAACAGAAACTTAACTGGACCAGCCACATATGTATTACGGCTACAAGAGCAGGTCAGAGGCTGGGTATTCTGCAGCAAGTGATTTACCTCCTGACTCCCCAAAGCTTTTCCACCATCTACAAGGCACAAGTCAGAAATGTGATGGAATACTCTCCACTTGCCTGGATGAGATCAGCTCCAAAAACACTCAAGAAGCTCGACACCATCCAGAACAAAGCTGCCCACCTAATCGGAAACCCATCCACCTTAAACATTTACTCCCTCCACCACCAGCGTACTGTGTCTGCAGTGTGTACTATCTACAAGGTGCAGTGCAGCAATTCGCCACGGCTGTTTCGACAGCATCTCCCAAACCTGCGACCTCTACCACCTAGAAGGACAAGGGCAGCAGGCGCATGGGAGGACCATCACCTGCAAGTTCCCCTCCAAGTCACACACCATCCTAAATTGGAAATATATCACCGTTCCTTCATCATCGCTGGGTCAAAATCCTGGAACTCCCTCCCTGACAGCACTGTGGGAGTGCCTTCACTATGTGGTTCAAGATAACGGCTCACCACCACCTTCTCAAGGGCAAGTAGTGATGAGCAATAAATGCTGGCCTTGCCAAAGTCGCCCACCTCCCATGAATGAATAAAGAATTTTGTTTTATAAAAAGCAATTTAAAATTAATCGTGCCATACATGCGCATGGGGCCTGCTGTCCATAATATGATTGTCAAAAGAAAAAATTACAAATCATTACGGGGTTCAAATTTTGCTGTGCAATCCTGTTAAAATGAAGGTGACCTAGCTATTTTCAATGGGTTAATGTTTTAATTAACTAATGGACAGAGGAAATGATATGTGCATGCCTATTAATGTCGCATAGCCCAATCCACATGGGGATATATGTCTTCTGTTTGCTGTTTGTAATGAGACCGTACAGGCATTCTTTGTAAACATGTTTCCTTTTTGCTATAAATAGTGCTGGATATGAAATCATCTGCAATAACTTCAGGAGTTGGCAGGCCTCTCTCATAGTTTATGCTGTTGACTCACTCACTTGCAGGTGGTGTAGTGATCAATATTCAATTTTCATTTTGCAGTGAACTCTTTGAGGAGAGAAAGGATTGGTGGAGCAGATTGCTTTTTACTTTTGTGATCAAAGGTGAGAAAATATGAATGGACCCTTAGTCAGAAATGAAATCTCATTTTAACATTGTTCAGAATAATAATTCGGAATGATCCAAAAGTCCTCTGCAGAGCAAGTTCAATTCACATGCAAAACCATGTTCTTAACTTGCCCCTACGAAAATGTCACCTTTGACCGTTTCTATTCCATTCGACAATTGCTGCATTATGGTAAGTTGCTGAAAGAAAATTAATCTCAATTCACTTGTTCTTGAATTGAGTTTTCACTTAATTCATTTTAAACTGCTGGCATAGAATGGGACAACTGTGATTTTTTTTCTCCCATTTGTTAAGTTCCCTGGGCATCACACTTTTTGCAGAGGTTGCTAAATTAACAGGAGTTTGTCTTCAAATAAATACTATAAGAAAGAACCTATAATGCCTTTCATATCCTGAGGGCAACCCAAATGGCTTTTACAGAGGATTACATAGGATATACAGCACAGAAACAGGCCATTCGGCCCAATCAGTCTATGCCGCTGTTTATCAGTCTTTACGGTAGAGAACACAAACAATATCCCAAAAGTGGATAGTCAAGGGGCTATAGCGGGGGAGGAACTTAACACAATTGCAATCACTAAGGAGGTGGTACTCAGTAAGATAATAGGACTAAAGGCAGATAAATCCCCTGGACTTAATGGGTTGCATCCTATGGTCTTAAGAGAAGTAACGGCAGGAATTGTGGATGCACTGAATTACCAAAATTCCCTGTATTCTGGGGAACTCCCAGCAGGTTGGAAAACTGCAAATGTAACGCCCCTATTTAAAAAAGGAGGCAGACAAAAAGCAGGAAACTATAGACCAGTTAGCCAAACATCTGTGGTTGGGAAAATGTTGGAGTCCATTATTAAAGAAGCAGTGGCAGGACATTTGGAAAAGCAAAATTCGATCAGGCAGAGTCAGCATGGATTTATGAAGGGGAAGTCATGTTTGACAAATTTGCTGGAATTCTTTGAGGATGTAATGAACAGGGTGGATAAAGGGGAACCCCCCAGTGGATGTGATGTATTTAGACTTCCAGAAGGCATTTGACAAGGTGCCACATAAAAGGTTACTGCACAAGATAAAAGTTCACGGGGTTGGGGGTAATATATTAGCATAGATAGAGGATTGGCTAACTAACAGAAAACAGAGAGTTGGGATAAAATGGTTCATTCTCTGATTGGCAACCAGTAACTAGTGGGGTGCCGCAGGGATCAGTGCTGGGACCCCAATTATTTACGATCTATATTAATGACTTGGAAGAAGGAACTGAGTGTAACGTAGCCAAGTTTGCTGACGATACAAAGATGGGAGGAAAAGCAATGTTTGAGGAGGACACAAAAAATCTGCAAAAGGACATAGACATGCTAAGTGAGTGGGCAAAAATTTGGCAGATGGAGTATAATGTTGGAAAGTGTGAGGTCATACACTTTGGCAAAAAACAATCAAAGAGTAAGTTATTATTTAAATGGAGAAAGATTGCAAAGTGCTGCAGCACAACGGAACCTGGGGATACTTGTGCATGAAACAAAAGGATAGTATGCAGGTACAGCAAGTGATCAGGAAGGCCAATGGTATCTTGGCCTTTATTGCAAAGAGGATGGAGTATAAAAAGAAGGGAAGTCTTGCTACAGCTATACAGGTTATTGGTGAGGCCACACCTGGAATACTGCGTGCAGTTTTGGTTTCCATATTTATGAAAGGATATACATGCTTTGGAGGCAGTTCAGAGAAGGTTCACTCGGTTGATTCCAGAGATGAGGGTGTTGACTTATGAGGAATGGTTGAGTAGGTTGGGCCTCTCCTCATTGGAATTCAGAAAAATGAGAGGTGATCTTATCAAAACGTATAAGATTCTGAGGGAGCTTGACTAGGTGGATGCAGAGAGGATGTTTCCACTGATGGGGGAGACTAGAACTAGAATCTTAGAATAAGGGGCCACCCATTTAAAACAGAGATAAGGAGAAATTTCTTCTCTCAGAGGGTTGTGGATCTGTGGAATTCGCTGCCTCAGAGAGCTGTGGAAGCTTGGACATTGAATAAATTTAAGACAGAAATAGACAGTTTCTTAAACGATAAGCGGATAAGGGGTTATGGGGAGCGGGCAGGGAAGTGGAGATGAGGCCATGATCAGATCAGCCATGATCTTATTGAATGGTGGAGCAGGCTCGAGGGGCCGTATGGCCTGCTCCTGCTCCTAGTTCTTATATTCTTATGGTTCTTATGGTCCACTCGAGCTTCCTTCCATCTTTCCTCATCCAACCCTATCAGCATGAATCTCGATACCCTTCTCCCTCGTATGCTTATCTAGCCTCACCTTAAATGCACCTATACAATTCGCTTCAACCACTCTGTGGTAGTGAGTTCAACATTCTCACCACCCTTTGGGTAAAGAAGTTTCTTCTGAATTCCCAATTTGTTCTACAGCCAAGGAATTATTTCTGAAGGCTAGCTACTGTTATGTACGCAAATACAGCAGACAATTTACAAGCAACAATGTACCACAAACAGCAATAAGATCAATGATAGTTAATGTATGCTGGATGAGAGATAAATGTTGTCCCGGGCACCAGGAGAACTCCCCACTCTTACTTACTCTCGAATTGAACAGGCAGGTAGAGTATTAAGAAGTTTAACATCTTAATCCAGCAGAAGCATCGGCTTAGTTCATGTGCTGGATTGGGACTTGAACCCAGGATGCTCTCACTCAGAATTTGTGAATGCTCCCACATTGACATTCACATGGTGATGAATCACTAGCATATATCAAAATGAGGTATTTCAGACACTATTTTTGAATAGAATCTTTGTCACCATCCTCACATGTGGTGGTGGGAGGAGGGGGGTTGGGGGAGGATGGGGTGGGGCTGGGGGTTGTGGATTTTCCGCTAGGATTCTCCTGATCATCCGCCACAGCTTCAGTGGAGGAGTCATTGAAACACCGGAAAAATGGCGCAATCAGCTTTAATGCTGTGTTTCTGGATTTTCTACATCTGGTGGATGAGTGAGGAAAGCTCCCACGGAAATTCACTCCATAGAGTACATTCCACAACTTAAAATTATTGATACGACCAATAGATTCATAGATTCAAAAGAGGAGCATAAAGAAAGAGATATTAGGTGAATCATGCTGTGCCATATTAGTCAAGTGTGATTCTACTGTGTTCAGCTCCATTTACAACTCCTTGATAATAACATAGTCCATGTCACTCTACATCAGGAACTGGTGTTGGATGGTAGATGCCAGGTAACATTTGCCCCACCCAAGTGATGGGCTGTATCCATCTCCAACAAAAATAGACCTCAGTCTGACCTTCAGAATAACTCCCATCACTGAATTCATCACTATCACCATCAAGAGGTCACTTCTGACCAAAAGCTGGCCTGACCCAGGCATAATCAACAACAAGGCTATAAGAACAGGGTAGAAACTGGATATCTTACAATGAGTGGCTCACCTCCAGAACCCTCAACGTGTCTCCACCAACTACATGGCTCAGCTCAGGAGTGTGATGACATACTCACCACCTGCCTGGATAGGTGTAACATAGACATAGAAAATAGGTGCAGGAGCAGGCCATTCGGCCCTTCTAGCCTGCACCACCATTCAATGAGTTCATGGCTGAACATTCAACTTCAGTACCCCATTCCTGCTTTCTCGCATACCCCTTGATCCCCCTAGTAGTAAGGACTTCATCTAACTCCTTTTTGAATATATTTAGTGAATTGGCCTCAACAACTTTCTGTGGTAGAGAATTCCACAGGTTCACCACTCTCTGGGTGAAGAAGTTCCTCCGCATCTCGGTCCTAAATGGCTTACCCCTTATCCTTAGACTGTGACCTCTGGTTCTGGACTTCCCCAACATTAGGAACATTCTTCCTGCATCTAACCTGTCTAACCCCGTCAGAATTTTAAATGTTTCCATGAGGTCCCCTCTCATTCTTCTGAACTCCAGTGAATACAAGCCCAGTTGATCCAGTCTTTCTTGATAGGTCAGTCCCGCCATCCCGGGAATCAGTCTGGTGAACCTTCGCTGCACTCCCTCAATAGCAAGAATGTCCTTCCTCAGGTTAGGAGACCAAAACTGTACACAATACTCCAGGTGTGGCCTCACCAATGCCCTGTACAACTGTAGCAACACCTCCCTGCCCCTGTACTCAAATCTCCTTGCTATGAAGGCCAACATGCCATTTGCTTTCTTAACCGCCTGCTGCACCTGCATGCCAACCTTCAATGACTGATGTACCATGACACCCAGGTCTCTTTGCACCTCCCCTTTTCCTAATCTGTCACCATTCAGATAATAGTCTGTCTCTCTGTTTTTACCACCAAAGTGGATAACCTCACATTTATCCACATGATACTTCATCTGCCATGCATTTGCCCACTCACCTAACCTATCCAAGTCACTCTGCAGCCTCACAGCGTCCTCCTCGCAGCTCACACTGCCACCCAACTTAGTGTCATCCGCAAATTTGGAGATACTACATTTAATCCCCTCATCTAAATCATTAATGTACAGTGTAAACAGCTGGGGCCCCAGCACAGAACCCTGCGGTACCCCACTAGTCACTGCCTGCCATTCTGAAAAGTACCCGTTTACTCCTACTCTTTGCTTCCTGTCTGACAACCAGTTCTCAATCCATGTCAGTACACTACCCCCAATCCCATGTGCTCTAACTTTGCACATCAATCTCTTGTGTGGGACCTTGTCGAACGCCTTCTGAAAGTCCAAATATACCACATCAACTGGTTCTCCCTTATCCACTCTACTGGAAACATCCTCAAAAAATTCCAGAAGATTTGTCAAGCATGATTTCCCTTTCACAAATCCATGCTGACTTGGACCTATCAAGTCACCTCATGTCACTAGCTTCAACAATGCTCAAGAAGCTCAGTATATCCAGAACGTAACAAAATAGATGAGTTGATGGCACAAATAGATACAAATGGGTATGATCTAATAGCCATTACAGAGATTATATTGCCTCTCCTCGTTCTTCCCACCAAAATATATCTTTGCACTTTTCTGCGTTAAATTTCATCTGCCCATTCTACCAACTTGTCTATATCTTCTTGTAGTATATCACTATCCTCCTCACTGTTGTAAGGGGTTCTGAGGAGTATTGTTGTGCCTTGGGTGTCTCTCTCTGGGCTTCTGCCCTCACAGCTTATGCCTGGCCTGTGAGGTACCCTGATTGCTGAAAGAGCACCCCTGGAGACTGTGTCCACAGCTTATGAAGGGGGTTTTGAGACTCGGGCATCCCCACAGCTTATGCCTAGCTTGTGAGGCACCTGTGAGTGTCAAACACTCCTAACCCCTTTCTTCCCTAGCCTGTGGCACACAGTTGAGCGTTTTCGAGGCGCTCCTGGCTTCCCTTACACTGTTCTGACACAAGACTCACGATCAGGAGATGTAATACAACAGAACTGAGACGAGGCGATTCCATGAGGAACTTTAAGCTTCCAATTTATTTTGACAACGTGTATCTCAACAAACAGCAATACACCAACAAAACAATCCCCCTAAATCCCACTAAACGGACACAACGAAAATGTTTACACAAGTTTAACAGCAGTGCAAAGCCCAACCTCCCACCTTCCTGACCTAACTGAATTGGGAGTTCTGGGGACCAGAGATTATACTCACCACAGCCTTTACAATCTTTCCAGGTCAAAATGCGGTTTTGGGGTTCTCTTTTTGCTATCTTCAGGATCTTGAAGTTACTTTTTCGGTTGTGATTTTCTTGGAAATATGGTTGTTGTTGCATCTTGTTGTTGCTGTGGATCTACCTGAGTCCAGCTCTCAGGGGAAGATCCTTGTGGAAAAAGAAAAGGTTCAGTCTCCAGTAGCGAAAGGAGGCTGAATTGATGCCGTCTCGGGATGGTGGTTTGCTTCTTCTGTCTTCGGTGTCTTCGGACACTGGTCTACCTTCTGTGTCAAAAGACTGACTACTTGCTGGAACACGAGAATGGAACAACTTGTCGGGGCAGAAACCCCTTCTTATATTCAGTTATCCAGCCAGACTTTCATGCTGAAATAAATCTTTCCCATTAGTGGGCTTGTGATTATTGAAAAAAGCAGCAGTGTTGGATTTTGCGGGGTTTTTCCACTGGCCATCCCTGATGTTAACCTAATCAAGGTGTTAATTGGGTTGGTAGGGTATGGGCTTCCTGTAGCCATTGTGTAGGCCCTCGGTTTGTTTTGGGTTCCCTAGTTTTCTTAAGGCCTGCATAATATCCCTCCATAGTGTAAACATGGGGGTGACAATAGCCCGGTATCGGTGATGAGTCAGTCCCGAGTTTTCAAGCAAGGGCACTCCCATTGGCTTGGAGTCCCTTGCTTCGGGCTGACTCTGTCCCACCATTGGCCCACCATATCAAGAAAAGCAGTGGTCCCAGTACCGACCCCTGGGGAACACCACTGTATACCTTCCCCCAATCCGAAAAACAACCACTACTGTCTGTTTCCTGACATTTAGCCAATTTTGTATCTATACTACTATTGTCCCTTTTATTCCGTGCGCTTCTACTTTACTGGCAAGCCTATTATGTGGCAATTTATCAAACGCCTTTTAGAAATCCATGTACACCACATCAATCGCATTGCACTCATCATCCCTCTGCTGCATCTTTAAAAAAATTCAATCATGTTAGTTAAACACGATTTGCCTTTAACAAATTCGTGCTGGCTTTCCTTAATTAATCCACACTTGTCGAAGTAACTGTTAATTTTGTCCCGGATTATCGTTTCTAAAAGCTTCCTCATTACCAAGGTTAAACTATGGGCCTGTAGTTTCTGGGTTTATCCTTGCATCCTTTTTTGAACAAGTGTGTAACATTTGCAATTCTCCAGTCCTCTGACACCCCCCCATTTCTAAGAAGGATTGGAAGATTATGGCTAGTACCTCTGCAATTTCCACTCTTAACTCCCTCTTCAAGTACTTCAAGTACAACCAGCCTTTCTAGTAACTCCTCTTTGTCAATTTTTATCCCACCCATTATCTAAATTACCTCCTCTTTGTTACATATGTAAACCTGTAAATACCTTGTTTAACCACCAGAGGGCTCATCCCGTTGAGTCCCAAAGGATCCCACAATCCCTTGGGAGCACCTGTACTTAAGGAGGCCTCACAGGCTGGAGAGGCACTCATGGAGACCTGCACTAAAAGACTAAGGTCACACTTTACTTTGAGCTCACAGTATCTGGCCAGACTCTTTATTCGTACATAATAACTGGTGACGAGATACAGATAACGAACTCCACCGCAATGATGCAGAGAACAGTGGGCATCCTGGAGAAATTTTCAGAGGGAGATGATTGGGAAACCTTCATGGAGCCACTCAACCAATACTTCGTGGCCAACGAGCTGGAAGGAGAAGCGAACGCTGCCAATCAAAGGGCGATTCTCCTCAACGTTTGCGGGGCACCAACGTATGACCTCATGAAAAATCTGCTTGCTCCAGCGAAACCCACAGAGAAGTCGTATGATGATATGTGCACACTGGTCCAGGAGCATATTAACCCAAAGGAAAGCGTTCTGATGGCGAGGTACCGGGTCTACACATACAAGAGGTCTGAAGGCCAGGAATTGGCGAACTATGTCGCCGAGCTAAGACGCCTTGCAGGACATTGCGAATTTGAAGGACATTTGGAGCACATGCTCAGGGACTTCTTTGTATTTGGCATAGGCCATGAAATAATACTTCGCAAACTTTTGACTGTAGAGAGCCCAACCTTGAGAAAAGCCATAGCGATAGCCCAGGCGTTCAACGCCACCAGTGACAATACTAAGCAAATCTCTCAGCACAGGAGTGCTGCTACAAGTACTGTGAGCAAAGTAATGTTGTTTTCGAATCGTAACGTGCAGGGCAGGCCTCACATTCCTGTAGCTGCACGTCTGCAGATGTCTCAGAGTCCACCATCAAGGGTGATGAATGCTAGGCCATTAACACCTTGTTGGCGCTGCGGGGGTGTTCATCGTTTCCATTCATGCTGCTTCAAAGGATACGTTTGCAAGGGCTGTGGAACAATGGGACACCTCCAACGTATGTGCAGGCAAGCTGAAAACCCTGCTAATCCTGCAAACCACCATGTTGCAGAGGAGGACAGACCCATGGTGGATCATGATGAACCAGATCCTCAGACCGAGGAGGCAGAGGTACATGGGGTGCACACATTTACCACAAAGTGTCCCCCGATAATGCTGAAGGTTGAATTAAATGGACTCCCGGTGTCAATGGAGCTGGAAATGGGCGCGAGCCAGTCCATTATGAGCAAAATGACTTGCGATAAATTGTAGTGCAGCAAGGCCTCAAGGCCAATCCTGACTCCCATTCACACTAAACTGAGAACTTACATGAAGGAACTGATTCCTGTAATCGGCAGTGCTACTGTAAAGATCTCCTACAATGGAGCGGTACACAAATTAGCACTCTGGGTGGTACCGGGTGATGGCCCCTCACTGTTCGGCAGGAGCTGGCTGAGGAAGATACGCTGGAACTGGGACGACATCCGAGCGCTTTCGTTCGTCAACGACACTTTGTGTGCCTAGGTCCTAAACAAATTCCCCTCGCTGTTCGAACCAGGCGTCAGGAAGTTCCAAGGAGCAAAAGAACAGATCCACTTAATTCTGGGGCGCGACCCATCCATCACAAGGTGAGAGCAGTACGATACATGATGAGCGAGAGGGTGGAGATCGAGCTGGACCGGCTGCAACGAGAGGGCATCATTTCGCCGATCGAATTTAACAATGGGCCAGTCCAATTGTTCCAGTCCTCAAGGGAGACAGCACCGTCAGAATCTGTGGTGATTACAAAGTAACTATCAATCATTTCTCCCTGCAGGATCAATGCCCACTACCAAAGACAGACGACCTTTTTGTGATGCTGGCGGGAGGAAAGATGTTCACGAAGCTGGACTTGACCTCAGACTACATGACGCAGGAGCTGGAGGAATCATCGAAGGGCCTCGCCTGCATCAACACGCACAAAGGTCTCTTCAGTTACAACAGATGCCCATTTGGGATTCGATCAGCCGCGGCGATATTTCAGAGAAACATGGAAAGCTTACTGAAGTCGGTCCCCTGCACTGTGGTCTTCCAAGACAACATCTTGGTTACAGGTCGGGACACAGTCGAGCATCTGCAGAATCTGGAGGAGGTTCTTAGTCGGCTTAATCACGTGGGTCTCAGGTTAAAACACTTGAAGCGCATTTTCCTGGTGCCTGAAGTGGAGTTCCTGGGGAGAAGAATCACGGCTGACGGCATCAGGCCCACTGATTCGAAGACGGAGGCAATCGAGAACGCACCGAGGCCACAGAACATGACAGAGCTGCGGTCATTTCTAGGACTCCTGAACTATTTTGGTAACTTCTTACCGGGTCTCAGCTCACTGTTAGAACCACTGCATGCTTTAGGAGATGAATGGGCATGGGTAATAGCCAAGAAAATGCCTTTGTAAAAGCTAGAAAACTGTTATGCTCAAACAAATTGCTTGTGTTGTATGATCCATGTAAACATTTGGTACTAGCATGTGATGCATCGTCATACAGTGCAGGGTGTGTATTGCAACAAGCTAATGAATCTAGGAAATTGCTTAAGCATCCAGAAGTCTGTCTCAGGCTGAGAGGGCCTACAGCATGATTGAAAAAGAAGCGTTGCGTGTGTTTATGGGGTAAATAAAATGCATCAATATCTGTTTGGGCTCACATTTGAATTGGAAACTGACTATAAGCCATTGATATCCCTCTTTTCTGAAAGTAAGGGGATAAATACAAATGTATCGGCCTGCATCCAGAGATGGGTGCGCATGTTGTCCGCATACAACTATGCCATCTGCCACAGGCCAAGCATAGAAAACTCTGTCGATGCTCTCAGTAGGCTGCCATTGCCCATCATGGGGGTGGAAATGGCACAGCCCGCAGATTTAGTCATGGTAATGGAAGCATTCGAGAGTGAGCAATCACCCGTTACCACCCGACAGATTAGAACCTGGACAAGCCAGGAGCCCTTACTGTCCTTAGTAAAAAACTGTGTGCTTCACGGGAGCTGGTCCAGTGTCCCATTAGAAATGCAGGAAGAAATAAAGCTGTACCAGCGGCGCAAAGATGAAATATCTATACAGGCAGACTGCCTTCTGTGGGGTAATCGGGTAGTGGTACCCAAAAAAGGGCAGGGACACTTTTATTAGTCATCTCCACAGTACTCACCCAGGCATTGTAATGATGAAAGTGATAGTCAGATCCCACGTGTGGTGGCTCGGTATCGATGCGGACTTAGAGTCCTGCGTGCACAAATGTAACACATGTTCACAGTTAAGCAATGCACCCAGGGACTGCCACCAAGTTTATGGTCTTGACCCTCCAAACCATGGCCTAGGGTCCATGTCGACTATGCAGGCCCGCTCTTGGGAAAAATGTTCCTAGTTGTTGTAGATGCGTACTCCAAATGGATTGAATGTGAGATAATGTCGGCAAGCACGTCCGCTGCCACCACTGAAAGCCTGCGGGCCATGTTGACCTTGTGAGTGACAACGGGCCGTGCTTCACCAGTGCCGAGTTCAAAGAGTTTATGACCCGCAATTGGATCAAACATGTCACATCTGCCCCATTCAAACCAGCGTCCAATGGTCAGGCAGAGAGAGCAGTGCAAACAATTGAGCAGAGCTTGAAGAGGGTAACTGAAGGCTAACTGCAGACTCGCCTATCCCGAGTCCTGCTTAGTTACCGCATGAGACCCCACTCGCTCACTGGGATTCCACCCGCTGAACTGCTCATGAAAAGGGCACTTAAGACAAGGCTCTCGTTAGTTCAACCTGATCTACACGAACAGGTAGAAAGCAGGCAGCTTCAGCAAAGTACATATCATGATAGCGCAAATGTGTCATGCGAAATTGAGATTAATGATCCTGTATTTGTGTTGAACTATGGACAAGGTCCCAAATGGCTTCCCAGCATTGCCTTAGCCAAAGAGGGGAGTAGGGTGTTTCTGGACAAACTTTTAAATAGACTCATCTACAGGAAACACTTGGACCAAACCAAACTCAGATTCACGGACTATCCAGAGAAACCCGCATTAGACCCTACCTTTTTTGACTCCCCAAAACACGCCAGTGGTAACCGACATAGCGGTTGACTACGAAGCAGAACCCAGCACCCACAGCAGCCGAGCAGGACTCACTACACCAAGCAGCCAAGCAAGGCCAGTTGCATAGCAGCCCAGCGAGGGCCCAACAAATGAATCCCCAAAGCCAGCACTTGCACCAAGACGATCAACCAGGGAAAGAAAGACCCCAGATCCACTCATCTTGTAAATAGTTATACTATTGACTTTGGGGGTGGGGGGGAGTGTTATTATATATGTAAACCTGTAAATACCTTGTTTAACCACAAGAGGGCTCATCCCCTGGAGTCCCAAGGGATCCCACAATCCCTTGGGAGCACCTGTACTTAAGGAGGCCTCACAGGCTGGAGAGGCACTCATGGAGACCTGCAATAAAAGACTACGGTCACACTTTACTTTGAGCGCACAGTATCTGGTCAGACTCTTTATTCGTACATAATACTCTTTCACTATGACTTTGGAAGCATCTTCTTCCTTGGTAAAGACAGATGCAAAGTATTCATTTAGTGCATCAGCCATTCCCTCTTCCACCATGCCTAGGTCTCCATTTTGGGCCTTAATCAACCCACCCCTCCTCTTACTACCCGCTTATTATTGATGTACCTGCAGAAGACTTTTGGATTTTCTTTTATGTTAGCTTCCAGTCTATTCTCATACTCTCTCTTTGGCCCTCTTATTTTCTTTTTCACTTCCCCTCTGAACTTTCTATATTCAGCCTGGTTCTTCCTTGTATTCTCAAACTGACATCTGTCTCGCGCTCTTTTTCTGCTTCACCTGACTCTCTATCTCCTTCGTCATCTAGGAAGCTCTGGCTTTAGTTGGCCTACCTTTCCCCATCATGTGAATGTAACTCGACTGTACCCGAACCATCTCCTCTTGAAAGGCAGCCCATTGTTCGATAATAGTTTTGCCTGTCAATCTTTGATTCTAATTTACCGGCCCAGATCCACTCTCAACCCACTGAAATTGGCCTTCCTTCAATCAAATATTTTTACTC
This sequence comes from Pristiophorus japonicus, assembly GCF_044704955.1. Lineage (NCBI taxonomy): Eukaryota > Metazoa > Chordata > Chondrichthyes > Pristiophoridae > Pristiophorus > Pristiophorus japonicus. The sequence goes on from NC_091977.1 coordinate 29,697,423, forward strand.
TAGATTGCTCCCTGTCCTTTTCCATAGTTAATCTAAACCTTGTGATACTATGATCACTGTTCCCTAAATGTTCCCCTGCTGACACTTGCTCCACTTTACCCACCTCATCCCCCAGAACCAGATCCAGCAATGCCTCCTTCCTCCTTGTTGGACTGGAAACATACTGATCAAGAAATTTCTCTTGAACACTTTGGAAATTTGCGCCCCTATTGTCCTCTGGGTCACTTGCACCCCAACTACTAGAGGAGCGGTAGCTTCCACTGTCACCTGATCCAGCTGGAAGTGAGGGTTTCGAGAGCATTGACGAGTCACTGGAGGAGCAGCGGGCAGTTAAAAGAGCAGCTTCCAGCCCCCACAGGGAGCAGCACGAGCAGCTCAGAGAGGGCGACAAAGGTGAACAGGGCGTCACAGGAAGGCAGGGAAGTGATTGGATGGTAAGTTTTTCCTCTCGCTTTTCCTGCTTTTAATTAAGGGCCTTAAATTAGGGACCGGGATTGCAAACTACAAACTAAATCTAATTAATTAAATACATCAGAGATGGCAAGGCAGGTGATGTGTCATTGCTGCAACATGTGGGAGCTGGTTGACCCCATTGAGGTCCACGGCGACCACATCTACAGCAAGTGTCTGCAGCTCGAGGAACTTCGGCTCCGTGTTGATGAGCTGGAATCCGAGCTGCAGACACTGCGACACATCAGGGAGGGGGAGAGTTACCTGGACGCCGCGATCCAGGGGATAGTCACACAAACTAGGTTAATTAATTCAAATTCAATCCGTGGTCAGGGACAGGAGGGTGTGACCACGAGTGAGGAAGGTATGGAGGCTCAGGATGGAGTGATGGAGGAGCTCGGCCCTTGCTCTTGTCCAACAGGTTCGAAGCTCTTATTCCCTGTGTGGACAAGAGCAGGGACAGCAGGGAGGATGAGGAAACTGACCACAGAACCGTGGTACAGGGGGCCGTTCAATTGGGGGGGAGTAAAAAGAAACGTTGTAGTGGTAGGAGACAGTATAGTTAGGGGGATAGATACTGTTCTCTGCAGCTGAGAGCATGAGTCCCAAAGGATGTGCTGCCTACCCGGTGCCAGGGTTAAGGACATCTCCTCTGGGCTGGAGAGGAACTTGGAGCGGGAGGGGGAAGATCCAGTGGTCGTGGTCCACGTGGGTACCAACGACATAGATAGGACAAAGAAAGAGGTTCTGCTGAGGGATTATGAGCAGCGAGGGGCCAAATTAAAAAGCAGAACCACAAAGGTAATAATCTCTAGATTACTACCCGAGTCACGAGAAAATTTGCATAGGGTAAATAAGATCAGAGAGTTAAACACATGGCTCAAAGACTGGTGTGGAAAAAATGGGTTTTGGTTCGTGGGGCACTGGAACCAGTACTGGGGTAAGAGGGAGCTGTTCCATTTGGACGGGCTCCACTTAGACCGTGCTGGGGCTAGGGTCCTGGCAAATCAAAGAACTAGGGCTGTAGAGAGGGCTTTAAACTAATTAGTGGGGGAGGGTTTCGGTGAGCGAAAATTAAAAAAGACAAAGAATAAGGAGAAGGCAATAGAGCAGGGTAGCACTGCAGGAAATTAAAACCAGAGCGTGCCAGGAAGGAACAGAGTGTGAAAACATAAAGGTGAATCAGAAAGTGGGGTCAAAGCATGAAAAAATGGTAAAAAAAACAAATTTAAAAGCTCTTTATCTGAATGCACGCAGCATTTGTAACAAAATAGATGAGTTGGTGGCACAAATAGATACACATGAGTATGACCTGATAGCCATTACAGAGACGTGGTTATAAGGCACTCAAGGCTGGGAACTGAATATTCAGGGTATTTGATATTTCGGAAGGACAGACAGAAAGGAAAAGGAGGTGGGGTAGCTCTGTTAATAAAGGATGAGATCAGTACATTAGTGAGAAACGATATTGGCTCAGAAGATCAAGATGTTGAATCAGTTTGGTTGGAGATAATAAGGGGAAAAAGTCGCTGGTGGGCGTAGTCTATAGGTGCCCTAACAGTAGCTACACTGTTGGATGGAGTATAAATCAAGAAATAATGGATGCTTGTGAAAAAGGAACAGCAATAATCATGGCCGATTTTAACCTTCATATTGATTGGACAAAGCAAATTGGCCAGGGTAGCCTTGAGGAAGAGTGTATTCGGGATAGTTTCCTTGAACAGTATATTGTGCAACCAACTAAAGAGCACCCTATCATAGATCTGGTACTCTGTAATGGGGCAGGATTAATAAATGATCTCCTAGTAAAGGATCCTCTCGGAATGAGTGACCATAACATGGATGAATTTCAAATTCAGTTGGAGGGTGAGAAAGTTGGATCTCAAACCAGTGTCCTAAGCTTAAATAAAGGAGACTACAAAGGTATGAGGGCAGAGTTGGCTAAAGTGGACTGGGAAAATAGATTAAAGTATGGGACAATTGATGAGCAGTGGCAGACAGTTAAGGAGATATTTCATAATTCGAAACAAAAATATATCCCATTGAGAAGGAAAGACTGTAAGAGAAGGGATAACCATCCATGGCTAACTAAGGAAATATGGGATGGTATCAAATTGGAAACAAGGGCATACATTGTGGCTAAGATTAATGGGAGGCCAGAGAATTGGGGAACTTTTAAAAGCCAGCAAAGAACAACTCAAAAAATGATAAAGAGAGGGAAGATAGATTATGAAAGTAAACTAGCACGAAATATAAACACAGATAGTAAGAGTTTCGACAGGTACATAAAAAGAAAAAGAGTGGTTAAAGTAAACGTTGGTCCCCTAGAGGATAAAACGGGGAATTAATAATGGAGAACAGGGAAATGCCAGAGACATTGAACAAATATTTTGTATCGGTCTTCATGGTAGAAGACACTAAAAACATCCCAATAGTGGATTATCCAGGGGCTATAGAGAGGGAGGAAATTAATACAATCACTATGACTAATGAAGTAGTACTCAGTAAAATAATAGGACTAAAGGCAGACAAGTTCCTTGGACTTGATGGCTTACATCCTAGGGTCTTAAAAGAAATGGTTGCAGAGATAGTGGATGCATTGGTTGTAATCTACTAAAATCCCCTGCATTCTGGGGCGGTCCCAACAGGTTGTAAAACCGCAAATGTAACAACCCTATTTAAAAAAGGAGGCAGGCAAAAAGCAGAAAACTCTAGACCAGTTAGCCTAACATTTGTCGTTGGGAAAATGCTGCAGTCCATTATTAAGGAAACAGAGCGGGACAATTATAATTCAATCCAGCAGAGTCAGCATGGTTTTATGAAAGGGAAATCATGTTTGACAAATTTGCTGGAGTTCTTTGAGGATGTAACGAGCAGGGTGGATAAGGGGGAACCAGTGGATGTGGTGTCTTTTGATTTCCAGAAGGCATTTGATAAGGTGCCACATAAAAGGTTACTCCACAAGATAAAAGCTCACGGGGTTGGGGATAATATATTAGCATGGATAGAGGATTGGCTAACTAACAGAGAACAGAGAGTCGGGATAAATAGGTCATTTTACGGTTGATAAACAGTGACTAGTGTGGTGCCGCAGGGATCGGAGCTGGGGCCTCAATTATTTACAATTTATATTAATGACTTGGATGAAAGGACCGAGTGCAATGTAGCCAAGTTTGCTGATGATACAAAATGGGTGGGAAAGCAAATTGTGAGGAGGACACAAACAATCTGCAAAGGGATATAGACAGGCTAAGTGAATGGGCAAAAATTTGGTAGATGGAGTATACTGTGGGAAAATGTGCGGTTATCCATTTTGGCAGAAAAAATAGAAACAGAAATTATAATTTAAATGGAGAAAAATTGCAAAGTGCTGCAATACAGAGGGAGCTGGGGGTCCTTGTGCATGAAACACAATAAGTTAGTAGGCAGGTACAGCAATTAATCAGGAAGGAAATGTTATGTTGGCCTTTATTGCAAGGGGGATGGAGTTTAAAAGCAGAGAAGTTCGGCTGCAACTATTCAGGGTATTGGTGAGGCCATACCTAGAGTACTGCATGTAGTTTTGGTCTCCGTATTTAAGGAAGGATATACTTGCATTGGAGGCTGTTCACTAGGTTGATTCCGGAGATGAGGGGGTTGACTTATGAAGATAGGTTGAGTAAGCTGGGCCTAAACACACTGGAGTTCAGAAGAATGAGAGGTGATCTCATCAAATCATATAAGATAATGAGGGGGCTCGACAAGATGGATGCAGAGAGGATATTTCCACTCATAGGGGAAACTAAAACGAGGGGACATCGTCACAGAATAAGGGGCCGCCCATTTAAAACTGAGATGAGGAAGAATTTCTTCTCTCAAAGGGTTGTAAATCCTGCAAATGTAAATAACTGCAAATGTAACACCCCTATTTAAAAAAGGAGGCCGACAAAAAGCAGGAAACTATAGACCAGTTAGCCTAACATCTGTGGTTGGGAAAATGTTGGAGACCATTATTGAAGAATTAATAGCAGGGCATTTGGAAAAGCATAATTCAGTCAGGCAGAGTCAGCAAGGATTTATGAAGGGGAAGTCATGTTTGACAAATTTGCTGGAATTCTTTGAGAATGTAACAAATGTAAGGGTGGATAAAGGGGAACCAGTGGATGTGGTGTATTTGGACTGGATGCCGAAAAAATGTTTCCACTGATGGGAGAGACTAGAACTAGGGGGCATATTCCTATAGAATAAGGGGTGGCCCATTTAAAACTGACACGAGGAGAAATTTCTTTTCTCAGAGGGTTGTAAATTTGTGGAATTTGCTGCCTCAGAGAGCTATGGAAGCGGGGACATTGAATAAATTTAAGACAGAGATGGACAGTTTCTTAACCAATAAGGGAATAAGGGGTTATGGGGAGCAAGCAGGGAAGTGGACCTGAGTCCCTGATCGGATCAGTCAAATTTGTATAAAATGGTGGAGCAGGCTCGAGGGGCCGTATGGCCTACTCCTGCTCCTATTTTTTATGTTCTTATGTTCTTATATAAATCTGTGGAATTCTCTGCCCCAGAGAGCTGTGGAGGCTGGGTCATTAAATATATTTAAGGCAGAGATAGACATATTTTTGAGCGTTAAGGGAATAAAGGGTTATGGGGAGCTGCAGAGAAGTGGAGCTGAGACCATGATCAGATCAGCCGTGATCTTGTTAAATGGCAGAGTCGGCTCGAGGGGCCAGGTGGCCTACTCCTGCTCCTATTTCTTATGGTCTTATGTTCTTATGTCCTTGGACGTAGCAGTCAGCTTGATTGGCACTCCTGCCATTGAATTTTCTTTTTTTAATTCAGATTTCCAGAATCCGCAGTATTCTGCTATTCCGGTGTCCCTGACGACTACGTGTGTGGGAAGTGTATCCGCCTCGAGCTCTTGACGGTCCGCGTTGCGGAATTGGAGCTGAAGGTGGATTCACTCTGGAGCATCCACGATGCTGAGAATGACGTGAGTATCACGTGTAGTGAGTTGGTCTTACCGCAGGAGAAGGGTCCACAGCCAGATAGGGAATGGAAGACCAACAGGAAGAGCAGTGCAAGAAAGATAGTGCAGGAGTCCCCTGTGGTCATCCCCCTGCAAAACAGATACACTGCTTTGAGTACTGTTGGGGAGGATGACTCATCAGGGGAGGGCAGCAGCAGCCAAGTTCATGGCACCGTAGGTGGCTCTGCTGCAAAGGAGGGCAGGAAAAAGAGTGGGAGCGCAATAGTGATAGGGGATTCGATGGTGAGGGGAATAGATAGGCGTTTCTGCGGACGCAACCGAGACTCCAGGATGGTATGTTGCCTCCCTGGTGCAAGGGTCAAGGATGTCTCGGAGCGGGTGCAGGACATTCTGAAATGGGAGGGAGAACAGCCAGTTGTCGTGGTGCACATTGGTACCAACGACATAGGTAAAAATGGGATGAGGTCCTACGAAAAGAATTTAAGGAGCTAGGAGCTAAATTAAAAAGTAGGACCTCAAAAGTAGTAATCTCGGGATTGCTACCAGTGCCACGTGCTAGTCAGAGTAGGAATCGCAGGATAGCGCAGATGAATACATGGCTTGAGCAGTGGTGCAGCAGGGAGGGATTCAAATTCTTGGGGCATTGGAACCGGTTCTGGGGGAGGTGGGACCAGTACAAACCGGACGGTCTGCACCTGGGCAGGTCCGGAACCAATGTCCTAGGGGGAGTGTTTGCTAGTGCTGTTGGGGAGGAGTTAAACTAATATTGCAGGGGGATGGGAACCTATACAGGGAGACAGAGGGAGACAAAAAGGAGGCAAAAGCAAAAGACAGAAAGGAGATGAGGAAAAGTGGAGGGCAGAGAAACCCAAGGCAAAGAACAAAAAGGGCCACTGTACAGCAAAATTCTAAAAGGACAAAGGGTGTTAAAAAGCAAGCCTGAAGGCTTTGTGTTTTAATGCAAGGAGTATCCGCAATAAGGTGGATGAATTAATTGTGCAAATAGATGTTAACAAATATGATGTGATTGGGATTACGGAGACGTGGCTCCAGGATGATCAGGGCTGGGAACTCAACATCCAGGGGTATTCAACATTCAGGAAGGATAGAATAAAAGGAAAAGGAGGTGGGGTAGCATTGCTGGTTAAAGAGGAGATTAATGCAATAGTTAGGAAAGACATTAGCTTGGATGATGTGGAATCTATATGGGTAGAGCTGCAGAACACTAAAGGGCAAAAATCGTTAGTGGGAGTTGTGTACAGACCTCCAAACAGTAGTAGTGATGTTGGGGAGGGCATCAAACAGGAAATTAGGAGTGCATGCAATAAAGGTGCAGCAGTTATAATGGGTGACTTTAATATGCACATAGATTGGGCTAGCCAAACTGGAAGCAATACGGTGGAGGAGGATTTCCTGGAATGCATAAGGGATGGTTTTCTAGACCAATATGTCGAGGAACCAACTAGGGGGGAGGCCATCTTAGACTGGGTGTTGTGTAATGAGAGAGGATTAATTAGCAATCTCATTGTGCGAGGCCCCTTGGGGAAGAGTGACCATAATATGGTGGAATTCTGCATTAGGATGGAGAATGAAACAGTTAATTCAGAGACCATGGTCCAGAACTTAAAGAAGGGTAACTTTGAAGGTATGAGGCATGAATTGGCTAAGATAGATTGGCTAATGATACTTAAGGGGTTGACTGTGGATGGGCAATGGCAGACATTTAGAGAACGCATGGATGAATTACAACAATTGTACATTCCTGTCTGGCGTAAAAATAAAAAAGGGAAGGTGGCTCAACCGTGGCTATCTAGGGAAATCAGGGATAGTATTAAAGCCAAGGAAGTGGCATACAAATTGGCCAGAAATAGCAGCGAACCTGGGGACTGGGAGAAATTTAGAACTCAGCAGAGGAGGACAAAGGGTTTGATTAGGGTAGGGAAAATGGAGTACGAGAAGAAGCTTGCAGGGAACATTAAGGCGGATTGCAAAAGTTTCTATAGGTATGTAAAGAGAAAGAGGTTAGTAAAGACAAACGTAGGTCCCCTGCAGTCAGAATCAGGGGAAGTCATAACGGGGAACAAAGAAATGGCAGACCAATTGAACAAGTACTTTGGTTCAGTATTCACTAAGGAGGACACAAACTACCTTCCGGATATAAAAGTGGTCAGAGGGTCTATTAAGGAGGAGGAACTGAGGGAAATCTTTATTAGTCGGGAAATTGTGTTGGGGAAATTGATGGGATTGAAGGCCGATAAATCCCCAGGGCCTGATGGACTGCATCCCAGAGTACTTAAGGAGGTGGCCTTGGAAATAGCGGATGCATTGACAGTCATTTTCCAACATTCCATTGACTCTGGATCAGTTCCTATCGAGTGGAGGGTAGCCAATGTAACCCCACTTTTTAAAAAAGGAGGGAGAGAGAAAGCAGGGAATTATAGACCGGTCAGCCTGACCTCAGTAGTGGGTAAAATGATGGAATCAATTATTAAGGATGTCATAGCAGCGCATTTGGAAAATGGTGACATGATAGGTCCAAGTCAGCATGGATTTGTAAAAGGGAGATCATGCTTGACAAATCTTCTGGAATTTTTTGAGGATGTTTCCAATAAAGTGGACAAAGGAGTACCAGTTGATGTGGTATATTTGGACTTTCAGAAGGCTTTCGACAAGGTCCCACACAGGAGATTAATGTGCAAAGTTAAAGCACATGGGATTGGGGGTAGTGTGCTGACGTGGATTGAGAACTGGTTGTCAGACAGGAAGCAAAGAGTAGGAGTAAATGGGTACTTTTCGGAATGGCAGGCAGTGACTAGTGGGGTACCGCAGGGTTCTGTGCTGGGGCCCCAGCTGTTTACATTGTACATTAATGATTTAGACGAGGGGATTAAATGTAGTATCTCCAAATTTGCGGATGACACTAAGTTGGGTGGCAGTGTGAGCTGCGAGGAGGATGCTATGAGGCTACAGAGTGACTTGGATAGGTTAGGTGAGTGGGCAAATGCGTGGCAGATGAAGTATAATGTGGATAAATGTGAGGTTATCCACTTTGGTGGTAAAAACAGAGAGACAGACTATTATCTGAATGGTGACAGATTAGGAAAAGGGAAGGTGCAACGAGACCTGGGTGTCATGGTACATCAGTCATTGAAGGTTGGCATGCAGGTACAGCAGGCGGTTAAGAAAGCAAATGGCATGTTGGCCTTCATAGCGAGGGGATTTGAGTACAGGGGCAGGGAGGTGTTGCTACAGTTGTACAGGGCCTTGGTGAGGCCACACCTGGAGTATTGTGTACAGTTTTGGTCTCCTAACTTGAGGAAGGACATACTTGCTATTGAGGGAGTGCAGCGAAGATTCACCAGACTGATTCCCGGGATGGTGGGACTGACCTATCAAGAAAGACTGAATCAACTAGGCTTGTATTCACTGGAGTTCAGAAGAGTGAGAGGGGACCTCATAGAAACGTTTAAAATTCTGACGGGTTTGGACAGGTTGGATGCAGGAAGAATGTTCCCAATGTTGGGGAAGTCCAGAACCAGGGGTCACAGTCTAAGGATAAGGGGTAAGCCATTTAGGACCGAGATAAGGAGAAACTTCTTCACCCAGAGAGTGGTGAACCTGTGGAATTCTCTACCACAGGAAGTAGTTGAGGCCAATTCACTAAATATATTCAAAAGGGAGTTAGATGAAGTCCTTACTACTCGGGGGATCAAGGGGTATGGCGTGAAAGCAGGAAGTGGGTACTGAAGTTTCATGTTCAGCCATGAACTCGTTGAATGGCGGTGCAGGCTAGAAGGGCTGAATGGCCTGCTCCTGCACCTATTTTCTATGTTTCTATGTTTCTATGTATTAGGGATGGGCAATATAGGAAGATAGGACCAAGAGTAGGCCATTCAGCCCCACGAGCCTGTTCTGCCATTCAATGAGATCATGGCTGATTTGTGACCTAACTCCATAAATGCAGCCTTGCCAGCATCACCCACATTAAAGAATTTTAAAAAAAAAATCACTTTGTTAGGGACTATGGGCTGTATTTGATGGACTCACCGCCCACTGCCGCTGACATTCCTCTTCGGGTTCTGCCCAGTACCACTTTGCATTTGGGCTGGAGTGGGTGGGAGCTGAGAGCCGTTGGGAACCGCCAGCTGATGTCAGTGGATGGCCGAGTGGCATAAGTGGACTCCCGCCCATTGAGCTGCCGTATTTATGTGGGCGGAAGTTGGTGGGAGTCGGCACCAGAACGGAGGTGGACCACTGCGAGGAGGCTGGTCTGTCCCCGATGGTTGGTATGATGATCCTGAAAAAAAGGTTAGTCATCTTTAAAACATTTTTTTTTCCCAGCGACTTACCTCAATTGTGTCCCCTGAAGGTCTTCCTGCGGATTTTTTTTTCTGATGATTTTAATTTTCAGTTCTTCGACCCTTCGTGGACCCAATTCCATCCTCGGCGGCACTTGGGCGGCAAGCACCTCTGCCGCCGAGAATGAGACCTCCCGCCGGCTGCCGCCCAGATTGGCGGCATACAGTGCAGATTTGCCGCCCGCTGACCTTCGAGGGACCTGGGTGATGAAAACCTCGGCGGCCATCGGCGGTCCTTTGGGCGGCATTTGGGCGGGCAGGGGCCTTCATCATATTTGGGCCCCATATAAAGGAGCAAACTTGCATGTGTATCAGATGCCATGTGAAACAACCAGGGTATGCGGCAAAGTGTATTTTATGGGGTCAGTATGTTGGTGCAACCATGTGATAGTTTACAAAGATAAACTAGTAATGTGTTCAAAAGTTCTTGTTAAGTGTGTTTAATATAAAATTTACTGAGCAGTTGTAATATGAGAATAATTATTGCGACGTCATAAAAAGTTACTTTTCCATTGCAGTGTCAAACAGCAATCATACTCTTTTATGGGTCAGATCTTGTTCGCAAAATAATGGCGTGTTCACGATGCACACCGTTATTATTGTTCGAATCAACCAGCTAGTTCAGGGGGTGAAGAGATAAGCCATGAGTTCCGAATCTCCAGAACTTGGCGGTCGATTTACGCTGCTCCACCGTCTGCTTCGCACATACGGGATCTCGCCCTTAGCCTCCCCGCTATTTTTAATAACTTGCTGGATTTGCACATTAACTGCCTATTAAACTCGCGAGAGAATGTTCTGGTAATTAAGAACATCTTTTTAACAACGCAGTAATTGTTAATGCAATGCCACTCAACGGCTCTGGTCCAGATTGGAAATAATTTTAAGTGTTCAGTCTCATTCCTGCGTGTCGTAAATTAATATTCGAGATTTAAAAAGTTTAAAATTTTTTCTTACTTTTCCGGTCTCTTTTTTCTCTCTCACTTAATCCAATCTTTCTTTCTCTCTCTTTATTTCTCTCTGTGTGCATGATTTGACTGTGCTTCACCTACCCTCTCTGTCGTTTCTCTGTTTCTTTCTCGATCCTTAAATCTCATTGCTGAACGAGATAGACTGCTGGGTTAACTATGGTCTCAGATGCCCCGTTGCCCTTGCTGTGCTGTTATCAGCTCACACTTTCAGCAAGTTATGAGGCAAGACCTAGTCGAGCTGATGGGTGCAGAAAAAAGTCTCACTAACGGCATATGCTGAAAGATGCCCCGATCCAGCAAGATTTAGCCCATTTTCACCAGCCATCAAAAAGCCTTGGGCTGGAAATTCATCACCTTTCCGCCCATTTGCCACCCATATTACCGCCCGTTTACCACGGAAAATAGTTTAGTCCTGAAATGCCACCCAAACTCGAAAGTAGCGCCCAATTACCGCCCAAATTTCACCTGCGGTAAATTCGTTAGGTCATTTACCGCCACCGGTAAACAATACCGCCCACCCATTTTTTTAATAGTTATTTTGATGAAATTCACCGTGCAACGCCGAAATACTGCCCCAAAATACCGCCGGCGGTAAATTCACCATTTTTACTGCCGGACTAAAATATCACGCAGTAAACTCGGGTTTTACCTGATTGTAACCCAGTGGTAAGGACGTCAATTAGAAAATCGGCGGATCTTGAAGGAAGGCTGTTTGAAGTTATTGAACGCTTAAAAGTTATTTGTGAATAGGATTTAAAAGGTGTTTGAAGATATTTTAGAGAATCTGAGCTCATTGTAATTAATTTAAAGGAGATTTGTGGTTATTTGAGGATACTTGAGGACATTTGAGGGCATTAAAAGGAACGGGGCCTGTAATTTCTGTGCTAATATTGCTGACTAGTTACATGCTGTGGAATGGAGCTGGTAGGTTTATTGAAGACAATTATGTACCCAATCAAAGAGTTCACAGACATATGACGTGGAGGAGGCCTTACCCCCAATGAACTTTCAGGGAGAAGCGCTCATACTTGCACCTGTACGATACACAGTGCATTAGAAGGCTGCACTTCTGAAAAAAGGTGATCAATGAGAAATTTCAGCTCATAAAGGCAGATCTGCAGCCTACCAACACCATCACAACCGCAATACCCGTCGAGGTGGAGGTGACTGCAGCATTTTCCTTCGATACATCCGGCTCCTTTCAGGCCTCAGCTGGCGACATATGCTGCATCTCTCAGCATGTCACATATCACTGAATTCGACAGGTAACTGATGCATTTTACGCATGCAGGATGGACTTTATAAACTTCCCAATGACAGGGCGGCGCAGAATGAGAAGGCTTTGGGTTTTCAAGAATTGCTAACTTTCCGAAGGCTTAGAAAAATAGACATAGAAAATAGGTACAGGAGTAGGCCATTTGGCCTTCGAGCCTGCACCACCATTCAATAAGATCATGGCTGATCATTCCCTTAGTATCCCTTTCCAGCTTTCTCTCCATACCCCTTGATCCCCTTAGCCGTAAGGGCCATATCTAACTCCCTCTTGAATATATCCAATGAACTGGCATCAACAACTCTCTGCGGCAGGGAATTCCACAGCTTAACAACTCTCTGAGTGAAGAAGTTTCTCCTCATCTCAGTCCTAAATGGCCGACCCCTTATCCTAAGACCGTGTCCCCTGGTTCTGGACTTGCCTAAAATCGGGAACATTCTACCCGCATCTCATCTGTCCTGTCCCGTCAGAATCTTATATGTTTCTATGAGATCCCCTCTCATCCTTCTAAACTCCAATGTATAAAGGCCCAGTTGATCCAGTCTCTCCTCATATGTCAATCCTGCCATCCCAGGAATTAGTCTGTTGAACCTACGCTGCACTCCCTCAACAGCAAGAACGTCCTTCCTCAGATTAGGAGACCAAAACTGAACACAATATTCCAGGTGAGGTCTCACCAAAGCCATGTACAACTGCAGTAAGACCTCGCTGGTCCTATACTCAAATCCCCTAGATATGATGGCCAACATTCCATTTGCCTTCTTCACTGCCTGCTGTACCTGTATGCCAACTTTCAATGACTGATGAACCATGACACACAGGTCTCGTTGCACCTCCCCTTTTCCTAATTTGCCGCCATTCAGATAATATTCTGTCTCCGTGTTTTTGCCCCCAAAGTGGATAACCTCAAATTTATCCACATTATACTGCATCTGCCATGCATTTGCCCACTCACCTAACCTGTCCAAGTCACCCTGCAGCCTCATAGCCTCCCCCTAACAGCTCACACCACCACCGAGTTTAGTGTCATCTGCAAACTTGGAGATATTGCACTCAATTCCTTCATCCAAATCATTGATGTATATTGTAAAAAGCTGGGGTCCCAGCACTGAGCTCTGCGGCACTCCACTAGTCACAGCCTGCCATTCTGAAAAGGACCAGTTTATCCCGACTCTCTGCTTCCTGTCTGCCAACCAGTTCTCTATCCACATCAGTATATTACCCCCAATACCATGTGCTTTGATTGTGCACACCAATCTCTTGTGTGGGACCTTGACAAAAGCCTTTTGAAAGTCCAAATACACCACATCCACTGGTTCTCCCTTGTCCACTCCCCGAGTTCTAGTCTCCCCGACCAGTGGAAACAACCTCTCTGCCTCTATCTTGTCTATCCCTTTCATGATTTTAAATGTTTCTATAAGATCACCCCTCATCCTTCTGAACTCCAACGAGTAAAGACCCAGTCTACTAAATCTATCATTATAAGATAACCTCCTCATCTCCGGAATCAGCCTAGTGAATCGTCTCTGTACCCCCTCCAAAGCTAGTATATCCTTCCTTAAGTAAGGTGACCGAAACTGCATGCAGTACTCCAGGTGGGGCCTTACCAATACCCTATACAGTTGCAGCAGGACCTCCCTACTTCCTAATTCTTATGTTCTTATGTTCTTATGTAAAAGATGTTCATGGCAAATAAGGCATGACACTAAGCTTAACTACATTAACATGTGTCAGAATTATATTTTAAGTAATGAGGGAGTGCATGATTAAAATTATTACTTGCTCTCGAGGCCAAAACTATGACACTCCATCCTTTTTGTCACTGGTTTGCTCCCCGATGGATCTGTGCCACTGAGGACTCCGCCTCAGAAATCTCCCTCCAGATCCTCAGATATATGGCAGAGGAGGGTTTCCCATGCCCACCCCTGGTCAATTCATCCCATCTAGCCTCGCCATCCAGCCTTGACTTCACAAACTAGTGCCTCTTGAGCATCCAAGGTGATTCTCTTGGCTCACCTCTTTCCCCTACCTCTCTTTCCACCTCTCCTTCTGATTGCATTAAAAATATTCAAAATATTCAAAACAAAAATTTAACAATTGTGCAACTTATCGTCGTTTCTTTACAATCTCGTCGACCTCTTTTCAACTCTCTCCTGTCTCTCTCTTTCCCTCACTCTCATTCACTGAATCGCTGCAAATAGGCCTCATGCGCATGCGCGGGTGACCCCTGACCCTGAATCACGGGAAAAATGAATCTCCGAGAAAAAGAAAATGGCGCATGCGCAGAAGGCCCATTTTCCCGGACTCCAGTTTTCCACGGCTAAGAATACTGCCACCGCTGGACACATACCGCTCCCCCCACCGCTGACCAAATTTTTACTAAACTAGCAGCTTTATTTCTTAGCGGTATTCCGGCTGTGCTAAAAATGCGATCAGCGTTTACCAGCGGAACACTGCCGAGAAATGGGCAATGGCAGTATTTCATGAATTTTCAGCCCCTTGTCTCCTTTTACCACAATCAGATTCTTTTAAACCTGAAGTGTTGTGTGTGATTTTGGTTTAAGGGCCTCCTGCATGTTTCTCATTCATTCGATGAGATAAAGTTTAATGTAAAAGTCAGTATCATTACCACAAAAACTAAAACTATACATCAATACACTAGTACTTTTCAAATTATCAAGCACTTACATAAAGATATATGAATTAAAAAAGAAACTGTAAATTAGTTGAAAAGAGCAATGAAATTCAAGTTTAAATCTGTTGGGGAAAAATATTTCCGAGACTGTATAATATATAAAGAGAGGTTTATTAAATTGGAGACAAAGCTTTGGGAGAAGTGTTAGAGACCTCTGTCTCTGAAACAGCTTCTCAATTTGGTATCTCCAGTGAGGTTCTTTTATCTTACAAATTACATCACTTTACATCACATGCTTTAGCACTAGGCCTTAAGTCTAATCATCGCATTACAAGGTTTACAAATCTTTTCATACAATTACTATCCAAGGCTGAGCTCTTGATATAAACCAGCCTCGCATTGTAACAGGGCATTATAAACAAGTGCAGGCTTTTTGGCACTGGTATAGACAAACATACCCCACTTATCTCTCCAGTCGTTCATTATCTCACTTTCCTATCTCCATAACTCAAGGCCAGCATACCTTGAAGTCTAACTGTGCTTTTTTTATATAAAACATAATGCATCAGTATTGTCCCTTACAAAATTCATTAAAGGGGAAAATAAAAACAAATGTTTGGTCCCGTATACTAATCAAGTATATGTCCAAAAATCCGCTCCAACAATATTCCCCCTTTTGGTCCTGGAGGATGTTCACGAAATCCAGATGACCACAATGATAGTAGCATGGTGTCATATATTCGTCCTTTGGGGTATGTTACTTCCCTGATGTTCCGTATGTCCACCTTGCCTGTAGCTCTAGGCTACCCTTCAAAGATAGTGGTCGGTGTCATCATCGTCTGTTTCTTCATCCTTGGTATCTTCAGGTATTTCCATCAGGTGTGCTTCTTCTTCGGCGATTACACTGACTACTGACATCAGTCGAGCCATCATAACTTTACAGCAGATATTAAAACACCCGATAATCAGACAGCAAGTAATTATTATTATAACCAGAATAATTACTCCATGCATGAGATAGGACCCCCAGGATTCCCCTAACAGCCAGTCAAACCAGCCAGATCCTCCTGCTGTCGTGGATAACTTCTTTACCTCCCTTCTTATGTGATCAGCGAGGTTGGTTATGTTTTCTGAATTATCGGGAATGTAAGTGCAACATTCAGCTCCAATTAAGGCACATGTGCCCCCACTTTGTGCTAGTATCTAATCTAGGGCCATTCGGTTCTGGAGTACCATTGTGCGTATGGCTACCATTTCAGCCGTTATGCCCTCCATTGCTTCAGCAGTGTCATTAACTATCTGTTCCAGCACCCTCTCTAGGTTACGTAATTCATCCATGGTGCATCCTATCCCGAATGGGAGCATCATGACCCCAAATAGCCTCTCTACCGTGGTAAGATCTCGTCTGAGTCGACCTGGTGTCTGTACTTCTGCTAAAGTACGTACCCGTCTGACAAAAGGGGACCACATATCTCAAATAACAGGACCCCCTCCAGTCCTGAGACAACCAGGGGTAGGCCTTATGCCCGCACACAAAATAAGTGCCATTGTATGCTGTTAGATTCGATCCCAATCTCTCTTTCAGCCCCCGTCACCACCTAATCTTAGGGTCCCAGTCCTGACTACTTGTCTGATTCTTCAAACCCTCTATTTCAAAGAACCCCTGGTTTGTTGTTTCGCTGGCTATTATGTTCCACCTGGTGAGGTTAAAGTATCCTGCTGCAAAACCTGTTTCCTCACCAGTCAGGTTTCTAGTGAAACAAATGTCAGCGGTGGGCCTTCCAACTCCTGAGGTGTTGGTCAAAACCAGGAACGGGGGTCGTACCGACCTATTGCATCCGTCAATGCATCCAAAAGGTAACCCCCCGATCTCCACGTTTCTTTATCCCCACTCTGGTTCCAAGTATCATTTACTTCCCCTGTACCATTTTGTCGCATTACCCACTCCGCTACTTCCGAAATGTTAAGGGAGATTGACCTCAAAGGGATGCCTCCTTTGTTATGTATGGGGATGTGCGAACATACCCAGCAACTGGAAAAGTTCTCATTTTGCGCATAAACATAAGACATGTACAAAAAGGTATTCACATGTAACTCTCGTTTCGGTCTAGCTAGCAGGCCGCACCTAACACGAACTATGATAATTGCACCGATCGCAATATATAGTTTCATCTTATTACACTATAATTAACAAATAGTCAAAGGCAAAATGGCCGTATGGCTTGCTTGATGAATCTCTCGCTGTCAATCTGTAAATAGACAAATAACAACAACTAATACGTGTGCTAAACGGCTGGTTCAAAAACCTTAAGCTGGGTCCGATGCTTCCATTTTCCGTTCCCTTTAACATCGATGCAGGCACAAGTGTCCCTGCTGATTATAACCTCATACGGTCCAATCCATTTTTGGGGCAAACCCTGGTTTTCCCGGGAGGACCCTTACCATAACGCGACTTCCCGCCAACGGGACTTCAGGGAGCTTTGTAAGCTCTGCTTCCGGGTTTCTTTCTTCCTGATTGTCCCTAACTAATTTACGCATCCCTTTTAATTGAGTACTTATTTCCAAAACATACCGTTTTATTTTGTCTTTTAATGGGCCTACATTGGCCCCCCCTGTTATGATGTTCTCTGGTAATTGCATCGCCCTTCCTGTCATTAGTTCATAAGGGGTTAATCCGGTTGTCCGGTTTGTCGTGGCTCTTAACTTCATCAATATAATGGGTAATACTTCTGTCCACGTTTTTCCTGATGTTTTCATGGCCTTTGCCAGGGTGTTCTTAAGGGTATGGTTCATGCGCTCTACCATCCCAGAACTCTGCGGGTGGTAGGGGATGTGGAATTTTTGTTTTATGCCCATCAGCTGGCATATTGTTTTACAATTTTTTCCGGTGAAGTGGGTGCCTTGGTCAGAATATCCTTGCCACTGTTGAGGCAGTGCAATCACGTGTGGGGAAAACTTCCACCCACCGGGTAAATTGATCTATAATCACTAGGCAATATCTTTTTCCATAGGATGGGGGCAAAGGACCTGTGAAATTAATTTGTACATGTTCCCATGGCCCCCGTGGAAGGGGCTGGTGTCCCATTTTAATTTTAATGGGCCTGCCTGGATTATATTGTGCGCACGTAACGCATTGATGGCAATATTTGGCGATATCTCTCCCCATCCCCTTCCACCACCAATCTCTTCCAAGACTCCCGGTCATGGCCTCTCGTCCTGAATGAGACAGGCCATGATGCAACTCCAATAAGGTATTCTGTATGCATTCAGGCGCCATTACCTTTTCGTTTCGTCTCCAAACGTTATCCTTCCCTTGCGTTGCGCCCTGCTTTGTCCACATACCTATTTCCTCCTCAGAAGTGTCCTGGTGTAGTTTCTCAATACTTATCTGTTGGTCTCGGGCCCCAGCGGCACTGACTGAGGCTTCCTCACACTCTTCCTGTTCTAATGCCTTCTGTACAGCTACGTCTGCAGCTTTATTCCCTGGTGACTCAGCCAATCTGGACTGGTTCGGTCCGGCTCCCTCCTGTGGGCTTTAATTTTAATAACTGCTACCTCTTTTGGTTTATTACTGACTGCTAAAAGAGTTTCTATTCTCAGCTGATGCTTTATGGGATGTCCGCTAGTTGTGATAAAACCCCTTCTCCCCCATGCTGTCATATAATCGTGTACTACCCTGAATGCATATCTACTGCCCGTATAGATATTAACTATCTTATTTTCCGATAATTCCAGTGCCCGGGTGAGGGCTACCAGTTCTGCCACTTGAGCTGACGACCCCCCATTAATTCGCCCTGATTCAACTGTCTCTAGATCCTGGTTAACTACGGCCCATCCGGTACGAGGTAGTCCCTCTACATATTTCCGTGAGCCGTCCACAAACAAGGTTTGTTCTGCGGTTTGAAGGGGGGGCGTCTTTTATTCTATCCTCTTCCATATCCTCACATACCTCTTCGCAAAAGTGGGGTTCTCCTTCACCCATCATACCTTCTGCGGGGTTGTTTCCTACATCCCTAATTATGGTTACAGCTTTGTTGGGTGTTAAGAGGACTGCTTCCCACTTTGCCCATCTCATATTAGATACGGTTCTCAGTTTTCCTGTGTTTAACATTTCTACCAATGTGTGTTTAGTGTGGAGAATGATGTTTCCAGTCATCACCACAGGCTCGCTTATTTTTACCGCCCAAGCTGCGCAATCTAGCACGGCTATACATCTGGATAACCCAGTCACCACCGGGCTTTCGGTGGTAGAGTAATAGGCTATAGGTCTCCTTTTATCCCCGTGATCTTGGGTGACCACGGCCATATAGAACCCACCTTCATTGTTACAGTGGATGTGGAAATCCTTACCCATGTCAGGCAGTCCCAATCCAGGTGCGGAGACTAGTTCTGACTTGAGTTTACTATACGCCTGTTCTTGTTCAGGGCCCCACTCTATGAGGTCTAGGGCCGGTTTCCCCACTTTCACTAATCTTTGTATTGGCTCAGCAATTTTTGCAAAATCAGGGATAAAGTTCCGGCTGTAATTAAAGAGGCCCAGTACCTTCCTCACCCCCCTTACTGTTACTGGTCTAGGCATGTCCTTGACAGCCTTTTTCCTATCCGAGGGCATTTCTTTCAGCCCCTTTGAGAGGCAGTCCCTAGGTACAGGACCTGGGATTTCACGACCTGGGCCTTTTTGGGGTTAACCTTAAGGCCAGCCGTTTCCAGAGCCCTTAATACTAAGTATAGGGTTGCCTGATGTCCTTCCTTGGTTTCTGAGGCTATTAATATGTCGTCGACATATTGTAAAATACTATTTCCTGCCGGTACCTCTATTTGTTTTAGTATATCATTCATGACTCGATGGAATATGGCAGGACTATTATGGAATTCTTGTGGTAATCGGGTCCAAGTATATTGTTTATCCTCCACCGTGAAGGCAAATTTTTCTTGTGATTCTGGGTTGAGCGGAAGGGCCCAAAAACCATTGGCTATATCCAGGACTGTAAAGATCTTATGTTCAGGGAATAATCCATTAATAATTGTGGAGGGGCTGACCACTATCAGGTATAATTTGGGGGTGACCTTGTTAAGGGCAGTGTAGTCGATGGTGAGTCTATAACTCCCATCTGGTTTCCCTACCGGCGGGGAGTTAGTGGTACTAACTGTTTCTTTTAAGATACCCTTTTCCACTAGCCCTTTTACTATTTCTACAACCGCTGTTCTAGCTTCAGATCTTATAGGGTATTGTCTGTGTGGTTTATGAGGTGGTTCAGGGACTTTAATAGGATCCATCTTCGCCTTTCCAGTATCCAATTTTGTCTGTGCCCAGGCCCCGGGCACAGAGGCACATATGCCTCCATACCCTCCAGTCCCGATAAGCCAGTCAGTTTTTGTGGCTGTAGCTACACCAATACTTTCCACATGGTGGGCTATCTGTCCTAAATCTCCCTTACTGCCATCCGCCTTTGGCCATGTCAGTTTCTCCTTGCCGCAATCAATCAGGGCCTTAAATTCCCTCATTACATCATTCCCCAATATTGTTCCCTCACGATTCTTGCATACGTAAAATCTCATGGGTATATATAAGTTATCAATTTCCACCAATTGGGTGGTGCTCAGGTAGGCCAGTGTGGGCCGTCCATCTATTCCGTTTATCAGAGCCTTCTTGTCGGTGACGGGAAGGGGCATATTGTTAATGGATATTGAGGCTCCCGTGTCCACTAGCATCTCACACTGTCGGCCTCCTACTGTAAGGGGATTTCACAGGGTTGTTGTGCCTTGGGTGTCTCTCTCTGGGCTTCTGCCCTCACAGCTTATGCCTGGCCTGTGAGGTACCCTGAGTGCTGCAAGAGCACCCCTGGAGAGACTGTGTCCACAGCTTATGAAGGGGGTTTTGAGAATCATGCGTCCCCACAGCTTATGCCTAGCCTGTGAGGCACCTGTGAGTGTCAAACACTCCTAACCCCTTCTTCCCTAGCCTGTGACACACAGTTGAGCGTTTTCGAGGCGCTCCTAGCTTCCCTTACACGGTTGTGACATAAGACTCACGATCAGGAGATGTAATACAATAGAACTGAGACAAGGTGATTCCAAGAGGAACTTTAGACTTCCAATTTATTTGACAAGGTGTAACTCAACAAACAGCAATACACCAACAAAACAATCCCCCTAAATCCCACTAAAACGGACCCAATGAAAATCTTTACACCAGTTTAGCAGTACAATGCCCAACCTCCCACCTTTCCTGGCCTAACTAAGTTGGGAGTTCTGGGGACCAGAGGTTATACTCACTACTGTGCCTTCCGCAGTCTGGTGGTTTGTTTCTTCTATCGTCGGTGTCTTCGGACACTGGTTTTCCTTCAGTGTCGAGAGGCTTGTGGTTGTGGTTGTTGGATAACGAGAGCAGGGAAAATCATCACTTCTTTCTTCAGAAACCCTTTTTTTATAGCCAGATTATCCAGTCCGCCTCTCCTGCTGAAGTCGATTCTTCTCATTGGTGGACTTTTGATTTTTTTAAATGCAGCAGTTTTAGGTTTTTAGGTTTTTTTCCACTGATCTTAACCTACTCAAGGTTTGAGTGGGTGTTGATTGCATTGGCCTCCTGTAGCCATTGTGCTAGTCTAGCCTGAGCCAGATATTTCTATGCCTGATGAAAAAGGTGTTGGAATATGTATGTGGCATTGTTTAAATGCTAATGTTTTCAAGGGGCAAGTTTCGAGGGTATACAGTTCCCAGACAATTTGATTAGTTCCAATGTCCAAACTGGCCCTTTTGATATTGACTCCACCCCTTTTCTTGCAGACCCAACATACATCTTTTAAAAAATCCCAAATTCAAGTAAAGTTCATAGTTTCTTCCATGTGCACGTTAGGATTTCAAACTTTCTGGTAGATAGTTCCAAATTAAATTCCCTTTCCTATGAGTCCAAACACTGGGGTGGGGGGGGTCTCCATGAATGCATCCCCTTTTATCCCCTGCAGGCCTTGTCTGCTCTTTTAAAATTCATTTGTGTCCCAAAGTTTTCCTTCCATCGGTTTCAATTCACAGCCCAGACTGATCCCACAGCCCTTTTCCTTCTGGGTAAAATGAGGGGGTTTTCGTCCTCCCCTACACTACGAGTGCAGACACATATATCCTTTCCTCCTTTTTACTTTGTACAGGGGCCGCCGGACATCACCGGGTGGCTTTGTACCCCTGCCACTTCTGGTATTCCTATTCTGACAGTGTCCTTGCCTTATTAGGATAGCCATTTTTACCATAGCATGTTGCTTCCAGGTGCCCTTTCTTACCACAATACGTACATTGCTTTTCACTGCCTTTCCCTTTGCATTCCCTGGCAAAATGGCCCGGTTTTCCACAATTATGGCAAGTCCCCCTTTTCTGCCCTCCTCCTGTTCCCATGGCAGAGACCTTTTCCTGTTTTATCTTTTTCTTTTCTAAACTGCTAAAGCTTACTGTTTTAGCCTTTTTCAAAAGTCCCTTTTACACCTTCACAAATAGCTTACCACTCGCCCAGGAGTTTGACCTGATCCCTGAAGGTATTTCTAAATTTAAAACTCTTTTTTTTTACTGAGCTAGAAGCGTTCGTGTCAAGGTTTTAAACAAAGGAAAATGGGAGCGTTTTAAAAGGCATTCTTTATCTCATTCCTGGACTAAATTTATGTCTTTCAACCCAATTGCATGTTTTCTTTCGACAAGTCAGTGAGCGTGTCAAATAATTTTTTTTTTTATTACCGGGACCATGTATTTTTTTTATCTTTTACTCAACAAACCTATCCTTTGTGCATTTCCTAGCTCCGTAACTTATCATCCGAATATATCTACACCTTCGTTTCTAACTTAAAATGTAATACCATAAGGTTCACAGTTTCTTAAACTTCCCACATACAAGACAACACTACGAAGGGTTAAAAAAAATTTCACTCTGTTTGGAAAAAGTGGGTGGAGCTAAAACAGGCAGGCAACTCCACACCTTCCCAAACAGGCTTTCATTCATTCCGCAGTCAAAATCACTCAAGTACTCTCTTCATTCAAAATAGACACTCACAAAAGTCTCTCTTCATTCAACAAAGCTTATGTCTGGATCCATATGTCACTTAAGATAGTCACTATCAGCTTTTTTATGGCATTACGTAATTACGCAAGTTACAATTAATGATAGGAATTAATTAATGACCCGGGCAGCCCGTGTTTTACATTCCCTTCCTTACCTTCCATGTTCGCCAGTCTCGAACGTTTCCCTTTGTTTCTGTAATACTCACGGCCACGACTACTCTGTGGAGACCCTTTGTCTTCGCAACAAAGCTAGCGTGTTTCCTTACCACCGGAGTTTCAGCTCTAGGTTGGATCGATCAGTTCCCTTCCGCACCGACCTTATTTACTAAAGGGACAACTCAAACTGGTTAGTCAGCCTCTTCCCGCTATCTACTTACTCATATCTTATACACTATCCCGTCGTGCCCCTACACCTCTCTTTTCAGTCTCTAACACCAGATTCCAGATACTGTCTTAAGTGATCACGTCTGATCGGACAGTATCCTGTTCGTGACGCCATTTTGTAGGGGAAAAATATTTCCGAGACTGTATAATATATAAAGAGAGGTTTATTAAATCGGAGACAAAGCTTTGGGAGAAGTGTTAGAGACCCCTGTCTCTGAACCAGCTTCTCAATTTGGTATCACCAGTGAGGTTCTTTTATCTTACAAATTACGTCACTTTGCATCACATGCTTTAGCACTAGTCCTTAAGTCTAATCATCGCATTGCAAGGTTTACAAATCTTTTCATACAATTACTATCCAAGGCTGAGCTCTTGATATAAACCAGCCTCGCATTGTGACAGGGCATTATAAACAAGTGCAGGCTTTTTGGCACCGGTATAGACAAACACACCCTCACTTATCTCTCCAGTCGTTCATTATCTCACTTTCCTATCTCCATAACTCAAGGCCAGCATACCTTGAAGTCTAACTGTGTTTTTTTTATATAAAGCATAATGCATCAGTATTGTCCCTTACAAAATTCATTAAAGGGGAAAATAAAAACAAATGTTTGGTCCCGTATACTAGTCAAGTATATGTCCAAAAATCCACTCCAACAAATCTATCAAGCGTTCTTTGAGCATTAAGACCAATGGCTCATTAAATGGTCATATATTTGTTAAATGAAATTCAGATAAGTGGATTATTCAGTTTACTATCCTAGAATAAAATGCATCAAACTCACTATTGCATTTTTTTTTTAGCAGGAGCCCTTTAAAGACTTTAGAAGAATACATGTTTACACTTAAATATTTCAAGAATATCTGTAAATTAAGCATGTATAAGATCATTTTAAACCATGTGTGACCAGAGCGGGTCAGAGGCTCCCTATTCTGTGGCAAGTATTTCAGCTGTTCACTCCCAAAGCCTTTCCACCATCTACAAGGCATGTCAGGAGTGTGGTGGAATACTCTTCACTTGCCCGGATGAGTGCAGCTCCAACCACACTCAAGAAGCTTGACACCGTCCAAAACAATGCAGCCCGGTTGATTAGCACCCCATCCACAACCTTAAACGTTCAGTCCCTCCACTACCGGCTCACTGTGTCTGCAGTGTGTACCATGTTTAAGATGCACTGCAGCAACTCGCCAAGACTTCTTCGGCAGCACCTCCCAAACTAGCAGACTCTACCACGTGGAAGGACAAGGGCAGCAGCCGCATGGAAGCACCATCACCTGCAAGTTCCCCTCCAAGTTGCACAGCATCCTGGCTTGGAAATATCTCACCATTCCTTCATCGTCGCTCCGTCAAAATCCTGCAACTCCCTCTCTAACTGCACTATGGGAGTACCTTCACTACAAGGACTGCAACGGTTCAAGAAGACGGCTCACCAGCACCCTCTCAAGGGCAATTAGGGATGGGTAATGAATACTGGACTTGCCAGCGATGCCCACATCCCAGGAACAAATAATAAAAAAACACGTGATCTCACTTATCTATCAGCCACCACAATCACACGGAATCCAGCAACAGACTCAGCCTACTAATAGGCAACAAAATGTAAATTTGTTCAGATCGTCCCTTAAGTTAAAAGTCGTAAAAGCTGATTGTACAATGACAATTAGATTTGGGAATGAATGCCATTGCCTTAATTGCTATTTTCATGTGGAATTTACTTTAAAGACACATTTGCTGTCTTCCAAAAGATTTTAATCAAGGTTCACTTGACAACATTTGAGATTAGAAAAGAGAGAATAGTTATTTGCACATGATTAAAAAAGATAGCCAGCTCAGTTTGTAGCATTCTAAATTTAACAATGAATTATTAAGAACATAAATACATCAGAAATCGGAGTAGGATTAGACGATTTGGCCCCTTGAGCCTGCTCCGTTATTGAATAAGATCATGGCTAACCTGATCATGGACTCAGCTCCACTTCCCCGCCCGCTCGTCATAACCCTTTACACACTTATCGATCAAAAACCCATCTATCTCCGCCTTAAATATATTCAATGACCCAAACTACACAGCTCTCCGGGGCAGAGAATTCCATAGATTTACAAACCTCTGAGAGAAGAAATTCCTCCTCATCTCAGTTTTAAATGGGCCCCTTACTCTCAGACTATGTCCCCTAGTTTTAGTATCCCCTATGAGTGGAAATATCCTTTCTGCATCCACCTTGTTGATCCCTCTCATTAACATATGTTTCGATATGATCACCTCTCATTCTTTTGAACTCCAATGAGTGTAGGCCCAACCTACTCAACCTATCTCCATAAGTCAACTCCTTCATCTCTGGAATCAACCTAGTGAACCTTCTTTGAACAGCCTCCAATGCAAGTATATCCTTCCTTAAAACTGGATGCAGTACTCCAGGTGTAGCCTCGCCAATATCCTGTACAGTTTTAGCAGGATTTCTCCGGTTTTATACTCGATCCGCTTTGCAATAAAGCACAACATTGCATTTACCTTCCTGATTACTTGCTGTATCTGCATACTAACTTTTTATGTTTAATGCACAAGGACCCCCAGATCTCTCTGTACTACAGTAATTTGTAATTTTTCTCCATTTAAATTGTAATTTGCGCTGAATTCGCGGCCCCTACAGGCGTGTACGAGGTGCAAATGTGCCTGTAGGGGCCATGCAAATTGTGGGCTTCGGCATGCCCAAAATACTAAACCCGGAACTTGTGATCTGTCAAGAACCCTGATATAGATAGGCTACGTGAGTGGGCAAAAGTTTAGCAGATAGAGTATAATGTGGGAAAAGGTGAGGTTATCCACTTTGGTAGGAAAAATAAAAAACTATTTATTATTGAAATGGGGAGAGATTACAAAATGTGGTGGTACAGAGGGATCGAGGGGTGCTTGTACATGAAGCACAAAAGGTTAGCATGCAGGTACCACAAGTAATTAGGAAGGCAAATGGAATAAGAACATAAGAACATAAGAAATAGGAACAGGAATAGACCATACGGCCCCTCGAGCCTGCTCCGCCATTCAATAAGATCATGGCTGATCTGATCATGGACTCAGCTCCACTGTCCTGTCCACTCCCCATAACCCCTTATTCCCTTATCGTTCAAGAAACTGTCTATTTCTGTCTTAAATTTATTCAATGTCCCAGCTTCCACAGCTCTCTGAGTCAGTGAATTCCACAGATTTACAACCCTCTGAGAGAATTTTCTCCTCTGTTTTAAATGGGCGTCCCCTTATTCTAAGATCATGCCCTCTAGTTCTAGTCTCCCCTATCAGTGGAAACATCCTCTCTGCATCCACCTTGTCAAGCCCCCTTATAATCTCATACGTTTCGATAAGATCACCTCTCATTCTTCTGAATTTCAATGAGTATTGGCCCTTCCTACTCAACCTTTCCTCACAAGTCAATCCCCTCATCTCTGGAATCAACCTATTGAACCTTCTCTGAACTGCCTCCAAAGCAAGTATATCCTTTCGTAAATATGGAAAACAAAACTGCACGCAGTATTCCAGGTGTGGCCTCATCAATACCTTGTATAGTTGTAGCAAAACTTCCGTGCTTTTATACTCCATCCCCTTTGCAATAAAGGCAAAGACAAAAGGATAGTATGCAGATACAGCAAGTGATCAGGAAGGCCAATGGTATCTTGAAAAATAGAAACATCGAAAATAGTTGCAGGAGCAGACCATTCGGCCCTTCGAGCCTTACCACCATTCAATATGATCATGGCTGATCATGCAACTTCAGTACCGCACACCTGCCTTCTCTCCATACCCCCAATCCCTTTAGCCGTAAGGGCCACATCTAACTCCCGTTTGAATATATCCAACGAACTGGACTCAACAACTTTCTGTGGTAGAGAATTCCACAGGTTCACAATTCTCTGGGTGAAGAAGTTTCTCCTCATCTCGGTCCTATTTGGCTTACCCCTTATCCTTAGACTGTGATTCCTGGTTCTGGACTTCCCCAACATTGGGAACAGTCTTCCTGCATCTAACCTGTCCAATCCCATCAGAATTTTATATTTTCTATAAGATCTTTTCTCATTCTTCTAAATTCCAGTGAATATAAGCCTAGTCGATCCAGACTTCTTCATATGTCAGTCCTGCCATCCCGGGAATCAGTCTGGTGAACCTTCACTGCACTTCCTCAATAGCAAGAATGTCCTTCCTCAGATTAGGAGACCAAAACTGCACACAATACTCAAGGTGTGGTCTCACCAATGCCCTGTACAACTGCAGTAAGAACTCCCTGCTCCTATACTCAAATCCTCTCATTATGAAGGCCAACATGCCATTTGCTTTCTTAACTGCCTGCTGTAACTGCATGCCTACTTTCAATGACTGATGTACCATGACATCTAGGTCTCGTTGCACCTCCCCTTTTAATGATCTGTCACCATTCAGATAATAATTTGCCTTCCTGTTTTTGCCACCACAGTGGATAACCTCACATTTATCCATATTATACTGTATTTGCCCACTCACCTAACCTGTCCAAGTCACTCTGCATCCTCCTCACAGCTCACACTGCCACCCAGCTTAGTGTCACCTGCAAACTTGGAGGTATTACATTCAATTTCTTCATCTAAATCATTGATGTATATTGTAAATAGCTGGGATCCCAGCACTGAGCCCTGTGGTACGCCACTAGTCACTGCCTGCCATTCTGAAAAGGACCCGTTTATTCCTACTCTTTGCTTCCTGTCTGCCAACCAGTTCTCTATCCACGTCAATACTTTACCCCCAATACCATGTGCTTTAATTTTGCACACTAATCCCTTGTGTGGGACCTTGTCAAAAGCCTTTTGAATGTCCAAATACACCACATCCACTGGTTCTCCCTTGTCCACTCTTCTAGTTACATCCTCAAAAAATTCTAGAAGATTTGTCATGCATGATTTCCCTTTCACAAATCCATCCAGATGGTTGAGGAGGATTCTTACGATGACTTTCCCAGTGGCCGACAGCAGGGCGATTCCTCTATACTTCCCGCAGTCGGACTTCCCCTTTTTTGAAGATGGTCACGATTATGGCATCTCTGAGATCTCCCTGCATGCTCTCTTCCTTCCAGATAAAAGAGATGAGGTCATATATTCGTGCCATTAGTGCTTCTCTGCCATACATTAGTGTCTCAGTGGGGATTCCATCTGCTCCTGATGCCCTTGTTGTTCTTGAGCTGACGATGGCCTTTTCTACCTTGTGCACGGTTGGGGTTTAGCTGAGATGGTGATGGATAGCATGCTGCGGGATGGAGTCGAGGACACTTGTGTCGAAGGCAGAGTCTCAGTTAAGGAGATCTTCAAAATGCTCCTTCCAGAGGGCACTGACTGTGTCTAAATGATTACAGACTGGAGAAATTCGAGTTGTTCTCCTTAGAGAAGGCTCAGAGGAGATTTGGTAGTGTTCAAAAATCATGAAGGGTTTAGATAGAGTAAATAAAGAGAAGTTGTTTCCAGTAACTGAAAGTTCGATAAGTAGAGGGCACACATTTATGTTGATTGGCAAAAGAACCAGAGGAGATATGATGAAAAACCTTCTTACACAAGGAGTGGTTAGGATTTGGAATGCACTACTTGATAGGCTGGTTTATACAGATTCAATAGGAACATAGGAACATAGAATATGATCCTCTAAAGGTGCTCACAGGGTGACGGGCGTACAATCAATGGCAGACTGAACCTTGGGGAATTCATGCAAAACCTACAGCCCTCTCATTTTGTGCCTCCTTGGTCATCGGGAATTTTATAAAGTCCACCCTGCGTGCGAACTTTGCAGTAATCACCTAGCAAATGCAGCTATGTGTAGCGAACTGTGAGATGTAGCAGATGTCCCCTGCTGATGCCTGAAAGGAGCCAGAGGCATTGAGGGCAAGTATCGCAGTCACCTTCACCTCGACGGGCAGTGCAGTCCTGTTCCCACTGGTAGGCTGTAGTTCTGCCTTTATCAGCTGGCATATCTCTGTGACCACCTCTTTTCGGAAGCGCAGCCTTTGATCGCACAGTGCATCAGACAGCTGCAGGTATGAGTGCTGTTCCCCGTAAACACATGGGGGGGTAAGGCCTCCTCCCCAAACGTCTGCGAGCTCTTCGATTAGGCTCAAAATGCTCTTGAATAAAGCTTCTTCCAGCTTGATGCTGCATCGAAAAAGCAGCCAGGAATAATAGTAGAGATATTTTAGCCCCCATTCTTTTAAACGTCATTAAATATCCTTAAAAACAAACTATGAACTCACACAAAGCTCACTGTCTTCCCTCCAAATCCTTTTATGCAATGAACTTCTGCTCCATTTTTCAAGATGGCGCCGTTAGCACCGAGTGCCCCCTGGATCCGACCTGTTAAGACTTGATTTTTTTCGGGCGTGTTTTTGGGCCGGCCATAAAAATGCCGATATCGGCAAATTTTCTGCCGCTGGCGATAGCGCAGCGTTGCACGCTGATTGACGTCATAAAACAGCAAAAAAAATGGGCCGGTGATAATTTTTAGCATCGGTGCAACAGCACGGCCGAATTTTCCAATCAGGTGCTAAATTTTCTGCGACTCGTTTAGCGGCAAAAAAAAAACTTTTTCAGCTTCACCACGGCGCTAAATGGGCACAAACCTGCTGAATTTCTGGCCCCATGAAGAGAATAAGAAACTACTTGTAGATCAATTAGTCTGTCAGTAGTGGGGAAAATGTCTAGGATTATGTTACAAGACACATGGGCTAGAAATTCAGGTGCGCCCATTTTTGGGAGTGCGAGGAATTCAGCGGTAATCACTGCACCTGAATGGTGAAGCCTGAGGCACCCTCTGCCAATACTGGGCCTCGGGCTTCACTTCCATCAAGCCCGCAAGGCGCAAATAGCCCGCTGGTGAAGATCGGGTCACAGCAGCCCTTAGGAAAGTGAGGATCAGGGAAGGAGATCGGTGACTGGTGGGAGTGGGTGGGAGAAATGGGGAGAGAGGAATCCAAAGAATGGAGGAGGGAGAGAGATCAGAGGATGGAGAGAGAGATCAAAGGCCAGGGAGAGAGATTGGAGCCTAGGGAGGGACAGGGATTGGAGGCCAGGGAGCGAGATCAGAACCTGGGGAGGGAAAAAGATTGAAGGCCAAGGAGAGAGATTGGAACCTGGGGAGGGAGAAAGATTGAAGGCCAAGGAGAGAGATTGGAACCTGGGGAGGGAGAAAGATTGAAGGCCAAGGAGAGAGATTGGAGCCTGGGGAGGGAGAGAGATTGGAGGCCGAGGAGAGAGATCGGAACCTGGGCAGGGATATGGATTGGAGGTAGGGAGAAGCGTGATCAGAGGGCAGTGAGGGGAGAGAGATAGGAGTTATGGGTAGGAAATAGTTGGTAATGGAAGGGGATGGGTGGGGGGGGGGAAGAGAGATTGGAGGCTGTGGGAGGGAGAGGGATCAGAGGCAGTGGAGGGAGAATGGAGGGTGTGGTGGGAGGGTGATCTGAGGCTGTGGAAGGAGAGAGATCAGAGGGTGGGGAGGGAGAGAGAATGGAGGTAGAGGCAGGGATGAGCGGTGGCAATTGGGGGAGTGGCATGGGGTGAGTGTCAGTTCATGTTCTTTAAATGTAGAGTCACGAGAAGCACACCTGCTCCTCCTGATTCCACACTAATGTATTTCTAAAGCTTACTACCTTGTTGGTGACAGGCATAGCCAGGGTTGCCTGCCTGTGGCGAAACAAATCTTGCAGTGGGGGCCTCAAACAGGCATTAGGCACTTTTTATTTACACAAGGAGCAATCAACATGGGTTTAGAAGCATAGATCACATCTTCACGGTCATTATTAAGTTAATTGTTCAGAGCTATCCAGCAGATATAATTTATTGGATTTTCAGAGGATGTTTAATGAGCTTTCTGTATCTGAGACTTAAAAAGAGTAAGAGCAGTTAAATTCATATGTGCTGCACGGATTGAAAACTAGCATGTGACTAGGAAGCAAGTCGTGATGATAAATGAGAAAAGCATTCTCGAGGCAATTCACCAGGAGTCTGTTCTGCTCTACTCCTCACACTGTTCATAAATAGCACAATACTTTAAATATGAAATGTGCTGGTGAAGTGGCCATGTGACTCATGTAGAGCATATTGAAAACATTTAATGAGATTGACATTAAACATGTGGATAAACTGAGTGATGCTCATTGCTTCATACCTGTTGGAACAGTGGGCAGGGAGCTTGCTGTAAAAATAACAAAGCACACCCGAATTAATGCACAATGCGGCCAGCAAATTCAGAGGATTAAAGGAAACATCGGGAATTGCGAGTCTCCAGAACCTGCTGATCAATCTCTGCCATTTGCTTTACACGAACGACTTTTCGCCCTTAGCCTCCATTTTTCTTTTCAGAACTTGCTCAGTAATTGGCAATTAAACTCGCCGTAGAAAGTTAGGGCTGCAACGTAACAGCATAAATACTGTTTAAATGACATGGTAAATGTGAGGCTCAGAAAGGGAATCATTCAAACTGTTCAGTCTCATTCGTGCTTTTGTCAACTGTTGATAAAGATTTTAAAAATATCAACGGTAAAATTTTACTTTTTTCCTTTCTGTTTCTCTTTTCTCTCTCTTAATCTGTGATATATTCACAGAGCACAGCACATACAGCTTTCTTTACCTGATTTCACTCTAAATCACCCTCCTTCTCCATCGTTCCTCCGTCTCTTAATTCTCAATTGTTAAGGAGCGACATTCAATAAGGTACCACATAAAAGGTTACTGCGCAAGATAAGAGTTTACGGAGCTGGGGGTAATATATTAGCACGGATAGAGGATTGGCTAACTAACAGAAAACAGAGAGGCAGGATAAATGGGTCATTTTCAGCTTGGAAAACTGTAATTAGCTGGGTGCCGCAGGGATCAGTGCTGGGTCCTCAACTATTTACAATCTATATTAATGACTTGGATAAAGGGACAAAGTGTAATGTAGCCAAATTTGCTGATGATACAGATAGGAAAGCAATTTATGAGAAGGACACAAAGAGTCTGCAAAGGTATATAGATAGATTAAGTAAGTGAGCAAAAATTTGGCTGATGGCGTATAATGTGAGAAAATGTGAGGTTATCCACTTTGGTAGGAAGAATAGAAAAACAGAACATTATTTAAATGGAGAGAGACTACAGAATGCTGCTGTACAGAAGGATCTGGGGGCCCTTGTACATTAAACACAAAAAGTTAGCATGCAGGTACAGCAAGTAATTAGGAAGGCAAATGGAATGTTGGCCTTTATTGCAAGGGGGATAGAGTATAAAAGCAGGAAAGTCTTGCTACAACTGTACAGTGTATTGGTGAGGCCACACCTATAATACTGCTTACAGTTTGGTCTCCTAAGTTAAGGAGGGATATACTTGCATTGAAGGCAGTTCAGAGAAGGTCACGAGGTTAATTCTTGAGATAAAAGGGTTGTCTTATGAGGAAAGGTTGAGCCTATGCTCATTGGAGTTTAGAAGAATGAGAGGAGACCTTATTAAAATATATAAGATTCTGGGGGGGCTTGACAGGATAGATGTAGAGAGGATGATTCCCCTCGTTGGGGAATCTAGAACTAGGGGGCATAGTTTCAGAATAAGGGTTCGCCATTTAAAACGGGGATGTGGAGGAATTTCTTCTCTCAGAGAGTCGTGAATCTTTAGAATTCTCTGCCCCAGAGAGCTGTGGAGGCTGAGCCATTGAATATATTCAAAGCTGAGATAAACAGATTCATGAACTACAGGGGAGTGAAGGGTTATGGGGAACAGGCAGGAAAGTGGAGTTGAGGCCAAGATCAGATCAGCCATGATCTTATTAAATGGCGGAGCAGGCTCGAGGGGCCAAACGGCCTATGACTGCTCCTATTTCTGATGTTCTTATGTTGGCCCCACCATGAGCTGAGGTCCCAGATGCTCCAGTGCCCTCACCTCGCCATTATCAGCTCGCACTTCCAGGAAGTTACAGCACAAAGAATTTTCAAGCTGAAGGTTGCAGGAAAAAGTCTTAACTAATGGCATACACCCTGAGGTGCCCCACTGTAGCAAGATTTGGCCCATATAGTTTCACACGTAAAGTATGTGATTCCTATTGTACACACTAGAGGGTAATCTTCACCGTCATCATTTGGGCACTAAACAGGAAGAGCAGGTCACATGCCCGCTGTAAGACCTGCTTGAAATCCATTTGGTTTGCTTTGCCACTAAGTGGTGAAGATGAAAATTATCCCCCAGGAATGTTCTTCTCTCCTTCAGCATACACATCACTCACATTATACACTGTTTCCCATCCGATGACTCCCATCCGATGACTCCCATCCGATGACTCCCATCCGATGTCTCCCATCCAATGACTCCCATTCAGTGACTCTCATCCAATGACTCCCATCTGATGACTCCCATCTGATGATCCCATCCAGTGACTCCCATCCGATATCTCCTATCCAGTGACTCCCATCTGATGACTCCCATCTGATGACTCTCATCCAATGACTCCCATTCAATGTCTCCCATCCAATGATTTCCATCCTATGATCCGCATCCGATGATTCCCATCCAATGTCTCCCATCCAATGACTCCCATCTGATGACTCCCATCTGATGATCCCCATCCAGTGACTCCCATCCGATGTCTCCCATCCAATAACTCACATCCAATGTCTCCCATCCAATGTCTCCCATCCAATGATTTCCATCCTATGATCCCCATCCGATGATTACCATCCAATGATTCCCATCTGATGATCCCCATCCAATGACTCCCATCCAATGACTCCCATCCGATGTCTCCCTTCTGTATCCCCAGAGCCAGGACATTCACATAGCCTACTTATACCAGTGTAAGTGTTTTAAAACATACAAAAACATATAAAAATAAAATTTTAAAAACACATTTTATTGTTAAAAACCCTGCCCACTAAGGTAAGTTTATTTTTAACCCTAATTACCAAACTTTTTTAAAAATCGGAAAAAAAATTAGCTTAAATCCATGTAAACCATTAGTTTAAAAAAAGATTTAAGAGCATTCTATGGGATATTGTCAAAAGTTATGAGTAACAATCAGCATAGTTTTAGAAGCAATGATATTATTTGAGGGATCAATTAAACTAGTGAATGAGGGCTATTTAGATTTGTGAAAACCATTTGTTAAAGTTCCAAATGTGAGATTTTATTATGTGAGGTGTGTTTTTTATTTTTTAATTATGTGTTTAGCGTTTAGTTTTTGTTCTCATTAATAGCAATGAGAACTCATAGATACGGAGTTCTCATTGCTATTAATGAGAAAGCTGTGGAATACTATACCTGATTGGCTGCTCAGTCACACGTGACTGCACCTTCTGCATGGAAACCTGGAGGATGGGAGCGAGCTCCGCAGCACGGGAAGAGAAGTCCTCCCCACCGGAATCCCAGGTGCCTCCGGGATCATCATTCGTAAAAATTCTCCGGTCGGAAGCATTTGTCCAAAAGAAGCCTCCGACCAGAATTTCAGGGCCATTGGCCCCAAGTTTCCCCAACCCCTTTTTCCAGCGCACTTACCCGTGATGTGCCAACTTTCTACATCAAAAACGGCGCCGAAAATGTAGCTGCTGATTCTCCCCACTCCGTGGACCGTCCTAGGATCTGGCGTGACGTGGAAATCACAGTGGGGGGTGGAGCTACAGCCCTGTGCCGAAAACAGTGCCGGCAGCTGTGCGCATGTGCAGTGGAGTCTGCGTGCATGCGCAGTAGCTCCTTGCCCTCCAAGCGCACCTCAATGCTCGCCACCCCTATCCCAGGCTGAGTGGCCTGCCGCATAGGCCAGCCGCTGCCTTCCCGCCCTCTGAAGATCGTGGAGCTGATCTTGGAACAGCACAAGACGGTGAACCTGCCCCTCACTGACAGCGCAGGGCACCGTCACTTTACCCACACACGCCGCTTCGGCCCTCTGCTCCTTCTTGGCCTTCATAAAGGCTGGAGACAGGAATATAGCAAAATGGGAGGGAACCCGAGCCCCAGCTCGCTGTACAGACACTCGGTCCACTTCATCCTTGATGTGCTCGATGCTGTCGCTGAGCTGCCGGAGTCTGGCCGTCTGTTCCAGGAGTTGAGCCGCTGGACTGCCTCTTCTCTCTGTGGGTGCAGAACCTGGAGCTCGGTGCGAGATGTCCACCACTCTGACCCGAGCACTGATCTGCTGCAGGTTCTCCAGTAACTGGCTGGTCTTCCTGCTCAGAGCCTCGATCTCCACGTCCTCCGCCTTCCCCTCCTTGGTCACCGACAGTTTCGGAATGTGGATCGGGGAGGAGAGCCGGCAACTCGGTCCGTATCCGGGCAGTCTTTAGCTGGTTGTTCTCATTCTTGAGTTGTTTGACAGAGAGTCGGAGTGCCTCGATGTGCCGCAGCAGTAACGACACTGGGCCTGAACCCGATGAAACCTGCACTGCCTCAAAGATTTCTCCTGCTGCTTGTTGCGAGCCTGCTGCCCCTAGTCCTGGC
Source organism: Pristiophorus japonicus (assembly GCF_044704955.1). Taxonomy (NCBI): domain Eukaryota; kingdom Metazoa; phylum Chordata; class Chondrichthyes; family Pristiophoridae; genus Pristiophorus; species Pristiophorus japonicus. The sequence goes on from NC_091977.1 coordinate 29,732,951, forward strand.
TGAAGGGCTTGCCGGTGCATGCCGCAGTCAGCGAGGTAGGACTTTTTATTTTGTAGTAATTGATTTATTTTTCATTTATTATTGATGATGGTTTTTATGCTTCTTTAATGTTGTTGTAAAGGTGTTTAATGCTTTGCAATATCCTCTCACTTCACTTGCCCCCCCATCTCTGGCTACCTGCACTGATTTCTTAATTCACCACAAGGTTTTTCTGAGCGGACACAAGTGGACTCATATGCTGGCCTAAGTTAGTTTGCAGTAACTTTTAGGTGACTAAACTGGCTTAAATGGCCAAAACAGGCATAAGTGGCTGGTAATGCCCCCTTTTGAAAACAAAAACTAAGCTAAAAAAAACCTAACTAACTAACTGGAACAAATTAAATGGGAGAATTACGATTTTTAAATTACTCCAAAAAAATCTAGTTGCTCCAAAAAAAACGGAGCAACTCCTGGGGAAACTTGGGCTCATTATTTCAGTTTATATGGCAATTCCAGCAGCCTATTGCATCACTTCAGATTAAGTAGACAAGCAAATGTGTCTGGCTTCTGTAATTTACGTTGATTCACATCAGCGAAAGGAAAAGGGAACCATCCCCATATTCCATGATTCACTTAGTGGCCAAAAACCTAGCAATCTCAGGCTTGAATATACTCATTGTCTGAGCATCCACAGCCTTCTGGGGCAGAGAATTCCAAAGATTCACAATGTTTGTGTTATGTATTGTCTATGTACATTAAATGTATAGTTACAATGGTGCGCCACAAGGGGCACTGTGGTGGGAGACCCGAAAGTACCTGCGAGACAGAGTATAAAAGGCTGACTACCACACCTGAAGGGCACTCTGGAGTTACACACTAAAGGACCAAGGTCACAGCAGTTACTACAACACCAGACTGTGTGGAGTCAGTGATTTGAGTGCTACATACATCACAAATTGGCGACAAGGACACGGGCGAGCTCTTCACACAACCATGGCTACTTTGGGCACGCTAAAGGATTTCACAGAGGGTAATGACTGGGATGCCTTTACGGAAAGGCTCAAGTATTATTTTATAGCAAACGACCTGACAGGGGACACAAACGCACTGATAGAGAAGCGTAAGGCGATATTGCTGTCCAGTTGTGGCGAGGAGGTTTACCGTCTCGTCAGGGATTTGCTGGTACCCGTGAGCGCCAATGACAAGTCACATGAGGAGCTGATTGAACTCATTCGTAACCAACTGAAACCGAAGGAGAGCATCCTCATGGCCAGGCACAAATTCTACCACCACTGCAGAACTGAGGGCCAGGATGTCACAAAATATGCTGCGGACATCAGGAGACTTGCGGCGCTGTGTGTGATTTTGGCACACACCTTAAGGAGGCGTTGTGAGATGTATTTGTTATGGAGATTGGCCATGAGGGTCTCCTATCTATGAACTGCTATCTACTGAACCTACAGTCAGCCTGCAGCAAGCCATCAACATCAGCCGGGCATTTATGACCTCGACTTGCAGCACCAAGCAGATGATCCACACGGTCTCGAACCCGGCAGGTACTATTTACAGGATAGCGCCCGTCACGGACAAAACTGCAGAACGTGGCTCTGCCCAGGGCAGAGAGCACGGGCCTCAGGGTCCTGGAACTCAGAGTTCGCCGAGGGGGTCTAATCGAGTAGCACCATGATGGCGCTGCGGCGGAAGCCATGGGGCTCACCGGTGCAAGTTTGCGGAGTATACATGGAGTACCTGCCACACGAAAGGCCACCTTCAGTGTATGTGCAAAAGAAACATGATTCACCGTGTGGCTGAGGAGATGGTAGATGATCTGCTATCCAGCGAGGAGCATTGCGGTTTGGCTCGACGGGCATCCCAGCCCCAGGTAGAAGAAGATGATGCGTTTGGACTGTATACATGTATCGACGATTCAGCCCCAGTGATTATAGAAGTCAAGATTAACGGAGTCCCAGTGAGTATGGAAGTGGACACGGGGTCAGGTCAGTCGCTGATGAGTCAGGAAGCTTTTGATAAACTGTGGGTCAACCCAGCTGCACGACTTAAGCTGGTCCTGGTCACGGCGAAGCTACGTACCTACACCAAGGAACTGATACCTGTTCTTGGCAGAGCGGATGTGCAGGTATCTCACGGTGGCGAGACGCACGGTTTACCTTTGTGGATCATTGCAGGCGATTGGCCGACACTACTCGGCAGGAGATGGATGGGGAAGGTCCGTGGGAGCTGGGAATACTTCATTCCTCCACAGACCGCTGTCCCCCGTGTTCACAGGCAGAGCAGGCCTCCACCTTCGGATCGGATGGCAGCGAAGGAAGCGTGTGTGGGGTTGGGCAGAGCAGCAATGGCCGTCGACTCTCCCCTGCAAAGTCTGAGAGTGAGAAAGAGGCGCTGGAACCAGCAGCAGTGCCGACCGAGCTGGAGAAGGGAGAGGGAGAGCAGGCAGCAGCCCGGTGGATTTCTGGTAGCGGTGGATCTCGCTCAGAGCCAAGGTGCCGGGTCTGTAGCGATGAGGCTTTTTCACTCCACCCGTGGCCGGAGCGCTCTTCCGGGCCGCTTTGGTCGCCAGCTGTTTGAGGGGAGAGAGAGAGGGAGAGCATGCAGCAGCACAGCGAGTTCAAGATGGCGGTGATCCACGTGGCAGCAGAGTTCTGCAGAGAGAGACAGGCAGGCACCTCAGAGCACCTAAAATGGCGGCGCCCAGTCGAAACCTCATGGGAAAACAAAATGGCGTCATAAAAGGGAAACGTACCTGGGAGTCTTAAAGGGGCCTTACACCGTTGGCGGCCCCCACAAAGAGACTTTTGTAAGGGCAAGAGTGAGTCAAAATGATTACTGTGATTTGTATGATGAAGTGATTTATGACAAGAGTTAATATTTTGATGCTAAAATGATTACTGTGATTAAAATGATTGAGATGATTGGTGAAAAGAGTTAATATCACAATGCACAGTTAAAAGGGTTAATGGATCTGTGACTAACATGACTAATGGATTAATGCGACTTCTGATTTAATGTGATTTATGCAATTATTCAGCGGCTGCAGACAAGCCGCTAAGGCAACTATTTTCTGAGAACACTAGTTGCCATTCCCTGTCTCAGCGCAGCCCATTACCTCGGGCAAAAAGGGGCAGTATGCCCCCAGCACATCTCACCCAGTGGAGTTGAGATTTAATAATTGTTCAGTGTACCTGCAACCTTTTGGTATAACTCTTCAACGCATACAAATGTACTGTCCATGTGTACCTGCTTTCCACTGGAGATTATGTTTGTGTACTTGTATCACCCATGTAAGGACTGCAAATACCACATGCTTGCAACAGATCGCAAGCATAATCTCTACATGGGGGGAAAGAGGGAAGTGGATGGTCATGGACTCACACTCACAAATCAACCAGGACAAACCAGGCCGAGGTTTTTGCTTTTTGGAACTGGGTGGGGAGTGAGACGTTATGTATTGTCCATGTACATTAAATGTATAGTTACAATGGTGCACCACAAGGGGCACTGTGGTGGGAGACCCGAAAGTACTTGCGAGACAGAGTAGAAAAGGCTGACCTCCACACCTGGAGTTACACAATAAAGGACAAAGGTCACAGCAGTTACGACAACACCAGAGGAGTCAGTGATTTGAGTGCTACATACATCACAGTTTGAGCGAAGACATTTCTCCTCATCTCAGTTTTAAATGGCCCACCCCTTATCCTGAGACTACAATCTCTAGTTCTAGACTCTCAAGCCAGGGGAAACAGCCTCTCAGCATTTACCCTGTCAAGCTCTCTAAGAATTTTATACAATTCAATGAGATCATCTCTCAGTCTTCTAAACTCCAGAGAATAGAGGCCCATTCTACTCAATCTCTCCTCATAGCGCAAACCCCTCATCCCGGGAATCAATCAAGTGAACCTTTGTTGCACCCCCTCTAAGGCAAGTCTGTCCTTCCTTAACACAGTAGCATAGTGGTTATATTACTGGAAGAGTAATCCAGAAGCCTGGACCAATGATTTCAGAGATTTGAGTTGAAATCCTGCCATGGCAGCTGGGGAATTTAAATTCAGTTTATAAAATAAAAAATCTAGAAAGTAAAGTAAAATGTCTATACATAAGACGAACTTTTTAGTTCTTATTCACGTTTTACTTGGTGACCATGAAACTACCGGATTGTGGTGAAAAGCCATCTGGTTCACTAATGCCCTTTCGGGATGGAAATCTGCTGTCCTTACCCGGTCTGACCGATATGTGACTCCAGACCTACAGTAATGTGGTTGACTTTTAACTGCCCTCTGAAATGGCCCAACATACCACTCAGTTATATTCAAGAAGGCAGCTTATTGAGGGCAATTAGGGACCGGCAATAAATGCTGGCCGTGCCACATCCTATGAATGAATTTGAAAAAAAGGTAAGGAGACCAAAACTTACACAGTACTTGATATGTATGCATGCTTGTATTGTTGCATGATGTCTGTAACACTGAATGTACCTTTACACTGTACATACCTTACCTGTGCACCAGAGGGTGCTGCTGCTGGAGACCTAAGGGTTACCTCACACTGCAGGTAACCCAGTATAAAAGGAAGCTCACAGCTTGGTGTCCTCACTCGAGGAGCTGCAAATAAAGGGCTACAGTCTACACAGATAAAGTACCATACCCTGCCTCGTGGAGTCATTACCAAAGATGCCTACTTACACAATAACTGGCGACAAGGTCATGAACTACACGCTCAGCATGTCGAATCTCAGCAACTTTCAGCAATTCACCAATGGGGAAGATTGGGACGCTTTTGCAGAAAGATTGGAACATTTCTTCACAGCCAACAACCTAGATGGGGACACGCCAGCTACACGACCGAAAAAGCGCAGAGCCATCCTGCTTGGCCATTATGGGCCCACCATTCATTGTCTCATCAAGGACTTGCTAGCCCTGGAGAAGACAACCACCAAGAGCTATGAGGAACTTGTAACACTAATACAGGAGCAACTAAAACCGAAAGAAAGCATCCTCACAGCCTGGTTTCACACTCGCCGGCGACCCGAAGGCCAAGAAATTGCTAAGTATGCTGCACATTTAAGAAGACTGGCTGCACCGTGTGATTTTGGTGACCAGATTAACGAAGCACTAAGAGACATATTTGTCATCAGAATCGGCCACGAGGGCCTCCTCCACAAACTGCTCTCTGCGGACATCACAGTCGCCCTGCAGAAAGCAATTCAAGTGAGCCAGGCCTACATGGTTTTGGTCGGCAACTCCAGGCGAATACTGATCCAGGACTCTGAACCGGCAAATGCAGTTCACCATATGGATACTTCTAAAGGCAGAAATGCTGCCCCGAGTCCTGCAATCCTGAGTCCGCCACATGGGGCAAACCGGATGGCCTGTGCTGGCACTGTGGAGGAAACCACAGGGCCCACCAGTGCCGCTACAAAGACTATACATACAAAGGCTGCTAAGAGAAAAGGCACCTTCAGAGAATGTGCAGAAAAAGCTTTACTCACCGCATCACCGAAGAGTTGGCTGATCACCGGAGCTCCGACACAGATGAAGATGAAACTTCTCAACCTTTGGAAGAAGAGTATGGAATTTATACCTGCTCCACCGAAAGTTCTCCGTGGACGATGGAAGTAGACATCGACGGGGTCCCAGTTTTTATGGAGATCGACACGGGGCAAGCCAGCCTATGATGAGCCAAACAACCTTTGAAATCCCGCGAATCGACCAAAACTGCATCCTGTCCAAGCGAAGCTGCTCACCTACACCAAAGTTAAAATTCCGATCGTTGGCAGCGTGGATTTCCAGGTTTCCCAGGGCGGCGTGTTGAACAAACTCCCCCTGTGGATCGTTGCCGGTGATGGTCCCACGCTGCTGGGAAGGAATTGGATGAACCTGGTCGAAATTGAGCATGGATCCATCGCTGCATCTAGAGATCCCACCGTCCAGCTCGACAACGTGGCGACGACTCTACAACATCGCGGCGAAATCTCCAGGACTGAAGACCCAAACTCCACCTTCCGTCCGTGGCAGGACTCCAACAGGCAAAACTCGCTGAGAAAGGTGGACTCCCGACGTCCATGGCCGAACCTGAGGAAGAAAAGACCACCACAACCTACCTGGAGGAGAGCCAGAAGATGGCGGCCGCACCATGAGGAGAAGAATCTAAAATCAAAGTAGCCGCGACCAGACCACGAGGTGCAGCATTGGAGGAGCGGCACGTGGCACCGAGCGGTGAATCGGATTGGAAGGCTCCATTAAAGGAGACCAAAAAAATTTAAAGGGACAGTTTCAACTTAAAGATGACAGGAACTTTAAAGCTAAAAATGTAGTAAAAGGGTGCAAGTATGATAATGTAACCATGAATTGTGATGCTGGTGTAACTAACGTAACAAATGAAATTAATGCTTGTGTAAGTAAGATTAAGAACAAGCTTGATAGGTTTGATGATTATGACAGAGAGTTTGAAATGCCTGATGTAACCATGTCTGGTGAGACCACAATGACAAAAAAGTGATGCAAATACTGTAATTAATAATGTAAAGGCTGTCAATAATGTCGACTTGACTATGTATGATCAGAGCCAAGGTGTCATGTATACAGGTAGGACACTGCTAAAGGACTCTGGGTTCTACACGGACCATGCAAATGCTAGATGAATCCCCATGTGGGAGACCCCCAGGTCCAGCAGACTACCAGACCATGTAGCATGGACCTTTGGAACAAATGTGATGCCCCACGAAGGGCCCACACACACCCAGTGGGAGCAGACCCACTACAGGGACAGTGGTCAATGGGCAGCACAGCCACCACCACTGGCAATCTACCCCAGACCAGCCCTACACCCCCTGGCCACCAGGGCCAACACCAGGTGTGAGAGGCCAATACCCTCCAACTTTCCTGGCAAATCCTGGGATAACCAGACTCTCATCCCAATTGGAGGACAAGGAGCCCACACAGTCCTGTGGCCATGCCCACACCACACAATTACCCACATCACAGAGTATGCACCCTACCCACTGCTGTTATGGCTACCCCCCTGAGGGATCCCACAACAGTGACACCCACATGGCCTGTTTGTGAGGGGGTGGGTGTGGAAATGTAGGAGGCCAGCCTCAAGTACAGGGATCACACCTGGCACCCACACAACCCTCACCACAACCTCCCATAGCCCACTACTGACCACCTCCCCAGGTCATGACAATAAGGATTTGAAAAATGCTGGTGGGGTGGCGAGGTGGGGGGGTGGGGGGGGGGAGTGTTGTTATGTATGCATGCTTGTACTGTTGTATGATGTCTGTAACACTGAATGCACCTTTACACTGTATACACTTTACCTGTACACCAGAGGGTGCTGCTGCTGGAGACCTAAGGGTTACCTGCACATTGCAGGTAACCCAGTATAAAACAAAGCTCACAGCTTGGTGTTCTCACTCGAGGAGCTGCAAGTAAAGGACTACAGTCTACACAGTTAAAGTACCATATCCTGCCTCGTGGAGTCATTACCAAAGGTGCCTACATACACAATAGTACTCAGGTGTAGTCTCACCAAAGCCCCATATAATTGCAGCAAGGCTTCCTTTCTCTTATAATCCAACCTCCTTGCAATGAAGGCTAACATATATGTTTGCCTTGCTAATTGCTTGCTGTACCTGCATGTTAATTTTATGTGATTCATTTTCAAGCACCTCCAAATCCTTCTGAATACCAACATTTCCCAGTGTCCCACCTTTTAAAAAATATTACAATCATAGGGCTAGAATTTCCTATCAGCCCGCCAGCGCCCGATTGCCACCGAAAAGACTGGGAAGATTATCGCCGGCGAAAACCTCCACCAAAAAAACTTTAAAATCCACTGAGCAAAAAACATGGGCCTTGCACCCCCATTCTGGGCGAAAAAGTGAAATTTAGGGTCGATTGGGCGGTTCGTAAACAAAATGGGCGAAAAATTTAAAAAATCAATAAAAATTTACCTCGAGGCTGCGGGTTGGGCCTAACAACAGAAAAACAATAAAAATAATTTTTTTAAAATCAATTAAAAATCAAAACAACATTCCCAATGCACTTTAAAACTAAATCATCACAACACATTTTAAAAATAATAAGTAAAAAACAATTACTAACCTTTTCCTTGCAGAGGTACTCACCTACAGCCCAGCTCCGCTGATCCTCGTGGGCGTTTTAAAAAAAACTTACCTAGGGTCATGGCTCAGGCAAATATCGTACCAGGGCGATCTCAGGAAGGTGAACCTCGAAACCGGCGGCGTAACTCAGGTAAGGACATTTTCGTTCACCTGATTACCACCCACAATGGTCAATACCGCCCAGAAACCGGGCGGTAAGCCATTTGAAATTCCAGCCTCTAGAAATTTACAACACGGAAGGAGGCCATTTCGACCCATTGTGTCCGTGCTGGCCAACCAAGAGCTATCCAGCCTAATCCCACTTTCCAGCTCTTGGTCCATAGCCCTGGAGGTTATGGCACTTCAAATACATATCCAGGTACTTTTTAAATGTGGTGAAGGTTTCTGCCTCTAACACCCTTTCAGGCAGAGAGTTCCAGACCCCACCACACTCTGGGTGGAAACATTTCCCCTCAAATGTCCTCTAAACCTCCGACCAATTACTTTAAATCTATGTCCTCTGGTTGTTGACCCCTCTGCTATGGGAAATAGGCTCTTCCTTTCCACTCTATCAAGGCCCCTCATAATTTTATACACCTCAATAAGTTCTCCCCTCAGCCTCCTCTGTTCCAAAGAAAACTGCTTTACCATTCTTCCTACCAAAGTGAATAAACATTTCACACTTCCCCACATTATACTCCATCTGGCACCTTCTTGCCCAGTCACTTAACTGGAGTATATCCATTTGTAGCCTCTTTGCGTCCGCCTCAGAACTTACTTTCCCACCTAGCTTTGTATCGTCAACAAACTTGGATATATTACACTCGCTTCCCCTCATCTAAGTCATTGATATAGATTGTAAATAGCTGAGGTCCAAACACTGATCCTTGCGGCACTCCACTAGTTACACCCTGCTATCCCAAAAAGGAGCCGTTTATTCCTACTCGCTGTTTTCTGTCTGATAACCAATCCTCAATCCATGCTAATATATTACCCATAAACTCCTTAGTCCTAGTCTTGTTGGTTGAAAGATATATTTTAGCCAGGACACCAGGAAAACTCCTCTGCTCTTCTTTGAATACTGCCATGGGATCCTTTACATTCACCTAAATTAGCATCTCGGGCCTCGGTTTAACATTCTCATCTGAAAGGCAACACGTTCAACAGTGCAGCACTCCTGTGGTGCTGCGCTGAAGAGTTAGCAAGGGTTGTGGGCTCAAGTCTTGGAGTGCTGGTTTGAACCCATGACCTTCTAAATCAGAGGCAAGAGTGCTACCACTGAGCCAAGGCTGATACCTCCCAACATATATGGCAGTCTCCACATAAGTGAACAATAAGAACTATTATAGCTATATCGTTTTATGGTCATTTCATTTAAGAACATAATGTCATGTATCTTACATGGCCATCAATGGTACTATATCAAGGTGTGCCACCAGAGGGCACAGTAGTGGGAGACTCGTTGTTTACCTGTACAGGTGTGCCTGGCCTAGTATAAAAGGCAGGCCACCAGGTGTGATCCTCACTCTGGAATTAACAAATGAAGGACGAATGTCACTACAGTTCAAGCACAGCACACTGCCTCGTGGTGTCATTGTCAGAGCATCTAAGGATATAACAAATAAGAACATAAGAATTAGGAGCAAGAGTAGGCCATTTGGACCCTCGAACCTGCTCTGCCATTCACTAAGATCATGGCTGATCTGATCGTGGTCTAAGCTCCACTTACCTGCCCGCTCCCCATAACTCTTTACTCCCTTATCGCTCACAAATCTCTCTATCTCCGCCTTAAATATATTCAATAACCCAGCCACCACAAATCTCTGAGAGAAGAAATTTCTCCTCATCTCAGTTTAACTGGGCGGCCCCTTATTCTTAGACTATGTCCCCTAGTTTTAGTTTCCCTTATGAGTGGAAATATCCTCTCTGCATCCGCCTTGTCAAGCCCCCTCATTATATGTTTCGATAAGATCAGTTCTCATTCTTCTGAACTCCAATGAGTAGAGGCCCAACCTACTCAACCTACCCTCATAAGTCAACCCCCTCATTTCCGGAATAACCTAGTGAACCTTCTCTGAACAGCCTTCTTAGATGTGGGCTATTCTGGAAGCCAGGTGTTTTCTTTCGGATTGTCTTGCAGCATCTGCAGGTGAGTCACTCCATGTTAAGAGCCAAGGCAAAGGGCCTCGCACACCTGCAGATCTTTGGCAAGTTGTGGTTTCCACTGTCTGCGCAGTCCCTGCATTTCTCCAAATGTGATGGGTTGAAGTACCACTCCAGGGAATTGAGCGCATAATCCAGCCTGACACCATTGCGCAGTTCTAAGGCTGTACTGCACTGTCGGAGGTGCCGTCTTTCGGAAGAGACATTAACATGAAGCCCCGTCTGCCCTCTCAGGTGGCTGTAAAAGATCCCACGCCACTATCGCAAGAAGATTAGGTGGAGTTCTCCCTGGTGTAATGGCCAATATTTATTCCTCAGCCATCGTCACGAAAACCAGATTATCGGGTCATTATCTCATTCTTACATTACAACAGCGACTACATATCAAAAGTACTTACTTGGCGGTAAAGTGCTTTTGAAACATCCTGAGGTTGTGAAAGGACACATATAAATTCAAGTTCTATTCTTTCTTCCTTAAGTAACTGTTTGCTATTTGTGTAACGTTCTTGTAGGTGCATTCTGACCAGCTCTCAGTTGGGCATTACTTCTCAGTGCACCCTAAAGCATACAAACTTCCAGGAGTTATCGCAGTAAAGTTGCATATTTCTGCTAGTGTACTAAAAAGAAATGGAAAACATTTGAGCTCTGGTGTAATGCACTGGCTCTGTGCTGAAAATACTTCTCAGCTAATAGGCCTTAAACTTTGGAGAAGGTTCAGAAATAAATGTCAAAATTTATGAGCCTAAAAAAACTTGATTTCAATGACACGAAGAAGAAGCTTAAGAGAAAACATGGTCTAGGTCTTTAAATTGCTGAAAGATATGTATAATACAAACATTGTCCCTCAGATTTCTGTAGGTCCACTTTTCTTGTGTAGCAGAGAGGCATATTGGTAGCCGAAGATGCAGTCCCAACTGCAGCGACAGCGTCCTTTGCATGGCTGGGCATCATGCCTGCAGCGATGAATCAGCAGTGCCCACCCAGAACCATTAGCTGGAAAGTCGAAAACTCAGTAAAGTCCTGGAGACATCCTCTTCAAATCGTCTGCTCCCAAATGGACCGAACAGGCTTCACGAGGAAGGCAATGGATCCCTTCGGCAGGCGGGAGTCCCATTGAGGCCTACGAAAGGCCTAAGGAGCAATATTACCAGGTTAGCCCAAGAACTTGCCCAGGCACCTTCCCTCGATACAAGAGGCTTAGAACAGGTGGATGGTCTGCCCATGGCCCCGCCTCACCACAATTTAATGGACCAGTGAAAATGAGTTGGGACAAAAAGCAAAATGCTGCAGATGCTGGAATCTGCAATAAAAACAGAAAATGCTGGAAATCTCAGCGGGTCAGGCAGCATCTGTGGAGAGGAAGCAGAGAGATCAATTATTTTGTGGATAACAAATATGGTTTATTGAATCACATAATGCAAAGTATTATCGACTTAAGCAATAGTTGCAGAGAAAATGAGAAAGTGACATTGCCTGCCCTTGGGTTGGGTTGGTTAGGTTCTGGAAAACGCGGCCTGAAAGGATGGTGGAGGCAGACTCAATCTTTCAAAAATGGAGTTGGATAGGTATCTGAAGGAACAAAATTTGCAGTGCTATGGGGAGAAAAGGCAGGGTAGTGGGACTAGCTGAGAGTCAGCATGGGCTCGAATGGCTGAATGGCCTTCTTCCGTGCTGTAGCGATTCTATGATTCTATTTTATGATCCTCTAGGTGTGCAGGCCTTGGCTCTTGATTTTCCTCCTTACACCACACTACTTGGCCCATTCTCCCTACTTTTAGACTCATTTTCACAAACTACCTCCCGAATAAGGAGTGCTTTTTCTTCAATTTCTTGCCAGTCACAAGCACTCTATTATAAAAGGTTTTGATAGAGTGGATACAGAGAGAATGTTTCCACTTGTGGGGAAGAGCATAACTAAAGGCCATCAATATAGTCACCAAGAAATCCAATAGGGAATTCAGAAGAAAATTCTTTACCCAAAGAATGGTGAGAATGTGGAACTCGCTACCACAGGGAGTAGTTGAAGCGAATAGTATAAATGCATTTAAGGGGAGACTAGACAACCAAATGAGTGACAAGGGAAGTGAGGGTTATGCTGATAGATTTAGATGAGGAAAGACAGGAAGAGGCTCGAGTGAAGCATAAACGGCAGCATGGACTGGTTGGGCTGAATAGCCTGTTTCTGTGCCATATATCCTATGTAATCCTATCTAATCCTATGTATGTCTAAGTTACCATGAGTCTATTAATTTTAACAGGTTTACCTAGATTTATTAAATTACCGTGATGATATTAATTCTAACAGGATTACCTATACTTGCAATCCCATCGGTTCCAAGAATTTCAGAGTCAGCATATTTAAATTAAAATGTGATTGCAGAACTAGACGAACATAACATAAGAACATATCAATTAGGAGCAAGAGGAGGTCACTCGGCCCCTCGACCCTGCTCCGCCATTCAATGATATAATGGCTTGATTCCCTTAATATCCAAAAATCTAACGATCTCTGTCTTGAATATAACCAAAGACTGAGCCTCCACAGCCCTCTGAGGTAGAGAATCCAAAGATTCACCACCCACTGAGTGAAGAAGTTTCTCCTCATCTCAGTCCTAAATGGCCGACTCCTTATTCTGAGACTGCGAGCCCTGGTTCTGGACTCACCAGCCAGAGTAAACATCCTCTCTGCATCTACCCTGTATCTATTTAAAAAAGGAGGTGTTATGTATGTAAACTTTACTAATGTGTAAGACTTGCCACCAGGGGGTGCACCTGTGGGAGACCCAAGGGTCACCTGCACACCATGGGCAAGCAGGTATAAAAGGCAGTCTACCATGCTGCTTACTCACTCTGGACTTACATTAAAGAGACCAAGGTCACAACAGTTTGAGCTTACAGCACACAGTCTTGCAGAGTTATTCTGAACATAACAGAAGGCAGACAAAAAGCAGGAAACCATAGACCAGTTAGCCTAATATCTATGGTTGGGAAAATGTTGGAGGCCATTATTAAAGAAGCAGTAGCAAGACATTTGGAAAAGCATAATTCGGTCAGACAGAGTCAGCATGGATTTATGAAGGGGAAGTCATGTTTGACAAATTTGCTGGGATTCTTTGAGGATGTAACAAACAGTGTGGATAAAGGGGAACCAGTGGATGTGGTGTATTTGGACTTCCAGAAGGCATTTAACAAGGTGCCACATAAAAGGTTACTGCACAAGATAAACGTTCACGGGATTGTGGGTAATATATTAGCATGGATAGAGGATTGGCTAACGAACAGAAAACAGAGAGTCGAGATAAATGATTAATTCTTGGGTTGGCAATCAGTAACTAGTGGGGTGCCGCAGGGAGCCTTGTTGGGACCCCAACTATTTACAATCTATATTAACAACTTGGAAGAAGGGACCGAGTGTACCATAGCCAAGTTTGTTGACTATAGAAAGATGGGAGGAAAAGCAATGTGTGACGAAGACACAGAAAATCTGTAAAAGGACATAGATAGGCTAAGTGAGTGGGCAAAAATTTGGCAGATGGAGTATAATGTTGGAAAGTGTGAGGTCATCAACTTTGGCAGAAAAAAATCAAAGGGCAAGTTATCATTTAAATGGAGAAAAATTGCCAAGTGCTACAGTACAGCGGGGCCTGGGGGGTACTTGTGCATGAAACACAAAAGGCTAGTATGCAGGTACAACAAGTGATCAGGAAGGCCAATGGAATCTTGGTCTTTATTGCAAAGGGGATGGAGTATAAAAGCAGGGAGGTCTTGCTACAGTTATACAGGGTATTAATGAGGCCACACCTGGAATACTGCGTGCAGTTTTGCTTTCCATATTTACGAAAGGATATACTTGCTTTGGAGGCAGTTCAGAGAAGGTTCACTAGGTTGATTCCAGAGATAAGGGGATTAACTTATGAGGAGTTAATAACTGATGAGGAGGGAAAGAATGAGTAGGTTGGGCATCTACTCATTGGAATTCAGAAGATTGAGAGGTGATCTTATCAAAACATATAAGATTATGAGGGGGCTTGACAAGGTGGATGCAGAGAGGATGTTTCCACTGATGGGGGAGACTAGAACTAGAGGGCATGATCTTAGAATAAGGAGCCGCCCATTTAAAACTGAGACGAGGAGACATTTATTTTATCAGAGGTTTGTAAATCTGTGGAATTCGCTGTCTCAGAGAACTGTGGAAACTGGGACATTGAATAAAATTAAGACAGAGATAGACACCGAGAAGGGAATAAGGGTTTATGGGGAGCAAGTAGGGGACCTGAATCCATGATTATATCAGCCAAGATCTTATAAAATGGCAGAGCAGGCTCGAGGGGCCATATGATCTACTCCTGTTCCTATTTCTTATGTAATATGTTCTTATGTACCCTGTCAAGCCCTGTAAAAATTTTGTATATTTCAATGAGATCACCTCTCATTCTTCTAAACTCTCGAAAATATAGGCCTAGTCTACTCAATCTCTCCTCATGGGACAATCCCTCCATCCCAGGAATCAGTCTGGTGAATCTTCATTGCACTCCCTCAATGGCAATATATCCTTCCTTAGCTAAGAAGACCAAAACTGTGTACAATCCTCCAGGTGCAGTCTCAGAATACGTGACTACAACATTATTTAGCCTCAGGTAAGAGTTAGGATTAGACATTTTATTTTCCTACAGATACATTCGTTAAAATAGAGAGTTCTGTATTTATTATTAAATTTACAGCCTTTAAGACATCTGCTGGAGAATGAGATTGATATGGATAAGGGTAACTTTAAATGTCTCGAACCTAATAATCTGTGTTACAATAATCTCCCAAACCCACGACTTCCACCACCTAGAAGGACAAGGGCAGCAGGCACATGGGAACACCATCACTTCCAAGTTCCCCTGCAAGTCACACAGCATCCTGACTTGGAAATAAATCACCGTTCCTTCATCGTCGCTGGGTCAAAATCCTGAAACTCCCTAACAGCACTGTGGGAGTACCTTCACCACACGGACGGCAGCGGTTCAAACAACAAGCTCACCGCCATTCTCTCAAGGGCAATTAGGGATGGGCAATGAATGCCGACCTTGCCAGAAATGCCCACATCCCATGACTGAATAATATTAAAAAACACTACGGTACTGCTGAGAAAACAAGGTGCCAGCTGTTGCAAATTTCCTGGATGAACAAAATCAGTTGGATTAATATCAGGCTGCTTTGCTTGGTTAGTTTAGGTCATTGAGAAGGTTCGCAGAGTTTTATCTTCTGGGAGTTGTACTCGTGCCTGCCTGTCTCTCTGCAGTGATTAAGTAGTTTGGGTAGAGTTAATGATGATTAAAGCTCTGTGTGGTCTGTGGGAGGAAACAGACTCACTGGGTTGAATACCTTCATGTCATTCTGCACTTTCTCATTTCTAACCGGTTGGACGCTGATCCTGGTGCGACAAGAGGATCAAAAACTTTGGCGCATACTTGGATGCTGCTTTGTTACTGACTAAAATGTGACTGGTGCTTAGCCTCCATTCCCAGAACAGCTGTTGTTAGGTAAGTCCTCCAAGTTTTGGAGGTCAGTTTCTCGACTGCCCGTTTCTTGCCTGATAAAAAGGCGGATGGCAGTTTAAATTGGGGTGCGGTGAAGAGGGAGGGGACGGTTGGCACATCGACCACCCCAGTGACAACCAAAAAGAAAGATTTGGATTGATATAGCGCCTTTCATGACCACCAGACATCCCAAAGCACTTCACAGCCAATGAATGACTTGCTTTGAAGTGTAGTCACTGTTGTAATGTGGGGAACGCGACCTCCAATTTGCGCATAGCAAGCTCCCACAAACAATATTGAGCAGATAATCTGTTTTTTTCTGCTGTGTTATTTGAGGGACAAATATTGGCTAGGAGAACAGGATAACTCCGCTGATCTGCTACCTCCACCTGAGAACAGTCGGTACATTGGTTTAACGTCTCATCCAAAAGATGACACCTTCGACAATGCAGCACTTCCTCAGCATTGCACTGGAGTGTCAGCTTAGATTTTTTTATGTGCTCAAGTCCTGGGAGTGAGATTTGAACCCACAACCTTCTAGGCTCAAAGGTGAGTGTGCTACCCACTAAGCTACAGCTGACACTTGATGACATGTGATGAAATTTTCAGGCAGGCCTGTAAATGGGCGAATCACTGCTCCACCCGTTTCAGGTACACAGCTGTCTAAATATGAAAAGTGGAGCCGATGCAATTTTCAGGTACAAATGAATGGAGCCCATGCGGCACACGCTCTGTCCACTTGTACTAGGCGGTGAGCGACCTAACCAGCGGTCCGCATTATGACCACAAGTGGTTGCTCAAAACAAAGGCCCAGAAATTTGTTTGGGAGCATTTTCCTGGTGGCCAGGAGGAGTAGGAATTGGTCTCTGTATTTAAGGAGGGATTTCCTTGCATTGCAGGCTGTTCAGAGAAGGTACACTCGGTTAATTCCAGAGATGAGGGGCTTGACTTATGAAGATAGATTGAGTAGGTTGGGTCTATACGCATTGGGGTTCGGAAGAATGAGAGGTGGCCTTATTGAAACATAAGATAATGAGGGGGCTTGACAAGGTGGATACAGAGAGGATATTTCCACTCATAGGGGAAACTAAAACTAGGGGACATAGTCTTAGAATAAGGGGCCGCCCATTTAAGACTGAGATGAGGAGAAATTTCTTCTCTCAGAGGGTTGAAAATCTGTGGAATTCTCTGCCCCAGAGAGATGTGGAGGCTGGGTCATTGAATATATTTAAGGCAGAGATAGATAGATTTTTGAGCAATCGGGGAGTAAAGGGTTATGGAGAGCGGGCAGGGAAGTGGAACTGAGTCCATGATCTTATTAAATGGCGGAGCAGGCTCGAGGAACCAAATGGCCTATTCCTGTTCCTATTTCTTATGTTCTTATGAATGATCCTCCTGGTCAAAAAAACCATTGTAATCTGCTGTCAGCCTGGGCTGGACTCCCCTCCCCCCCACCCCCGGTCCGACCTGCCGACCGGCTTAGCATAGCTGCCACCAGATTTCACGCACTCCCGCAATTTGTTAATTTTAAATCTGAGATTGATAGATTTATGCTAACCAAAGGACTTGAGGGATATGGGACAAAGGCCCCAATTATGCGGTTAGGTCACAGATCAGCCATAAACTCAGTGAATGGCGGAACAGGCTCGAGGGGATCACTGGTCCACTCCTGTTCCCATGTTTCTACGTGTTCCTTCCCACCCTCCCCCACCCCATATGATCTTTTCTGGTCAGGAAACCTGATGTGTTGTACAACCCGATGTCTGGTTTTAACGTAAGAAATCCCCTACTTATCTGAGTAGGCCTTTGACACTGCTTACGAAGGCCTTTGACACTGTCAACCACAACGGTTTATGGAGCGTCCGCCTCCGTTTCGAATGGCCCAAAAGTAGGTCACCACCCTCCGCCACGCTCCATGACAACATGCAGGCCGCGATCCTTACCAACTGATCCATCACAGAGCCAATCCACGTCTGGAGTCAAGCAGGGCTGCATCATCGGCCCAACCCTCTTCTCAATCTTCCTCGCTGCCATGCTCCACCTCACAGTCAACAAGCTCCCCGCTGGAGTGGAACTAAACTACAGAACCAGTGGGAAGCTGTTCAACCTTCGCCATCTCCAGGCCAGGTCCAACACCATCCCAATCTCTGTCGGCGAGCTACAGAACGCGTATGACGTCTGCGTCTGTGCACACACAGAGGCTGAACTCCAGGACATAGTTGATGTATTTACTGAGGCGTACGAAAGCATGGGCTTTACAGTAAACATCAGTAAGATAAAGGTCCTCTACCAGTCTGTCCTCGCTACACAGCACTGCCCCCCAGTCATCAAGATCCACGGCGTGGCCCTGGATAAGGTGGACCACTTCCCTTATCTCGGGAGCCTCCTATCAACAAGAGCGGGTATTGACAATGAGATCCAACACCGCCTCTAGTGCGCCAGTGCAGCCTTCGGCCATCTGAGGAAAAGAGATTTTGAAGACCTGGCCCTCAAAACTGTAACCAAGCTCATGGACTACAGAGCTATAGTAATACCTGCCCTCCTGTATGGCTCACGAACATGGACCATGTACAGTAGACACCTCAAGTTGCTGAAGAAATACCATTAATGGTGTCTCTACAAGAACCTATAAATCCCCTGGGAGGACAGACGCACCAACGTTAGCGTCCTTGTCTAGGCCAACATCCCCAGCATTGAAGCACTGACCACACTTGATCAGCTCTGCTGGGCAGGCCACATAGTTCGCACGAGACACGTGACTCCCAAAGCAAGCGCTCTACTCGGAACTCCTTCACGGCAAATAAGCTAAAGCTGGACAGCGGAAATGTTACAAGGACACCCTCAACGGCTCCCTGATAAAGTGCAACATCCCCACTGACACCTGGGAGTCCCTGACCAAAGACTGCTCTAAGTAGAGGAAGTGCATCCGGGAGGGTGCTGAGCTCCGTGAGTCTCGTCACCGAGAGCATGCAGAAATCAAGCGCAGGCTGCAGAAAGAGCATGCGGCAACCCTGTCCCACCCACCCCTTCCCTTAACAACTATCTGTCCCACATGTGACAGAGACTGTGGTTCTAGTATTGGACTGTACAGCCACCTAAGGACTCATGTTATGAGTGGAAGCAAGTCTTCCTCGATTCCGAGGGACTGCCTATAATGATATCTGAGTAGGAGATAACCAAAAAGTGTTTATGTAAAAAACAAAACAGTCTGTCTAAGGGAGCACTTCATATCCAAGAGTCTGTCTCTGAAGTAATGGCCCCCTGACATTGAACTTGGCTTAAGGATTCCTCATGGGAACAAGTAATATACCTGCAACTAATACTGGAATTAAAGTCAAAGAACTGAGTGCAAAAGGGTACAGTTACAATGAGAAGTAAATATTTAATGATTAGATCTGTTATGTCTTGAATAAAGAGTCAGACTAGATACTACAAGCTCAAAGTAAGTGTGACCGTAGTCCTTTATTAGAGATCTCAGAGTGCCTCTCCAGATTGTGAGGCCTCCTTATATACAGGTGCTCCCAAGAGATTGTGGGATCCCTTGGGACTCCAGGGGTGAGCCCTCTGGTGGTTAGACAAGGTATAACAAGATCTGTAAAGCATTTTTCTCCTGATGGGAGACCAGTGTTAGCGTACTAAATGTATTGATACCGGGCCACCACACATGGGATCTGGCTATCGCTTTCATCATTACAATGCCTGGGTGGGTACTGTGGAGATCACTAATGAAAGTGTCCCTGCCCTTTTTTGGCACAACTACCTGATTACCCCATAGGAGGCAGTCTGCCTGTATAGATATTTCATCTTTGCGCCGCTGGTATGGCTTTATTTCTTCCTGCATCTCTAATGGGACACTAGACCAACTCCCGTGGAGCACTCAGTTTTTTTACTAAGGATAGTAAGGGGTCCTGGCTCATCAAGGTTCTAATCTATCGGGTGGTAACAGGTGATTGCTCACTCTCGAATGCTTCCATTAACATAACTAAATCTGTAGGCTGTGCCATCTCCACCCCGGTGGTGGACAATGGCAGCCTACTGAGAGCATTAGCACAGTTTTTTGTATCTGGCCTGTGGCAGATGGCATAACTGTATGCGGACAATGTGAGTGCCCATCTCAGGATGCGGGCCAATGCATTCATATTTATCCCCTTATTTTCAGAATATAAGCGGCTTATGGTCGGTTTCCAATTCAAATTTGAGCCCGAACAGATATTGATGCATTTTCTTTATCCCGTAAACACACGCTAACGCTTTGTTTTTGATCATACAGTAGGCCCTCTCGGCATTAGACAGACTTCTGGATGCATAAGCAACTGGTTGCATTTTCCCAACTTCATTAGCTTGTTGGAATACACATCCGACCTTGTACGACGACGCATCACATGCTTGTACCAAAGGTTTACATGGAATGTACAACACAAACAATTTGTTTGAACATAACAGCTTCCTAGCTTTCTCAAAGGTATTTTCTTGGCTTTTACCCCATACCCATTCATCTCCTTTACGCAGTAAAGAGTGCAGGGGTTCTACCAACGTGCTAAGACCTGGTAAGAAGTTACCAAAATAGTTCAGGAGTCCTAGAAACGACTGCAGCTCCGTCATGTTCTGTGGTCTCGGTGCGTTCTTGATTGCATTCGTCTGCAAGTCGGTGGGCCTGATGCCGTCCGCCGCGATTCTTATCCCCAGGAACTCCACTTTAGATGCCAGGAAAATGCACTTTGAGTGTTTTAGCCTTAGTCCCATGCGATTAAGCCGACTAAGAATCTCCTACAGGTTCTGCAGGTGCTCGACGGTGTCCCGACCTGTAACCAAGATATGCGGTCGAGAGGGTCATTCAGCCCAACTGCCTGCCTCTCTTCCATGGGTACATCCGAGCCAGGGTGTCCCTGGATATGGTGCACGCGGAGTCCACTGGTACACTCGCGGCCTTCCGCGAGAGATGGACGCCGGAGGGACTGGAGTGCATCATCACCCCCGGCAACCAAATTTTAATTTGATTATTATTGTTTAAAGTTTAATTTGTTGAATTGCCGGTTTTAATGCCCCCCCTACACCCCCGCCCTTTTAGCCAGGGGGCACTTGTATAATTTGTGTTTTTCGTGCCGCAAAAAAAACAAAACAATAGCAGTAAAACCCCCCAAAAAATAACAAAACAAAAGAAAACAATGGGGCATCTGTTTGAAAGTGTTTGGTGTGTCCCCCGCTTTAATCAGGGGGCACTTGATTTATTT
This sequence comes from Pristiophorus japonicus, assembly GCF_044704955.1. Taxonomy (NCBI): domain Eukaryota; kingdom Metazoa; phylum Chordata; class Chondrichthyes; family Pristiophoridae; genus Pristiophorus; species Pristiophorus japonicus. Next base: position 29,753,971 of record NC_091977.1, read on the forward strand.
GGTTACAACCAAAAGAGTTGTAATCAAGATATCATCCTGGAAGACCACGGTGCATGGGACCAACTTCAACAAGCTTTGCATGTTCCTCTGGAATATCCCCGCGGCCCATCGAATCCCAAACGGGCAACTGTTGTAAACGAAGAGTCCTTTGTGTGTGTTGATGCAGGTGAGGCCTTTCGAGGATTCCTCCAGCTGCTGCGTCATGTAGGCCGAGGTCAAGTCCATGCTTCGTGAATGTTTTCCCTCCCGCCAGCGTCGCAAATAGGTCATCTGCCTTTGGTAGTGGGTATTTATCCTGCAGTGAGAAACAATTGATAGTTACTGTGTAATCACCGCAGATTCTGATGGTGCCATCTCCCTTGAGGACTGGAACAATGGACTGGCCCGCTCATTGAATTCGATCGGCGAAATGATGCCCTCTCGTTGCAGCCTGTCCAGCTCGATCTCCACCCTCTCTCTCATCATGTAAGGTACTACTCTCGCCTTGTGATGGATGGGTCGTACCCCCGGAATCAAATGGATCTGCACATTTGCTCCTTGGAACTTCCTGATGCCTGGTTCGAACAGCGAGGGGAACTTGCTTAGGACTTGGGCACATGAGGTGTCGTCGACGGACGAAAGCGCTCGGAGATTGTCCCAGTTCCAGCGTATGTTTCCCAGCCAGTTCCTGCTAAACAGTGTGGGGCTATCGCCCGGTACCACCCAGAGTGCTAACTCGTGCACCGCTCCATCGTAGGAGACCTTCACGGTAACACTGCCAATTACGGGAATCAGTTGCTTTGTGTACGTTTTAAGTTTGGTACGAATGGGAATCAGGACTGACCTTGAAGCCTTGCTGCACCACAACTTATCGAAAGTCTTTTTGCTCATTATGGACTGGCTTGCGTCCGTGTCCAGCTCCATGGACACTGGAAGTCCACTTAATTCAACCTTCAGCATTATCGGGGGAAACTTTGTAATAAATGTGTGCACCCCAAATACCTCTGCCTCCTCAGTGTAAAGCTCTGGTTTGTCGTGATCCACCGTGGATCTGTCCTCCTCTGCAACATGGTGGTTTGCAGGATTAGCAGGGTTTGCAGCTCGCCTGCACATGCGTTGGAGATGTCCCATTGTTGCATAGCCCTTGCAAACGTATCCTTTGAAGCAGCATGAATGGAATCGATGATCACCCCCGCATCACCAACAACGTGTTAATGGCCTTGTATTCACCACCCTTGATGGCGGACTCTGAGTCATCTGCGGACGTGCAGCTACACGCGTGTAAGTCCTGCCATGTACATTTTGATTCAAAAACAACGTTACTTTGTTCACAGAACTTGCAGCAGCACTAGCGTGCTGGGAAATTTCTTTGGTATTGTCACTGATGGAGATAAATGCCTGGGCTATCGCTATGGCTTTACTCAAGGTTGGGGTCTGTACAGTCAAAAGTTTATGAAGTGTTACTTCATGGCCAATGCCAAGTACAAAGAAATCCCTGAGCATATGCTCCAAGTGTCCTTCTAATTCACAGTGTTCTGAAAGGCGCCTCAGCTAGGCAACATAGCTCGCCACTTCCTGGCCTTCAGACCTCTTGTAGGTGTATAACCGATACCTTGCCATCAGAACGCTTTCCTTCGGGTTTAGATGCTCCTGGACCAGTGTGCACAACTCATCATATGACTTGTCTGTGGGTTTCACTACAGCGAGCAGGTTTTTCATGAGGCCATACTTTGATGCCCCGTAACCGGTGAGGAAGATCTCTCTTCGTTTGTCAGTGTACACTTTTCCTTCCAGCTCGTTGGCCACGAAGTATTGGTCAAGTCACTCCACAAAGGTTTCCCAATCATCTCCCTTGGAAAATTTATCCAGGATGCCCACAGTTCTCTGCATTGTTGCGGTGGGGTTCGTCATCTGTATCTCATCACCAGTTGTTCTGCCTTGAATAAGAGTTAGGCTAGATACTGCAAGCTCAAAGTAAGTGTGACCGTAGTCTTTTATTACAGATCTCAGAGTGCCTCTCCAGCCTGTGAGGCCTTCTTATATACAGGTGCTCCCAAGGGATTGTGGGATCCCTTGGGACTCCAGAGGATGAGCCCTATGATGGTCAGACATGGTATAACAAGATCTGTAAAGCATTTTTCTCCTGATGGGAGACCAGTGTTAGCGTACTAAATGTATGTAGCCCAATTCACATACTGTTATGTCTCAAATAAAGCAATGTGACTGAGTACTGTAGACTTGAGTAAATGTGATCTTAGTCTCTTTATTCTGACTCCAGAGTGCTGGTACAGCATGGGAGGCGTGCTTCTGTACAGAACTCCCATGGGATCCCTTGACAGATGCATCCTCTGGTGGCGGTAGAATACAAGGTGTTGCATACATAACATCACTCCCCCCACAAAGTAAAAATACACTTATTTACAGGGTGAGACGATCTGGGGCTTTCCGCTCTCTAATCAATCGTCTCGGTACAAACGCAGGTGCAGGTGAGTTGGTTGGGCTTTCGCTGGGCTGCTGCACAGCTGGCCTTGCTGGGTTGCTGGGGATGATGAGTTCAGCTTCGTGGTCAAACATGATGTCTGTTGCCACTTGTGTGTGTATCGGAGGGTCGAAGTTGGTGGTGTCCTCTTCAGGTTGCTCGTGGCTCTCTGTGATTCGCAGTTTGCTTTGGTCCAAATGCTTTCTGCAGGTTAGTCCATTTGCAAGTTTGACCTCAAACACCTTACTCCCTTGTTTGGCTATGACAGTGCCAGCAAGCCATTTGGGACCATATCCATAGTTGAATACAAATAGAGGGTCATTGACTTCAATATCGCGTGACAAATTTGCCCGATCATGGTACATGCTTTGTTGATGTCGACTGCCCTCGACATGATCATGGAGATCAGGGTGGACTAGAGAGAGCCTTGTTTTGAGTGTCCTTTTAATGAGCAGTTTGGCAGGGGGAACCCCGGTGAGCGAGTGGGGTCTTGAGCAGGACTCAGGACAGGTGGGTCTGCAGGGGTCCTTTCGACATGCATTTCAAGCTTTGCTTGATGGTTTGGACTGGCAGTTCTGCTTGGCCGTCAGATGCGGGCTTGAATGGGGCAGATGTGACATGCTTGATCCCATTGCGGGTCATGAGTTCCTTGAAATCAGCACTGGTGAAGCACGGCCCATTGTCGCTGAAGGACATTAGGCAGGCCGTGCGTGGCAAATATGGCTCGTAGGCTTTCAATGGTGGCAGTGGATGTGCTTACATACATTATTACCAACTCAATCCATTTTGAATAAGCATCCACAAAAACCAAAAACATTTTACCGAGAAACGGACCAGCGAAATCAACGTGGATCCTAGACCACGGTTTGGAGGGCCATGACCACAAACTGAGCGGTGCCTCCCTGGGTGCATTGCTCAGTTGAGAGCAAGTGTTGCATTTGCGCACGCATGATTCTAAATCTGAGTCGATGCCGGGCCACCATGCGATCTGGCTACAGCTTTCATCATTACTATGCCTGGGTAGGTACTATATAGGTCATGTATGAACGTTTCCTGCTTTTTTTCGGCAAAACCACGCGATTACCCCACAAAAGACAATCCGCCTGTATGGACATTTCGTCTTTACGCCACTGGAACGGCTTGATCTCTTCATGCATCTCCACTGGGATGCTGGACCAGCACCCATGGAGGACACAGTTTTTTTTAAAAGGGACAGTAAAGGATCCTGGCTGGTCCAGGTCTTGATCTGGTGGGTCGTAACGGGTTACTTTTCGTTTTCAAATGCATCCATCACCAAGAGCATGTCTGCAGGCTGTGCCATTTCCACCCCGGTGGTGGGCAATGGTAGCCAACTGAGAGCATCAGCGCAGTTCTCTGTGCCTGGCGAATTACATAGTTATATGCAGACAGCATGAGCATCCATCTTTGGATGCCAGCAGAGGCATTGGCATTAATACCTTTGCTCTTTGAGAATAACTATATGAGCGGCTTATGGTCAGTTTCTAACTCGAACTTAAGCCCAAACAGATACTGGTGCATTTTTTTCAGCCCGTAAACGCATGCCAGAGCTTCTGTTTCAATCATGCTGTAGGCCCTTTCGGCCTTGGACAAACTCCTGGACGTATAAGCGACCGGTTGTAATGTTCCTGATTCGTTAGCTTGTTGTAACACACACCCAATCCCTTGAAGACGCATCGCAAGCTAGCACTAAATGTTTACATGGGTTATACAGAACAAGCAGGCAGATTTCTGGCTTTCTCAAAAGCAGCCTCTTGTGATTTCCCCCATACCCAGTCGTCTCCCTTGCGTAGTAGCACATGTAGAGGTTCTAGTAAGGTGCTTAACCCGGGTAGGAAATAACCAAAATAATTGAGGAGTCCCAGGAATGACCGCAGCTCCGTCACGTTCTGTGGTCTCGGCGCGTTCTTGATGGCCTCCGTCTAGGCGTCGGTGGGTCTGATGTCGTCTGCCACGATTCTTCTCCCTAAAAACTCGACCTCTGGCACCAGGAAAACACACTTCGAGCGTTTCAACCTAAGTCCCACACGATCTAGCTGACTTAGAACCTCTTCCAGGTTCTGCAAGTGTTCGATGGTGTCCCGACCTGTGATCAATATGTTGTCCTGGAAAACCACAGTGTGTGGAACCGATTTTAGCAGACTTTCCATCTTCCTTTGAAAAATAGCCGCAGCCGATCGAATCCCAAACGGGCATCTATTGCAGATGAACAAACCTTTTTGCGTGTTGATGCAGGTGAGGCCTTTCGAAGATTTCGCCAGCTCCTGCGTCATGTAGGCCGAGGTCAAGTCCAACTTGGTAACCGTCTTCCCTCCTGTCAGCGTCGCAAATAGGCCGTCTGTCTTGGGTAGCAGGTACTGGTCCTGTAGCGAAAAACAGTTAATCGTCACTTTATAGTCCCCGCAAATTCTGACCATGCCATCGCCCTTGAGAACCGGAACAATCGGACTCACCCACTCATTGAACTCAACCGGTGCGATTATGCCCTCTCATTGCAGCCTGTCCAGCTCGATCTCCACTTTATCTCGTATAATGTGTGGCACTGCATGTGGATGGGTCGTGCACTGGGAACCAAGTGGATCTGTATCTTCGCCCAGAGAAATTTCTGATGCCTGGCTTAACAATGACAGGAACTTGCTCAAAACCTGGGTACATGAGCTTTCGGATGTTGTCCCAGTTCCAGTGGATTTTTCACAGCCAGCTTCTGTTGAACAGTGTGGGTCCATCTCCTGGTATCACAATCCATAGTGATAGTTCGTTCACCGCTCCACCGTAGGAGACTTTTACTGCTGCACTACCAATTACAGGATCAGCTCTTTAGTGTAAGTTCTCAGCTTGGTATGAATAGGGCTCAGCTTGGGTCTTTGTGCCTTGTTAAACCACATCCTCTTGAAGGCCTTTTTGCTCATGATAGACTGACTCGCACCCATGTCCAATTCCATGGATACTGGAATTCCATTCAGTTCAACTTTTAACATGATCGGTGGACATTTCGTGGTGAAGGTGTGTACCCCATACACTTCTGCCTCCTCAGTTTAAGTCTCTAGTTCAGTTTGATCCGCCATGGATCAATCTTCCTCTGCAACGTGGTGTTTTGCAGCATTTGCAGCTTGTCTGCACATTCACTGGCAGTTCCACAGGCTTTGCACGCATAGTGTTTGAAGCAGCATTGATGGGCTCGATGATCACCTCTGCGGCGCCAACTAGGTGTTAATTGCCTCACATTCACACTTGATGGCGGACTCTGAGTCATCTGAGGTCATGCAGCTGCAGGCGTGTACGTTCTGCCCCATGCCTGAAAACGATGTTGCTTTGTATACAATACTTGCCGATGCATCTTTATGCTGCAAAATATATTTGGTGTTATCGCTGGTGGACATAAATGCCTGTGCTATCGTTATGGCTTTGCTCAGGTTCGGTGTCTCAACAGTCAATAGTTTGTGAAGGATAATCTCATGGCCAATGCCAAGCACAAAACAGTCTATTAACATTTGCTCCAGGAATCCACCGAATTCGCAAGGCGCTTTAGTTCGGCGACGTAGCTCACCACTTCGTGGCCTTCAGACCGTTGACATGTGTAAAATCGATACCTTGCCATCAGAACGCTCTCCTTCGGATTTAGATGCTCCCGGACCAGCATACACAGTTCTTAGAAACATAGAAACATAGGAACATAGAAAATAGCTGCAGGAGTAGGCCATTCGACCCTTCGAGCCTGCACCGCCATTCAATAAAATCATGGCTGACCATTCTCTCCGTACCCATTTCCTGCTTTCTCTCCATATCCCTTGATCCCCTTAGCCGTAAGGGCCATATCTAACTCCCTCTTGAATATATCCAACGAACTGGCATCAACAACTCTCTGCGGCAGGGAATTCCACAGGTTAACAACTCTCTGAGTGATGAAGTTTCTCCTCATCTCAGTCCCAAATGGCCTACCCATTATCCTAAGACTATGTCCCCTGGTTCTGGACTTCCCCAACATCGGGAACATTCTTCCCGCATCTAACCTGTCCAGTCCCGTCAGAATCTTATACATTTCTATGAGATCCCCTCTCATCCTTCTAAACTCCAGTGAATAAAGGCCCAGTTCATCCAGTCTCTCCTCATATGACAGTCGAGCCATCCCTGGAATCAGTCTGCTGAACCTTCGCTGCACTCCCTCAAAAGCAAGAACGTCCTTCCTCAGATTGGGAGACTGTCGTGTATGTAGCACACAAATCACTGACTCCACACGGTTTGGTGTTGATCTAACTGCTGTGACCTTAGTCCTTTATTGAACAGCTCCAGAGTGCTCCCCAGGTGTGGTGGGCAGCCTTTTATACTGCCTCTCGCAGGTATTTACAGGTCTCCCACCACAGCGCCCTCTGTGGTGCACCATTGTACTTATCATACATTTAATGTACCAGAGCAATACACAACATCACTGCCCCCCCCCGCAGTTCAAAAAGCCGTTGCTTGAATCCCCTAAATCGAAAAATGCATTAGCCCATTGGTAATGTTGGTCATGGATCCACGTCCCTGAATTTAAACACAGTGACCATTCAGCATTGAAATATTAATTCTTGTCGTAATTCGCAATTCATGTCCATTATTTTAAACACAGTGACCACTCAGCATTAAAATATTATTTTGTGTCATAAATCCATCATCCTAATTCACATAGCACACTTAGACTCGCTCTAGCCTTACAAAAGTCCAACAGTCTTTATGTAGGGACCGCAGTGGTGTGAGGCCCTTTTAAGATTCACGGGAGCATTTCCCTTTTAAGACACCATCTTGTGGCTCCCACAAGGCTTCCTTGGACGCCGCCATCTTAGGTGTTCTGCTGGCCTAGAAAGAAGAAGAAACAAGGAAGGAGGGAAAGGGAAAAAAAGCAAAACGGCCCAGATCAATCCCTCTTGCAGCAGTGGCTCCCTGGACTCGATCAGTCACAGTGAGTCGCTCCGTGCTTGCTGCCGCATCCGCCACTCTGCTTCACGTCCCTCCGAGTCGCGCCCGCCGCCGCCGCAGCCTCCGCTCCCACTGTAGCCGCCTCTCCTGCGACCTCCGAGGCCGCCAGCATTGCGGCCGCTGCCGCCGCCCGACTGTTCCACTGCGTGGACCCCCGGATCCTCCGGCCATTGATGGGCCTCCCGCTTCTCGCCCGCAGTGTCCTGCCGGCCCGCACCCCAGCAATAGGCCCGCTCCTGTAACTTTGAGTGGAGGCTGACCTGCAAACCTGTTCTTCCAGGGTCTGCTCGTCTGTGGGGGTTGAGGCTTCAGGATTGCTTGGGGTCAGGAGTTCTGGGCGACTGTCGCCTGTGTGTGGATTCAGGCTGCAGCTCCAGCTCGGTTGGCGCTGATCTTTGGGAACCCGGGGAGCAGCAGTCTGTGGAGGAGTGAAGTCTTCCCAGCTCCCACGGACCTTTCCCATCCATCTTCTGCTCAGGAGCGTTGGCCCATTGCCTGCAATGACCCGTAAGGGTAAACGCTGCGTCTCGCCCCTGTGGGATACCTGCACATCCGCTCTGCCGAGAACAGGTATCAGTTCCTTTGTGTAGGTACGCAGCTTCGCCGTGACCGGGACCAGCTTGGGTCGTGCAGTCGGGTTACACCACAGTTTCTCAGAAGTTCTCTGACTCATCAACAATGGACCCAATCCTGTATCCACTGCCATACTCACTGCGACTCCATCAATTTTTACTTCCATTATTACTGGGGGCAATTCGTTGGTGCACGTATACAGTCCCAACCCCTCATCTTCTTCTGCCTGTTCCTCGCTGAACAGTGGATCATTCCCCATCTCCTCAGCCACATGGTGAGTCCGATTTCTTTTGCACATAGGCTGAAGGTGGCCTTTCAGTGAGCCCCATGGCTTCCTCCGTAGCGCCAGCATGGTGCTGCTTGATTGGCTCCCCTCAGCGGACTCTGAGTTCCAGGACACCGAGGTCCGTGCTCTCCGCCCCGGGCAGAGTCACGTTCTGCAGTTTTGTCCATGGTGGGCGCTATCCTGTGGACAGTGCCTGCCTGTGTGGATCATTTGCTTGGTGCTGCAAGTCGAGGTCATATATGCCCGGCTGATGGTGATGGCCTCTGTCAGGGTGACTGTGGGTTCTGTGGCTAGCAGCTCATGAAGGAGTCCCTCATGGCCAATCCACATGACGAAAATGTTCCGCAACGCCCCGTCAAGGTGTGCGCCAAAATCACACGGCGCCGCGAGTCTCCTGAGGTCCGCAGCATATTTGGTGACATCCTGGCCCTCAGGTCTGCAGTGATGGTAACATTTGTATCTGGCCGTGAGGATGCTCTCCTTCGGTTTCAACCGGTCACGAATGAGTGCGACCAGCTCCTCGTATGATTTGTCCCTGGCGCTCGCGGGTGCCAGCAAATCCCTGACGAGACAGTAAACCTCATCGCCACAACTGGAAAGCAATATCGCTTTACGCTTATCTCTCATTGCGTCCGTGCTCCCTGTCAGGTCGTTTGCTGTGAAGTAGTACTCAAGCCTTTCTGTAAAGGCCTCCCAATCATTTCCCACAGTAAAATTCTTTAGCGAGCCCAGAGTAACCATGGTTGCGTGGAGTTCGTCTGCTTCCTCATCACCAATGTAGTGTATGTGACACAAAAATCACTGACTCCACAAGGTCTGGTGTTGATCTAACTGCTGTGACCTTAATCCTTTATTGAACAGCTCCAGAGTGCTCCACAGGAGTGGTGGGCAGCCTTTTATACTGCCTCGTGCAGGTACTTACAGGTCTCCCATCAAAGCACTCTCTGTGGTGCACCATTGTATTTATCATACATTGAATGTACCAGAGCAAAGCACAACAGAGACCAAAACTGAACACAATATTCCAGGTGAGGCCTCACGAAGGCCCTGTACAACTGCAGTAAAACCGCTCTGCTCCTATATTCAAATCCCATAGCTATGAAAGCCAACATACCTTTTGCCTTTTTCACCGCCTGCTGTAACTGCATGCCCACTTTCAGTGACTGATGAATCATGACACCCAGGTCTCGTTGCACCTCCCCTTTTCCTAATCTACTACCATTCAGATAATATTCTTGCCCCCAAAATGGATAACCTCACATTTATCCACATTATACTGCATCTGCCATGCATTTGCCCACTCACCTAACCTGTCCAAGTCACCCTGCAGCCTCTTAGCATCCTCCTCACAGCTCACACCGCCACCCAGTTTAGTGTCGTCTGCAAACTTGGAGATATTACATTCAATTCCTTCATCTAAATCGTGAATGTATATTGTAAAGAGCTGGGGTCCCAGCACTGAGCCCTGCAGCACTCCACTAGTCACTGCCTGCCATTCTGAAAAGAACCCGTTTATCCCGACTCTCTGCTTCCTGTCTGCCAACCAGTTCTCTAACCACGTCAGTACATTACACCCAAAACCATGTGCTTTGACTTTGCACACCAATCTCTTGTGCGGCACCTTGTCAAAAGCCTTTTGAAAGTCCAAATACACCACATCCACTGGTTCTCCCTTGTCCACTCTGCTAGTTACATCCTGAAAAAATTCCATAAGATTCGTCAAGCATGATTTCCCTTTCATAAATCCATGCTAACTTGGTCCAATCCTGTCACTGCTTTCCAAATGCGCTGCTATTTCATCCTTAATGATTGATTCCCCACTACTGATGACAGGCTAACGGGTCTATAATTACCCATTTTCTCGCTCCCTCCCTTTTTAAAAAGTGGTGTTACATTGGCTACCCTCCAGTCCAAAGGAACTGATCCAGAGTCGATAGACTGTTGGAAAATGATCACCAATGCATCCACTTTTTCTAGGGCCACTTTCTTAAGTACTCTGGGATGCAGACTATCAGGCTCCGGGGATTTATTGACCTTCAATCCCATCAATTTCCCTAACACAATTTCCCGCCGAATAAAGATATCCTCAGTTCCTCCTTCTCACTAGACCCACTGTCCCCTCATACATTCGACAGTTTATTTGTGTCTTCCTTCGTGAAGGCAGAACCGAAGTATTTGTTCAATTGGTCTGCTGTTTCTTTTTTCCCCATTATAAATTCGGCTGAATCCGACTGCAAGGGACCTACATTTGTCTTCACTAATCTTTTTCTCTTCACATATTTATAGAAGCTTTTACAGTTAGTTATTATGTTCCCTGCAAGCTGCCTCCCGTATTCTATTTGCCCCCTCTTAATTAAACCCTTAGTCCTCCTCTGTTGAATTCTAAATTTCTCCCAGTCCTCAGGTTTGTTGCTTTTTCTAGCCAAAGTATATGCCTCTTCCTTGGCTTTAACACTATCATTAATTTCCCTTGTTAGCCATGGTTGAGCCACCTTCCCCGTTTTATTTTTACGCTAGACAGCGATGTACAATTGCTGAAGTTCACCCATGTGATCTTTAAATGTTTGCCATTGCCTATCCACTGTCAACCCTTTAAGTATCCTTTGCCAGTCTCTTCTAGCCAATGTACGTCTCATACCATCAAAGTTACCTTTCCTTAAGTTCAGGACCTTAGTTTCCAAATTAACTGTTTCACTCTCCATCTTAATAAAGAATTCTACCATATTATGGTCACTCTTCCCCAAGGGGCCTCGCACAAAAAATTACTAATTAGTCCCTTCTCTTTACACATCACCCAGTCGAGGATGGCCAGCTCTCATATTGGTCTAGAAAACCATCCGAATACACTCCAGGAAATCCTCCTCCACCGCATTGCTACCAGTTAGGTTAGCCCAATCAATATGCAGATTAAAGTCACCCATGATAACTGCTGTACCTTTATTGCACACATCCCTTATTTTTTGTTTGATGCTGTCCCCAACCTCACTACTACTGTTTGGTGGTCTGTACACAAATACCACTAGCGTTTTCTGCCCTTTGGTATTCCGCAGCTCCACCCATACCGATTCCACATTATCCAGGCGAATGTCCCACCTTAATGTTGCATTAATGTGCTCTTTAACCAGCAACGCCACCCCACCTCCTTTTCCTCTCTGCCTATCCTTCCTAAATGTTGAATACTCCTGGATGTTGAGTTCCCAGCTTTGGTAACCCTGGAGCCATGTCTCCGTGATGCCAATTACATCATATCCGTTAACTGCTGTCTGCGCAGTTAATTCATCCACCTTATTCCGAATACTCCTCGCATTGAGGCACAGAGCCTTCAAGCTTGTCTTTTTAACACACTTTGCCCCTTCAGAATTTTTCTGTAATGTGGCCCTTTTTGTTTTTTTGCCTTGGGTTTCTCTGCCCTCCACTTTAACTATTCTCCTTTCTATCTTTTGCTTCTGCCTCCATTTTATTTCCCTCTGTCTCCCTGCATAGGTTCCCATCCCCCTGCCATGTTAGTTTAACTCCTCCCCAACAGCACTAGCAAACACTCCCCCTCTGACATTGGTTCCGGTCCTGCCCAGGTGCAGACCGTCCGGTTTGTACTGGTCCCACCTCCCCCAGAACCGGTTCCAATGTCCCAGGAATTTGAATCCCTCCCTCTTGCACACTCCTCAAGCCACATATTCATCTGAGCTATCCTGCAATTCCTACTCTGACTAGAACGTGGCACTGGTAGCAATCCTGAGATTACCACCTTTGAGGTCTTACTTTTTAATTTAGCTCCTAGCTCCCTAAATTCGTCTCGTAGAACCTCATCCCGTTTTTTACCTATATCGTTGATACCTATATTCACCCTCCCTTTTCAGAATGTCCTGCTCCGAAACATCCTTGACCCTTGCACCAAGGAGGCAACATACCATTCTGGAGTCTCGGTTGCGGCCGCAAAAACGCCTATCTATTCCCCTTACAATCGAATCACCTATCACTATAGCTCTCCCATTCTTTTTCCTGCCCTCCTGTGCAGCAGAGCCACCCACAGTGCCATAGAAACATAGAAACATAGAAAATAGGTGCAGGAGTAGGCCATTCGGCCCTTCTAGCCTGCACCAACATTCAATGAGTTCATAGCTGAACATGCAACTTCAGTACCCCATTCCTGCTTTCTCGCCATACCCCTTGATCCCCCTAGTAGTAAGGACTTCACCTAACTCCTTTTTGAATATATTTAGTGAATTGGCCTCAACTACTTTCTGTGGTAGAGAATTCCACAGGTTCACCACTCTCTGGGTGAAGAAGTTTCTCCTCATCTCAGTCCTAAATGGCTTACCCCTTATCCTTAGACTGTGACCCCTGGTTCTGGACTTCCCCAACATTGGGAACATTCTTCCTGTATCTAACCTGTCGAAACCTATCAGAATTTTAAACGTTTCTATGAGGTCCCCTCTCATTCTTCTGAACTCCAGTGAATACAAGCCCAGTTGATCCAGTCTTTCTTGATAGGTCAGTCCACCATCCCGGGAATCAGTCTGATGAACCTTCGCTGCACTCCCTCAATAGCAAGAATGTCCTTCCTCAGGTTAGGAGACCAAAACTGTACACAATACTCCAGGTGTGGCCTCACCAAGGTCCTGCACAACTGTAGCAACACCTCCCTGCCCCTGTACTCAAACCCCCTCGCTATGAAGACCAACATGCCATTTGATTCCTTAACCGCCTGCTGTACCTGCATGCCTGCCTTCAATGACTGATGTACCATGACACCCAGGTCTCGTTGCACCTCCACTTTTCCTAATCTGTCACCATTCAGATAATAGTCTGTCTCTCTGTTTTTACCACCAAAGTGGATAACCTCACATTTATCCACATTATACTTCATCTGCCATGCATTTGCCCACTCACCTAACCTATCCAAGTCGCTCTGCAGCCTCATAGCATCCTCCTCGCAGCTCACACTGCCACCCAACTTAGTGTCATCCGAAAATTTGGAGATACTACATTTAATCCCCTCATCTAAATCATTAATGTACAATGTAAACAGCTGGGGCCCCAGCACAGAACCTTGTGGTACTCCACTAGTCACTGCCTGCCATTCTGAAAAGTACCCATTTACTCCTACTCTTTGCTTCCTGTCTGACAACCAGTTCTCAATCCATGTCAGCACACTACTCCCAATCCCATGTGCTTTAACTTTGCACATTATTCTCTTGTGTGGGACCTTGTCTAAAGCCTTCTGAAAGTCCAAATACACCACATCAACTGGTTCTCCCTTGTCCACTCTACTGGAAACATCCTAAAGAAATTACAGAAGATTTGTCAAGCATGATTTCCCTTTCACAAATCCATGCTGACTTGGACCTATCATGTCACCTCTTTCCAAATGCGCTGCTATGATATCCTTAATAATTGATTCCATCATTTTACCCACTACCGATGTCAGGTTGACCAGTCTATAATTCCCTGTTTTCTCTCTCCCTCCTTTTTTAAAAGGTGGGGTTACATTGGCTACCCTCCACTCGATAGGAACTGATCCAGAGTCAAGGCAATGTTGGAAAATGACTGTCAATGCAATGTTGGAAAATGACTGTCAATGCATCCGCTACCTCCTTATGTACTCTGGGATGCAGTCCATCAGGCCCTGGGGATTGATTGGCCTTCAATCCCATCAATTTCCCCCACACAATTTCCCGACTAATAAGGATTTCCCTCAGTTCCTCTTCCTTACTAGACCCTCTGGCCCCTTTTATATTCGGAAGGTTGTTTGTGTCCTCCTTAGTGAATACCGAACCAAAGTACTTGTTCAATTGGTCCACCATTTCTTTATTCCCCGTTATGACTTCCCCTGATTCTGACTGCAGGGGACCTACGTTTGTCTTTACTAACCTTTTTCTCTTTACATATCGATGGAAACATTTGCAATCCGTCTTAATGTTCCCTGCATGCTTCTTCTCATACTCCATTTTCCCTGCCCTAATCAAACCCTTTGTCCTCCTCTGCTGAGTTCTAAATTTCTCCCAGTCCCCGGGTTCGCTGCTGTTACTGGCCAATTTGTATGCCACTTCCTTGGCTTTAATACTATCCCTGATTTCCCTTGATAGCCACGGTTGGGCCACCTTCCCTTTTTTTTTTACGCCAGACAGGAATGTACAATTGTTGTAGTTCATCCATGCGGTCTCTAAATGTCTGCCATTGCCCATCCACAGTCAACCCCTGAAGTATCAGTCGCCAATCTATCCTAGCCAATTCACGCCTCATACCTTCAAAGTTCGCCTTCTTTAAGTTCTGGACCATGTTCTCTGAATTAACTGTTTCATTCTCCATCCTAATGCAGAATTCCACCATATTATGGTCACTCTTCCCCAAGGGGCCTCGCACAACGAGATTGCTAATTAATCCTCTCTCATTACACAACACCCAGTCTAAGATGGCCTCCCCCCTAGTTGGTTCCTCGACATATTGGTCTAGAAAACCATCCCTTATGCACTCCAGGAAATCCTCCTCCACCATATTGCTTCCAGTTTGGCTAGCCCAATCTATGTGCATATTAAAGTCACCCATTATAACTGCTGCACCCTTATTGCATTCACCCCTAATTTCCTGTTTGATATCCTCCCCAACATCACTGCTACTGTTTGGAGGTCTGTACACAACTCCCACTAACGTTTTTTGCCCTTTGGTGTTCTGCAGCTCTACCCATATAGATTTCACACCATCCAAGCTAATGTCCTTCCTAACTATTGCATTAATCTCCTCTTTAACCAGCAATGCTACTCCACCTCCTTTTCTTTTTATTCGATCCTTCCTGAATGTTGAATACTCCTGGATGTTGAATTCCCAGCCCTGATCATCCTGGAGCCACATCTCTGTAATCCCAATCACATCATATTTGTTAACATCTATTTGCACAGTTAATTCATCCATCTTATTACAGATACTCCTTGCATTAAGACACAAAGCCTTCAGGCTTGTTTTTTTAACACCCTTTGTCCTTTTAGAATTTTGCTGTACAGTGGCCCTTTTTGTTTTTTGCCTTGGGTTTCTCTGCCCTCCACTTTTCCTCATCTCCTTTCTGTCTTTTGCTTTTGTCTCCTTTTTGTTTCCCTCTGTCTCCCTGCATTGGTTCCCATCCCCCTGCCATATTAGTTTAACTCCTCCCCAACAGCACTAGCAAACACTCCCCCTAGGACATTGGTTCCGGTCCTGCCCAGGTGCAGACCATCCGGTTTGTACTGGTCCCACCTCCCCCAGAACCGGTTTCAATGCCCCAGGAATTTGAATCCCTCCCTGCTGCACCACTGCTCAAGCCACATATTCATCTGCGCTATCCTGCGATTCCTATTCTGACAAGCACGTGGCACTGGTAGCAATCCCGAGATTACTACTTTGATTATCATGAACTTGGCTGCTGACCCTGATGGGTCATCCCCCTCAACAGTACCCAGAGCGGTCTATCTGTTTTGCATGGGGATGATCACAGGGGACCCCTGCACTATCTTCCTTCCACTGCTCTTTCTGCTGGTCACTCATTTACTATCTGGCTGTGTACCCTTTACCTGCGGTGAGACCAACTCGCTAAACGTGCTGTTCACGTCATTCTCAGCATCGTGGATACTCCAGAGTGAATCCACCCACAGCTCCAGTGCCGCAATGCGGCCCGTCAGGAGCTGGAGGCGGATACACTTCCCGCACACATAGTCATCAAGGACACCGGAAGCGTCCCTGACTTCCCACATAGTACAGGAGGAGCTGTCCTGCCATGACTTAACCCTTAAATTAACTTACTTTGGCAACAACAATGCTAAAGGTTGCTTACTGATATGGAAAAGAGAAAAAAAAACTACTTACCAATCACCAGCCAATCACTTACCCCCTTGGCTTTGACGTCAACTTTCGATTTCCTTCTGCTTCTTTTTGCCTTCTCTCCCTGCTGCATCTGCACAAGTACGCCTCTCGCCGACTCACCACGAACTCCCGACGAATTACGGACGCTGGGCCTTTTTATAGGCCTCTCCACGCACCTCCCGAGCCTCCCGCCAACTCACCACAACTCCCAACAACTCACGGACGCTGGGCCTTTTTATAGGCCTCTCCATGCACCTCCCGACTCTCTCGTTGACTCACCACGAACTCCCGACGACTCACGGACGCTGGGCCTTTTTATAGGCCTCTCCAAGCACCTCCCGAGCCTCTCGCCGACTCACCACGAACTTCTTCATACAATTTGGTTGTTGGTTTCACCAGGGCAAGAAGATTCTTCATTGACCATATGTTGTTGCCCCGCAGACGGTGAGGAGGATCGTTCTTCGTTTAGCAGCGTTCTCTTCCCCTCCCAGCTCGTTGGCCATGAAGTATTGGGCGAGTCGCTCCACGAAGGCTTCCCAATCATCACCTTCTGAGAATTTTTACAGGATACCAACTGTTCTCTGCATTTTCACATGATAGTTCGTTACTTATTACTCGTCGCCAATTTTTATGTCTCAAATAAAGCAATGTGACTGAGTACTGTGGACTTGAGTCAGTGTAACCTTAGTCTCTTTATTCTGAGTACAGAGTGTTGGCACAGCATGGGAGGCCTCTTATATATAGTGCTCCCAATGAATGCTGGGATCCCTTGGGACTCCAAAAAATGCGCTCTCTGGTGGCAGTAGAATGCTGGTTACAAGGTATTGCATACATAACACATATGGTTGGGTGTATTCTCAGTACTATGACCAGGCAGCAGAGGACACAGATTTAAGATAATTAACAACAGAACCAGAGGGAAGCTGAGGAGAATTTTTTAATGCAGCAAATTGTTATGATCTGGAATTCACTGCTTGAAAGGTTTATTTTTATTCATTCATGGGCCATGGGCATCGCTGGCAAAGCCAGCATTTATTGCCCATCCCGAATTGCCCTTGAGAAGGAGGTGGTGAGCTGCCTTCTTGAATCGTTGCAGTCCATGTCCATGTCTGGGTTCAAGTCCTACTCCAGGGACTTGAGCACATAAAGCTAGGCTGACACTCCAGTGCAGTGCTGAGGGTGTGCTGCACTGTTGGAGGTTACGTCTTTCACATGAAACGTTAAACCGAGGCCTCGTCTGCTCCCTCAGGTGCACGTAAAACATTGCATGATACTATTTCGAAGCAGACCAGGAGAGCTATCCCCGGATTCATGTAAAATATTTATTCCTCAATAAACATAACAAAAGCAGATTATTATCACATTGCTGTTTGTGGGAGTTTGCTGTGTGAAAATTGGCAGCCTGGTTTTCCACATTACAACAGTGACTACATTTCAAAAATACTTTATTGGCTGTAAAGCGCTTTGAAATGTCCAGTGGTCATTGTGATATATTCTTTACAATATCACAAACAAACACACGCTCATGATGGCTTCGACGCTCGTGATGGCTTCAATTCACAGGAACTTGTCAGGTGATCTAAGCTGGGTGGTGGTGTGAGCTGTGAGGAGGATGCTAAGAGGCTGCAAGGTGACTGGGACAGGTTAGGTGAGTGGGCAAATGCATGGCAAATGCAGTATAATGTAGATAAGTGTGAGGTTATCCACTTTGGTGGCAAAAACAGGGAGGTAGAATATTATCTGAATGGTGACAGCTTAGGAAAAGGGGAGGTGCAACGAGACCTGGGTGTCATGGTACATCAGTCATTGAAAGTTGGCTTGCAGGTATATCAGGTGGTGAAGAAGGCAAATGGCATGTTTGCCTTCATAGCGAGAGGATTTGCGTACAGGAGCAGGGAGGTCTTGCTGCAGTTGTATAGGGCCTTGGTGAGGCCACACCTTGAATATTGTGTACAGTTTTGGTCTCCTAATCTGAGGAAGTACAGTCTTACTATTGAGGGAGTGCAGCGAAGGTTCACCAGACTGATTCCCAGGATGGCAGGACTGACATATGAAGAAAGACTGGATTGACTAGGCTTATATTCACTGGAATTTAGAAGAATGAGAGGCGATCTCATAGAAACATATAAAATTCTGACGGGATTGGACAGGTTAGATGCAGGAAGAATGTTCCCAATATCGGGGAAGTCCAGAACCAGGGATCACAGTCTAAGGATAAGGGGTAAGCCATTTAGGACTGAGATGAGCAGAAACGTCTTCACTCAGAGAGTTGTGAATCTGTGGAATTCTCTACCACAGAAAGTTGTTGAGGCCGGTTCGTTAGATATATTCAAAAGGGAGTTAGATGTGGCCCTTACGGCTAAAGGGATCAAGGGGTATGGAGAGAAAGCCGGAATGGGGTACTGAAGTTGCATAATCAGCCATGATCCTATTGAATGGTGGTGCAGGCTCGAAGGGCTGAATGGCCTACTCCTGCACCTATTTTCAGTGTTTCTCTTTCACCTTGTGCTTTTATTGTATTTACAGCAGCAGTTGCATTACCACAGTGGTCCACTAAGTGGAGCAGTAGTCCACCAGATGGAGCTCTATATTACACTTCTCCCTCCTTAATGAAGAAGAATTCATAACAAATAATCATCATACATTACTTTCATGGTTATACATAACAAAAGATATGGACTTATTTTGCCATATTTACAAATCAAATTTAACCACTGGTATTCTGTTTCGAAGTGGATACCTTCACTCTCAAACAGAACTTTCCAAATATGGTGTCGAACTTAGACTCACTCTAGGCTGAGCCTGAGGAGAGTTTTACTCCAAGCGTTGCCCTTGATCTACATTTGAACTTTCTACAACTTCAGGACTGTTTGTCTGCCTCACTCGGACTCAGACTTAAATTCTGACTTTCTCTTGAAATATTTTCTAGTACATCTGAGTTAGGATTTGCTACTGGTACTGTACTTGTAACAAGACTATCTGACTCATCAGAAATAATTGAATCATTCCAACTTTCAACTCCTTCCACATCTATCGGTAAAATATGATCAATATGAACAAACCTAACCTTTCCATGATCAAACATCTTGACCAAATATATACAAGGGCCACATATCTTCACTATTCTTCCTGGTAACCACTTTAACCATTTATGGTGATGGTTCTGCACTCTCACCTTCTCGCTTAACTTCACACTTCTCTCTCTGACTCGACCTTTATCATGATTCTCTTTCTGTCTTAATTGTTTCTTTCCTGCTGACCATGCCAGGTTTGGCTTTAACAATGAGAACCTGATTCGTGGCTGTCATTTGAGAAACAATTCTGCTGGTGTTCTACCAGTAGTTGTATGTGGAGTATTACGATACGTAATCAGAAAATTCCCATTTTGTGGTTCAATATCAACTGCTGTTTCCTTGGATTTGTATCCAACATTTGCTTGATGAGAGCATGTTTTACAATTTGTACTGTGCGCTCTGCTGCACCATTTGTTTCACACCGTTTCTGCTCCTGAACTGTGCAAATTCTTCTGAACAAAATTGCAGCCCATCAGACACTATTTCTTCTGGGAGGCCATATGAAGAAAACAATCTTCGGAAATTGTCTAATGTTTTACCTGTTGTTATTTTCCACGTCGGAAACACCTCTACCCACTTTGAATGGCTATCAATCACAGTGAGTAATTGTTATCCATCTAGCTTAAAAAAATCGATATGTAGCCTTTGCCACACGCTGGGAGGCCATTTCTATGGCTCTAATGGTACTGATTGTGGTTTTTGCCTGTACACTGAGTAACACTATACTCTATATCTTTAACTAGACCTGGCCACCATAAGTACAAAACTCTTGGTCAAGCACATTCCCAGGTGCTGGTCATGAAGATCTCCCAACAATTTAGACCTGACCTTATCTGGAATAACTACTCTTGCACCCCACATGATACAATCTTTACCCATTGATAATATATTCCTATTAACAAAGTATAGATCAATATATTTCTCTGATACTTGGTTTGACCACCATTTGCTATGTAATCATACACCTTTGACATAACTGGGTCACGTTTGGTTGCTTTATCAATCTCTTCAGCTGTGATTGGCAGATCATCAATGTATGAAAAATAGAACACTTCTTCCATATTGAGTGTAACTTGTGATGTGGATGGCAACCTGGAGATAGCATCAGTATTACCATCTGACTTAGATACACCAAAAATGGGTGCAGCCCAATTACTTAGAACTACGTTAGAGATAATGTTCTAAGTTCTAGTCTTTTGAGTTCTTGCTTAACTCTCTCCTTGAGTGCATATAGTACGGAACATAACTTGCGGTAAACTGTTCTAGCGCCCTTATTTAATCTGACACTCACCTTGAAGCCTTGAAACAGACTGCTTGTTTTGCAGAACACCTTTGGATATTGCTTGATCATGTCATCTTTTGATGCAACTTTCGTTTCCACGTGAAAAATCTAATTCCAATCCAGCTTCAGTGATCCCAACCAGTTTCTACCTATTAAGGCAAGTTTGATTCCTGCCACTACTAAGAGAGGCAAGCTCTGAAACTGATCCTTGTATTTCACTGGTACGGTACCACAGGAATTTTCTCTCCTGGGTAGCCTTGCAGCTCTATCTTCATTTTCCAATTCAAAATCACTCAACTTGTCGAGGTATAGAGATTCCAGTACTACGCTCACGGATGCACCAGTGTTAATTTCCATGTGTATCCTGGTTCCTGCAATGTCTACTTAGATGATGATACATCGTGAATCGCTGTTAGATACCCTTGTGCTCCTGATGATGTGTATCTCCAGAATCTCCTCAGCCTGTTGCTTCTCTATAATGCGATGTAGTCTCTGGCGATTTCTACTTATAGCATTGAACAAAGGTTTAATCTTCAGTCGATATGCCTTTGCAAAATGCCCAGTGTCCTTGCAGAAGAAACATTCTTTCTTCATATATGGACAGCTTTGAGCGATGTTTTGTCACAGGCACCAACAGGACGACTTCTATGCGTTGTTACCTTGGCCAGTGCTGAGCCTTGAGGACCAACTGTCTTTTTCTTCTAACCTGCAGACGATTCATCTCGGTTGTCTGATGACTGGAAATGGCTCAAAATTCTTGGGAGTATTGGTCGGCCATATCCATCAACATAGCTGTCTGACAAGCTAAATCAAAAGTCAAGTTAGGAGATTCTTCTGATTGCTTCATTATTTTTCATCTCACAAACAAAGCGGTCACGTAATGCTCGGTCCTGAAAGTTTCTGAAATGACAGTGAATGGATAGCTTTTTTAAAGCTACAATGTACTCACTGATACTGTTGTCAGTTAATTGATTTCTTATTGTAAAACAATAACTTTCAGCAATTTCCAGGGGCTCAGGACTGTAGTGCTGTTCTAACTTGGTCAGAATCTCTGTTAGTGGCGTGTCCTTCGGCTTGATGAGAACAAGCATGTTTTTCAGGGTTTCATACACCTCGGGGCCTGCTTCAGTCAGGAAAATAGAACGTTTTCTTTCTAAAATCACCCCAGTTATGGTTTCCATTATCACGGATTTCGACAATACTATTTCTAACATTTCTAACCGCTCCACATACACTCGGAAAGTTTCTCGGTTGCAATGGAATTCGTCCAAGCGCCCTATTATTCCCATAGGCACAGCTATCTGGCCTCTTCAGTTCACCAAATGTGTTTGTAATTTATCTTGGGTTTTGAGCTGTGCTGCAAAACAAAGAACTTCTCAAAGTTTCTCTTCTGTTTGACTGGAACATCTGCCAACAAAAACTTTAGCTAGGGAATCCAGAAATCCCATCCGACATCACCAAATGTGATATATTCTTTACAACATCGCAAACACTCAAGATGGCTTCATTTTACAGGAACTTTTCAGATGACCTTGTCACCTGATATGTTTATTGTATTTACAGCAATAGTTGCATTACCACAGTCGTCAACTAGGTGGAGCTCTATATTACAGTTGTGAAAGGCGCTATATAAATGTAAGTCAGTTTTTTTATTATTTTTGTTCTGAATATAAAAGGTCAAGGCTCAAATGAGCCACTGTAGTTCTTTTCTAACTTGAAAGAATTTCAATTGACACACAGATGCGAGAGTGTGTTTTTTATACCAGAAAAGAGGTAGGAGCTTCCTCTCAGGAGGTGGTCCTGATGAAATGCATCCCCGGGTATTAAAGAGATGCCTGAAGTTATAGCAGATACATTCATTATAATCTACCAAAATTCTCTGGACTCTGGGGAGGTACCAGAGGATTGGAAAGCAGCTAATGTAACGCCTCTGTTTAAAAAAGGGGGCGGGCAAAAGGCAGGTAACTATAGGCCGGTTAGTTTAACATCTGTAGTGGGGAAAATGCTTGAAGCTATCATTAAGGAAGAAATAGCGGGACATCTAGATAGGAATAGTGCAATCAAGCAGACGCAGCATGGATTCATGAAGGGGAAATCATGTTTAACTAATTTACTGGAATTCTTTGAGGATATAACGAGCATGGTGGATAGAGGTGTACCGATGGATGTGGTGTATTTAGATTTCCAAAAGGCATTCGATAAGGTGCCACACAAAAGGTTACTGTAGAAGGTAGAGGTACACAGAGTCAGAGGAAATATATTAGCATGGATAGAGAATTGGCTGGCGAACAGAAAGCAGAGAGTCGGGATAAATGGGTCCTTTTTGGGTTGGAAATCGGTGGTTAGTGGTGTGCCACAGGGATCGGTGCTGGGACCACAACTATTTACAATATACATAGATGACCTGGAAGAGGGGACAGAGTGTAGTGTAACAAAATTTGGAGATGACACAAAGATTAGTGGGAAAATGGGTTGTGTAGAGGACACAGAGAGGCTGCAAAGAGATTTGGATAGGTTAAGCGAATGGGCTAAGGTTTGGCAGATGGAATACAATGTCAGAAATTGTGAGGTCATCCACCTTGGGGAAAAAAACAGTAAAAGGGAATATTATTTGAATGGGGAGAAATTACAACATGCTGAGGTGTAGAGGGACCTGGGGTCCTTGTGCATGAAACTCTTTTGAGTTTACCTGAAAATAAACATAAACATTAAAACCATGCCACCCGCCTGGGTGACACAGCAGACATTTTCAAGGCCCCTTTTTTTCTTTCTTTTTTTTTTGTTTTTTTTTTGGGGCGCTAAAATCAAATTTTTTCCAGTGCCCCCTATAAAAGGGGAGGGGGACACTAAAAGCACCGGCAATGAAAACAAATTAAACTTTAAAACGTAAAATCAAATTAAAATTTGGTTGCCGGGCGTGATGATGCACTCCAGTCCCTCCGGTGCCCACCTCTCGCGGAAGGCCGCGAGCGTACCGGTGGACACCGCGTGCTCCATCTCCAAGGACACCCTGGACCGGATGTCAGAGCGGAAGAGAGGCAGGCAGTCAGGTTGAACGACCCCCTCGACCGCCCGCTGCCTGGACCGGCTGATGGCACCCTTGGCCGTGCCCAGGAGCAGTCCTACGAGGAGGCCTTCGGACCTACCCGCTCCCCTCCGCACAGGGTGCCCAAAGATCAGGAGAGTGGGACTGAAGTGCAGCCAGAATTTCAGGAGCAGCCCCTTCAAATAATAAAACAGGGGCTGCAACCTTGTGCATTCCATAAAAACATGGAACACGGACTCTTCCAGACCGCAGAAATTGCAGGCGGCCTGGGAGTCCGTGAACCGGCTTAAAAATTTGTTGCACGGCACTGCTCCGTGCACCACCCTCCAGGCCAAGTCCCCGATGAATAGTGGGAGGACCCCTGCGTAGAGTGCCCTCCATCGGGGACCCCCGCCTCCTCCGGACGGCAAGATGGTACGCCATGGCGTGTCCGGACGGCCGGCGAGGATGGCAAAGTTGAGGGTGTGCAGGAGCAGCCCGTACAGGAAAACCCTCCGCGCGGAACTGAAAGGCACGGAGGGGATTTCCCCGAGGCGGCTCAAGTTGTGAGGCGCCGGCCCCCGAGGGAGGTTCCGGGGTTTGGCGCCGATGAGCAATTCCGTCCGGACGGGGATCAGTTCGGACGGGATCTCCCCACGTGCTTGAGCCTCCTCGATGCACCTAACGGAGTCAGGGCCCAGAGCTGTTTTTAGCGACTCGATGGCATCGGCCGCGTGGCGGACGTTGGCAGAATTTAGGCGCCGCGCCAGCGTGTCTGGAGCCATCCAGCCCGCTCCTCCGCCATCGAGCAGGTCCCTGACCCTGGTCACCTCACCAGCCACAGCCCTCTCTTCCGACCGCCACATAAAACCTCGGCCGTGGAGGTACGGATTCCCGAGCAGCGGTTCCTGCAGGACGGCCGCCACTCCAGCCGGCGGAGAGCTGCGCTTGGTGGAGACTTTGTTCCAGACCCTGATGAGTTCCCTGTAAAAGACAGGCAGCTCCCGGAGGGCGGTCCTGGCACCCCCCAAGTTCACAAACAGGAGCTGCGTGTCATAATTGAGGTCGCGCTGCTGGCGGAAGAAATACCTCGCCAGAGCGCACCACCTAGGAGGGGGCTCGACGTAAAGGTATCTCTGCAGGGTCTGAAGACGGAAAGTCGCGAGCTGGGCGCTGACGCACACCAACGACTGACCGCCCTCCTCAAGCGGGAGACTCAAGACCGCGGCAGAGACCCAGTGCTTCCTGTTGTTCCAGAAGAAGTCCACCAGCTTCTTCTGTATCTTGGCGACAAATGCAGGGGGAGAGGTCAAAGTGACCAGCCGGTACCACAACATTGCGGCCACCAGCTGGTTTATGACTAGCGTTCGACCCCTGTAGGACAGCACTCGGAGCAGTCCTGTCCAGCGCCCTAGGCGAGCGGTGACCTTGGCCTCCAGCTCCTGCCAGTTCGCCGGCCAGGCTCCCTCGTCGGGGCTAAGGTAGACTCCCAGATAGAGGAGATGGGTCGTGCTCCAGGCAAAAGGCCTGAGCTCCTCCGGCAGGGAGTCCACCCGCCACTGACCCACCAGGAGTCCGGAACATTTCTCCCAGTTGATCCTGGCGGAGGACGCGGCCGAGTAAATCTCCTGGCACTCACGCATCCTCCGCAGGTCAGCGGGATCCTCTACCGCGAGGAGCACGTCATCGGCGTAAGCCGAGAGGACGACCTCCACACCCGGCCCTTGCAGAGCCAGTCCCGTCAACCTCGTCCGCAAGAGGCGCAGGAAAGGCTCCACGCAAACGGCGTATAACTGGCCGGACATGGGGCATCCCTGGCGCACCCCTCTTCTAAAGCGAAGGGGCGCCGTCAAGGACCCGTTAACCTTAATCAGACACTCCGCGGCGGCGTACAAAAGTCGGATCCGGGCGACGAAATGCGTCCCGAACCCGAAAGCGCGCAGAGTTCCGAGCAGATAGTCGTGATCCACCCTGTCGAACGCCTTCTCTTGGTCGAGGGATAGGAAGGCGACCGACAGACCAGCCTCCTGGGAACAATGGATGAGGTCCCGGACCAGATGGATGTTATCGTGGACTGTCCGGCCCGGGACCGTGTATGACTGGTCGGGGTGGATCATGTGGTCCAGCACGGCACCAAGGCGAGCAGACATCGCCCTGGCGAAGATTTTGTAGTCCGTGCTGAGGAGGGAGACCGGGCGCCAGTTCTTAAGGAGGCGGAGATCGCCCTTCTTAGGCAGCAGGACGATGACTGCCCTGCGCCAAGAGAGGGGCATCTCCCCGGTCGCCAGACTTTCCCCCAGGACCCGCGCGTAGTCGCTCCCCAGGACGTCCCAGAACGCCCTGTGGAACTCCACGGTCAGCCCGTCCAGCCCCGGGGATTTTCCCCTCGAGAGCCGGGCGAGGGCACCGGTCAGCTCCACCAGGCTTAGCGGAGCTTCCAGATTTTCGGCGCCCTCCGGGCTGACCTTCGGCAGGTCCTCCCACAAAACTCTACGCGCTTCCTCGCTGGACGGATCCGGAGAGAACAGAGCCCCGTAATATTCACGGACCCTGTTGTTGACGCCCTCCGGATCCGAGACGAGAGAGCCGTCGTCGGCCAGCAGCGTCAAGAGCTGCTTACGGATACTCTGCCTTTTTTCCAGCGAGTAGAAGAAGGGGGAGCCGCGGTCCAGATCCCGCAGGAACCGGATCCGCGACCTCACGAACGCGCCTCGGGACCCGACGAGCTGCAGGTCCTTCAGCGCGGCCTTCTTCGCTTCGTACACCGTCCGCAGGGCCGGGTCCTGGACGACTTGACCGAGACGGGCTTCCAGGTCGAGCACCTCTTTTTCTAGGCGCCCGACTCTGGCCGCCCGCCTCTTGGTCGACCCCCTCGCGTACTCTTGACAGAAGACGCGGACGTGAGCCTTGCCCACGTCCCACCATAGCCTCAAGGAGGGGAAGCCCCCCTGCTTCCTTCTCCAGTCGGACCAGAATCGACGGAACGAGTCCTGGAACCGCACGTCCTCCAGCAGCCGGTTGTTAAAGTGCCAGTACGCGGACCCCGTCCTCGCGCGGAGCGAAGCGAGCTCCGCCCACACCAGGTGGTGGTCCGAACACGGCACCGGCCGCATGGAGGCCGCCGGGACGCAGGAAACGTACGCCCGAGACACGTAAAGGCGGTCGACTCTGGACCATCCAACTCCAGGCCTCACCCAAGTAAAGGCGCTGGAGTCGGGGTGGAGATTTCGCCAGACGTCCACCAAGTCGAAGGACCCGACCAGGTCCCTCAACTTCTCCATCGCCGTCATGCACTGCGGGGCACCGGAGCGGTCCCTCGCCTCGAGGGTGCAGTTAAAATCCCCCCCGAGGACAATGCAGTCGCCGACGTCGACGGAGCCAAGAAGAGCGGACACCTCTTCAAAGAAGCGCGTCTGCTGCGGGCCGGGATGAGGGGCGTACACGTTCACGAGATGGAGCGGCACGTCCCCCAGGCGAACCGTTACGTGCAGCAAGCGGCCTGGCACGGGCTCCTCGACCCCCAAGATCTCCGGCTGAAAATGCGGGCCCAGCAAGATGGCCACCCCACTAGAAATGGCGGTGAGGTGGCTCATGCGGACCTCTCCTTGCCATTCCAGGAGCCACGTGGCTTCGTCTCCCGGAACGGTGTGGGTTTCTTGCAGGAAGCACACCGCATATTTCCCCTCCCGCAGGAGCGAAAAATTGTCAAATCTACGGCGTGCCCCTCTGCCGCCGTTGATGTTGAGGCTGGCTATGGTTATCTTCATGGCAAAAGCATAGTGCAACCTCTACCTTAACCTATTGTAGGGGGAGGGAGCGGAGTCTTTTGTTGAACTCCGCTCCCTCCGCAGCCCAGCGAGGAGTCCCTCGAGCTCGCGCAGCTCAAGGTGCTGCTCCTTTGTCAAGGGCCCGCCCGCGGCCAAGGTTTTAACGGCGGCGCGGACGGACCCCTTGATCAGCTCCGGCTCGGACCATTTTTCCAGGGCCAGTCGGGCTTGGTCGCGGCGACCCCGGCTCTGGGCCAAAAAGTCCCGGAGTTCCTTTGCAGGAATGAGGATGGTCTCGGCGGCGGCCGCGAGCAGATCCACCGCCTCGCTGGCGGTGGTCTCTAGGTCTTCACCCGCGTCCCCCACCGAGTCCCCGTCCTCCTCCGGGAGGTGGCCGCCAGCAGCCAGCCCATCGACCGCACAAGGTACGGCAAATGAACCGGCCGCTCCAACCGGCCCTGGCACTGCCCCGATCCCACCCCCAGGATCGTCGGCAGAGGAGTCCCCACTGGGCTCTTTTAAAAATGGTGCTGGGTCGGGAAATGACAGCGGAAGGGGTTCCCCCTCCGCCCCAGGAACCGGGGAACAAGGAGAGACCCGGCCATAGGAAATCCCCAGGCTCCCCAAGTGCACCAGCTCCAAAGTAAGGGGCGAGGGTGGGTGTTCCTCCCCCTCCCCGCTGCCACCCCCCGGCCCAGCATCTACAGTTTCATTAAAATCAGTTCGTGTTTCTGCCGGGTCGAGTGACTCCCGGGGGAAGTTGGGTATTGGCTGGGCGGGCTCAGGTTCGGCCTTTTCGGCCCCGCCCGCCTCAGTCCCCGGGACGCCCGGCCCGGCGGCAATGCATTCTTCCGCTGGCCCCACGCCCCCCACGACAGGCAGATCTTCCACTCCATCCCCAGGAGGCAGCAGCTGGGCAGCCTCGACTGCCTCACCCTCCCCGGGGACAGACTCTTCGCGCCTGCAGCGCAATTTGGGAGCGCTGGTGGGGGACGCGGGACACGCGGCGGGCACCGACTCCTCCGCGGAGGGATGTTGTTCCCCCTCCGCCTCATCGGAGCCGCGCCTCCTTTTGTTCCTGGGGGCGCGCGGAGGCAGGGAGACCCCCATGTCTGCCGAGGCCTCCCGCTCCGCCCCCCCCTTTTCCTTTCCTTTCCCGTGCCCGGGCCCCTCTGTGGTGTTATTCAAGGGCTCGGGCACGGGCTCGGGGCACCACGCGCTCGCCGGTGACTGGGTTGGGCTGAGCGCGGTGGTCAAATTATCTGGCGCACCGAGGGGACCCGCCTCTTGATGTTTTGCCTTCTTCCGCGCCTTCTTTCCGGTCGGACGCTCTCCCTCCCCCCCGCCGGAGGCCCTGAAAACAAAGGCCTCCGACGATGCCCGCGCACCTACGGCTCCCGGCACGCGGACGCAACTAGGGGGAGGGGTGGCGGCGGCGCCAGCCTTGGCCGCCTTCGGTGGTTTGGCAGCCTTGGAGGCGGGGCAGTTCTTACGAACATGCCCCACCTCCCTGCAGGCATGGCACCGCACGCCGTCCGACGTCCAGAAGACGCGGTAGGCAGTCCCCTCGTGCACCACATTAAAATTCCCCTCCGTCGTGTCCTCCCGCGCCAGCCGGACAAAGAGCTGGCGGCGGAAGGAGAACACGTGGCGCAGGCTGTTCTCCCTGAGGCCGAGCGGTATGGGGTTGATCCCTGACCTTACCTCCCCCAGTTGTTGTAGGTGAGGGAGGAGGAGCTCAGCGGGAACAAAGGGCGGGACGTTTGAAACGATGACCCTCTGCGCGGTGGCCTCGAGAGGATCCACCGGCAGGAACGTCCCGCCCACCGTGAGCCCCCTTTCGAGGGCCAGGGACACCGCCCGCTCCAACCCCAGGAAGAAAACAGCCTTCCCAGACATCTTGGAGGCCGCGACAATGGCCGAGGGGCCGACTACCCCAGCCATCGCCCGCACGCTCTCCTCGATGGTCATTGTGGGGTGAGTGTAGCTCTTGACCCCGTGTTTTTTAGTAATTAATCTAAATGGTGGCAGGGCAGCGGGTGGCGCAGGAGGTGCCGTGGATGTGGACACCGCCTGCGCATACGTCCTTGCTGGCCCTGCCACCGGCGTGGATGGGGTCGCCATCACGGGGTCCCTTTAAGGGCTACACCCACCCCAAAGTCACAGGCCTTAATGGTCTTAATTAGGCCTCTTATCTAAAAGACTGAAGCAGAGGAGCTCTTAACGAGGTACCTCTCCCCTAGTTGGCAATTGGGGAGGGGCCTTGCTCCCTCTGCTCAGTTGTCTTGATTGTTTTCTTTTTAAATTTAAATTTGGAAGAAAGGGCTCTCAGAGAGAGAGGGGAGAAACAGTGTAACAGAGAAAGAGAGAGGGGGGTGGGAAGGGGGGGGGGACTGCGAGGGCAGGTCTCCCCTCGCAGCTGTGGGTGGGTGCACTCCCCAGATGGCAAAACAAAAAGTCTTTGGGGTGGTCTTCAGGTGGGGGGAGAAGATGTCTTCACCTGGGGTAGCTGGAGCCACCAGGCACACACTACTAACGATCTTTAATTGGGTGATTAAGAAAACAATCTTCAGCCTGGTAGCTCCAGCTATCCCAGGCTAGGCAAATGTGGGGGGTGGGGGGGGTTCCAATTGTGGGGGGGGCCTAGTTGTAAGCAAGGCCCCCACACACACTCCCACACACACGCACACCCCCCGCGATGTTCCGGCCCTCAGTGGTCTTCTTTCCTCCCCCCACCGATACAACAAAGTCTTTTTGGGAAATGCACCCACACCCACCTGTAGAATGTAGAGTCTCCCTCCTTCCACACTGGATGTTGTTGGTCTTTTCCCCCTCTCTCCAACTCTTTGCAGAATGGTAAAGTTGTTAAATGTTTTCTGTTCTCCTCCTCTCCCTCTGGGTTAAAGTTGGTGGTGAAGCCCCTTCCTTCCTTCTCTTCCTGGGCTGTTCTCAGGGCTCTCAAGGCCTTCCAGGCAGGAGCAAAAGTTGATAGCTGCTCTCCTCACTGCAGCTCAGCTCCTACTGAGCAGGACATGCCTCCACTGCTCCACAATTGGTCCTTGTGCATGAAACTCTTTTGAGTTTATCTGTGAAAACATAAAACATTAAACGGTGCCACCCGACCTGGGTGACACTCCAGACATTTACAAGGCCCATTTTTTTTTTCCCCCTTTTTTGTGTTTTTTTTGGTGTTTTTTTCTTTTTTTTTTTGTTTTTTTTTTGGGCACTAAAATCACAATTTTTCCCCAGTGCCCCCTATAAAAGGGAAGGGGACACTAAAAGCACCGGCAATTAAAACAAATTAACTTTAAAACGTAAAATCAAATTAAAATTTGGTTGCCGGGCGTGATGATGCACTCCAGTCCCTCCGGTGCCCACCTCTCGCGGAAGGCCGCGAGCGTACCGGTGGACACCGCGTGCTCCATCTCCAAGGACACCCTGGATCGGATGTAAGAGCGGAAGAGAGGCAGGCAGTCAGGTTGAACGACCCCCTCGACCGCCCGCTGCCTGGACCGGCTGATGGCACCCTTGGCCGTGCCCAGGAGCAGTCCTACGAGGAGGCCCTCGGACCTACCCGCTCCCCTCCGCACAGGGTGCCCAAAGATCAGGAGAGTGGGACTGAAGTGCAGCCAGAATTTCAGGAGCAGCCCCTTCAAATAGTGGAACAGGGGCTGCAACCTTGTGCATTCAATAAAAACATGGAACACGGACTCCTCCAGACCGCAGAAATTGCAGGCGGCCTGGGAGTCCGTGAACCGGCTTAAAAATTTGTTGCACGGCACTGCTCCGTGCACCACCCTCCAGGCCAAGTCCCCGATGAATAGTGGGAGGACCCCTGCGTAGAGTGCCCTCCATCGGGGACCCCCGCCTCCTCCGGACGGCAAGATGGTACGCCATGGCGTGTCCGGACGGCCGGCGAGGATGGCAAAGTTGAGGGTGTGCAGGAGCAGCCCGTACAGGAAACCCCTCCGCGCGGAACTGAAAGGCACGGAGGGGATTTCCCCGAGGCGGCTCAAGTTGTGAGGCGCCGGCCCCCGAGGGAGGTTCCGGGGTTTGGCGCCGATGAGGAATTCCGTCCGGACGGGGGTCAGTTCGGACGGGATCTCCCCACGTGCTTGAGCCTCCTCGATACACCTAACGGAGTCAGGGCCCAGAGCTGTTTTTAGCGACTCGATGGCATCGGCCGCGCGGCGGACGTTGGCAGAATTTAGGCGCCGCGCCAGCGTGACTGGCGCCATCCAGCCCGCTCCTCCGCCATCGAGCAGGTCCCTGACCCTGGTCACCTCACCAGCCACAGCCCTCTCTTCCGACCGCCACATGAAGCCTCGGCCGTGGAGGTACGGATTCCCGAGCAGCGGTTCCTGCAGGACGGCCGCCACTCCAGCCGGCGGAGAGCTGCGCTTGGTGGAGACTTTGTTCCAGACCCTGATGAGTTCCCTGTAAAAGACAGGCAGCTCCCGGAGGGCGGTCCTGGCACCCCCCAAGTTCACAAACAGGAGCTGCGTGTCATAATTGAGGTCGAGCTGCTGGCGGAAGAAATACCTCGCCAGAGCACACCACCTAGGAGGGGGCTCGACGTAAAGGTATCTCTGCAGGGTCTGAAGACGGAAAGTCGCGAGCTGGGCGCTGACGCACACCAACGACTGACCGCCCTCCTCAAGCGGGAGACTCAAGACCGCGGCAGAGACCCAGTGCTTCCTGTTGTTCCAGAAGAAGTCCACCAGCTTCTTCTGTATCTTGGCGACAAACGCAGGGGGAGGGGTCAAAGTGACCAGCCGGTACCACAGCATTGCGGCCACCAGCTGGTTTATGACTAGCGCTCGACCCCTGTAGGACAGCACTCGGAGCAGTCCTGTCCAGCGCCCTAGGCGAGCGGCGACCTTGGCCTCCAGCTCCTGCCAGTTCGCCGGCCAGGCTTCCTCGTCGGGGCTAAGGTAGACTCCCAGATAGAGGAGATGGGTCGTGCTCCAGGCAAAAGGCCTGAGCTCCTCCGGCAGGGAGTCCACCCGCCACTGACCCACCAGGAGTCCGGAACATTTCTCCCAGTTGATCCTGGCGGAGGACGCGGCCGAGTAAATCTCCTGGCACTCACGCATCCTCCGCAGGTCAGCGGGATCCTCTACCGCGAGGAGCACGTCATCGGCGTAAGCCGAGAGGACGACCTCCACGCCCGGCCCTTGCAGAGCCAGTCCCGTCAACCTCGTCCGCAAGAGGCGCAGGAAAGGCTCCACGCAAACGGCGTATAACTGGCCGGACATGGGGCATCCCTGGCGCACCCCTCTCCTAAAGCGAAGGGGCGCCGTCAAGGACCCGTTAACCTTAATCAGACACTCCGCGGCGGCGTACAAAAGTCGGATCCGGGCGACGAAATGCGTCCCGAACCCGAAAGCGCGCAGAGTTCCGAGCAGATAGTCGTGATCCACCCTGTCGAACGCCTTCTCTTGGTCGAGGGATAGGAAGGCGACCGACAGACCAGCCTCCTGGGAGCAATGGATGAGGTCCCGGACCAGATGGATGTTGTCGTGGATCGTCCGGCCCGGGACCGTGTATGACTGGTCGGGGTGAATCATGTGGTCCAGCACGGCACCAAGGCGAGCAGACATCGCCCTGGCGAAGATTTTGTAGTCCGTGCTGAGGAGGGAGACCGGGCGCCAGTTCTTAAGGAGGCGGAGATCACCCTTCTTAGGCAGCAGGACGATGACTGCCCTGCGCCAAGAGAGGGGCATCTCCCCGGTCGCCAGACTTTCCCCCAGGACCCGCGCGTAGTCGCTCCCCAGGACGTCCCAGAACGCCCTGTGGAACTCCACGGTCAGCCCGTCCAGCCCCGGGGATTTTCCCCTCGAGAGCCGGGCGAGGGCACCGGTCAGCTCCGCCAGGCTTAGCGGAGCTTCCAGATTTTCGGCGCCCTCCGGGCTGACCTTCGGCAGGTCCTCCCACAAAACTCTACGCGCTTCCTCGCTGGACGGATCCGGAGAGAACAGAGCCCCGTAATATTCACGGACCCTGTTGTTGACGCCCTCCGGATCCGAGACGAGAGAGCCGTCGTCGGCCAGCAGCGTCAAGAGCTGCTTACGGACACTCTGCCTTTTTTCCAGCGAGTAGAAGAAGGGGGAGCCGCGGTCCAGATCCCGCAGGAACCGGATCCGCGACCTCACGAACGCGCCTCGGGACCCGACGAGCTGCAGGTCCTTCAGCGCGGCCTTCTTCGCTTCGTACACCGTCCGCAGGGCCGGGTCCTGGACGACTTGACCGAGACGGGCTTCCAGGTCGAGCACCTCTTTTTCTAGGCGCCCGACTCTGGCCGCCCGCCTCTTGGTCGACCCCCTCGCGTACTCTTGACAGAAGACGCGGACGTGAGCCTTGCCCACGTCCCACCATAGCCTCAAGGAGGGGAAGCCCCCCTGCTTCCTTCTCCAGTCGGACCAGAATCGACGGAACGAGTCCTGGAACCGCACGTCCTCCAGCAGCCGGTTGTTAAAGTGCCAGTACGCGGACCCCGTCCTCGCGCGGAGCGAAGCGAGCTCCGCCCACACCAGGTGGTGGTCCGAACACGGCACCGGCCGCATGGAGGCCGCCGGGACGCAGGAAACGTACGCCCGAGACACGTAAAGGCGGTCGACTCTAGACCATCCAACTCCAGGCCTCACCCAAGTAAAGGCGCTGGAGTCGGGGTGGAGATTTCGCCAGACGTCCACCAAGTCGAAGGACCCGACCAGGTCCCTCAACTTCCCCATCGCCGTCATGCACTGCGGGGCACCGGAGCGGTCCCTCGCCTCGAGGGTGCAGTTAAAATCCCCCCCGAGGACAATGCAGTCGCCGACGTCGACGGAGCCAAGAAGAGCGGACACCTCTTCAAAGAAGCGCGTTTGCTGCGGGCCGGGATGAGGGGCGTACACGTTCACGAGATGGAGCGGCACGTCCCCCAGGCGAACCGTTACGTGCAGCAAGCGGCCTGGCACGGGCTCCTCGACCCCCAAGATCTCCGGCTGAAAATGCGGGCCCAGCAAGATGGCCACCCCACTAGAAATGGCGGTGAGGTGGCTCATGCGGACCTCTCCTTGCCATTCCAGGAGCCACGTGGCTTCGTCTCCCGGAACGGTGTGGGTTTCTTGCAGGAAGCACACCGCATATTTCCCCTCCCGCAGGAGCGAAAAATTGTCAAATCTACGGCGTGCCCCTCTGCCGCCGTTGATGTTGAGGCTGGCTATGGTTATCTTCATGACAAAAGCATAGTGCAACCTCTACCTTAACCTATTGTGGGGGAGGGAGCGGAGTCTTTTGTTGAACTCCGCTCCCTCCGCAGCCCAGCGAGGAGTCCCTCGAGCTCGCGCAGCTCAAGGTGCTGCTCCTTTGTCAAGGGCCCGCCCGCGGCCAAGGTTTTAACGGCGGCGCGGACGGACCCCTTGATCAGCTCCGGCTCGGACCATTTTTCCAGGGCCAGTCGGGCTTGGTCGCGGCGACCCCGGCTCTGGGCCAAAAAGTCCCGGAGTTCCTTTGCAGGAACGAGGAGGGCCTCAGCGGCGGCCGCGAGCAGATCTAGGTCTTCACCCGCGTCCCCCACCGAGTCCCCGTCCTCCTCCGGGAGGTGGCCGCCAGCAGCCGGCCCATCGACCGCACAAGGTACGGCAAATGAACCGGCCGCTCCAACCGGCCCTGGCACTGCCCCGATCCCACCCCCAGGATCGTCGGCAGAGGAGTCCCCACTGGGCTCTTTTAAAAATGGTGCTGGGTCGGGAAATGACAGCGGAAGGGGTTCCCCCTCCGCCCCAGGAACCGGAGAACAAGGAGAGACCCGGCCATAGGAAATCCCCAGGCCCTCCAAGTGCTCCAGCTCCAAAGTAAGGGGCGAGGGTGGGTGTTCCTCCCCCTCCCCGCTGCCACCCCCCGGCCCAGCATCTACAGTTTCATTAAAATCAATATATTTTGTTTCTGCCGGGTCGAGCGACTCCCGGGGGAAGTTGGGTAATAGCTGGGCGGGCTCAGGTTCGGCCTTTTCGGCCTCGCCCGCCTCAGTCCCCGGGACGCCCGGCCCGGCGGCTACGCATTCCTCCGCGGTCCCCACGCCCCCCACGACAGGCAGATCTTCCACGCCATCCCCGGGAGGCAGCGGCTGGGCAGCCTCGACTGTCTCACCCTCCCCGGGGAAAGACTCCTCGCGCCTGCAGCGCAATTTGGGGGCGCTGGTGGGGGACGCGGGACACGCGGCGGGCACCGCCTCCTCCGCGGAGGGATGTTGTTCCCCCTCCGCCTCATTGGGGCGGTGCCTCTTTTTGTTCCTGGGGGCGCGCGGAGTCAGGGAGACCTCCATGTCTGCCGAGGCCTCCCGCTCCGCCCCCCCCTTTTCCTTTTCTTGCCCGCGCCTGGGCCCCTCTGTGGTGTTGTTCAAGGGCCCGGGCACGGGCTCGGGGCACCCCGCGCTCGCCGGTGACTGGGTTGGGCTGAGCGCGGTGGTCAGACTTTCCGGCGCACCGAGGGGACCCGCCTCTAGATGTTTCTCCTTCTTCCGCGCCTTCTTTCCGCTCGGACGCTCTCCCTCCCCCCCGCCGGAGGCCCTGAAAACAAAGGCCTCCGACGATGCCCGCGCACCCATGGCTCCCGGCACGCGGACGCAACTAGGGGGAGGGGTGGCGGCAGCGCCAGCCTTGGCCGCCTTCGGTGGTTTGGCGGCCTTGGAGGCGGGGCAGTTCTTGCGAACATGCCCCACCTCCCTGCAGGCATGGCACCGCACGCCGTCCGACGTCCAGAAGACGCGGTAGGCAGTCCCCTCGTGCACCACATTAAAGTGCCCTTCTGTCATGTCCTCCCGCGCCAGCCGGACAAAGAGCTGGCGGCGGAAGGAGAACACGTGGCGCAGGCTGTTCTCCCTGAGGCCGAGCGGTATGGGGTTGATCCCTGACCTTACCTCCCCCAGTTGTTGTAGGTGAGGGAGGAGGAGCTCAGCGGGAACAAAGGGCGGGACGTTCGACACGATGACCCTCTGCGCGGTGGCTTCGAGAGGATCCACCGGCAGGAACGTCCCGCCCACCGTGAGCCCCTTTTCGAGGGCCAGGGACACCGCCCGCTCCGACCCCAGGAAGAAAACAGCCTTCCCAGACATCTTGGAGGCTGCGACAATGGCCGAGGGGCCGACTACCCCAGCCATCGCCCGCACGCACTCCTCGATGCTCATTGTGGGGTGAGTGTAGCTCTTGACCCCGTGTTTTTTTGTTATAAGTGTAAATGGTGGCAGGGCAGCGGGTGGCGCAGGAGGTGCTGTGGAAGCGGTTGCCACCTGCGCATACGTCCTTGCTGGCCCTGCCACCGGCGTGGATGGGGTCGCCATCACGGGGTCCCTTTAAGGGCTACACCCACCCCAAAGTCACAGGCCTTAATGGTCTTTAATGGCCTCGTGTATTTAACTGAGCAGAGGAGCCCTTAACGAGGCACCTCTCCCCTCGTTGACAATTGGGGAGAGGCCTTGCTCCCTCTGCTCAGTTGTCTTAATTGTTTTTTTTTTTTTTTTTTTTAAATTTGGAAGGAAAGGGTTCTCAGAGAGAGAGGGGAGAAACAGAGTAGCAGAGAAAGAGAGAGGGGGGTGGGAAGGGGGGGGGGCTGCGAGGGCAGGTCTCCCCTCGCAGCTGTGGGTGGGTGCACTCCCCAGATGGCAAAAACACAAAAGTCCTTGGGGTGGTCTTCAGGTGGGGGGAGAAGATGTCTTCACCTGGGGTAGCTGGAGCCACCAGGCACTCCTAACGATCTTTAATTGGGTGATTAATAACAATCTTCAGCCTGGTAGCTCCAGCTATCCCAGGCTAGGCAAATGTGGGGGGTGGGGGGGGTTCCAATTGTGGGGGGGGGCCTAGTTGTAAGCACGGCCCCCACACACACTACCACACACACACACACACCCCCCGCGATGTTCCGGCCCTCAGTGGTCTTCTTTCCTCCCCCCACCGATACAACAAAGTCTGTTTGGGGAAATGCACCCACACCCACCTGTTGAAATGTAGAGTCTCCCTCCTTCCACACTGGATATTGTTGGTTTTTCCCCCTCTCTCCAACTCCTTGCAGAATGGTAAAAAGATGTTGTAAAGTTTTCTGTTCTCCTCCTCTCCCTCTGGATAAAGGTTGGTAGTGAAGCCCCTTTCTTCCTTCTGTTCCTGGGCTGGTCTCAGGGCTCTCCAGGCCTTCCAGGCAGGAGCAAAAGTTGATAGCTGCTCTCCTCACTGCAGCTCAGCTCCTACTGAGCAGGACATGCCTCCACTGCTCCACAATTGGTCCTTGTGCATGAATCCCAAAAGGTTAGTTTGCAGGTGCAGCAGGTAATCAGGAAGGCAAATGGAATGTTGGCCTTCATTGCGAGAGGGATGGAGTACAAAAGCAGGGAGGTCCTGCTGCAACTGTATTCAAAAGGGAGTTAGGTGAAGTCCTTACTACTCGGGGGATCAAGGGGTATGGCGAGAAAGCAGGAAGGGGGTACTGAAGTTTCATGTTCAGCCAAAACACTGCTTTGAGTACTGTTGGGGAGGATGACTCATCAGGGGAGGGCAGCAGCAGCCAAGTTCATGGCACCGTAGGTGGCTCTGCTGCAAAGGAGGGCAGGAAAAAGAGTGGGAGCGCGATAGTGATAGGGGATTCGATGGTGAGGGGAATAGATAGGCGTTTCTGCGGACGCAACCGAGACTCCAGGATGGTATGTTGCCTCCCTGGTGCAAGGGTCAAGGATGTCTCGGAGCGGGTGCAGGACATTCTGAAATGGGAGGGAGAACAGCCAGTTGTCGTGGTGCACATTGGTACCAACGACATAGGTAAAAAAAGGGATGAGGTCCTACGAAAAGAATTTAAGGAGCTAGGAGCTAAATTAAAAAGTAGGACCTCAAAAGTAGTAATCTCGGGATTGCTACCAGTGCCACGTGCTAGTCAGAGTAGGAATCGCAGGATAGCGCAGATGAATACATGGCTTGAGCAGTGGTGCAGCAGGGAGGGATTCAAATTCTTGGGGCATTGGAACCGGTTCTGGGGGAGGTGGGACCAGTACAAACCGGACGGTCTGCACCTGGGCAGGTCCGGAACCAATGTCCTAGGGGGAGTGTTTGCTAGTGCTGTTGGGGAGGAGTTAAACTAATATTGCAGGGGGATGGGAACCTATACAGGGAGACAGAGGGAGACAAAAAGGAGGCAAAAGCAAAAGACAGAAAGGAGATGAGGAAAAGTGGAGGGCAGAGAAACCCAAGGCAAAGAACAAAAAGGGCCACTGTACAGCAAAATTCTAAAAGGACAAAGGGTGTTAAAAAAGCAAGCCTGAAGGCTTTGTATCTTAATGCAAGGAGTATCCGCAATAAGGTGGATGAATTAACTGTGCAAATAGATGTTAACAAATATGATGTGATTGGGATTACGGAGACGTGGCTCCAGGATGATCAGGGCTGGGAACTCAACATCCAGGGGTATTCAACATTCAGGAAGGATAGAATAAAAGGAAAAGGAGGTGGGGTAGCATTGCTGGTTAAAGAGGAGATTAATGCAATAGTTAGGAAAGACAGTAGCTTGGATGATGTGGAATCTATATGGGTAGAGCTGCAGAACACTAAAGGGCAAAAATCGTTAGTGGGAGTTGTGTACAGACCTCCAAACAGTAGTAGTGATGTTAGGGAGGGCATCAAACAGGAAATTAGGAGTGCATGCAATAAAGGTGCAGCAGTTATAATGGGTGACTTTAATATGCACATAGATTGGGCTAGCCAAACTGGAAGCAATACGGTGGAGGAGGATTTCCTGGAATGCATAAGGGATGGTTTTCTAGACCAATATGTCGAGGAACCAACTAGGGGGGAGGCCATCTTAGAATGGGTGTTGTGTAATGAGAGAGGATTAATTAGCAATCTCATTGTGCGAGGCCCCTTGGGGAAGAGTGACCATAATATGGTGGAATTCTGCATTAGGATGGAGAATGAAACAGTTAATTCAGAGACCATGGTCCAGAACTTAAAGAAGGGTAACTTTGAAGGTATGAGGCATGAATTGGCTAAGATAGATTGGCGAATGATACTGAAGGGGTTGACTGTGGATGGGCAATGGCAGACATTTAGAGAACGCATGGATGAATTACAACAATTGTACATTCCTGTCTGGCGTAAAAATAAAAAAGGGAAGGTGGCTCAACCGTGGCTATCTAGGGAAATCAGGGATAGTATTAAAGCCAAGGAAATGGCATACAAATTGGCCAGAAATAGCAGCGAACCTGGGGACTGGGAGAAATTTAGAACTCAGCAGAGGAGGACAAAGGGTTTGATTAGGGCAGGGAAAATGGAGTACGAGAAGAAGCTTGCAGGGAACATTAAGGCGGATTGCAAAAGTTTCTATAGGTATGTAAAGAGAAAAAGGTTAGTAAAGACAAACGTAGGTCCCCTGCAGTCAGAATCAGGGGAAGTCATAACGGGGAACAAAGAAATGGCAGACCAATTGAACAAGTACTTTGGTTCAGTATTCACTAAGGAGGACACAAACAACCTTCCGGATATAAAAGTGGTCAGAGGGTCTATTAAGGAGGAGGAACTGAGGGAAATCTTTATTAGTCGGGAAATTGTGTTGGGGAAATTGATGGGATTGAAGGCCGATAAATCCCCAGGGCCTGATGGACTGCATCCCAGAGTACTTAAGGAGGTGGCCTTGGAAATAGCGGATGCATTGACAGTCATTTTCCAACATTCCATTGACTCTGGATCAGTTCCTATCGAGTGGAGGGTAGCCAATGTAACCCCACTTTTTAAAAAAGGAGGGAGAGAGAAAGCAGGGAATTATAGACCGGTCAGCCTGACCTCAGTAGTGGGTAAAATGATGGAATCAATTATTAAGGATGTCATAGCAGCGCATTTGGAAAATGGTGACATGATAGGTCCAAGTCAGCATGGATTTGTGAAAGGGAGATCATGCTTGACAAATCTTCTGGAATTTTTTGAGGATGTTTCCAATAAAGTGGACAAGGGAGTACCAGTTGATGTGGTATATTTGGACTTTCAGAAGGCTTTCGACAAGGTCCCACACAGGAGATTAATGTGCAAAGTTAAAGCACATGGGATTGGGGGTAGTGTGCTGACGTGGATTGAGAACTGGTTGTCAGACAGGAAGCAAAGAGTAGGAGTAAATGGGTACTTTTCGGAATGGCAGGCAGTGACTAGTGGGGTACCGCAGGGTTCTGTGCTGGGGCCCCAGCTGTTTACATTGTACATTAATGATTTAGACGAGGGGATTAAATGTAGTATCTCCAAATTTGCGGATGACACTAAGTTGGGTGGCAGTGTGAGCTGCGAGGAGGATGCTATGAGGCTACAGAGTGACTTGGATAGGTTAGGTGAGTGGGCAAATGTGTGGCAGATGAAGTATAATGTGGATAAATGTGAGGTTATCCACTTTGGTGGTAAAAACAGAGAGACAGACTATTATCTGAATGGTGACAGATTAGGAAAAGGGAAGGTGCAACGAGACCTGGGTGTCATGGTACATCAGTCATTGAAGGTTGGCATGCAGGTACAGCAGGCGGTTAAGAAAGCAAATGGCATGTTGGCCTTCATAGCGAGGGGATTTGAGTACAGGGGCAGGGAGGTGTTGCTACAGTTGTACAGGGCCTTGGTGAGGCCACACCTGGAGTATTGTGTACAGTTTTGGTCTCCTAACTTGAGGAAGGACATACTTGCTATTGAGGGAGTGCAGCGAAGATTCACCAGACTGATTCCCGGGATGGTGGGACTGACCTATCAAGAAAGACTGGATCAACTGGGCTTGTATTCACTGGAGTTCAGAAGAGTGAGAGGGGACCTCATAGAAACTTTTTAAATTCTGACGGGTTTGGACAGGTTGGATGCAGGAAGAATGTTCCCAATGTTGGGGAAGTCCAGAACCAGGGGTCACAGTCTAAGGATAAGGGGTAAGCCATTTAGGACCGAGATAAGGAGAAACTTCTTCACCCAGAGAGTGGTGAACCTGTGGAATTCTCTACCACAGGAAGTAGTTGAGGCCAATTCACTAAATATATTCAAAAGGGAGTTAGATGAAGTCCTTACTACTCGGGGGATCAAGGGGTATGGCGTGAAAGCAGAAAGTGGGTACTGAAGTTTCATGTTCAGCCATGAACTCATTGAATGGCGGTGCAGGCTAGAAGGGCTGAATGGCCTGCTCCTGCACCTATTTTCTATGTTTCTATAGGGTATTGGTAAGGCCGCACCTGGAGTACTGCGTGCAGTTTTGGTCACCTTACTTAAGGAAAGATATACTAGCTTTGGAGGGGGTACAGAGACGATTCACTAGGCTGATTCCGGAGATGAGGGGGTTACCTTATGATGATAGATTGAGTAGACTGGGTCTTTACTCATTGGAGTTCAGAAGGATGAGGGGTGATCTTATAGAAACATTTAAAATAATGAAAGGGATATACAAGATAGAGACAGAGAGGTTGTTTCCACTGGTAGGGGAGACTAGAACTAGGGGGCACAGCCTCAAAATACGGGGGAGCCAATTTAAAACCGAGTTGAGAAGGAATTTCTTCTCCCAGAGGGTTGTGAATCTGTGGAATTCTCTGCCCAAGGAAGCAGTTGAGGCTAGTTCATTGAATGTATTCAAGTCACAGATAGATAGATTTTTAACCAATAAGGGAATTGAGGGTTACGGGGAGCGGGCGGGTAAGTGGAGCTGAGTCCACGGCCAGATCAGCCATGATCTTATTGAATGGCGGAGCAGGTTCGAGGGGCTAGATGGCCTACTCCTGTTCCTAATTCTTATGTTCTTATGTTCTTATGTTCTCATGTTATCCTTTTTCTGGCGAGTACAACTCAAGACAAAGACTCAAGTCCCTTGTTCTTGGGAGAATAAAAAGGCTCCTCTCCTGAACCGTCTTGAACTGATGTCACCTGTGGTTCTCCTGAAAACCCTTGTAGAATGGGCTGTTTTATATGTTTTTCTTTCAAAATCTTCCAATGCTTTTTTCCTCCAGATCCCAGGAGTTTAAATTCAGCAATATATGTGACAAGCAGTGACAGCTTCAGTCTGGAAAACAGGTGTTTTGAGACAGGACTTTATTAAGGCGTTTGGAGCAACGACTGCTGGCAGGCCAAGCAAATAGAATCCAAATGCCTTTCTTTAATAAAGTTACGTTTCGTCGTCCTAAATGTGATTTTACAGAAGTTACGAGTGAAGATAATGTTGGCCCATGACGATCAACCCGATCAAGATGCAAAGGCTGAATCTTTATGAGACAGCAGAAAAGGCTGAGATATGAAACTTTCTATGCTAGTTAAAGTAATATCAGTCTCTTCACAGGCAAAAGATTCAAAATTGTTTATAAAATAGACTTGCATTTATATAGCGCCTTTCACGACCACCGGATTTCTCAAAGCGCTTTACAGCCAATGAAGTACTTTTGGAGTGTACTCACTGTTGTAATGTAGGAAATGCCGCAGCCAATTTGCGCACAGCAAGCTCCCACAAACAGCAATGTGATGATGACCAGATAATCTGTTTTTTTCTTATGTTGATTGAGGGATAAATA
The DNA here is from genome assembly GCF_044704955.1 of Pristiophorus japonicus. Classification (NCBI taxonomy): domain Eukaryota; kingdom Metazoa; phylum Chordata; class Chondrichthyes; family Pristiophoridae; genus Pristiophorus; species Pristiophorus japonicus. Next base: position 29,796,757 of record NC_091977.1, read on the forward strand.
TTGGCCAGGACACTGGGGATAACTCCCTTGCTCTTCTTTGAAATAGTGCCATGGGACCTTTTACATGCACTTGAGAGAGCAGACAGGGACTTGATTTAACGTCTCATTCGAAAGACGGCACCTCCGACAGCACTCCCTCAACACTGCACTGGAGTGTCAGCCGAGATTTTTGTGCTCAAGTCTCTGGAGTGGGACTTGAACCTACAACCTTTTGGCTCAGAGGTGGGTGTGCTACCCGCTGAGCAAAAGTTGTACAAAAAAAAAGGAGTGAGTACTATCTACAGGGTACAGCAACTTGCCAAGGCTATGTAACTAGTAGAGTGGACAAGTGGATGTGGTGTATTTGGACTTTCAAAAGGCTTTTGACAAGGTCCCACACAAGAGATTGGTGTGCAAAATTAAAGCACATGGTATTGGGGGTAATGTATTGACGTGGATAGAGAACAGGTTGGCAGATAGGAAGCAGAGAGTCGGATACACGGGTCCTTTTCAGAATGGCAGGCAGTGACTAGTGGAGTGCAGCAGGGACCCCAGCTATTTACAATATACATTAATGATTTAGATGAATTGAGTGTAATATCTCCACATTTGCGGATGACACTAAGCTAGCTGGTGGTGTGAGCTGTGAGAAGGATGCTAAGAGGCTGCAGGGTGACTTGGACAGGTTAGGTGAGTGGGCAAATGCATGACAGATGCAGTATATTGTGGATAAATGTGAGGTTATCCACTTTGGGAGCAAAAACATGAAGGTAGAATATTATCCGAATGGCGACAGATTAGGAAAAGGGGAGGTGCAACGAGACCTGGGTGTCATGGTTCATCAGTCATTGAAGGTTGGCATGCAGGTACAGCAGGCGGTGAAGAAGGCAAATGGTATGTTGGCCTTCATAGCTAGGGGATTTGAATATAGGAGCAGGGAGGTCTTACTGCAGTTGTACAGGGCCTTGGTGAAGCCTCACCTGGAATATTGTGTTCAGTTTTGGTCTCCTAATCTGAGGAAGAACATTCTTGCTTTTGAGGAAGTGCAGCAAAGGTTCACCAGACTGATTCCCGGGATGGCATATGGGGAGAGATTGGATCGACTGGGCCTGTATTCACTGGATTTTAGAAGAATGAGAGGGGATCTCATATAAAATTCTGACGGGACTGGACAGGTTAGATGCAGGAAGAATGTTCCCGATGTTGGGGAAGTCCAGAACCAGGAGAAACTTCTTCACTCAGAGAATTTTTAACCTGTAGAATTCTCTACCGCAGAGAGTTGTTGATGCCAATTCATTGGATATATTCAAGAGGGAGTTAGATATGGCCCTTATGGCTAAAGGGATCAAGGGTTATGGCGATAAAGCAGGAAAGGGGTACTGAGGTGAATGATCAGCCATGATCTTATTGAATGTTGGTGCAGGCTCCAAGGGTTGAATTGCCTACTCCTGCCTATTTTCTTTGTTTCTATGTTTCTATGTTTCTTCGATAGCACCCCTCAAACCCATGACCTCCACCTCCGAGAAGGACAAGGGAAGCAGGTGAATGGGAAACACCACCACCTCCACGTTCCCCTCCAAGTCACACACCATCCTGAATTCGACATGTATCACCATTCCTTCATCGTCGCTGGGTCAAAATCCTGGAACTGCCTCCCTAACAGCACTTTCACCTTCACCACACGGACAGCAGCGGTTCAAGAAGAAGGTCTACCACCATCACCTTCTTATGGGCAATCAAGGATGGGGTATTTGCTGGTCTTGTCAGCTATGCCCACATCCTGAGAATTAGTAAGGAATGTAACAAATAATCTGAGTCTCTTTTCCCATAATGGTAGATTTTGTGGGGCCTTGCAAACGACCAGTGCATATTGGAAAATTGCGGGTGCATTACTTGTGGTTTTTTCTGCTATGTGATCGTTGCATGCAAAGCCTCGTCAGTGGGGCGGGGCCTTACAAAATGTACTCTTAAAGTGCCAACAGGATTAACAGTGCAACCTTTGGTATTGGAGCCTGCAAGAGACGGATATCAGACAGTGGTCAGAATCGCCGAATGGCCCAGAAACGATATGCTGCAACAGGTAGAGTCGGAGGTGAGGAAAAAGGCTAGATGTAGAGTTCACTTACCAAGCCCTTCAGGGATATCTGGTTTACAGCCCGTGGTGGCACTACGGCATTGCACCCAGAGATCATGCTGTCATCGGTGTGCGCATCGCCCCGTTAACGCCCGGGCCCCGAAATTGACATCCGCCCCCTACGGCAGCACCGGCCAAAAACACCGGCAGCTGCAGGAGGGGTGGATCGGGCGGCCGGACGCTACCAGGACAATGATTAAAGGCGAGGTTTCTGAGATAAGTAAAACGAAACGTACCTTTGTTATCACTGTGTTCCTCTGTTTTCTTCGAGGGGTCCAGGCCCCGATCGCTCAGCCCTGCACTCTGAGTGCTGGGCTGATCGTGCGGGTCATCCACTGCCTTGGTGGTCCAGGTAGGTGATTCTTTAATTGCAGAGCCTGCAGCAATGGCCCTTCCCATTAAGGGAGGGCAGGGCCCTTTGTATGAGGCAGTGCTTCACGGCCCAGTCTGCAGCGCCTTTGAAGTATGCGCCTTGTGAGCGCTCCAAGAAGGAAGTGGAGCACTTGATTTAGCTCTCCACTTCCTTCCAGGAGGCCTAAACCGAATTTCTTGAGAGCGGAGCTAAGTTTTCCGCCTCTTAAAAGTTACCACCCCCAAATGGGGTAATAATCAATTTCTCCCCAAATGGATTTGATTTTGTTTGGCAAAATAACGGAACGGTTCTATGGATACATCAGGACAAGAGAGTGACAGTCAGCAGGAAAAGGTAGCAAGATAAGGAACGAGAATGAAGTCAGGTGATTGAACCACAGAACCATGTTAATTTACAGCCATTCGGCACTCTGTGTCTTTGGTACAGCCATCTAATACCATTGCCCCACACTCTCGCTATAATCCTATGCTCCAAGTTTTTATCCATTCAATGGCTTACTCCTATTCCGAGATGGCCTCAAATTTTCTCTGGAACTCCAAATTATTGGTAAGGTTTAGATTTTTTTCTTCTACATGTGCTGGATCCACAATTCATATGGAGCTGCTGTTTGTAAAGTCAGCATGTATGAAAAAGGCGGCAAACTGCTGAAAGGTTTTCGCCACATTTTATTTGACAGGAGTGAAGCTCGAGTTTTTCACAGCTGTCTGACAGCTGCTCCCAAAGTATAACATTCCTTCAACAGCCGTGAACATCTACAGGCCAGTGACTTTCACTCCTGACCTGAAACACAACGTGGCTACTGAAGGAATGGGGTGTATGGATGTCCAAACCCACTGTGAAAATGCACCACATCAGTTTTTGCTGTCTTGTAAACAGAGATTAACAATAGTTGGTAAATTCCTAAATCCATGTCCCGTTTAAACATATTATTAGAATTTACAAACAATGGATCGAGCTCACTCCTCTGAACCCATCCCAGCTCCCATCAACAATAACAACAAAATCTTGCATTTATAGAGCGCCTTTAACGTAGTAAAACATCCCAAGGATCATGATCAAACAAAATTTGACACCGAGCCACATAAGGAGAAATTAGGACCGGTGTTAAGGAGTGTCTTAAAGGAGGAAAGAGAAGTAGAGAGGTGGAGAGGTTTAGGGAGGGGATTTCAGAGCTTAGGGCCTAGGCAGCTAAAGGCATGGCCATCAATGGTGGAACAATTCAAATCCGAGATGCGCAAGAGGCCAGAATTGGAGGATGCAGAGATCTCGGAGGGTTGTAGGACTAGAGGAGGTTACAGAGTTAGGGAGGGACAAGGACTTGGAGGGATTTGAAAACTGTAATATATATAGCTCCACCTGTGGACTCCTGTGGCACTGCAGCCAGTGCTGTTTATTATAAAGGTCACCGGACTGGTGAATCCCGGTATGTTCTGCCATCTTCAGGCTGTGTGTGTTTCTGTGAGTTACTGAAAATATAACAATGGCGGCGAAGATGGGTTTATCGGAAATAAAAAGCTGAAATTTTTGTTGGTGGAGGATTCAGCCAACCAACAGAGTGACTTTGACAGCTTCTCTGTTTTGATTAACAACTACAAATCCAAGCTAAATTACAAGCACACTTGTTTGAACTGCCAGAGTCCAGATGGCTGTGCCTAGAGGAACAATAGGGCATTTGGGGATGTTTCAACGCAACCGTGAAATTTCAGAGCATATGTGGAGCGGCTAGAAATGTTTTTCACCACAAATAATTCATCAAAGTCCCCAGTGAGTAAAACCATAACCGGGTGGTGTTGGAATGACAAAGGGCTAATTTCTTAACTGAAGCAGGGTCCGAGGTGTAAGAAACCTTGAAAAATTTGCTTGTGCCTGTCAAGCCAAAGGACACAACTCTTAAGTCTTGAGTTGTGACAACACTACAGTCTTGAGCCCCTGGAAATTGCTGAATGTTATCGTTTCTGGGGGAGGTGGGACCAGTACAAATAGGATGGTCTGCACCTGGGCTGGACCAGAACCGATGTCCTAGGCAGAGTGTTTGCTAATGCTGTTGGGGAGGGTTTAAACTAAAAAGGCAGGGGGATAGGAATCTATGCAGGGAGGCAGAGGGAAGCAAAAAGGGGGCAGAAGCAAAATGTAGGAAGGAGAAAAGCAAGGGTGGAGGGCAGAGAAATCAAGAGCAAAAATCAAAACAGGCACCATTACAACATAATTCTAAAAGGACAAGGAGTGTTAAAAAATCAAGTCTGAAGGCTCTGAGTCTCAATGCAAGGAACATTCATAATAAGGTGGATGAATTGACTGTGCAGATAGCTGTTAACGGATATGATGTAATTGGGATTACAGAGACATGGCTCCAAGGTAACCAAGGCTGGGAACTCAAAATCCAGGAGTATTCAATTTTCAGGAAGGACAGACAGGAAGGAAAAGGAGGTGGGGTAGCGTTACTGGTTAAAGAGGAGATTAACGCAATAGTAAGGAAGGACATTAGCGTGGATGATGTGGAATCTATATGGGTAGAGCTGCAAAACACCAAAGGGCAGAAAACATTAGTGGGAGTTGTGTATAGACCAGCAAACAGTAGTAGGGAGGTTGGGGATGGCATCAAACAGGAAATTAGGGATGCGTGCAATAAGGGTACAGCAGTTATCTTTATCTGGGTGACTTCAATCTGCATATTGATTGGGCTAACCAAACTGGTAGCAATACTATGGAGGAGGATTTCCTGGAATGTATAAGGGATGGTTTTCTCGACAATATGTTGAGGAACCAACTAGCGAGCAGGCCATCCTAGACTGGGTCTTGTGTAATGAGAGAGGATTAATTAACAATCTGGGCTTGCGGAGTCCCTTGGGGAAGAGTGACCATAATTTGGTAGAATTCTTCATTAGGTTGGAGAGTGACACAGTTCATTCAGAGACTAGGGTCCTGAACTTAAATTCACGGTATGAGATGTGAATTGGCTAGGATAGACGGGAGAATGATACTTAAAGGGTTGACGGTGGATAGGCAATGGCAGACATTTAAATATCACATGGATGAACTACAACAATTGTACAACCCTGTGTGGCATAAGAATAAAAAAGGGAAGGTGGCTCAACCGTGGCTAACAAGGGAAACTAAGGAAAATGTTAAATCCAAGGAATAGGCATATAAATTGGCCAGAAAAAGCAGCATACCTGAGGACTGGGAGACATTTAGAATTCAGCAGAGGAGAACTAAGGGTTTAAGTAGGAGGGGGAAAATAGAGTATGAGAGTAAGCTTGCTGGGAACATAAAAACTGACTGCAAAAGCTTCTATAGATATGTGAAGAGAAAAAGATTAGTGAAGATCAACGTAGGTCCCTTGCAGTCAGAATCAGGGGAATTCCAAATGGAGAGCAAGAAAATGGCAGACCAATTGAACAAATACTTTGGTTCTGTCTTCACTAAGGAAGACACAAATAACCTTCTGAAAACACTAGGGGAGCGAGGGTCTAGCGAGAAGGAGGAACTGAGGGAAATCCTTAATAGTCAGGAAATGGTGTTAGGGAAATTGAAGGGACTGAAGGCCAATAAATCCCTAGGACCTGATAGTCTGCACCTCCCAGAGTACTTAAGGAAGTGGTCCTAGAAATAGTAGATGCATTGGTAGTCATTTTCCAACATTCTATCGACTCTGGATCAGTTCCTATGGATTGGAGAGTAGCTAATGTAACCCCACTTTTTAAAAAAGGAGGGAGAGAGAAAACAGGGAATTATAGACCAGTTAGCCTGACATCGGTAGTGGAGAAAATTTTGGAATCAATTATTAAAGATGTAATAGCAGCGCATTTGGAAAGCAGTGACAGGATCGGTCCAAGTCAGCATGGATTTATGAAAATGAAATCATTCTTTACAAATCTTCTAGAGTTTTTTGAGGATGTAACTACTGGAGTGGATAAGGGCGATCCAGTGGATGTGGTGTATTTGGACTTTCAAAAGGCTTTTGACAAGGTCCCACACAAGAGATTAGTGTGCAAAATTAAGGCACATGGTATTGGGGGTAATGTACTGACATTGATAGACAGACAGGAAGCAAAGAGTGGGAATAAACGGGTCCTTTTCAGAATGGCAGGCAGTGACTAGTGGGGTGCCGCAGGGTTCAGTGCTGGGACCCCAGCTATTTACAAAATACATTAATGATTTAGATGAAGGAATTGAATGTAATATCTCCAAGTTTGCAGATGATACTAAGCTGGCTGGCAGTGTGAGCTGTGAGGAGGTGCAGGGAGATTGGACAAGTTAGGTGAGTGGGCAAATGCATAGCAGATGCAGTATAATGTGGATAAATGTGAGGTTATCCACGTTGATTGCAAAAACAGGAAGGCAGTTTATTAACTGAATGGTGACAGATTAGTAAAAGGTGAGGTGCTACAAGACCTGGATGTCATGGTACATTGAAGGTAGATACAGCAGGCAGTAAAGAAGGCATGCTGGCCGTCATAGTGAGGGGATTTGTATATAGGAGCAGGCAGGTCTTATTTCAATTGTACAGAGCCTTGGTGAGACCACACCTTGAGTATTGTGTGCAGTTTTGGTCTCCGAGTAGATAAAGAACTGGTTGGCAGACAGGAAGCAGAGAGTCGGGATTAACGGGTCCTTTTCAGAATGGCAGGCAGTGACTAGTGGAGTGCCGCAGGGCTCAGTGCTGGGACCCTAGCTCTTTACAATATATATTAATGATTTAGATGATGGAATTGAGTGTAATATCTCCAAGTTTGCAGATGACACTAAACTGGGTGGCAGTGTGAGCTGTGAGGAAGATGCTAAGAGGCTGCAGGATGATTTGGACAGGTTAGACGAGTGGGCAAATACAGTATAATGTGAATGAATGTGAGGTTATGCACTTTGGGGGCAAAAACACGAAGGCAGAATATTATCTGAATGGCAGCAGATTAGGAAAAGGGGAGGTGCAGCGAGACCTGGGTGTCATGGTTCATCAGTCATTGAAGGTTGGCATGCAAGTACAGCAGGCGGTGAAGAAGGCAAATGGTATGTTGGCCTTCGTAGCTAGGAGATTTGAGTATAGGAGCAGGGAAGTCTTACTGCAGTTGTACAGGGCTTTGGTGAGGCCCCACCTGGAATATTGTGTTCAGTTTTGGTCTCCTAATCTGAAGAAGGACATTCTTGCTATTGAGGGAGTGCAGCGAAGTTCACCAGACTGATTCCCAGGATGGCAGGACTGACATGTGAGGAGAGACTGGATCGACTGGGCCTGTATTCACTGGAGTTTAGAAGGATGAGAGGGGATATCAAAGAAACATATAAAATTCTGACGGGACTGGACAGGTTAGATGCAGGAAGAATGTTCCCGATGTTGGGGAAGTCCAGAACCAGGAGAAACAGGCAGTCCGATCCAAGGCTTCAAAGCAAGTGTCAGGGTACAGAAGGACGCTAGATCAGTTTACTGCAAGTCACGTTCCGTACCATATGCACTCAAAGAGAAAGTTGAGCAAGAACTCAAAAGACTAGAGACTGAGAACATTATTTCTAAGATAGATCTACATAATTGGGCTACACCCATTGTTGTTGATCCTAAGTCCTTTGGTAAGGCAAGATTGTGTGGTGATTATAAAATAACCATAAACCAGATACTAGAGGGTAAATGATTTGTTCACAACACTGACAAGTATTCAGCTCTTCTCAAAGTGGATCTTACGAATGCCTACTTACAGCTTGAACTAGATGAGGAGTCCGAGTCATGCTTGACGATAAATACTCATCTAGGCCTGTATCAATTTGGAGTGTCTTCCGCCCCTGCCATATTCCAAGGGGTGATGAACCAGATTTTGCAAGGTATTGAAGGGGTAGTATGTTATTTAGATGACATACTAATTTCAGAATCAAATAGGCAAATTCATAATAACATATTGAATGAAGTCTTCAAATGGCTATAGAAGCACAGAGTATCAGTGTCTGCTCGCAAGTGTGAGTTATTTCAAAACTCAGTGGTGTACTTAGGGTACAGAGTAGACAAAGATGGTTTATATCCAACCAAGGGAAAACTGGATGCAATCAGAAATGCACCCACTCCCAAGAATGTTACTGAATTTCGATCATTTTTGGGTCTTTTGAAATATTTTGGGAAGTTCCTACCAAATTTGGCTACAGTATTACATTGACTGAATGAACTATTGTAAAATCAGGTCCATTGGAAGTGGCCAGAAGAATATGATACAGCATTCAAGGAATGTTAAAGCAAATTGGTAGAGAGCACCATGTTAGTTCACTATGACGTATCAAAGGAGATCAAAACATAGAAACATAGAAAATAGGTGCAGGAGTAGGCCATTCGGCCCTTCTAGCCCGCACCGCCATTCAATGAGTTCATGGCTGAACATGCAACTTCAGTACCCCATTCCTGCTTTCTCACCATACCCCTTGATTCCCCTAGTAGTAAGGACTTCATCTAACTCCTTTTTGAATATATTTAGTGAATTGGCCTCAACAACTTTCTGTGGTAGAGAATTCCACAGGTTCACCACTCTCTGGGTGAAGAAATTCCTCCTCATCTCGGTCCTAAATGGCTTCCCCCTTATCCTTAGACTGTGTCCCCTGGTTCTGGACTTCCCCAACATTGGGAACATTCTTCCTGCATCTAACCTGTCTAACCCCGTCAGAATTTTAAACGTTTCTATGAGGTCCCCTCTCATTCTTCTGAACTCCAGTGAATACAAGCCCAGTTGATCCAGTCTTTCTTGATAGGTCAGTCCCGCCATCCCGGGAATCAGTCTGGTGAACCTTCGCTGCACTCCCTCAATAGCAAGAATGTCCTTCCTCAGGTTAGGAGACCAAAACTGTACACAATACTCCAGGTGTGGCCTCACCAAGGCCCTGTACAATTGTAGCAACACCTCCCTGCCCCTGTACTCAAATCCCCTCGCTATGAACGGCAACATGCCATTTGCTTTCTTAACCGCCTGCTGTACCTGCATGCCAACCTTCAATGACTGATGTACCATGACACCCAGGTCTCTTTGCACCTCCCCTTTTTCTAATCTGTCACCATTCAGATAATAGTCTGTCTCTCTGTTTTTACCACCGAAGTGGATAACCTCACATTTATCCACATTATACTTCATCTGCCATGCATTTGCCCACTCACCTAACCTATCCAAGTCGCTCTGCAGCCTCATAGCATCCTCCTCGCAGCTCACACTGCCACCCAACTTAGTGTCATCCGCAAATTTGGAGATACTACATTTAATCCCCTCGTCTAAATCATTAATCTACAGTGTAAACAGCTGGGGCCCCAGCACAGAACCTTGCGGTACCCCACTAGTCACTGCCTGCCATTCTGAAAAGTCCCCATTTACTCCTACTCTTTGCTTCCTGTCTGACAACCAGTTCTCAATCCATGTCAGCACACTACCCCCAATCCCATGTGCTTTAACTTTGCACATTAATCTCTTGTGTGGGACCTTGTCGAAAGCCTTCTTAATGTCCAAATATACCACATCAACTGGTTCTCCCTTGTCCACTCTACTGGAAACATCCTCAAAAAATTCCAGAAGATTTGTCAAGCATGATTTCCCTTTCACAAATCCATGCTGACTTGGACCTATCATATTACCTTTTTCCAAATGCACTGCTATGACATCCTTAATAATTGATTCCATCATTTTGCCCACTACCGATGTCAGGCTGACCGGTCTATAATTCCCTGTTTTCTCTCTCCCTCCTTTTTTTAAAAGTGGGGTTACATTGGCTACCCTCCATTCCATAGGAACTGATCCAGAGTCAATGGAATGTTGGAAAATGATTGTCAATGCATCCACTATTTCCAAGGCCACCTCCTTAAGTACTCTGGGATGCAGTCCATCAGGCCCTGGGGATTTATCGGCCTTCAATCCCATCAATTTCCCCAACACAATTTCCCGACTAATAAGGATTTCCCTCAGTTCCTCCTCCTTACTAGACCCTCCGACCCCTTTTTATATCCGGAAGGTTGTTTGTGTCCTCCTCAGTGAATACCGAACCAAAGTAATTGTTCAATTGGTCCGCCATTTCTTTGTTCCCTGTTATGACTTCCCCTGATTCTGACTGCAGGGGACCTACGTTTGTCTTTAATAACCTTTTTCTCTTTACATATCTATAGAAACTTTTGCAATCCGTCTTAATGTTCCCTGCAAGCTTCTTCTCGTAATCCATTTACCCTGCCCTAAGCAAACCCTTTGTCCTCCTCTGCTGAGTTCTAAATTTCTCCCAGTCCCCGGGTTCGCTGCTATTTCTGGCCAATTTGCATGCCACTTCCTTGGCTTTAATGCTATCCCTGATTTCCCTTGATAGCCACGGTTGAGCCACCTTTCCTTTTTTATTTTTATGCCAGACAGGAAGGTACAATTGTTGTAGTTCATCCATGCGGTCTCTAAATGTCTGCCATTGCCCATCCACAGTCAACCCCTTCAGTATCATTCGCCAATCTATCCTAGCCAATTCAAGCCTCATACCTTCAAAGTTACCCTTCTTTAAGTTCTGGACCATGGTCTCTGAATTAACTGTTTCATTCTCCATCCTAATGCAGAATTCCACATTATTATGGTCACTCTTCCCCAAGGGGCCTCGCACAACGAGATTGCTAATTAATCCTCTCTTATTACACAACACCCAGTCTAAGATGGCCTCCCCCCTAGTTGGTTCATCGACATATTGGTCTAAAAAACCATCCCTTATGCACTCCAGGAAATCCTCCTCCACCGTATTGCTTCCAGTTTGGTTAACCCAATCTATGTGCATATTAAAGTCACCCATTATAACTGCTGCACCTTTATTGCACGCACCCCTAATTTCATGTTTGATGCCCTCCCCAACATCACTACTACTGTTTGGAGGTCTGTACACAACTCCCACTAACGTTTTTTGCCCTTTGGTATTCTGCAGCTCTACCCATATAGATTCCACATCATCCAAGCTAATGTCCTTCCGAACTATTGCCTTAATTTGCTCCTTAACCAGCAATGCTACCCCACCTCCTTTTCCTTTTATTCTATCTTTCCTGAATGTTGAATACCCCTGGATGTTGAGTTCCCAGCCCTGATCATCCTGGAGCCACGTCTCCGTAATCCCAATCACATCATATTTGTTAACATCTATTTGCAAAGTTAATTCATCCACCTTATTGCGGATACTCCTTGCATTAAGACACAAAGCCTTCAGGCTTGTTTTTTTAACACCCTTTGTCCTTTTAGAATTTTGCTGTACAGTGGCCCTTTTTGTTCTTTGCCTTGGGTTTCTCTGCCCTCCACTTTTCCTCATCTCCTTTCTGTCTTTTGCTTTTGCCTCCTTTTTGTTTCCCTCTGTCTCCCTGCATTTGTTCCCATCCCCCTGCCATATTAGTTTAAATCCTCCCCAACAGCACTAGCAAACACTCCCCCTTGGACATTGGTTCCGGTCCTGCCCAGGTGCAGACCGTCCGGTTTGTACTGGTCCCACCTCCCCCAGATCCGGTTCCAATGCCCCAGGAATTTGAATCCCTCCCTGCTGCACCACTGCTCAAGCCACGTATTCATCTGCGCTATCCTGCGATTCCTACTCTGACTAGCACGTGGCACTGGTAGCAATCCCGAGATTACTACTTTTGAGATCCTACTTTTTAATTTAGCTCCTAGCTCCTTAAATTCGTTTCGTAGGACCTCATCCCTTTTTTTACCTATGTCGTTGGTACCAATCAAGCTAGCATGTGCTGCCTCTCCATATGGAGTTAGGGCAGTGATCTCTCATGTATTACGTAGTGGGGATGAGAAACCAATTGTTTTTGCTTCATGGACTCTCAGTGCCAGTGAACGTAATTCTGCACAAATCGAAAGGGAAGCTTTGGCATTAATTTTTGGGGTCAAGAAGTTCTACAAATACTTGTATGGTCATAAGTTTACCATCGTGATGGACCATAAGCCCCTGATAGCAATCCTCCATCCAAAGTCCCCAGTTCCAACATTAGCTGCAGCCCGAATGCAGAGATGGGCTTTGATTTTGTTAGCAAATACATATGATATTGAATATAGATGATCAGCTGATCACAGTGTTATGCATGGAGAAAGAGTCAGACTGAACACTGTGAGCTCAAAGTAAAGTGTGACCTTAGTCTTTTATTGCAGGTCTCCAGAGTGCCTCTCCAACATGTGAGGCCTCCGTAAATACCTGTGCTCCCAAGGGATAGTGGGATCTCTTGGGATTCCAGGGGATGAGCCCTCTGGTGGCTGCACAGAGTAAATCCAAGTTTACCTATATAACACACAATAATGCTGATACTATGTCTAGATTGCCTTCTCCATCACCCGATAGTGAAGAAGTATTCTATTTTTCATACATTGACGAACTGATGGAGAGATTGGTAAAGCAACCCAACATGACCCAGTTATGTCAAAGGTGTATGATTATATTGAAATGGCTGGCCATACCAGGTAACAGACAAATATATTCATCCATTCTTCATTTGTAGGAATGAATTATCAGTCGATAAAGATTGTATCATGTGGGGTGCACGAGTGGTTATGCCAAATAAATTCAGGTCTAAATTACTAGGAGACCTCCATGACCAGCACTTGGGAATGTGCTTGACTAAGAGTTTTGCACACAGTTACTTATGGTGGCCAAGTTTTGATAAAGATATAGGCTACATCGTCAGTCATTGTATGACATGTCAATCGGTAAGCAAGAAACTACCATCAGTACCATTACAGCCATGGAAATGGCCTCCCAGGATGTGGCAAAGGCTACATATCAATTTTTCTGAGCTAGGAGGACAACAATTGTTAATTGTGATTGATAGCCTTTTGAGGTGTTTTCAATGTGGAAAATAACAACAAGTAAAGCACTAGACATTTTACGAAGATTATTTTCTTCATTTGGCCACCCTGAAGAAATTGTTTCGGATAATGGACCATAATTTCATTCAGAAGAATTTGCACAGTTCACGAGCAAAAATGGTGTGAATCATACCAAGGTTCCACCATACCACCCTGCTTCAAATGGTGTAGCGAGCGCACTGTACAAATTGTAAAATGTGCCCTCAGCAAACAGATGTTTGATCCAAATCCAAAGAAATGACAATTGCCATTGGATCACAAATTGGCTAATTTTCTAATTACGTATCATAATACTCTTCACACAACTACTGGTTACTGGTAGAACACCAGCAGAGTTGTTTCTCAAACGACAAACCAGATTCTCGTTGTTAAAACCAAACTTGGCACAGTCCGTAGAAGAGACACAATTAAGACAGAAAGAGAATCATGATAGAGGTAGAATAAAACAGAGAAGTGTGAAATTAAATCAGAAGCTGAGAGTGAAGAACCATCACCATAAATGGTTAAAATAGTTAGCAGAAAGAATGGTGGAGATATGTGGTCCTTGCACATATTTGGTCAAGATGTTTGATCATTGACAGGTTAGATTTGTTCACATTGATCATATTTTACCTACAGATGTGAAAGTAGTTGAAGATGGGAATAATTCAATTGTTTGTGACTCATCAGATAGTTTTGATACACCAGTAGCATATCCTACATCCAATGTACTGGAAACAAATCCAAAAGAAAGTCAGAATTTAAGTCTGAGTCTGAGTCAGGCAGACAAACAGTCTGAAGTTAGAGAGAGTTCAAATGGACATCAAGGGCATCCCTTGGAGGACAACTTTCCTCAGGATCAGCCTCGAATGAGTTTAAATTTGTTGTTTGGAATGTTTTTTCGAGATCGAAGGTATCCAGAAAACAAGTGGTTAAGCTTGATTTGTAAATATGGCAAAATAAGTTCATATCTTTTGTTATGTATAACCATGTAAGTTATGTATGATGATTATTTTGTTATAATTACTTCTTCATTAAGGAGGGAGAAGTGTAATATATATAGCGCCACCTGTGGACTCCTGTGGCACTGCAGCCAGTGCTGTTTATAATAAAGGGAAAAGGTCACCTGACTGGTGAGTTCCGGTATGTTCTGCCATCTTAAGGCTGTGTGTGTTTCGGTGAGTTATTGAAAATATAACAAAAACAAGGATGAGAATTTTAAAATCGAGCTAATGTAGGTCAGCGAGCACAAGGGGAAGGGATGAACACGACTTGGTGCTCTCCCATCGCAGAAAGAAATACCTGCATTTATATACCACCTTTCATAATCACCATATGTCTCAAAGTGCTTTATAACCAATGAAGTACTCTTTTGAAGTGTAGTCACTGTTGTAATGTAGGAAACTTGGCAGCCAATTTTCACTCAGCAAGCTCCCACAAACAGCAATGTGATAAAGACCAGATAATCTGTTTTAGTGATGTTGGTTGAAGGATAAATATTGTCCAGGAAACCAGGGATAACTCCCCTGTTCTTCTTCGGAATAGTGCCACCGGATCTTTTACGTCCACCTGAGAGAGCAGAAGGGGCCTCGGTTTAACCTCTCATCTGAAAGACGGCACCTCCGACAGTGCAGTACTCCCTCCCCTCAGTACTCTACTAGATTTTTGTGTTCAAGTCTCTGGAAAGGGACTTGAACTTACAACCTCCTGACTCATTGGTGAGAGTGTGAACAACTGAGTCCAATGCCATCTTAAACAAATCAAAATGTCTCTACCACTCTGCTAGTCAGAATAACATGGCATAAAAACAGTAAATGCTGGAAATACTCAGCAGGTCAAGTGACATCTGTGGAGAGAGAAACATAGTTAATGTTTCAGGTCAATGACTCTTTGTCAGAATAACAAGGCACATTGTCCTGAGATGACTGATCACCTTATTTGCTTAAATAAATAAATCCTTCCATAATATTTAATTGGACTGATGCTCTTCACTGGTGTGGTACATGCTTGAAACTTTCAGGACAGGAGAGGAAAAATGATTTTCATTTTTCAAGTTTCTGGCGAGAGTCATTACACCCTAAATTCCACACTTTGTTATCTCAATATTTGCCCTTCAGTCTTTATAATGCTGCCTACATTTCTTTTGAATTCATTCTCGGGATGTGGGAATCACGGGCAAGGCTGACATTTCTTACCCATTCATAACATCGGTGTAACTTGTGAGGCCACTTCAGAGGACAGCTAAGAGTCAACCAAGTTGGTATGGGTCTGGTGTCATATGTAGCCCAGAGCGGGTAAGGACAGCAGGTTCCATTTTATAGTCCCAAGGTGATGTGGAATAAAATTCCCTGCTTTGTTCTTTTGGGGGCAAGGGTCAGATTTCATTTTTTTTTTCATCCTTTTCATTCAACGTGTGATTCAGTTTGACAAACAGAAACAACTTATTGGGGCCGATTTTGATCAAGGCACCCGCCCGCCCAAGTGCCGCCCAAAGTGCCTCCGATGGCCGCCGAGGTACTGGACGGTACTTTGGGCGGGATATTCATCGCCGAGGTCCCTCGAAGGTCGGCGGGTGGCAACTGAATGACGTACACCACCAATCTGGGCGGCAGCAGGTGGGAGGTCTCATTCTCGGCAGCAGAGGCGCTTGCCGCCCAAGTGCCGCTGAGGATGGAGTCGGGCCCACGGAGGGTCGAGGACCTGAAAAAAAAATACTCATCAGGGAAAAAAAAACTATCGGTAGAGCTTCAGGGGACCCCATCCAGGTAAGTCGCTGTGGAAAACAAATCTATAAAATGTTCACTCACCTTTTTTCAGGCTCTTCATACTTACCATCGGGGACAGACCAGCCTCCAGCCAGTGGTCCAATCCCATTCTGGTGCCGGCTCCCGCCGGCTCCCGCCCGCATGCAAATGGGGGCTCGGCGGGCGGGAGGTCAGTTGCGCCACTCGGCCGTCTGCTGACGTCAGCGGGCAGTTCCCGGCAGCTCTTCCCTCACGCCCGCTCCAGGCCACGTCGAAAGTGGCACTGGGCGCATGATGCAGAGGAATGTCGGTGGCAGTCAGCGGCAGTCGGCGGCGGTGGGTGAGTTGATCAATTTCGGCCCCATAGAATCATACAGCACATTCAGCCCATCGTGGCTGTGCCGGCTCTCTGAGCTCTTGGCCCCACTCATTCTGCTCTTTCCTCGTAGCCCTGCAAATTTTTCCTTTTCAAGTATTTATCCAATTCCTTTTGAAAGTTATTATTGAATCTGCCTCCACCCCTCCCCCCGCACCTTTTCAGGGAACGCAGTCCAGATCATCATAAATCGCAACATAAAAAAAAAATTCTCCTCATCACCTGTCTGATTCCTTTTCCAATTAGCGCAAATCTGTGTCCTCTGGTTACCAACCCTCTTGCCAGTGGAGACATCGAAACATAGAAACATAGAAAAAAGGTGCAGGATGTAAGGGGGGTGGTCTCTATGAGGGGATCAGGTTCCCTTCTGACCAACTTGAGCGGTTCGAATCACTCCCACTCCCTTGGGTTCTGTACTCTGGATTTATCTGGGGGGTGTGACAAAAGTACAGAGGACACTGGTTTGATGCAAAGAACTTTGGTTTTATTATAGTCAAAGTAATACAGGCTTACTACTCTAGTAAGAAAATACAAGGCCAAACTTACAATCACTCTAATAAAGAACAATACAAGGAAAGGTACAAGGTCTAGCTAGGTTAGACTCCAGGGCATGAAGGGGCTATGCTTACCAACCCTTTTGATAGTGAACGGTAGATCGCGGTTGTTTTTCCCTTAATACCACGTTGACTGTGGTCGGTCGCTGCTGCGATGGTGATGTTCTTCCTTCCTTCAGGACTTCAGGAATTCGAGGCTGGAGAAGTTATTTTACCACTGTCGCGTTGGTTTCTCTCTTTGTCTTGATGACATACTCGCAGTGCAGCACCTGGTGTAGTATGGCATCTGAAGTAGTAGCAGCCTTGTAGCTACCTAGCAACCAACTAACCTCTGTTGAAAACGGCGGTCAGTTATACGATTTCAGTGTTTTAATCTTGCCGCCAAATCTGTTCAAAATCCTTTGTATAATTTTGGCGGGCTTGGTTCTTCTTTGTAATATTTTGTCGGGCTCGTTAAAAGTTGATATGTCTTGGGTGGTTGATGTTCGAAAACTGTTTCCTGATGGAAATATTAGTTTGGTAATTGCAATGTCCTTTTGTGCTTAGTCTTTCGCATACAGGCTGGATTGGGCCTCTTTGTGATGTATATGCTGAATTGGTTGTCCAGACCCATGTTGATGGGTAGCTACCTCTGGGTGATCTTGTGATGTTAATGTCTCTTATGGGGGAAGGATTTTCGAATACTCATTCTTCCAGACAGGTTAACTCAGTCCTCACACCCAGCTAGCTTTACTTAATTGCTAGTTCCGTAGGTCCGCCCACAGCCTTGAGTTTGTTTTTTAAAATCCAAAATTCTATTAAAGTTCGTAGTTTCTTCAATAAGGACTTCAGAGTTCCAAACTTTTCGGTAGATAGTCCCAAATTAAATTTTCTTTTGAATGAACCCAAACACAGGGGGGCGGTTCTTGTGAATTATGCATTCCTTCAATGAGGAGGCCCGCCGAGCCTGCACCGCCATTCAATATAATCATGGCTGATCATTCCCTCAGTACCCCATCCCAGCCTTCTTTCCATACCCCTTGATCCCTTTAGCCATCAAACTCCCTTTTGAATATATCCAACGAACTGGACTCAACAACTTTCTGTGGCAGAGAATTCCACAGGTTCACAACTCTCTGGGTGAAAAAGTTTCTCCTCATCTCGGTCTTATATGGTTTACCCCTTATCCTTAGACACATTCTCCTTATTTACTCCATCAAAACCCTTCATAATTTTGAACATCACTATCAAATCTATGTTAGGTGGGAATCCAGTGGGAATGATCACCATCATCATCATAGGCAGTCCCTCAAAACAAGGATGGCTTGCTTCCACGCCAAAAAGGGATGAGTTCACAGGTGTTTCAATAAAGGACCTAATATTCCAGGTCCTGAACTACATCGCGAAGGGTGGATGATGCCTGTGCTTTGATTTTTTTAATGTGTGGTGGCTGTTGCACACCAGCCATCACACGGGCTTGACAGAGCTAGGTCTTGGTCCAGTGGCAAGGATTTACCAAGACGACTGGAGACCAGATCTGCTGCACAGACCGAGCACACACACATATCGCAGTGTGGGCTGGCCCGTGCTACCCCTGGGCCTTCGCCTCTTCTGGGCCCCAAACTTGCCTCTCCTTGGCCCCGGTCACTTCCCTCTACGTAATCTTGCTGCTCCTTCGCCGAGAACATGCAGAAATCAAGAGCAGGCAGCGGAAAGAACGTGCGGCAGACCAATCCCACCCACCCTTTCCCTCAACGACTATCTGTCCCATCTGTGGCAGGAACTGTGGTTCCCATATTGGACTGTTCAGCCACCTGAGAACTCATGTTTAGAATGGAAGCAAGTCCCAGATGCATGTGACAGAGTTCTGGATAATTTGGAGTTTGCGTAAGGTAGAACTTCAGAAGCCAGGTAGGAAACATCAGCAGTTGACAACGATGTGCATGATAATCCACCTGACAGGTTATCGATATGGGCTTTAACCTAATGAAATTCACGATTCCTTTAGTTTTGCAAACTATTTATGGAAACGAGAGTCTGCGCACATGACAACATTCTTGTTCTTTTTTATTACTGAAGCTAATAAAGAATAATGGACCCGTCGGCAGAACTGTAAATACCGAAAACAAGCTGGTGAAATGAATCCTAGAAAATTACAGTGACTATGGGCCCAAGTTTCCACATGGTTCGCGCCTGATTTTTAGGAGCAACTGGTAGAGAACGGACTATTTTAGAAATCGCAATTCTCCACATTTTTTTTTCTGCAGTTCTAGTTAGGTAGAACAGTTCTAGTTTAGAACAGAATTTTTTCTTCAAAAGGGGGCGTGTCCGGCCACTGACACCTGATTTGAAAGTTTCCACAGTGAAAACGTACTCCAAACTAAAGTAGAATGGCGCCAGTGAAGATTTTTGTAGAACTGAAAAAAACCTGTTCTACACATTAAAAAATCAGGCGCAGGTTACAAATTAGGCGTCCAGAACGAGGTGGGGGGGGGGAGGGAACTCATTAAATTCGACAATAAATCCTTATTTATACTTCTACAAATATTATACAAATAAATCCAACCTGAATAAACATTTATACGCCAAGAAAGGATTAAATAAACCATCTTCCTACCTGTGTGAAAGTGCTTCAGCCAAGGAGAATTCTGCAGCTATTCGTGCCGCTGAGCAAGAGAGGGAGGGAGAGAGGGGAGGGAGAGGGAGAGAGGGAGGGAAGAGAGGGGGGGAGGGGGGAGGGGAACAGGAGCGGGGGGGAGCGGGTGTCGGGGCGGGGGAGGGGGAGCGGGTGTCGGGTCGGTGGGGGGGTGGGAGCGGGTGTCGGGTCGGTGGGGGGGTGGGAGCGGGCCTCGGGTCGGGGCGGGGAGCGGGTCGGGGGGGGGGAACGGGCCTCGGGGGTGGGGGGGGGGGAGAGCGGGTCTCGGGTGTCGGGTCTCGGTCGGGAGCGGGTCTCGGGTGTCGGGGGGGGGGAGCGGGTGTCGGGTCGGGTCTGGTCGGCGGGGGGGCGGGGGGGGAGCGGGTGTCGAGTCGGGTCTGGTCGACGGGGGGGGGTGGGGGGGGAGCGAGTGTCGGGTCTGGTCGGGGGGGGGAGCAGGAGCTGGCCGTGGGAGGAGCCTCATTCACGCAGCCCCAGTGAGGCCATTGGGCCAGGGCTAGGGGCTGCGTGCTTCGGGCCCCTCCCACACAGTTCGGCGCCTGGAGCTACTGCACTTGCGTGCCGACTGTAGCGCGCATGTGCAGAGGTCCCGGCACTGTTTTCAGCGCAGGGACCTGGCTCCGCCCCCCCCACAGCTCGTGCCGGCTGCGCCGAGTGCCACAGGACCTGTAAGTCGGTGGAGAATACCGAGGATTTTTTTAGGCGCGTTTTAGGCGTGAAAAACGGGCGCCCAGCTCGGAGGGGCGCCCGTTTTTTTTCTTGTGGAAACTTGGGCCCTATGAGATTTTCGAAAATGATTAGTATCAGAGTCAAGGCCATTTCCTCATGGACCAATCCTTATTCTTGCCTTGCCTGGTATAGAGCGGTTCCCTGCTCGACACTCCTGTGGTTGAACATTCCAGTCGTGTTTCACTTTTTTCAGGTAGACTCCTGGGCCTGTATCAACAGTTCCACCCACGCAGATGAATCTTTCTGCTCCATGGATCTTTGACTCAACATCATCATAGGCAGTCCCTCAGAATCGGGGAAGACTTGCTTCCACTCTAAACATGGAAGGGTTGATTTTTACAGATATACTTATGATTTCAGACAAATGTTCGGTTTAAATGTTTTCTATTTAACATAACCTTGTTGCACATTGGCTCAGATAGCTGCATCTTTACACGCTGGTGATTCCTTAACATCAAAGGATATAATTACACTTAACTTCAGTCAACTTAAACTTTAACTGTCACCAAGGTGATGCCCACCATTGACGTATAACCTGCACACCCAGCATTATAAATACCACCAACGTTCTTTCAGGCAAAGCGCTCATTTATGAGCTCCTGACTAAAGAGTCTTGCAGCTATTATGCCGCCACAGGCCCATTTCCTACAGGGGGGCGGGGGCATGGCTTCAGCGTCAGTCTGATTGTTTGGTCCCGATGTCAGCGTCCTCCTCTTCCTCTCTCTCCTGAGGTGGACCGTCACACCTTTCTGCCAATTCTTGTCCCTTCCTGATAGCCAAGTTGTGCAGCATAGAGCACACCACCACGAATTGAGCTACCAGCCCAGGGTGGTATTGGAGCTCACCTCCTGAGTGGTCCAGGCATCTAAAGAACGCCAATGGTTTTCTCCATGATATTGTGAGTGGCTATGTGGCTCTCATTGTATTGCCTCTCGGCTTCGATGTGGGTGTCATGCAGGGGGGTCATCAGCCAGGTGGCGAGGCCATATCCTTTGTCACCAAGCATCCAGCATTGACCTTGTGGCTGATTGTTAAACAAGTCAGGTACAGTGTTCTCACGTAGGATGTGAGCATCATGGATGCTGCCCGGAAATTTAGCATTCACTGCCATAATAATTTGCTAGTGGTTGACAACAAGTTGCACATTCAGGGAGTGAAATCCGTTGCGGTTCCTGAAAACCTCTGCATCCTGAAAAGGTGCCCGCATCACGATGTGCGTACAGTCTATTGTCCTCTGCACCTTGGGGAAGTTAGCAATTCGGTAGAATCCTAAAGCCCTCTCAGTCTGAGCCTCCCTGGTCATCGGGAAACTGATAAAGTCCCTCCTGCATGTGTACAGGGCTTCAGTTACCTGCCGAATGCAGCGATGTGTGGCATGCTGAGATATACCGCAAATGTCGCCAGCTGAGGCCTGAAAAGAACCCGCGCTTAGAACGACAGTGCCGCGGTGATTTTGACCTCGACGGACGGTGCAGTACTGATGATGCTGGCAGGCTGCAAATCTCCCCTTATGAGCTGGCATATCTCAGTGATAACTTCTTTGTGGAACTGCAGTCTCCGAAGGCAGCTGTTATCGGACAAGTTGAGGTAAGACCGCTTCTCCCTATACTTGCGGGGGGTGTATCGTCTGGTCCTCCTCATCAGTCTGGCACATCTTACGTTGGGCACATGATGCTGTGGAGCATACCTTCTTCCATCTCGAGTCTGCAAGAGAGGGTGAGAAATGACAGGCCCCATTTCAATAGCTCCCTGTTTTCCACCGATTGGTCACAAAGAATGAATGTCCCAACAAAGACACCTATTAAATTCCAATCATCCACAGTATGATAAAGATGTTTGTTCAGATGTTCACATCGCCTCCAAAGACCTCCCGAATACATCCGAGCTCCCCCGAGATTGAAGCAGAGCAGCCTTTTAAATGATGCGACATGTGATTTTGAACATGGCGTCCACAACGCATTGAGTAGTTCCGGTTAGTTCCACTTTTTTCCAACGGTTTTTTGGGCGAGCGATATTGTGGGCGAGACGTATGCGAGATGGTGAAAATGACACTGGGCGATGTTCCTGTGTGTTAGTTTTGGCAAGTGTGATCTTTACGACAAAATAAAGTGGGAGGTCAGTATTATTGAATCTCGAGTTTAATGCATGCGGAAAGTAACGCTGAGTGATATTATGGACGTTGGTTTCGCCTATTCTGATGATTCCACCCAAAAAAAGTGGGTGGGCGGAATTATTTTTTTCCGACGTTACACACATGGGGAAAGTAACGCTCGCCGATAAGTATCCGAAAAATGGCAATCAGATTCCATTTTGTACCTAAATGGGCGATATCTGGGCGTTATACATCATTTCAGCGTTAAAATGGATATGAAGTGTGCGTTATGCATGCAAACAAAGTGTTAAATCTAGCCCTATCTGTTGTGTATCTGTAAAGCATGCACTCCCATGTTCCGCCACCAGGGAGCACCTGAAGTCCCAAGGGATCCCAGCATCCCTTGGGAGCACTATATATAAGCCAGCCCCGAAGGCCTGTTCCTCACTCTGGAGTGTCTTAATAAAGACTGAGGTCACTGTTACTTTAACCTCCCTGTGTGCAGTCTCATCTGTGTTAGGAACACAATAACTGCCGACGAGTACACGAATCCAACGCAAAGATGCAGCAAACTGTGGGCATCCTGGAGAAGTTCTCGGAGGGTGAGGACTGGGAAGTCTATGTCAAACGGCTAGACCAGTACTTTGTAGCCAATGAGCTGGACGGAAAAGGAAGCGCTGCAAAAAGGAGAGCGGTCCTCCTCACGGTATGCGGGGCACCGACCTACAGCCTCATGAAGAATATTCTGGCTCCGGTGAAACCCACAGATAAGTCATATGAGGAGCTGTGTATATTGGTTCGGGAGCATCTTAACCTAAGGGAGAGTGTGCTGATGGCGAGGTATCGGTTCTACACGTGCCAGCGATCTGAAGGTCAGGATGTGGTGAGCTACATCACTGAGCTAAGGCGACTTGCAGGACAATGTAAATTTGATGGCTACCTGGAGCAAATGCCCCGAGACTTTTTTGTACTGGGCATTGGCCACGAGACCATCCTTATGAACACTTTTGACTGTAGAGACACTGACCTTCAGTAAGGCCATTGCGATAGCACAGGCATTTATGACCACCAGTATTAACACCAAACAAATCTCTCAGCACACAAGTGCTAGCCATGTTCATAAATTATCTGGAACTGTATTTGTGAGCAGAAATGTACAGGGCAGAAACCACGAGTCTGCAACTGCCAGCAGGCCTCAGGTGACCCAGATGACTCAGAGTCCCCAACAAAGGATGAATGCAAGGCAATTCACATCTTGTTGGCGTTGTGGAGGCATCCATTCAGCCTGTTCATGCCGCTACAAAGCGTATGTTTGCAAGAGCTGTGGAACAATGGGGCACCTCCAACGAACTTGCAGGTGAGCTGCAAGCTCTGCAAAACCTGCTGACCACCACGTGTCAGAGGAAGATTGGTCCATGGTGGATCAAAGCAATTTCGAGCCTCAGAGAGAGGAGGCAGATGCTGAAGTACACGGGGTGCACACATTTTCGATGAAATGTCCACCTACAATGCTAAATGTAAAATTGAATGGCTTACCTGTAGCCATGGAACTGGACACTGGCGCTAGCCAATCCATCATGAGTAAAAAGATGTTTGAGAGACTGTGGTGCAACAAGGCACTCAGACCAGCCCTGAGCCCTATCCACACGAAACTGAGAACGTGCACCAAAGAGCTTATTACTGTCCTGGGCAGCACCATGGTCAAGGTTACCTACGAGGCCCCGGTGCATGAACTGCCACTCTGGATTGTCCCAGGCGATAGCCCCACACTGCTTGGAAGGAGCTGGCTGGGCAAAATCCGCTGGAACTGGGATGACATCCAAGCACTATCACATGTCGATGAGGCCTCATGTACCCAGGTTCTCAACAAATTTCCTTCCCCTTTTGAGCCAGGCATTGGAAACTTTTCTGGGCAAAGGTATGGATCCACTTGGTCCCAGAGGCACGACCCATTCACCACAAGGCGCGAGCAGTACCTCGCATGATGAGGGAGAGAGCGGAAATTGAGCTGGACAGGCTGCAACGCAAGGGCATCATCTCCCCAGTGTAATTCAGCGAGTGGGCCAGCCTGATTGTTCCAGTACTCAAAAGTGATGGCACGATCAGGATTTGCGGCGATTATAAAGTAACTATTAATCGTTTCTCGCTACAGGACCAATACCCGCTACCTAAGGCAGACGACCTATTTACGACGCTGGCAGGAGGTAAGACATTCACCAAGCTCGACCTGACTTTGGCCCACATGACTCAGGAGCTGGAGGAGTCTTCAAAGGGTCTCACCTGCATCAACACGCACAAGGGACTGTTCATCTACAACAGATGCCCGTTTGGAATTCGGTCAGCTGCAGTGATCTTCCAGAGAAACATGCAGAGCCTACTCAAGTCAGTACCATGCACGGTGGCTTTTCAGGACGACATATTAGTCACGGGTCAGGATACCGTCGAGCACCTACAAAGCTTGGAGGAGGTCCTCCAGCGACTGGATCGCGTAGGGCTGCGGCTGAAGAGGTCGAAATGCGTCTTCATGGCAACAGAAGTGGAGTTTTTGTGGAGAAAGATCACGGCGGATGGCATTCGGCCCACAGACGCCAAGACAGAGGCTATCAGGAACGCACCCAGGCAACAGAACGTTACGGAGCTGCGGTCGGTCCTCGGACTCCTCAACTATTTTGGTAACTTCCTACCGGGGTTAAGCACCCTCTTAAAGCCCCTACATGTGTTATTGCGTAAAGGTGAGAACTGGGTATGGGGAAAAAAAACAAGAAATTGTTTTTGAGAAAGCCAGAAACATTTTATGCTCCAACAAGCTGCTTGTATGTATAACCCATGTAAAAGACTTGTGCTAGCATGTGATGCGTCGTCGTACGGAGTCAGGTGTGTATTACAACAAGCTAATGTTGCGGACAAGTTGCAACCTGTCGCCTATGCCTCCAGGAGCTTGTCGAAGGCCGAGAGGGCCTACAACATGATTGCGAAAGAGGCATTAGCGTGTGTGTTCTTGGTAAAGAAAATGCATCAGTACCTGTTTGGCCTCAAATTTGAGCTGGAAACTGATCACAAGCCTCTCATATCCCTGTTCGCCGAAAAGAAAGGGATAAATACTAATGTCTCAGCCCGCATACAAAGGTGGGCACTCGCGCTATCGGTGTATAACTATACCATCCGTCACAGGCCAGGCACCGAGAACTGTGCAGATGCTCTCAGTCGGCTACCATTGCCCACCACGGGGGTGGAAATGGTGCAGCCTGCAAACTTGTTGATGGTAGCGCAGCCCGCAGACTTGTTGATGGTCATGGAAGCGTTTCGAAATGATAACTCACCTGTCACGGCCCGCCAGATTAGGACTTGGTTCTGCTGTCCCTGGTAAAAAAACTGTGTACTGCATGGGAGCTGGGCCAGCATCCCTGTTGAAATGCAAGAGCTAATCAAACCGTTCCAGCGGCGAAAGGCCGAGCTGTCCATTCAGGCAGACTGACTGTTGTGTGGTAACCACGTAGTGCTACCCAAAAAGGGCAGGGAGACGTTCATCTCGGATCTCCACAGCACACTCCCGGATATAGTAATGATGAAAGCGATAGCCAGATCCACGTGTGGTGACCCGGTATCAACTCTGACTTCGAGTCTTGTGTACGACAATGCAGCATGTGTGCTCAGTTGAGCAACGCGCCCAGAGAGACACCACTGTTTGTGGTGTATGACCATGGTCGAGGATCCATGTCGATTGTGCGGGCCCGTTTCTCGGTAAAATGTTCCTGGTGGTGGTGGATGCTTTTTCAAAATGGATTGAAAGTGTAATAATGTCGGGAAGCACTGCCACCGCCACCATTGAAAGCCTGAGGGCCATGTTTGCCACCAACGGCCTGCCTGACATACTGGTCAGTGACAACGGGCCATGTTTCACCAGTGCTGAATTTAAAGAATTCATGACCCGCAATGGGATCAAACATGTCACCTTGGCTCCGTTTAAACCAGCCTCCAATGGGCAGGCAGAGCGGGTAGTACAAACAATCAAACAGAGTCTTAAATGAGTCACAGAAGGCTCACTCCAAACCCGCCTGTCCCAAGTACTGCTCAGCTACCGCACGAGACCCCACTCGCTCACAGGGGTGCCCCCGGCTGAGCTATTCATGAAAAGGACACTTAAAACCAGACTCTCGCTGGTTCACGCATGATCAGGTAGAGAGCAGGCGGCAGCAACAAAATGGAAACAATGGTCGCGCCACTGTGTTACGGGAAATTGATCTGAATGACCCTGTGTATGTGCTAAACTATGGACATGGGCCCAAGTGGATCGCAGGCACGGTGATAGCTAAAGAAGGGAGTAGGGTGTTTGTAGTCAAACTAGACAATGGACAAATTTGCAGAAAGCACCTGGACCAAACAAGGCTGCGGTTCACAGACTGCCCTGAACAACCCACAGCAGACACCACCTTTTTCGAGCCCACAACACACACACAAAGGATCAACGACACCACCCCGGACCAGGAAATCGAACCCATCACGCCCAACAGCTCAGCAAGGCCAGGTTCACCCAGCAGCCCTGCAGGGCCAACAACATGCCAGCCCAGCGAGGGCACAGCCAACACACCAGAACAGACATTTGTACCGAGGCGGTCCACCAGGGAAAGAAAGGCTCCCGACCACCTCACCTTGCAAATAGTTTTCACTTTGACTTTCGGGGGAAGTGATATTGTGCATCTGTAAAGCATGCACTCCAATGTTCCGCCACCAGGGAGTGCATCCCCTGAAGTCCCCAGGGATCCCAGCATCCATTGGGAGCACTGTATATTAGCCAGCCCCTAAGGCCTGTTCCTCACTCTGGAGTGTCTTAAAAAAGACTGAAGTCACTGTTACTTTAACCTCCCTGTGTGCAGTCTCATCTGTGGAAGGAACACAATACTATCTATATGTTTCTATTTGATAGACGTGTTCAAAATCATGAGGGGTCCAGACATAGTCGATGGAGAGAAACTGTTCCCATTGGCAGAAGGGTCGAGAACCAGAGGACACAGATTTAAGGTGATTGGCAGAAGGTTCATGAGGAAAAACGTTTTCCCCGCAGCAAGTGGTTATGATCTAGAATACACTGTTTGAAAATGTGGTGGAGACAGATTGAATCGTAGCTTTGAAAAGGGAATTAGATAAGTACCTGAAAAAAAATTGAAGGGCTACGGGGAATAGTCGGAGGATTGGGGGGAGCTGAAGTGCTCTTGCAGAGAGCCGCCACGGGCTCGATGGGCCAAATGGCCTCCTTCTGTGCTGTAACCATTCATTGGGCCCAAGTTTCCACATGATTTGCGCCTGATTTTTAGGAGCAACTGGTGGAGAACGGACTATCTTAGAAATCGCAATTCTCCACATTTTTTTTCTGCAGTTCTAGTCAGGTAGAACAGTTCTACTTTAGAACAGAATTTTTTCTTCAAAAGGGGGCGTGTCCGGCCACTGACGCCTGATTTGAAAGTTTCCACAGTGAAAACGTACTCCAAACTAAAGTAGAATGGAGCAAGTGAAGATTTTTGTAGAACTGAAAAAACCTGCTCTACACATTAAAAAAATCAGGCGCAGGTTACAAATTAGGCGTAGGGAACGAGGTGGGGGGGAGGGGGGGGGGGGGAAAGGGAACTCATTAAATTCGACAATAAATCCTTATTTATACTTCTACAAATATTATACAAATAAATCCAACCTGAATAAACATTTATAAGCAAAGAAATGATTAAATAAACCATCTTCCTACCTGTGTGAAAGTGCTTCAGCCATCGTTCGAAGGAAACCGCCGTTTGTTGCCGCGCAGGGGAGGGAGGGGAAGGAGACAGCGGCTTGTTGCCGTGGAGGGAGGGGAGGGAGGGGAAGGAGACAGCGGCTTGTTGCCGTGGAGGGAGGGGAGGGAGGGGAAGGAGACAGCGGCTTGTTGCCGTGGAGGGAGGGGAGGGAGGGGAAGGAGACAGCGGCTTGTTGCCGCATAGAGGAGGGGAGGGAGGGGAAGGAGACAGTGAGAAGGGAAGCCTCAGTGCTGATGTGCTGATGGCAATGTGATTTTATTAAAAAATGTTCAAAAATTAAACAGCTACAAAGAACTACAAAAATGGCCGAGTACCAATGATTTTTTTCCCACTGAGCATACGCGAACGCTCCAACGCGCACGCGCAGCGTTGCCGGCAGGAAAAAAAATAATTTAAATAGTACCCGCCCCCTCCCACTTACAAAATCGGCGCGAGTGTAGGCTCCGCCCCCCTGGGCGCCACACCAAACAGACAAGGAGCTGCAAAGTGCTCGAGAATAGCGCGTTTTTTTTCTGGCGGCGTTTTAGGCGCGAAAAACGGGCGCCCAGCTCAGAGGGGCGCCCGTTTTTTATCCTGTGAAAACTTGGGCCCTATGTTTCTATGATTGTTGATGGCATCCATATGTAAGAATATAGCAATCACGAGTGTTTGCCAAGCTGCTCTTTAGTTGTGTTGCTCTTAAAATTTTATCAGAAACAAATATACATATAAAAGCAATAAATAACTCAAGGACATTATACAGTTAACATTTGGACCAAACCATCTGAATTATCTCTATGTGCTAAATATTAGTGGTACTTTCAGGTCTGTCTCTACAAGTCTCTCTGCATGTCTCTGTGTCTGTCTATGTCTGCCTGGCTCTCTGTGTCTGTCTATCTGCTGAGGTTTATATTTCCTATATGGTTACTATGGGCCCAAGTTTCCACATGATTTGCGCCTGATTTTTAGGAGCAACTGGTGGAGAACGGACTATCTTAGAAATCGCAATTCTCCACATTTTTTTTTCTGCAATTCTAGTCAGTTAGAACAGTTTCGATTTGGAACAGAATTTTTTCTTCAAAAGGGGGCGTGTCCGGCCACTGACGCCTGATTTGAAAGTTTCCACAGTGAAAACGTACTCCAAACTAACTTAGAATGGAGCAAGTGAAGATTTTTGTATAACTGAAAAAACCTTGTCTACACATTAAAAAATCAGGCGCAGGTTACAAATTAGGCGTCCAGAATGAGGTGGGGGGGAGGAGCGGGGGGGAAGGGAAGTCATTAAATTCTACAATCAATCCTTAGTTATATTTATACAAATATTATACAAATAAATCCAACCTGAATAAAAATTTATAAGCAAAGAAAGAATTAAATAAACCATCTTCCTACCTGTGTGAAAGTGCTTCAGCCAGGGAGAATGCTGCAGAAAGCCTCACAAGTTGAGGACGCCGTTCGTTCCCGCGGGGGGGGAGGAGGAAACTGTTCCCGACGGCGGGCGGGGGGTGGGGGGGGGGAGGGAAACGGCTGCCTCAACTTTCTGAGGCTTCCTGCAGCCTTCTCACTGCTGCAAGAAGCCTCAGTGCTGATGTGCTGATGGCAATGTGCTTTTATTAAAAAATGTTAAAAAATTAAACAGCTACAAAGAACTACAAAAATGGCCGAGTGCCAATGTTTCCTGCGAATGCGCAGGGTTGCCGGCAGGAAAAAAACGAATTTAAATGGTACCCGCCCCCTTCCACTTACAAGATCGGCGCGAGTGTAGGCTCCGCCCCCCTGGGCGCCGCGCCAAGCAGACATGGAGCTGCAGGGTGCTCCAGAATCGCGCGTTTTTTTTCCGGCGCCATTTTAGGCGTGAAAAACGGGCGCCCAGCTCGGAGGGGTGCCCGTTTTTTATCGTGTGGAAACTTGGGCCCATTGTATGTACATTTCACTCCTCCCAGCCCCTTCAAAACTGAAAGCGTTGATATTATCAGTGATAATAAAGAAATTGCGGACATGTTGAATAATTACTTTGCGGCAATATTTACAGTAGAAGAAGCGGATAGCATGCCGGAAATCCCAAGGAAACTAATATTGAATCGAGGACAGGGACTCAATAAAATTAACGTAAGTAAAATAACAGTAATGAAGAAAATAATGGCACTAAAGAATGACAAGTCCCCAGGACCAGATGGTTTCCATCCCAGAGTTTAAAGGAGGTAGGTGAGCACGATAATCATCCAAAGTTCTCTCGATTCAGGAACCGTTCCGTCAGATTGGAAAATTGAACATGTCATTCCGCTATTTAAGAATGGCGAGAGAGGGAAACCAGGAAATTATCGACCAGTTAGCCTAAACATCTGTTGTCAGGAAATTGCTAGAGTCTATAATTAAGGATCGGGTGACTGAACACCTCGAAAATTATCAGTTGATCAGAGAAAGCCGGCATAGATTTGGTCATGCCTGACAAACCTGATTGAATTTTTTGAAGAGGTGACTAAAGTCGTGGACAGGGGAATGTCTATGGATGTTATTTATATGGACTTCCAGAAGGTATTTGATACAGTCCCACATAAGAGCCTGTTAACTAAGGTAGAAACCCATGGAATTGAGGACAAATTATTGACCTGGTTAGGAAGTTAGCTAAGCGGCAGGAGACAGGGAGTAGGGATAATGGGTAGGTACTCAAATTGGTAGGATGTGTCGAGTGGTGTCCCGCACGGATCTGTGTTGGGGCCTCAACTATTCACAATATTTATTAATGACTTAGATGATGGCATAGAAAGTCATATATCCAAGTTTGTTGATGACACCAAGATAGGCGGCATTGTAGGCAGTGTAGATGAAAATATGAAATTATAAAGGGATATTGATAGATTAAGTGAATGGGCAAAACTGCGGCAAATGGATTTCAACGTAGACAAATGTGAGGGGGATCTAAAAAGGATAAAGCAGGGTACTTTCTAAATGGTGACAAGCTAATAACAGTGGTGGTCCAAAGAGACTTGTGGTCCAGGTACATAGATCATTAAATTGTCATGAACATGTACAGAAAATAATCAAAAAGGCTAATGGAATGCTGGCCTAGAATACAAAGGGCTAGAAGTTATGCTGCAGCTATACAAAGCCCTGGTTAGAACACATGTGGAGTACTATGAGTTCTGGGCACCACACCTTCGGAAGGATACATTGACCTTGGAAAGAGTGCAGCGGTTGTTTACCAGAATACTACCCATACTTCAAGGATTAAGTTACGAGGAGAGATTAAACAAATTAGGGCTGTGTTCCCTAGAATTTAGAAGGTTGCGGGGTGATCTGATCGAAGTTTTCAAGATATTAAGGAGGACAGATAGGGTAGATAGAGAGAAACTATTTCTGCTGGTTAGGGATTCTAGGACTAGTGGTCATAGTCTAAAAATTAGAGCCAGTCCTTTCAGGAGTGAAATTATAAAGCACCTCTACACACAAAGGGTGGGAGAAGTTTGGAACTCTCTTCCGCAAATGGCAATTGATGCTAGGTCGATTGTTATTTTTAAATTGTAGAGAGATGTGATCAGGGCCCAGGAGAGGCGAGGGCCCAGGGGCAGCACGGGCCAGTCCACACTGCGATATGTGTGCGCACTAGGTCCGTGCAACAGAGCTGGTCTCCAGTCGTCTTGGTTAATCCTTGCCACTGGACCAAGACCTCGCTCTGTCAAGCCCGTGTGGTGGCTGGGGTGCAACGGCCACCACACGTTAAAAAATCCACGCACAGGCATCTTCCACCCTTGAAGATTCAGTTCGGACCTGGAATTTTAGGTCCTTCGTTGAAACACCTGTGAATTTTTTGACGTGGAAGCAAGTCATCCTCGATTCGAGGGATTGCTGCTGCTGATGATGATGTAATTTTAAATTGGAGATTGATGGCTTTTTGTTAACCAAAGTTATTAATGAATATGGGCCAAAGGCAGGTATATGGAGTTAGGTCGCAGATCAGCTGTGTTCTCATTGAATGGCGGAATAGGCTCAATGACCTACCCCTGTTCCTATGTTCCTATATTCCCATGTTCTGTGCGTCTGTAGTAAGTGCGGCTCTATGTTCCATCACGTCAATATTCTTCCCCGGGTGTGATCGCCTCCCATCCTCACTCACCAGCGTTCCACACCAGCCGCCCAAAATTCACTCTCTTCCTATCTTCTCCTCAATAGAAGGCCTACTACTGCCTCTTTGCTAGTTTCCCAGCATTTACAAGGTCAATAGTTAAAAACGGAACTGTCGATTTCCTAGCTCGATGCTAGAAAACTGGTAAGGAAGTGACAGCAGATCCAGAGATGGGCGGTGGTGGGAAGCCATGTTGTGGTCAGTGTTGTGAGAAATTCCGCGGCTCTTCCGCTCTCTGCCGTGTTGGTGCTGCTTCACCTGTACTTCCCACCTCAGCCTAGGCCAGACCTTTCCCAAATTGCAACAACCTTCTACGACCTGTTTTCAGCGCAAGCAACCCAACGTGCTCCCGGCCCATCAGAGATACCTGTCACCCACTCCCAACCATCAGTCCTGTCCTTGATCTTGTCCATCTATTCTGCCCTTCAGTTTGTTCCTGGCCTCCTGCCTGTTTACTTGCTGTGCATGCTTTAATGCTGCGGGGGAATTTTAACCCCCAAAAAACAGGTGGGTTTGGGTCGTGTGAGAAGTTAAACTGTTGAAAGTCTGAATCCCGACTTGAACCTGCCTCCGACCCAGCTACTTCCGGTTTTAACGGCGGTGGAACAGGCAGACGGACAGTCAACTCGCTCCCAGGAGGCGGGTCACCCATTTTAATATTATAATGAGGCTGCCGTGCCTCAGATGTAACCTCCATTTTATCACTGGCTGTTTGGGATTTTCAGGCCTTGTGAAAGCAGCCAGCTAAGGTAAGGTGAGGACTGCTGGATGCAGAAGGTAAGTACCTTTGTCATGCATGTACATACTGTTTGTAGCCACCAGATGGCGTCATTGTTAGAGGCCACTGAGCAGCACACACATGGTGCTGCTCAGGTATAAAAGGCCAGCCATTTTGAGAGTCAGACACTTTGGGCCAAAACAAAGCAGAGCTAAGGTTAGTTAAACAGTACTCAGTTTGAACCTTTATTGCATACTTAATACCTTTACACTTACCTCCTGGATCCAGCGTCTCTACCTAACCCACCCCCACGATTGGAGACCCACATAAAACCTCCGTACCCCCGAAGAGGCCTCTTCCCCTTCATGGTGCTCTGGCCCCCTGTGCTTCTACTCCTGTCCGACCCCCACCCCCCACCGTGCTGCTCCTGGCCCGCCGATGGTCATTCGCCATCTCGCTCCCACCCCCCTGCTCCCCGGCCCGCTCCTCCCAACCTGTAATGCACACCCAGCCACCCCTCCTCCCGCTTTTCCAGGTTTCCCATGCAAATCAAGCTTTGCATTTAAATTCGGAAGGGGCTGCGGGAAACCCATTCTCCCGCGTTTCCCAACCGCTTCGGGCCACCCCCCACCCCCAACCCATCTCCCCATTAAAATTTAGACCGCTATTTTTCCTGACCTTGGTTGGCTACCCAAAGGTTCACATCTACCTCCATGAGTGAGGTAGACATGTGTGGCTTGTCGAAGAAGTGAGCTTCATTGGTCAAATGACTTTTATTCATTCGTACGACTGATAATTATGCCAATTAAGCAGAAATTACTAACCTTGAGGTGAATTATTTAGGTTGAATTCCGAAGCACTATAAACATTTGTTATGAAGATTCTCTTATATTGCCTGAAGTTGCGCAGCACTGCTTAACATAAGCTTACAAAACTGACATGACAGTCTCATTATTTTTCTCCTTTGCTGCTGATTCGGATATAATAACAACATCCTGGGGGTTATCATTGACCAGATACACATAACTAGACCAGCCACATTAATACTGTGGTAACAAAAGTGGGTCAGAGGCTGGGTATTCTGCGGCGAGTGTCTCACCTCCTGACTCCGCAAAGCCTTTCCACCATCTACAAGGCACAAGCCAGGAGTGTGATGGAATACTCTCCACTTGCCTGGATGAGTGCAGCTCCAACAACACTCAAGAAGCTCGACATCATCCAGGACAAAGCAGCCCACATGATTGACACCCCATCCACCACCTTCAACATTCACTCCCCCTACCACCAGCGCAGTGTGTACCATCTACAATATGTACTGCAGCAACTTGCCAAGGCTTCTTCAGCAGCATCTCTCAAACCCATGAGCTCTGCCACTTAAAAGGACAAGGGCAGCAGATGCATGGGAACATCAGTGCCTGCAAGTTTCCTTCCAAGTCACACATGCTGACTTGGAAATAAATCATTGGAACTGCCTCCCTATCAGTACTGTGGGAGTACCTTCACCACAAGGACTGCAGTGGTTCATGAAGGCGGCTCACCACCACCTTCTCAAGGGCAATTAGAGATGGGCAGTAAATGCTGGCATTGCCAGTGATGCCCACATCTCAGAACGAATAAAAAAATAATTAGTGCAGTCAACAGAAAAAAGGTCATAGATCAACTGATCTGAACTACAGTGATCTGAGATTGTAGGAATCTTTGAAATGCTGTGCATGTACTAATTGGACATATTCAATTAATTCATTATTGCAGTACGGTTCGATAATTGATGAACTGTTGTCCATCTGTGTTGTGTGTTTGACAAATCTTAACTTCTGTTTCCTGCTTATGCTCCCACAATGGATACAGCATTAACACATTTGTTAAAGAAATACTTGAATTTATATCGCACCTTATCATAGAATCATTGACATTTAAGGCACAGAAAGAGGCAATTCAGCCCATCGTGTCTGTGCTGGCTGAAAAAGAGCTATTCAGCCTAATTCCACTTTCCAAGGTCCGTAACCCTGCAGGTTACAGCACTGCAAGTGCATATCCAAGTACTTTTTAAATGTGATGAGGATTTCTGCCTCTACCACCCTTTCAGGCAGTGAATTCCAGACCACCACCACCCTCTGGGTGAAAAACGTTTTCATGAACTCCCCTCTAATCCTTCGAGCAAATACTTGACTCCCCCACCCCACGCCCACCTCCACCGCCCCGGCTATTGAGCTTTTTGCTATCATGTCTCAGAGGGGGTTAAATTCACAAATGCCTATTTTTGTGGGAGCTTGCTGTGTACAAAATGAGTGCTTAATTTGCCTGCTTGGAACAGTAACTGCACTTCAAGTTCATTAATTTATATGAGATGCTTCAGGTCAATGCTGAGAGCTGTAATAAGGTGCTATGTGAACACAAGACCTTCCTTCCTTCCTGTTGGGTAAAGACCATCTCGAAGACCAAAGATGAGATGATGAACTAAAGGAAGATCTGATAGCAAGTGAGACAATGGATTGGCAAATGCAGAAGCTATCAACGATTGCAATTGCCAAGTCATTTGGCATGTATGGCTATCTTGGTTATGAAAACCAACTTACTGATTTTCCCATCTAAACATTACGGTTTGAGCCTCTCTGTTTATAATCAGAGCCAGCTCAGAAGGAGACCTTTCGGCCCATCGTGCCTGAGACGTTCTTTGAAAGGTCTGTCCAGTTAGTCCCTGTCCTTTCCCTGTAGCCCTGCAATTGTTTCCTTCATAAGTATTTATCCGATTCTCTTTCAAAAGTTACTATAGAATCCGTTTCCACTACTCCTTCAGGCAGCGCATTTCAGATCATAACTCGCTGCATAAAAAATCTCATCTCCCCTCTGGATCCTTTGCCAATTTTTTAAATCTGTGTCTTCTGATTACCAACCCAACTACAGTTTCTCCTCATTTACTCTGTCGAAACCCTTCATAATTTAAACCGAACACAACATTAGTCCAGTACCCATATATTTATCACAACAGTTTAATGGCTAAGTGAACAGTATCCATGAAATGAATAATGCTGCACAATAATTCAAGAGCAATTAATATAATTAATGTTTGAAACATGAACTTTTTGCCCTCATTTTGTTAAAATGTTTTCTAGACTTTGTCACAGTTAATAAATCTATGTCTAGGATAATTTTATTGAAGGAGTGCCAAGCTCATGAAGTAATTGGGAATCAGGGGGAAAACTCTCCACTGGCTGGAGTCATACCGAGCACAAAGGAAAATGGTTGTGGTTGTTCGAGATCAATCATCTCAGCCCAGGACATCACTGCAGGAGTTCCTCAGGGCAGTGTCCTCGACCCAACCATCTTCAACTGCTTCATCAATGACCTTCCCACCATCAGAAGATCAGAAGTGGGTATGTTCGCTGATGATTGCACAGTGCTCAGTTCCATTCGCAACTCCTCAGATAATGAAGCAGTCCTTGCCCGCATGCTGTATGACCTGGACGACATTTCGATCTTCTGCTGATAAATAGCAAGTAACATTCGCGCCACACTATTGCCAATCTCCAAAAAGCAAGAGTCTAACCACCAAACCTTGATATTCAACAGCATTACCATCACTGAATCCCCCAAAATCAATATCCTGTGGGTCACCATTGACCAGAAACACAACTGGACCAGAAACATAAATACCATGGCTACAAGAGCAGGCCAGAGGCTGGGTATTCTGCGTCGAGTGTCTCACCTCCTGACTCCCCAAAGCTTTTGCACCATCTGTAAGGCACAAGTCAGGAGTGTTATGGAATACTCACCAGTTTTCTAGATGAGTGCAGCTCCAACAACACTCAAGAAGCTCGACACCATCCAGGACAAAGCAGCCGCTTGATTGGCACCCCATCCACCACCATAAACATTCACTCCCTCCATCACCGGCTGTAGTGTGTAACATTTACAAGATGCACTGCAGCAACTCACCAAGACATCTTCGGCAGCGACTCCGAAACCCACGACCTCTATTACCTAGAAGGACAAGGGCAGCAAATGCATGGCAACCGCATCATCTGCAAGTTACCCTCCAAGTCACAGACTATCCTGACTTGGAAATATATCGCCGTTCCTTTATTGTCGCTGGGTCAAAAACCTGGAATTCCCTCCCTAACAGTACTGTGGGAGTACCTTCACCACAAGGACTGTAATGGTTCAAGAAGGCGGCTCACCTTCTCAAGGGCAATTAGGGATGGACAATAAATGCTGGCCTTGCCAGCAATGCCCACATCACGGAACTAATAAAAAAACTAGTTAGACCCTGAGATTCCATGGGAGTTCAAAGCAGTCTCCTGACATAACTTCAGTGGGAGACCAGTGGAACCTCACAGGGGAGACCCAGTTACATTGGCTCTGCACAAATTCTGCCAGTTTCCACATTAACTTGTAAGGGGTAGAGCTTCTGTCCATCCCTTACAAGGTAAATGGGCCAAAGCTGGGAGTTCTTGTCTCTGGCCCCGGAGCCGCACCAGGATGGGGGGAGCGGGGTGGGGGGGCATGCCTGGCAAAGGGGCCTGGGCGCGCTTAAGGGAACAACTTTTGCTTTTAACAGTATTTCCTGAATCTACCCACTTTCTCGGGTCTAATAGCAATGGTTGGTGTAGCAGTGGGTGGGTTAGGGGTGGTGCGAATGTGAGTGTGTCATCACATCATAGGCAGTCCCTCAAAATTGAGGAAGACTTGCTTCCACTCTAAAAGTGAGTTCTCAGGTGGCTGTACAGTCCAATGCAGGAATTACAGTCTCTGTCACAGGTGGGGCAGACAGTGGTTGAAGGAAAGGTTAGGTTGGGAGCCTGGTTTGCCGCACGCTCCTTCTGTTGTTTGCGCTTTGTTCCTGCATGCTCTCGGCGACGAGACTCGAGGTGCTCCGCGCCCTCCGGGATGCTTTCCTTCACTTTGGGCCAGGGATTCCCAGGTGTCGGTGGGGATGTTACACTTTATCAAGGAGGATTGGAGGGTGTCCTTGAAGCGTTTCCTCTGCCTACCTGGAGCTCACTTGCCGTGTAGGAATTCCGAGTAGAGCACTTGCTTCGGCAGTCTCGGGAATGCGGACGATGTGGGCCACCCAACGGAGCTGGTCAAGTGTGGTCAGTGCTGGGGATGTTGGCTTGGGTGAGAGCACTGATGTTGGTGCGTCTATCCGCCCAGTGGATTTGCAGGATCTTGCGGAGGCAGCATTAATGGTACTTCTCCAGCTTTTTGAGGTGTTTACTGAATATGGTCCACGTCTCTGAGCCATATAGGAGAGCAAGTATCACTGCTGCCCTGTAGACCATAAGCTTGGTGCCAGATTTGCCGTGCTTGCCTTCAAACACTCTCTTCACCAAAGGCTGCACTGGCACACTGGAGGCGGTGTTGGACCTCGTCATCGATGTCCGCCCTTGCTGATAGTAGGCTTCCGAGGTTTGGAAAATGGTCCACGTTTTCCAAGGCTGCGCCATGGATTTTGATGAGCAGGTGGCAGTGCAGTGTGGCGGGGTCAGGTTGGTGGAGGACCTTTGTCTTATGGATGTTTAGTGTAAGGCCCATTCTTTCATACGCCTCGATGAAGATGTTGATGATGGCTTGGAGTTCGGCCTCTGAGCGTGAGCAGACGCAAGCATCATCTGCGTACTGTAGTTCGATGACAGAGGATGGGACGATGTTGGATCTAGCCTGGAGGCGACATAGGTTGAACAGGTTCCCACTGGTTCAGTAGTTTAGTTCCATTCCAGCAGGGTGCTTGTTGATTGTGAGATGGAGCATTGCAGCAAGGAAGATCAAGAAGAGCGTTGGTACGATGACGCAGCCCTGCTTGACACTGGTCCAGACATGGATTGGGTCTGTGATAGATCACGGCTTGCATGTCATCGTGGAGCAGGTGGATGATGGTGACAAACTTTTAGGGGCAGCCGAAACGGAGAAGGGCGCTCCATATTTCCTCATGTTTGACAGTGTCAAAGGCCTTTGTGAGGTCAAAGAAGGCCAGGTACAAGGAAATCCAAGATGGCGGATGGGATGGCAGCTCCCTAGGGAGCTCTCCTTGAACAAATCTCCCCCCCCCCCGGCCATTCGTTACCATCCTTCACTCTTTCTCTCCCAATCTTTCCACCCCCGCACTATTCAAGCTTGCCCTTGACCCTAATAGTGGGTGTATTGTTTACTCCTAAAGTGTATTCTGTACCCCTACTCCATGCTGCAAGGGCAGCTACCTGAGCCCACTGTCCATCCTCCAACCATGCCTGTTCCTTACCTGCATCTATGAGCGCCAAACTTACCATCCAGATCGACTTCCCTGCTGCCAAGACTCTTCACCTGGACCCTCCTGCTACCAAGCCTCTCACTCCCCGACTCTGCTGCTTCACTTGTTCCCCGACGGTGTCCGGTGAGCCTCCGACCAGCTCCGACCACAGGTTTGGGCCCGACCTTCTCTCTCCACCCTCATGTTCTGGCCTCCCTCTGGTGACGTTCGCGCTTACCTCCCCCTCCGATGAGATTCTGGCCTCCCTCCAGCGATGTTCGGGCCTACCTCCGTTGGCGTCCTGGCCTGCCCCCGGTGACGTCCTGGCCTGCCCCCGGTGACGTCCTGGCCTCCCCCCGGTGACATTCTGGGCTCCCTCCGACCGCTGGTCCAACACAGGGAGGATGTAGGGCCTCAGCTCCAGCATGCGACTTTCCGTCTTCAGACCCTGCAGAGATACCTTTACGTCGAGCTCCCTCCTAGATGGTGTGCGCTGGCGATGCATTTCTTCCGCCAGCAGCACAGCCTCAATTATGACACGCGGCTCCTGTTTGTGAGTCTGGGGGGTGTCAGGACCACCATGCGGGGGCTGCCTGTCTTTTACCAGGAACTCATCAGGGTCTGGAACAGAGTCGCCACCAAGCGCAGCTCTCCACCGTCTGGAGTGGTGGCTGTCCTTTGGGAGCCACTGTTCAGGAATCCGTACCTCCTCGACCGCGGTTTTAGGTGGCAGGCGGACGAGAGGGCTGTGTCTGGCAAGGTGACCAGGGTCAGGGACCTGCTTGATGGCGGAGGAGTGGGCTGGATGGCACCAGTCGAGCTGGCACGGCGCCTATCCTGGGCCGACGTCCAGTGCGTGGCCAATGCCATCGAGTCGCTAAAAACAGCACTGGGCCCTGACTCCGTTAGGTGTGTCGGGAGGTTCAAGCACGTGGTGAGATCCCGTCC
This sequence comes from Pristiophorus japonicus, assembly GCF_044704955.1. Taxonomy (NCBI): domain Eukaryota; kingdom Metazoa; phylum Chordata; class Chondrichthyes; family Pristiophoridae; genus Pristiophorus; species Pristiophorus japonicus. The sequence continues at coordinate 29,836,949 of NC_091977.1, forward strand.
GAACTGACCCCCATCCGGACAGAATTCCTCATCGGCGCCAAGCCCCAAAACCTCCCTCGCTGAGCCGGCGCCTCACGAGTTGAGCCTCCTCTGGGAAATCCCCTCCATGCCTTTCAGCTCTACGCACACTCTCAACCTTGCCATCCTTGTCTGCCATCCGGTCACGCCTGGCGCACCATCTTGCCGTCGGGAGGAGGCGGGGGTCCCCGATGGAGTGCTCTCTACACGGGAGTCCTCCCCTTATTTATTGGGGACTTGGCCTGGAGGGTGTTGCATGGAGCAGTCCCATGCAATAAGTTTTTAAGTCGATTCACGGGCTCCCAGGCCGCCTGTAATTTCTGCGGTCTAGAGGAGTCCGTGTTCCATGTTTTTATAGAATGTTCGATTTCGCAGCCCCTCTTCCAATATTTGAAGGGGCTGCTCCTCAAATTCTGGTTGAACTTCAGTCCCACACTCCTGATCTTTGGGCACCTTGTGCGGAGGGGAGCAGGCAGATCGGAAGGCCTCCTCGTAGGACTGCTCCTGGGCATGGCCAAGGGTGCCATCAGCCGGTCCAGGCAGCGGGTGGTCGAGGGAGTCGTTCAGCCCGACTGCCTGCCTCTCTTCCGTGGTTACGTCTGAGCCAGGGTGTCCCTGGAGATGGAGCACGCGGTGTCCACCGGTACGCCCGCAGCCTTCCGCGAGAGGTGGGCACCGGAGGGACTGGAGTGCATCATCACCCCCGGCAACCAAATTTTAATTTGAACCACTTGTCTAAAGGTTCATTTGTTTAAGTTTGCCGGTTTTAGAGCCCCCGCACCCCCCTTTTAGCCAGGGGCCACTTGTATAATTTGTGTTTTGGTGCCCTCAAAAAAGAAACAAGGGGCACTTGAAAAGGTTTTGGAGTGTATGATTAAAGTATACAACAAAATAGTTGTCGGGCCTCAGCACCTCCTCCCCAGCTTCCTGGTCCATGGGGCAGGTGGGCAATAAAGCAGCTCCTACATGACATTTGCTACCATTGGCCCCACTGTGAACAAAACACGCTCCCATTAACCCCGCAGATTCTGGTTGTGGTCAGTGTCATAGGGCACAGACAGGGGCGATCCACATTCTACTGCAGCCTGTGGAATTTCAATCCCTTTACCATCACCAGTTATTGCTGCAGACTTTCCGTCACGTAAAGCTTCCGTTGACACGTGGCTCATTTTCATAATTCCTTCAGATCCGCAGAGATCTCCTTGGATGGATTCCTCTTACATTTTGAATTCTCCTGGGGCAAGTAACCCAGTCGCATAATGCTTGAGATCTTCCTTTGGCCCCGCTACTCAGACAGAAGTGGCAGAGTCAGCCATGGTTCAGTTGGTAGCACTCTCACCTTTGAGTCAGAAGGTCATGGGTTCAAGTCCCGCTCCCGAGACTTGAACACAAAATCCTGTTTGATACTTCAGTGCATTACTGAAGGAGCCCTGCACTTTTGGAGGTGTGGTCTTTCAGATGAAACCTTAAACCAGGGCCCCGTCTACCCTCTCATATGGATATAAAAGATACCCATGATACTATTTCAAAGAAGAGATAGGGAATTCTCCTTGGTGTCCTGGCTAATATTTATCCTTCAAGCAATATCATTATCTGGTCATTATCTCATTGCTGTTGGTGGAACCTTGCTGTGTGCGAATTGATTGCTGTGTTTCCTATGTTACAGCTGGCAACTACACTTCAAGACTACTGCATTGGCTTTGGGAGGTCACGAGGTAGTAATGGACGTGTAAGGGCATGAAATTCCATGAGCTGTGGTTGCATGTGGTTTTGATAGAGTAAATACGGTAGATGGATCGGTAACCAGAGGACACAGATCATTGAATCATAGAAATTTACAGCACGGAAGGAGGCCATTTCGGCCCATTGAGTCCGCACCGGCCGACAAAGTCTGATTCAAGTATTTCTTTTCTTTTTGAACCATCACATTAAACAATACCCAAGACCGCTGTGCGATGGAGTCTGTTAGTTCACATTCACGCCAAAAGTGAAGAAAAACGGTCGTTCATTTTTGAAAAGAATAATCACGCAGCAGGTCTTCTGCTCTTTAATTACACGACCCTGAGACTCAGGGAGAGTTTTGACATTTTATGTTTCGCTGACGCGCACCTTTTTTTGTTTGAGGTGTCAGGACATCGTGGAGCTTAGGCAGATGAGAATTCCACTAGACAATAGCTTAGGAACACTCACAAAATGTCTATTTACATTTCACTGCTCATTTGAAAGAGGAAAGTGACAGTAGCGAAGGGAATGAATCTTTATGTAACTAGCAAAAACGTGTGAAGCTTTCAGTTCTAAAACCAGATCCAGGTTTGCTGAATTCAAAAATAATTGAATTGTGGTGAACGTTTTTATCAGCATGGTCCGTCATAAATGGGAAGGTATATAATGGAAGTAAGGTGCTTAATCCATTAGGCTGCATTATCATAAATCCAACATTATCATTTAGTTCATCCTCAGCATGGATTTAATAACCTGAAGCTACAACAACATATGAAGCAACATATCACCAGCTCTCATAAGATCAAATTCCATTTAAGAGCAATACAAAACCATTTTTCTTTTATTAGAATGTATAATATCACAGTTGGGGCAAGTAACTTGGTGTGACAAATTACAGCAGTTTTTAAACTTATGATGATTTACTACCATTATTGTAATTTCACATAAATAGCCATGGAGGTTGTGAAAAGTAGCAGCTTCTGAGGGGACTTAACCTTCATGTCTCCATTATTGCATGATCAGCCATGTTTCTTCACGCACACACACCACACAAGTATGCAAAACCACTTCATAGAATCATGGGGCTCAATTTTCCCCAGTGATTTGCGTTGTTTTTTTGGAGCAGGCTTCTTTTTTTGGCCTAAGTTAAAAATCCACAGTTTCCCAATCAGTTTCCACCAGCATAACTCAGTTACGATTTTTTTAGGTCAGTTTTTTTTTCAGCCAAAGGGGGCGTAACCAGCCACCTGCGCCAATTCTGGCCATTTAGGCAAGTTTGGCCAGCTGAGAGTTACTCCAGTTCTGCTTAGGCCAGCGTATGTGGCCTAAATCTTGTGAAGAGTTAAAGAAATCGGAGGAGGCCATTTGGCCTGGACTCGGGGCAGGGAACAGACTGGGAGGGTACTCTGGGCCAGGGTTGGGCAGGGGAGCAGATCGACAAGCCTTTCGGCTTGGGCTCGGGGCGGGGAACAGACTGGGAGGGTACTCGGGGCCAGGATTGGGCAGGGGAACGGATCGACAAGCCTTTCGGCTTGGGCTAGGGGCGGGGAGCGGACCGGGAGGGCACTCAGGGCCAGGGTCGGGCGGGAGAGCGGAGGGAGAGACAGCCGATCAGAAGGCTTGGTGCCCAGGGACGGGGAGGGGGAGGGAGTGAGAGGTCACTTTCGTAATGTTGTGTTTTGTTAATGGAACATGATTCAGTTTTAATGTGAAATATATTTTACAATGTACTTAATAAAATTATTCTTGTATCAAACTTTACTTTAGTATCGCTCTTTAAAATCACTTATAAACTTGTAAATTTACATTAGTTACAAAAAACTTTTAATTTGAGAACAGCTACAACAGTAACAATAATAATAACAACAACAACAACAACAACAACAGCAGCAAAGAAAGGCTGCGCCCATCTCTCATCCCCCTTAGTCTGAGACCGCCCGCTGCGCTTGGTCTTGGATCCTCCACCAGCCCTGCCCAAAGGCGGTGGCGCAGTGTTTTTGGGTTTGGTACCAAGATTATTCCTTCTAACATCTCAGGTACTATGCACCTCTTGAGGGTGGGGGGTGTCAGCGTCAGGCGGCAAATTGGAGGGCCCAGTTTTGGGCTCTTCAAAGGCTGGCGTGGGGATTGCAGTGGGAGTGACAGTTGATTCTGTCAATGGGTGTGGGGTCTGGGTCTGTTCCCTTATTGCAGCAGCTAACTCCAACATGCCGTCCCTCATGCATCCTGACACTGTCTCAGCGGCCTGCAACATTCCCTCCCCAATGGCCAGTACTACCTCTGACATTCCCTCAATGCCAGTGTCGTGGTTTGCACTACTTCTGACATTCCCTCCCTCATGGCCAGTGATGTGGTTTGCACTACCTCTGACCTTCCCTCCCTCATGGACACTATTCCCTCACTGATGGTCCAGGCTAGTGTTGTTACTTCTTCTGACAGTCCCGCTACCTCATCACCCACCCCACTGATCGTGTCCAGGAGTGATCGGGTAAGGTCAATGCTCTCCGCACTCAATGACATAATCTGAACCACATCTGTTACATCCTGCATCTCAGGAGAGCGTGGTCGAGTTCTCCTTCCCCTCCTCCCTATGGGTGTGGCTTGCACCCCAACACTGGAACCTGCAGCCTGGAACGGTGGGGCCCTGGGAGTGCCTCACTGCACCCCACTACTGGGACCCGCAGCCTCGAAAGGTGTGAAAATAACACTCAAATCACTAGTCACGGAAGGGGCTGTCACCTCCATGAGTGGCACCTCCTCCAAAGTCAGTACAACAGTAGGAGCTTCATCCAGATCCATCCCCTTCCCCTCACCCCCATGGATGGATTGGAAGATGTTCTCCTCTTCAGACTCGTCCGCATCTGAATCTTCGTCTGCATCCTCAGGGTTGGCCTCCAGTTCTGCAAAATATAACAGAACAGACAAATGGTTAGCAGCAGAGGAGGGGGTAGGATGTGTGGCATGCGTAAGCTCACACATCGCAGGCTAGGCAGCGGATTGATTTGATGGGCACAATGAATTTTCAGGACTTACCCTCACCCTTGAGTCTGGGCCCAGCTTGTGCAGGCAGTACTGATTTCTCCAGGCAGGACCCATCAAAGCAGCGACCCTCTCTTCCAAGGGTGTCAGTGGGTGCAGATTTGCCGGGCCTCCTCCTGTTCGAATTCTTTCCCTTTTGTTGTGTGCCACTTTCCTCTGCAAAGATGAAAATGCAACTTTTTAGAGAGTGTGTCTTTCTGCTGGGTGGGGCATACACAGCTGGTCACATTTACAATTGCCTTGAATAAGTGAAAATGTTACTTACACTAACTACTTGACCAAGGTCCTGCCATTTCTTTTTACACTGGCTTCCAGATCTCCTGGTGGTCACCATTGTACAGTAATCTTCTGCAACTTGGTTCCAGCGTTTCTTCATTTCTTTTGGTGGAACTTTTATGTGACCTCTGCTGGTATCAAGCTCCTGCCATCTGGCCTCAATCACAGTAACTAGTGCCTCCACTTCTTCCAGTGAGAAGTTCTTGGTCCTTGATCCGCGTTGCATCTTGTACTGCTGCAGCTGCGATTTTTCCAATGCTCTCACACACACACAACTGGCTCTTTAAAAACGACCGATTGTCAAATGCGAGCTGTACTGAGCATGCGCGTCCATTGGAGAGAAGTCAAAAACGTAATCTTTTTTCTCGCAGATGCACAGAAGGTACGGCATTGTTTTTCGGCGCAGACAGCAGGCTCCACCCCGCGAGGCGACTGGACACGCTGTGCGGCTGCGAATTCGATTTATAGATCGGGGAAGGTTTGGACAAATATTTCTGGCGCATTTCTGGCCTCGAAAACCCGACGTAACTCTGGCAATATGCCAGAAAACAGGCTTGGGGAAAATTGAGCCCATGGAATCATAGAAATTTACAGCACGGAAGGAGGCCATTTCGATCCATCGTGTCCGCGCTGGCCGACCAAGAGCTGTCCAGCCTAATCCCACTTTCCAGCTCTTGGTCCGCAGTCCTGTCGGTTATGATGCTTTAAGTGCACATCCAAGTAAATGTGATGAGGGTTTCTGCCTCTACCATCCTTTCAGGTAGTGAGTTCCAGATCCCAACCACCCTCTGGGTGAAGAAATTTCCCCATATATCTCCTCTAATTAGTTTAAATCTATAGACCCTGGGTTGTTGACCATTCTGCCAAAGGAAACAGGTCGTTCCTATCCATTCTATCCAGGCCCCTCATAATTTTATCATCATCATCATAGGCAGTCCTTCAAAACGAGAATGACTTGCTTCCATGCCGAAAAGAGATGATTTCACAGGTGTTTCAATGAAGGACCTAATATTCCGGATCCCGAATTACATTTTGAAGGTTGGAAGATGCCTGTGTGTGGATTTTTTTAACGTGTAGTGGCCGTTGCACACGGGCTTGACAGAGCTAGCTCTTGGTCCAGTGGCAAGCATTAACCAAGACGACTGGAGACCATCTCTGCTGCACAGGCCTAGTGCGCGCACATATCGCAGTATGGGCTGGCCCGTGCTGGTCCTGGGACCTCACCTCTTCTGGGCCTCAAACTCTTGCCTCTCCTGGGCCCTGATCACATCCCTCTACAAACTCTTGCCGGTCCTTCGCCCCGACCTCGCTGTTCCTGCCTCAGCTGCCTGCACTGCAGTCAGCCGTCGCCCTCCTGCAGCCGCACGCGCTGGCCCCCTGAAGTGGTATGCCACCGCACGCTGCTCCCTCTAATGGCTTCGGCCTGCTGGTGGTCTAGCAGCATGCGGCGGCCCGGCCCGGAAATTTTATACACCTCAATCAGGTCTCCCCTCAGCTTCCTCTGTTCTAAAGAAAACAGATCCAGCAGCCATCTCCAATCTTTCCTCATAGCCAAAATACTCCAGTCCAGGCAACATTCTTGTGAATGTCCTCTGCACTCACAAGATGCAATCACATCTTTCCTGTAATGTGGTGACCAGAACTGCACACAGTACTCCAGCTGCAGCCTAACAAGTGTTTTTACAGTTCAAGCACAACCTCCTTGCTCTTGTATTCTATGCCTCGACTAATAAAAGCAAATGTTCCAGATGCCTTCTTAACCACCTTCATGTCTCCATTAGGGGGACACAGGGGACATAGTCTTAGGAAAAGGGGTAGGCCATTCGGCCCTTCTAGCCTGCACCGCCATTCAATGAGTTCATGGCTGAACATTCAACTTCAGTACCCCATTCCTGCTTTCTCGCCATACCCCTTGATCCCCCTAGTAGTAAGGACCTCATCTAACTCCTTTTTGAATATATTTAGTGAATTGGCCTCAACAACTTTCTGTGGTAGAGAATTCCACAGGTTCACCACTCTCTGGGTGAAGAAGTTCCTCCGCATCTCGGTCCTAAATGGCTTACCCCTTATCCTTAGACTGTGACCTCTGGTTCTGGACTTCCCCAACATTGGGAACATTCTTCCTGCATCTAACCTGTCTAACCCCGTCAGAATTTTAAATGTTTCTATGAGGTCCCCTCTCATTCTTCTGAACTCCAGTGAATACAAGCCCAGTTGATCCAGTCTTTCTTGATAGGTCAGTCCCGCCATCCCGGGAATCAGTCTGGTGAACCTTCGCTGCACTCCCTCAATAGCAAGAATGTCCTTCCTCAGGTTAGGAGACCAAAACTGTACACAATACTCCAGGTGTGGCCTCACCAATGCCCTGTACAACTGTAGCAACACCTCCCTGCCCCTGTACTCAA